>NC_064626.1:1152535976-1153160976 GCF_023864275.1 Schistocerca cancellata
AGAATAATGTTACAATTAGAAACCATTACACTGTATGCAATGACATTCTGTTTCGCCGCTCTCACCCTGACAGCAACAATTGGTTATTATGCATTCCTGACGAACTGGTTAACAAATTAATCTGGTACACTCATTTAAGTTACGCACATTACGGAGCCAGAAAATGTTTTCTTATACTGAGACAGAACTGTTATTTTACGAACATGGAGAAACGTATTCGACGAGTTTTAGCGTCATGTAAAATTTGCCAGAAAGCTAAGTCAGACACAACTTCACATATTCCTCCATTATATCCCATTGTACTTGTTAAATTGAGACACATGGCCGCTGTAGACATTTTTGGTCCGATTCCCAGAACTAATAGAGGTTTTTGCTACATCTTTGTCGCTGTGGAACTCACTTCAAAATTTGTTACCTTTACTCCGTTACGCAAAGCTACTGCTAAAACCGTTTCGAAAGCATTTGTAAAACATTTTTTGTTTCTTGTAGGGCATGTGATGAAAGTAATTTCCGACAATGGATCACAATTTCGTTCTGCTATATGGACACGCATATTACGAGCTAGAAACATTTCTCCGATCTATATATCCAAGTACCATGCTTCTTCGAACCCTTGTGAACGATTAATGATAGAAATTGGTAAACTGTGTAGAATATACTGCCACAAAAGACATATTGATTGGGACACACACATATTCTCATTCCAAGATGTAATTAACTCCATACCAAATGAATCCACTATGCTATCTCCGTCTGTTATACTGAAAAATGTTGAACCACCTAACAAAATTACAGAATTAGTAAACTTTCCTACATCTCTTCGACTGCAACACCGTGAAATAATTGACATTGCGCTGAAGAACATCAAACGTGCCGCAGAGCGCCGGAGAAGACAACAAAAACAGGTTTGTACACGCCGTGACTTTCACATTGGACAGAAGATATTGGTACGTACACACTATTTATCCAGCAGAATAAAAGGTAAGTGCAGTAAATTTGATCTTCTACACGCAGGTCCATATCGGATTCGCAGCATTCCTCACCCCAATGTAGTACACGTCGAAACTCTGAGAACCAGAAAAAGTAAAGGCAACCATCATGTCTCCAATATTAAACCCTTTATTGAATGAAGACACTTTATGATTTAACATGCTATGATGCCATTTACTGATTATTATGATCACTTATGCAATTATATTCGCATGACTAATTACTGATGATTATCGTATTTTTTCTTGGCAAGTGCCCGGCAAGGTAAGGTTAGCAGGTTGCTTTACTTGTCGTTACATTTCAGACTGTGCACATTTTTTTCAGAGAAACTTACGTATCTTATGAATAATTATGCAATTTTATCTAGTGACATATTAATTTTATCAAATTCTCTCTCCATTAAAGTCTTTAATTCTCGCCTCTACTAACTACACAACATACAAGGTGAACTTAAAGAAGGTTACAATTCTTGTCATCATTTTTTTTATGTATGTACGATTGTTTTTCATATGCACTGTGAAATAATTAAGATATAACACACAACAGTTGACTTTGACATTTTTGCCCTATGATATCTCAAGATCGTGACTGTTTTACATTTTTTGCTGCTGCATTGTGATATTCTGTGTACATTTTTGCATTTGAACACTGTCTATTTTTTTCATATTACGTTTTCTATCATGCTATGCTGTATGCTTAATTATGTTACCATAAACCAGTCATTATTTAGTGAGTATATGAATTAAATGCAAGACATTAATCTTTGTTCATCATTTTCGGAAAGAAATAACGTGTAAAGGAAATAAATTAAACAGAAATGGGAATTTCACCTATGGGATAGACGAAAGAAGATGCAAAAACCTTATGAGGAAGAGTAAATGGATCAGAATTAACAAGCATTAACAAGAATATACTATACACATCGTAGAATAGCAGTCTTAACTAATTTTTTCTTTCAGAATACGAGGCGATTGATGCAGGCTGTCAGACAGAACTACACGTCTTAGTTTTAGTGATGAAATATGCTAGAGATAAGGAATAGTTGTATAATGAGTAATGAAGTGATATTTTGCAGATGATAATGAATGCTAATGAATAATGATGAAGAATATGATAATATGGGTAATGAAGTTTTTCTTTGCAGATAACGATATGGATAATGAAGTTTTTCTTTACAGGTGATGATAATAATGGAGTTATGATAATGAAGTGATGGATAATGAAGTCTTTTTCTTTACAGATGAGGATAATGTTGAAGTTATGTATTTATGCTATGTAGTTATTTAAGTATTTGTTGCAGTTCGTTTTGACAGTAGGTATTTTATTGCATAGTAGGATGAATGAAGGTTTTGGAAAGGACAGCTATGGAACACATTTTTATACACATTTCACTACCTGTTAATTCGAAGTTCACTACTTTTCAGCATAAAATGCATTTCTTCTTTCAGCTTAATAATCCATTTTTTTATATATTTTCGCAGGAGAAATTATTTATGAGATTAATGTGCTATAAGCAGTTGTTCATTAAGTCTATGTGATTTATGAATGTGATTGCATATACTCTACTTGTTTCATAACCTCGCTACAGCTGACTCATGACGAATGACGTTACACATCTTCATTTGCAGCAAAGCCCAAAAGCAATTTTTTTTCTTTCCCCTGTAATTACCCAACGCAATGCATTGCTAACAAAAAAATGTATTACCAGTCCCAAATAATGATACCAGTTTAAGAGAGTTCTGAGTAATGCTGATCAGCTATGAATAATATGTCACTTGAATAATGAATGCTACTGATTACGGTATTGCAATGACCAATAATTAATTATGCTTTGTAACAAGGAAATGAATGCTACTAATTATGCTTTGTAACAAGGAAATGAATGCTACTGATTATGCTTTGTAACTGGAAAAAGAATGCTACTGATTACTGTATTGAGATGATTACTGTATTTAAATGACCAATGATTAATAATGCTTTGTAACTAGGAAATGAATGCTACTAATTATGCTTTGTAACAAGGAAATGAATGCTACTAATTATGCTTTGTAACTGGGAAAAGAATGCTACTGATTACTGTATTGAGATGATTACGGTATTTAAATGACCAATGATTAATAATGCTTTGTAACTAGGAAATGAATGCTACTGATTATGCTTTGTAACTGGGAAATGAACGCTACTGATTACGGTATTGAAATGACCAATGATAATGTTGTCTGTAAATCAATTAATGAACATTTTTCTGTAATACTACATACATGGCACAGAAATGTTCAATAACTGGGCTATGAATGCCCCAAACTACTAATGTAATTCCCAATGAAGACTAGTATGTGACTTAATGTCCTTCACTTTCTGACCTAACTACCCTGAATTACTGTAATATCCATTTGTCCTGTATATCCTCTTGATCATGGAGCACTATATTTGGTTTTTGCACTAATTCTACGTTGTAGGAGCTTGGTGTTGACACGACATGCTGTCCACCACCGTGAGCGATGGAGACGTTATTATGGTCGCACTGTTTGGTATACCTGATGTACTGCCAAAATGATAACATGGAATATTACTACGACATTTCAGTGTCTTGGGTACGCTGATAAATACTTCTGGGAAAAGAACTTAAGATTGTCTGACTTGGTGTTGTACTTCTGTGGAAAGATATGGACTTTCAGTGCAGCTGCGTGCAACCTAAAGTGCTACAACCATGATGCAATCCTTCCCTTTCTTATCCTAATTCTTGTAACATAGTGAAAATCATTTTTTGCTAACATCATTTGTATTCATGACCTATACATTTTTTTCGAGTTTCAGTGCGAGTGCACTTTTGTTATTTTCTAACATGATTACTACTCAGTGTATGTACATTTCGATTTGCTGATATATTCTGAACTATAGTGCGTGTGCACTCTTGTCATTTTTCTAACATGATTACTACTCATTGTATGTACATTTTGATTTGCTGATATGTTCTGAACTGCAGTGCATGTGCACTTATGTCACTTGTCAATATGATTTTTTGCCATTATGTTTATTTGTTGTGAAAATGCTAAAGAGTTTTTCAGTGCGTGTGCACTTTTGTCATTTATCAATATGATTTGTATATACATGTTTCTGATTTGCTAATATGTTCTGTACTCATTGTACGAGGGCAGTTCAATAAGTAATGCAACACATTTTTTTTCTCGGCCAATTTTGGTTGAAAAAACCGGAAATTTCTTGTGGAATATTTTCAAACAGTCCCGCTTCGTCTCGTATAGTTTCATTGACTTCCGACAGGTGGCAGCGCTGTATGGAGCTGTTAAAATGGCGTCTGTAACGGATGTGCGTTGCAAACAATGGGCAGTGATCGAGTTTCTTTTGGCGGAAAACCAGGGCATCTCAGATATTCATAGGCGCTTGCAGAATGTCTACGGTGATCTGGCAGTGGACAAAAGCACGGTGAGTCGTTGGCCAAAGTGTGTGTCATCATCGCCGCAAGGTCAAGCAAGACTGTCTGATCTCCCGCGTGCGGGCCGGCCGTGCACAGCTGTGACTCCTGCAATGGCGGAGCATGCTAACACATTCGTTCGAGATGATCGACGGATCACCATCAAACAACTCAGTGCTCAACTTGACGTCTCTGTTGGTAGTGCTGTCACAATTGTTCACCAGTTGGGATATTCAAAGGTTTGTTCCCGCTGGGTCCCTCGTTGTCTAACCGAACACCATAAAGAGCAAAGGAGAACCATCTGTGCGGAATTGCTTGCTCGTCATGTGGCTGAGGGTGACAATTTCTTGTCAAAGATTGTTACAGGCGATGAAACATGGGTTCATCACTTCGAACCTGAAACAAAACGGCAATCAATGGAGTGGCGCCACACCCACTCCCCTACCAAGAAAAAGTTTAAAGCCATACCCTCAGCCGGTAAAGTCATGGTTACAGTCTTCTGGGACGCTGAAGGGGTTATTCTGTTCGATGTCCTTCCCCATGGTCAAACGATCAACTCTGAAGTGTATTGTGCTACTCTTCAGAAATTGAAGAAACGACTTCAGCGTGTTCGTAGGCACGAAAATCTGAACGAACTTCTCCTTCTTCGTGACAACGCAAGACCTCACACAAAAGTCTTCGCACCCAAGAGGAGCTTACAAAACTTCAGTGGACTGTTCTTCCTCATGCACCCTACAGCCCCAATCTCGCACCGTCGGATTTCCATATGTTTGGCCCAATGAAGGACGCAATCCGTGGGAGGCACTACGCGGATGATGAAGAAGTTATTGATGCAGTACGACGTTGGCTCCGACATCGACCAGTGGAATGGTACCGTGCAGGCATACAGGCCCTCATTTCAAGGTGGCGTAAGGCCGTAGCATTGAATGGAGATTACGTTGAAAAATAGTGTTGTGTAGCTAAAAGATTGGGGAATAACCTGGTGTATTTCAATGCTGAATAAAACAACCCCTGTTTCAGAAAATTACTTATTGAACTGCCCTCGTATATATTTTTTTGTCATTGTCTGAAATGTTTTGTACTCGGTGCATGTGCACCACATTTACTTCATGTTCTACATCTGTATATTCTCTAATTGCAAAGTTAATTAATTATGAAAAAATTTGTTGCTCATGGCAAGTCCAAATGACTCACCATCGCTGCCAAATTTTTGTCCCCCCCCAGTGGAGGGTTATGAAACACGTATATATTCAGCGTATTCATTGACAGCGATGGCGAGGCATGACAGAATCTCTGACCAGAGAGTTAGTTATTTATCGTTGCTAGTCTGCGCTTGACCGCGTGAGAGTTCAGTTGCGTGTAGCGAGCCGACAGTGCTGTTGCGTGTAGCGAGTCGGCACGAACAGTGGTTGTACGTAGCGAGTCGCGAGTTAGCAGTTGGAGAGTAGTAGTCAGTACTGTAGTGTGTGTGGAGCCGGCAGAGCGAGTAGTAGTTGCTAGTTGCACTCAGTCAGTGCTAGTAGCGCGCGTGAGACAGTAGTCGTGTGAGAGGAGTCGGCCGGCGTCAACACGGGTCTCTGGTCACGGTTCGGGACGAGGTATATTGTTAAATAAGGTAATGAAGCAGCATTGCGCTCAGCCAATAACATCTGTTAATTGTAATTAATTTGTTCAAGAAATGCCCCAATAATAATTTTGTTTTCAAAGCAATCGTTTTTAAGAAAAGAATCATTCCAATTGAAACAATATTTCCTATGCTTTTCCTCCCAGAATCAATTTGTCAGATTAATTATTGCACAGGGCCTAAGGTCAGCGCAGCTGCCCTTATAAAATTTATCAGGTTGATCTTAACGTTAATTTTGTGGGGACTTAACATTTTTGCACATTTTTATTATTATTGACTTTTAGTACTGTGGGAAGCTAACATTTGGCACTATTTGCAATTCTATTCAATTCTTTTCATTTTCATATTTTTGTGGGAAGGTTACACTTAGCACGATGTCCAATGATCAATTAAATATTTTCTTTTATTTTCACGGGAAGGTTATACTTTGGCTTTATTCTCATTAACATTGAAATATTTAACTTTATTTTTGTGGGGAGGTTACACTTGGCTCCATTTATATTTAATAATTGTCTTACATTTTTGTGGGGAGGTTACAACTTAAACCAACTCCAACGTGTGTCCTATGTCAACATGTATGACGCCCCTAAACTGGTATACGTCGCCCAGATCCTCCCAATGCCGTTACTCCTTGGCCGCCGCATCCAATCAGCCTTTGGATATTTCGTGTCAGCAGGGGCACTTTTCAAAGTCCGCTACAACACTCTAACACTGCCTCCTGCAAAAGGTGGCCTCGAACTCATCAACGTGCGGGCACGATCTTATGCACTCTTTGTCCACACTCTGTTGCGACACTGGCAGGGGCCGGTCCCGTCCTTAACAAGCAGTCTCTTAGATATCCTCCGACCAGCTTCTCTCGATCCACCGATCAATGT
This sequence comes from Schistocerca cancellata, assembly GCF_023864275.1. NCBI lineage: Eukaryota > Metazoa > Arthropoda > Insecta > Orthoptera > Acrididae > Schistocerca > Schistocerca cancellata. The sequence continues at coordinate 1,152,542,899 of NC_064626.1, forward strand.
GGCACCTATTTCTCCATTATACCACGTCGCCAATTGTTTCATAGAACTCAGCTACGTTCGGGCCAATCTTCCGGTCACCCGTCCTCCCCGTACAAAAGATTATTATCGTTTGTTTATGCTCACCAACCCTTGTGACCCCATGGTGCTACAGCATCCTGACATTCACTGGCGCACGGTTGGGGGTGTGTGCATGTACCCTTTTTACCGTCGTCTGCGTCTGCACTCTGGTATATTTTAGTCTATGGAAAATTCCCGACTAATAGTCGACTTTATCGCGTAGGACTGGCCACCTCTCCACTCTGCCCTGACTGTCAGCTCGAAGACACCGACGAGCACCGTCTTACGTGCCCCCTGAAACAAAACGTATGGTTCCTCATCCAACGCATCATGGGCTTTTACCTCTGTGCCCCACCAACGACGGTAACCCCGGATTTCCTGTTGTTGCCCCAGACATTTCACTACCCTCTTGCTAACCACCATGCCCTCATCTGGTTTCGAGGACAGGCTTTAGAATACCTCTTTCAGAGTGGTCCGCATACAGTCCTTGACTTCTGGTACAAAGTTGTGACCGCGCATAGCACCCTCACCCGAAAACCATCTTACCGACAAACTTTTGCCGGTTATCTCCGCAGCGTCTTCCTTGATCCCCCTCAAAGTTGGGGTGTACCATGACTACCTGTCACATGATGCAACACCCTAATCCACGTTCTCATGCATCGACCAAAGAAAAAAAAAAGGAAGAAGACAGAATATGTTATATTTTGTTGTATTTAAAGTTTTCTTTTTAATATTTTTTTGTTTAACTGACAGTCATTTGTATATGTTTAAATGGTACCTTGAAGAACTCTTGCATAGTGAATATATATGTACTTTTAGTTTGTTCAATACAAATTATTAAAAAAAAAAGTTGGTTAGAGAGTCGTGCTAATAACGCGAAGGTCGTGGGTTCGATCCCCCCACGGGCCAATTAATTTTGCGAGGGCCCCCGGGACACACTCCCGGGCGGCCGGCTACTCAGCTCTGCTTGACGCAGTAGAGGGCTGCGTGCTCTCTGTAATAAAAAACTGAGTCAAGGAATCAACGATCAACTTGAACGGATGTCTTGTGACGTCAGCCCAGACCACCAGACCAAACGCGTCGAACTATATCGAACAAAATGAAAAGAAAGACGAAAAAAAAGTGGTCAAGCTTATTGAGTGGGAAGTCATCGAGTTGGGTTCGATTCTTGGTGCTACCAACCTTTTTATTTTATTTTATTCCTCTTAACGTTAAATCGTAAAACTGAAGCTTAATTGTAAAACTGAAATATATTGAAACATTTCAGTTTACATAAATAAAATTAGTACATTCAATATAATTAGCATTACTACACGTGTAGGTCAAAAGGTTATGGCAAATATATTTCGTAATGGAACTATTCATGGAACTGGGAGCTACTCTGAGAGCAATATAGTTCAGCAAGTTTTAAAATACTGTACAGTATAACTTAGTGGATGATTGTGTGCTAATAGTGTACAATTTCCTCGTCGATGAGTAGCAGTCACAGCTTGCAGAGGGAATTAATTTTAACAAATCTCTCGTTTTATTAGTATTCGTGTGACCTACTCGGCATCTAGATGCACATCTATATTATGGAGATCACTGTGAAATGCATCCAGAAGGTATGTTCCATTGTATCAGTTATTACGGTTTCTTCCCGTTCCATTCACATATGTAGTGTGAAGAGAGCTATGCGAGAGGCGTTCAATGAATTCGAAACTAAAGTTCTATGTACTGACTTGGCAGAAAATCCTAAGAAATTTTGGTCTTATGTCAAAGCGGTAGGTGGATCAAAACAAAATGTCCAGACACTCTGTGACCAAAATGGTACTGAAACAGATGATGACAGACTAAAGGCCGAAATACTAAATGTCTTTTTCCAAAGTTGTTTCACAGAGGAAGATTGCACTGTAGTTCCTTCTCTAGATTGTCGCACAGATGACAAAATGGTAGATATCGAAATAGACGACAGAGGGATAGAGAAACAATTAAAATCGCTCAAAAGAGGAAAGGCCTCTGGACCTGATGGGATACCAGTTCAATTTTACACAGAGTACGCGAAGGAACTTGCCCCCTTCTTGCAGCGGTGTACCGTAGGTCTCTAGAAGAGCGTAGCGTTCCAAAGGATTGGAAAAGGGCACAGGTCATCCCCGTTTTCAAGAAGGGACGTCGAACAGATGTGCAGAACTATAGACCTATATCTCTAACGTCGATCAGTTGTAGAATTTTGGAACACGTATTGTGTTCGAGTATAATGACTTTTCTGGAGACTAGAAATCTACTCTGTAGGAATCAGCATGGGTTTCGAAAAAGACGGTCATGTGAAACCCAGCTCGCGCTATTCGTCCACGAGACTCAGAGGGCCATAGACACGGGTTCACAGGTAGATGCCGTGTTTCTTGACTTCCGCAAGGCGTTCGATACAGTTCCCCACAGTCGTTTATTGAACAAAGTAAGAGCATATGAACTATCAGACCAATTGTGTGATTGGATTGAGGAGTTCCTAGATAACAGGACGCAGCATGTTATTCTCAATGGAGAGAAGTCTTCCGAAGTAAGAGTAATTTCAGGTGTGCCGCAGGGGAGTGTCATAGGACCGTTGCTATTCACAATATACATAAATGACCTGGTGGATGACATCGGAAGTTCACTGAGGCTTTTTGCAGATGATGCTGTGGTGTATCGAGAGGTTGTAACAATGGAAAATTGTACTGAAATGCAGGAGGATCTGCAGCGAATTGACGCATGGTGCAGGGAATGGCAACTGAATCTCAATGTAGACAAGTGTAATGTGCTGCGAATACACAGAAAGATAGATCCTTTATCATTTAGCTACAAAATAGCAGGTCAGCAACTGGAAGCAGTTAATACCATAAATTATCTGGGAGTACGCATTAGGAGTGATTTAAAATGGAATGATCATATAATGTTGATTGTTGGTAAAGCAGATGCCAGACTGAGATTCATTGGAAGAATCCTAAGGAAATGCAATCCGAAAACAAAGGAAGTAGGTTACAGTACGCTTGTTCGCCCACTGCTTGAATACTGCTCAGCAGTGTGGGATCCGTACCAGATAGGGTTGATACAAGACATAGAGAAGATCCAACGGAGAGCAGCGCGCTTCGTTACAGGATCATTTAGTAATCGCGAAAGCGTTACGGAGATGATAGATAAACTCCAGTGGAAGACGCTGCAGGAGAGACGCTCAGAAGCTCGGTACGGGCTTTTGTCAAAGTTTCGAGAACATACCTTCACCGAAGAGTCAAGCAGTATATTGCTCCCTCCTACGTATATCTCGCGAAGAGACCATGAGGATAAAATCAGAGAGATTAGAGCCCACACAGAGGCATACCGACAATCCTTCTTTCCACGAACAATACGAGACTGGAATAGAAGGGAGAACCGATAGAGGTACTGAAGGTACCCTCCGCAACACACCGTCAGGTGGCTTGCGGAGTATGGATGTAGATGTAGATGTAGATGTAGATGGAGCGCGGGAAGAACAATTATGTGAATGCCTCTGCGCTTGCTTTAATTAATCAAATCTTGTACTCATGATCCCTATGGGAGCGATAAGTAGGGGTTTGTAGTATTTCCTAGAGTCACAAATTAAAGCTGGTTCTAAAAATATCTGTAAGGAGACTTTCTGAGAGTAGTTTGCTTCTATCTTCAAGAGTTTGCCACTTGAGTTTCTTCCCAGCATCTACGTAACACTTTCCCACCGGTCAAACAAACTTGTAACCACTCGTGCTGCCCTTCTCTGGAAGAAATGGCAGCGTATTGTTTTCAATTGCTTATTGTATGTCACTGTACACAATGTCTGGATACTCTACCACATAAATGAAACACAATCTCTCACGCAAATTTTCGAAGAGAATTATCCAGGTACTATGCAGGCGCCGCCATCAGGAGGGTCTGGACAAACCTCACACTCCAGAGCGGCAGCAAATGAGCTGCGATTTCCGGAGAAGAAGCACCTGATTATGATAATACAGAAACTCAAAAGACGACGATGTGTTGAAGTAAACTGTTAAGACATTAGCACGTATCCACTGCAAAAAAAGTAAAGAGGGGCTGTGTTTTGAATTTTCTGCAGCCTATCATACCAAGTGACTTTTTTTAATTTTTGAATTTTATTTTGAATTTGTACTCTTGTTTAAGTTGTTTCTGTCAGAACAAAAATGAGTAATATTGTCAAATAAATGCATTTCTGCCCTCGAAATTGCTTAGAGTTACATACACATGTTGTTCATCTTAAGTGAAGATACTGACATATCTCGAAAATTACACTGCTGGAAAATGAAATAAGAACACCGTGAATTCATTGTCCCAGGAAGGGGAAACTTTATTGACACATTCCTGGGGTCAGATACATCACATGATCACACTGAAAGAACCACAGGCACATAGACACAGGCAACAGAGCATGCACAATGTCGGCACTAGTACAGTGTATATCCACCTTTCGCAGCAATGCAGGCTGCTATTCTCCCATGGAGACGATCGTAGAGATGCTGGATGTAGTCCTGTGGAACGGCTTGCCATGCCATTTCCACCTGGCGCCTCAGTTGGACCAGCGTTCGTGCTGGACGTGCAGACCGCGTGAGACGACGCTTCATCCAGTCCCAAACATGCTCAATGGGGGACAGATCCGGAGATCTTGCTGGCCAGGGTAGTTGACTTAGACCTTCTAGAGCACGTTGGGTGGCACGGGATACATGCGGACGTGCATTGTCCTGTTGGAACAGCAAGTTCCCTTGCCGGCCTAGGAATGGTAGAACGATGGGTTCGATGACGGTTTGGATGTACCGTGCACTATTCAGTGTCCCCTCGACGATCACCAGTGGTGTACGGCCAGTGTAGGAGATCGCTCCCCACACCATGATGCCGGGTGTTGGCCCTGTGTGCCTCGGTCGTATGCAGTCCTGATTGTGGCGCTCACCTGCACGGCGCCAAACACGCATACGACCATCATTGGCACCAAGGCACAAGCGACTCTCATCGCTGAAGACGACACGTCTCCATTCGCCCCTCCATTCACGCCTGTCGCGACACCACTGGAGGCGGGCTGCACGATGTTGGGGCGTGGGCGGAAGACGGCCTAATGGTGTGCGGGACCGTAGCCCAGCTTCATGGAGACGGTTGCGAATGGTCCTCGCCGATACCCCAGGAGCAACAGTGTCCCTAATTTGCTGGGAAGTGGCGGTGCGGTCCCCTACGGCACTGCGTAGGATCCTACGGTCTTGGCGTGCATCCGTGCGTCGCTGCGGTCCAGTCCCAGGTCGACGGGCACGTGCACCTACCGCCGACCACTGGCGACAACATCGATGTACTGTGGAGACGCCACGCCCCACGTGTTGAGCAATTCGGCGGTACGTCCACCCGGCCTCCCGCATGCCCACTATACGCCCTCGCTCAAAGTCCGTCAACTGCACATACGGTTCACGTCCACGCTGTCGCGGCATGCTACCAGTGTTAAAGACTGCGATGGAGCTCCGTATGCCACGGCAAACTGGCTGACACTGACGGCGGCGGTGCACAAATGCTGCGCAGCTAGCGCCATTCGACGGCCAACACCGCGGTTCCTGGTGTGTCCGCTGTGCCGTGCGTGTGATCATTGCTTGTACAGCCCTCTCGCAGTGTCCGGAGCAAGTATGGTGGGTCTGAAACACCGGTGTCAATGTGTTCTTTTTTCCATTTCCAGGGTGACTTCAACAGAAGCGTTAACTTCAGATGTGTCCCAGGGCAGCGTAATAGGTCCACTGCTTGGTCCACTGCTTTTTATGATTTACATAAACGATCTGGTTGATGGTATTGACAGCGGCATTAGACTGGTTGCCGATGATGCCGCAGTCTACAGGAAAGTAGTATCACACGAAAGTTGTGAACAAATCAATCAGGATTTGCAGAAAATAAATGCGTGGTGTAATGACTGGCAGTTATCTCTCGATATTAGTAAGTGTAACCTACTACGTATAACAAGGCGAAAATCCCCATTAATGTACGAGTACAAAATAAACGCCCAATCTTTGGAAGCGGTATCATCCGTCAAGTATCTGGGTGTGACAATTCGAAATTATCTCAAAACGGTATGATCAGTCGGCCCGTGTGGCCGAGCGGTTCTAGGCGCTTCAGTCTGGAGCCGCGCGACCGCTACGGTCGCAGGTTCGAATCCTGCCTCGGGCGTGGATGTGTGTGATGTCCTTAGGTTAGTTAGGTTTAAGTAGTTCTAACTTCTAGGGGGCTGATGACCTCAGATGTCAAGTCCCATAGTGCTCGGAGCCATTTTTTTTTGGAATGATCAGATTATACTAGTAACGGGCAAGGCGAACTCTAGGTTGCGGTTTATTGGCAGAATCTTGAAGCAATGCAGTCCTTCAACAAGTAGCTTACAATACGTTAGTTCGTCCAGTCTTAGAGTATTGTTCATCTGTATGGAACCGTTTCCAGTTGGGTCTGTTTCAAGAGATTGAGAAGGTCCAAAGAAGAGCCACAAAAATTGTGACTGGTACATTTAGCCATCAGGAGAGCGTTACAGATCTCATAGAAAGTTTGTAGTGGGACACACTTGCAGATAGACGACACGCTAAACGGAAGGGGCTGCTCACTAAATTCCGAAATCCGATCTTCGCCGAGGATGTAGAACATATATTATTACCACCAACTTTCACATCGTACAATGATCACCATTCAGAGATAAGGGAAATTAGAGCTCGTACTGAGGCGTTCAGACAGTCGTTTTTCCCTCGCGCGATCAGCGAGTGGAGCAGACGGGGGGAAATATGACTTGGACGCGAATAGTGCCCTCCGCCACACACCGCTTGGTGGCTAGCGGAGTATACATATGTAGATGTAGATGTCATCGGAGGAATATAAACGGGTTCAAAATCGTAATTAACGACTTGCTACTAAATGGCCCTCGAATATCCAGTGGCATGTGGGACCGCACCTCCGCGCTGTGAGGGTAGGACAGGTCAGTATTTCATAACTACCAACTGGAAACCCTCTTCGCAACGTTGTATTCCTCAGACATATCTAACAAGGGACTACTCGAGACGCCACTGTGGCCGTGTAGCGAACTATTGCGTATCATAACAGGCAGTAAGTACTGGAGCTCACATATCGTGCAGATGTAGAACAGATAACGGATCTAAGGGATCTAAGCATTACAATACTCGCACAGTGTTAATTGCCTGTTCACCTACGCATCATTTGGAGAATAGGCGTGCAAGTGGATGATGAATGTTGCAACCGCAGAAGGAAAAATAAAATGAACCCGGTTAAAGGGAAATATTGAGGCTGCTGTTGCCTTGAATACCGAGCATTTTCCAGAGAAAGTTTCCCCCTTTCGGATCCTCTACCACCTGATTCCTTTTCCCCATCTGCTCCTATTCCTCGAACATATGTGGATACTCTACACCTCCCGCCACCTTGATCCCCCCATTCCCTGGTTGCTCCTCTCCTCTCCAACCCCCGCTCTCTGCCGCGCCTTCACTGTTGTGACCCTCCTACCCTCTATCTCTACACCTTCATCTCCTTTCCCAAGGTGGCTTCTGTCAACTCCCCCTCCCAGATGATGCCCTCTCTCCCTCCATTTATCCCTCCTATCAACTCTGATCCTCACCACCCCCTCCTTCTCTCTGTCCATTCCCCGGGCTCCCTCTTCCCCCCCTCCCATCCTGTTTTTTCCCCACCTACACTCTCTCTCTGCCTCCCTACTCCCCCCCCCCCCCCCGAGTCGTTTTGCATTCCCCTCCTCTGCCTTTCTCCACTCCCTCTCGCATCTGCCCAGCCTCGCCCCCCCTCTTGTGAGTCCTCGTCCTCCGTCGGATCCTTCCCCCTCCCCTCCCCACTTCGTCTTTCCTCTCCTTCCCACCTTTTTAGTGCCATATGTGAGTGTTGAGTGTTGCGCATCTTTCGAAAGTATCGCGAACAGGAATCATTTTATCGCTGGGTGTGATTTTTATATCTCTTGCGAACAGAAACCAGACTGTTTTTTAATTGTCTGTCTATTATTTTACCTGTCTGCTTCCTGTGTATTTTATTAGCATCGCTAACCCTTTGTTTTATGTTTTAAGTTCCACAATTTTACCATTTAAGTCACCGATTTTATCGCCTGCTTTTATTATTTATTATCTTCATTTTTTAGAAACAAATTCTGTAGGCTGAAGAGCGGCGTACTAAGCTGCTGCCAGCCCGCCCTCCTTCGGGGGAATCGAATCTTACTAAAGGAAAACAAAAAAAAAACAACAAAAAAACAGAGAAAGTTCACTCTCGTTCGTTCTTTTAGAAGCTTCTGAACGCCTCTGTGTCTGATGGCAGCGTACAGACCGGCAAAAAGCAAAGGAACCAAACATTTTACAGGAGAGGCTACACCGCGATTCGGTATGTCCGTAGGTAGTATTGTCATAATACTGCATTGTCGTATCACCCATACCACGTGTCACTGCATCAAGAATTTATTGGAGCCGTGTTCTTTGCCGAGGTACTATTTTCCGATGAGTTTACATTCATAAACAATGGTAGCGCTAACATGCATTACTGGAGTGTTGACAATCCCCATTGGTTACGGATAGTTGACCATCATCGTCCGTGGTCGGTTAACGCATGGTGTGGCATTATGGGCAACAACCTCTCTGGTCCGTATTTTCTAGACGGCATGTTGAATGGACGGAAATATCTAACGTTTCTGGAACAGGAACTACCGGTACCGCTACAGGATGTTGCCCTGGACGTTCGACAACGTATGTGGTTTCAGCACGACGGTTGCTCAGCGCATTATGCAATTGAAGCACGGGAGGTATTAGACCGTATTTACACAGGCTGGTGACCGAGCAAGATGGCGCAATGGTTAGCACACAGGATTCACATTCGGCAGGGCGATAGTTCAAACCCGCGTTCGACCATCCTGATTTAGGGTTTTCCGTGATTTCCCTGAATCTCATTAGGCAAATTTCGGGATGGTTCATTTGAAAGGGCAGGGCTGACTGCCTTCCATATCCTTCCATAATCTGATGGGACCGATGACCTCCCTGTTTGGTCTCCTTTCCCAAATCAACCCACCAAGCATCTTGTCGATGGATCCGCAGAGGTGGGCCTATTAATTGGCCCGCAAGATCGCCGGAATTGACGTCGCCGGATTTCTTTCTGAGGGGATATTTAAAAGATAAGGTATATTAGCAAATGTCTCGAGGACATGAAGACATGGTCGACAGCATCAGAAACGCCTGTGCTGACGTACCCGCAGATACGCTTCTGTCCTGTGTATTGTGATTTGAAAAGAGGATCACTAAGTGTACTGAAGCTAGCGGTACTACGTTTGAACAATTATTGTCATTGGTATGGTAGAAAAGTGTTCACCTCGAACCACAACCAGCCACAGTGGAGAAATACAACGTTGCGAATGTGGTTTTCAATTATAAATTACGAAATACTGGGCCGTGCTATATCAGCAGCATGGAGGTGGGGTCCCACGTGCCATTGGATATTGAAGGACCATTGTCGTAAATTACGATTGTGTACCCATTTCTATTCCTCTGATTACAGCTCTATCTGTGGCGAAACGAAGAAAATGGTTAAGACAAAACGTTCCTTATCTATATAAACAATTTGGGAGACAATCTGAGCAGCCGTCTTCTGTTGTTTGCAGATGACGCTGCCGTTTATCGACTAATAAAATCATCAAAAGATCAAAACAAACTGCAAAATGATTTAGAAGAAATATCGAAATGGTGCGAAAAGTGACAGTTGACCTTAAATAACGAAAAGTGTGAGGTCATCCACTGTTTGTTGTTGTTGTTGTGGTCTTCAGTCCTGAGACTGGTTTGATGCAGCTCTCCACGCTACTCTATCCTGTGCAAGCTTCTTCATCTCCCAGTATCTACTGCAACCTACATCCTTCTGAATCTGCTTAGTGTATTCATCTCTTGGTCTCCCTCTACGATTTTTACCCTCCACACTGCCCTCCAATGCTAAATTTGTGATCCCTTGATGCCTCAAAACATGTCCTACCAACCGATCCCTTCTTCTAGTCAAGTTGTGCCACAAACTTCTCTTCTCCCCAATCCTATTCAATACCTCCTCATTAGTAACGTGATCTACCCATCTAATCTTCAGCATTCTTCTGTAGCACCACATTTCGAAAGCTTCTATTCTCTTCTTGTCCAAACTAGTTATCGTCCATGTTTCACTTCCATACATGGCTACACTCCATACAAATACTTTCAGAAACGACTTCCTGACACTTAAATCTATACTCGATGTTAACAAATTCCTCTTCTTGAGAAACGCTTTCCTTGCCATTGCCAGTCTACATTTTATATCCTCTCTATTTCGACCATCATCGGTTATTTTACTCCCTAAATAGCAAAACTCCTTTACTACTTTAAGTGTCTCATTTCCTAATCTAATTCCCTCAGCATCACCCGACTTAATTTGACTACATTCCATTATCCTCGTTTTGCTTTTGTTGATGTTCATCTTATATCCTCCTTTCAAGACACTGTCCATTCCGTTCAACTGCTCTTCCAAGTCCTTTGCTGTCTCTGACATCACTCATCCACATGAGTGCTAAAAAGAACGCGTTAAACTTCGGTTTAGATCTGTCTAATCTAAAAGCCGTAAATTCAATTAAATACCTGGGAATTACAATTACGAACAATTTAAATTGGAAGGAACACATAGAAAATGTTGTGAGGAAGGCTAACCAAAGACTGCGTTTCATTGGCAGGACACTTAGAAAATGTAACAGACCTGCTAAGGAGACTGCCTACACTACGCTTGTCCGTCCTCTTTTAGAATACTGTTGTGCGGTGTGGGATCCTTACCAGATGCGACTGACGGAGTACATCGAAAAAGTTCAAAGAAGGACAGCACGTTTTGTATTATCGCGAAATATGGGAGAGAGTGTCACAGAAATGATACAGGATCTGGGATGGACATCATTGAAAGAAAGGTGTTTTTCGTTGCGACGGAATCTTCTCACCAAATTTCAATCACCAACTTCCTCCTCCGAATGCCAAAATATTTTGTTGACACCGACTTACATAGGGAGGAACGATCACAAAGATAAAATAAGGGAAATCAGAGCTCGTACGGAAAGATGTAGGTGTTCATTCTTCCCGCGCGCTATACGAGATTGGAATAATAGAGAATTGTGAAGGTGGTTCGATGAACCCTCTGCCAGGCACTTAAATGTGATTTGCAGAGTATCCATGTAGATGTAGATGTATGTAGATTTTACCGTAGAATCGTAATCTGCAATAACAAACGCAGGTTCCCAGTGAAGATTTCAATGTTGTCCTCCGCCACCCACCGACGGTGTGGGGTGAAGGTCGAGTGTGGTATCAATGGATGTCCCCCACCGAGATAAACGAATTGGAATTATAATGTTTTTTGAGTCGATGTATTGTTTTCGAGATATCTCAGTGTTTTCAGTTAAAATGAATACCATGTATGTTAAAGGGGGAAGCTCGGTAAACTGCTTTTTTAGAATTCACGTTGTGGCCGCGCTGTTGGTCGAATAGAGGGGAGAATTGGCGTGGTTTATAGTGAACGACGGGAGGTTTATGTTCAATTGTCTTTCATCTACGATAATGCAGTGAGTACGTAAGGAGCGCTGATCTTGCGGTGAAGTGTATTTCTCGAATTCCCAAGCGATCATGGCAGTGCAGCGTGCTTTTCGTTTGCGACTTGCAGTACTCCCATGGAGACGTGGGCTGGGCTGTAGTCAATATTAAATTGGGTAAATGCATTCAGAGCAACAGGGGATGTATCATCCGTACGAAGAGGACCTGAGAGAAGCGTTACAACACCATAAATGTCGAACGAGTTTGAGCAGCACTACTGCAATCTCCGAAACTCTCAGCTCGGAAACACGCACATCCTCGTGGCATTTCAAGACGTTCTCTCCATCGAATTCTTCATAATGAACTGAATTTTCACCCGTATAAAATTTGCGCGTGGACCAGCAATTGTCAGTAAAGGATAATGTAACACGAAGAACATCTTGTGAAGACGTGCTTGCAACCATATCCCGTGACGCAAATGAGGCACATTTTCACCTCAGTCGTTATGTAAACAAACAAAACATGCGATACTGGAGCGACACGAACCCCAGGGAAGTTCACCAGAGACCCCTGCACTCAGACCGCGTCATTGTGTGGTGCGCCTTATCACAAGTAGGCATCACTGGCTCCTACGTTTTCCAGGAAAATCGTCGTGCTAGTAACTGTGAATTCGGATCGTTACTTAACTGTGCTGCAAGAGTTTTGCCAGGCGGCTTTCGAGGCAATGCAGTTACAGGATACCTGCTTTCAACAAGACGGTGCCACTGCACACACAGCCGGCATTACCATGAATTTTTTGAGGCAAACGTTTCGTGGAAGCCTTATCTCTCGGGTGGGGGATCTCAACTGGCCCGCACGATCATCGGACTTAGCCCCATTGGATTTTTTTCCTTGCCGTTACCCGAAGTCAAAGGTGTATTGAAATCGTCCCAACACCCTGGAAGAAAAAAATTGTTCAAATGGCTCTGAGCACTATGGGACGTAACATCGATGGTCATCAGTCCCTTAGAACTTAGAACTACTTAAACCTAACTAACCTAAGGACATCACACAACACCCAGTCATCACAAGGCAGAGAAAATCCCTGACCCCGCCGGACCCTGGAAGACCTACAGAACAATATTGACGCTGAAACTGCAAGAATACCAGAAGACATGCCTGACCGAGTGCATGAGAATTTCAGAAAACGGCCGCGGCAGTGTGTGGATTGTGAAGGTAGACGATTGCCAGATACATTGTTTAAACCACGTAATTAGAAACTTCCATTTTTGTCCAATAAGAGAAAATAAAAATGTAATTTCTAAGTGTTCATTTTTTTGTTTCATTTACAAATCAGCAATTTACCGTGCTCCGCCCTGTATATCAAATCAGAACGATAAAAATCGCTTTTTGTCATTAAAAACTTCTTTTCGAATGAGAAAAACAAAACAGGGTAAAAGTAATAAAGGCAATAAAAATTACAAAAAATAATTGCGTCACTAAAGCGTGAGTTTAGACACCTGTCGGTACACTACCGCTAGGTAGCGAGGAACCCACTTCAGACAGACCGCGCATGACTTTGATGTACCGACACTGAGCGGAACTTGTTCGTTGTTGCCCGACAAAGCGCAGAGCAGCGCGGTTTGCCGTCTCACCGGACGCTGCTTAAGACACAGTTTGTTAATTAGGGAGTTCTGTAACTACCTTTAAATATTTGTTGGTATTCCACAGACGAGCACGCAACACCCTTCTACGTTGGTCCGGTCCCTCTGCTCCTAGCACCATCGCAACGTTACCGTTGAAGTGCGCGTATCAGCGAAACACAACGTACAGGTCGTCGGGCAAAGGGACAGGCCCCCCCCCCCCCCCACCCAAATCACCCATGCAGTCACTCTGCCACTCTAGGCTAAACGCAAACTGAGACGCGTACAGCAGCTCTGCGCTGACAGAACCGAATCGCGCGCAACCTGTTGTCCTTCTCAAACGATTTTACAGAAACTATTCACTGAAAATATTTGATTTTCGCTTTACTTGTAGTGTTATATGTCACCTACGTGGCGAAGTGCCCATCATATCGCTAATGGTCACGCTTATTGCGATGTACACATTTTAGTAAGACACTACGCAAAAGAAAGAAAATTAGGTGTCGCTACGATTTTGCGTTTGGTGCGTATTACACCATATGTTGCTGCTGCGTATGAAATTTAGCGAACATATTGAATTTTTGTTTAGACTTGGGAGGAGGTCTCTATCTGTCCCCGAGCTCGAGAAAATTGATCCTATGTAGCGCATTCAAATATCGTTCAAACGGCTCTGAGCACTATGGGACTTGAACATCTGAGGTCATCAGTCGCCTACAACTTAGAACTACTTAAACCTAACTAACCTAAGGACATCACACAGGCCGGCCGCGGTGGTCTAGCGGTTCTGGCGCTGCAGTCCGGAACCGCGGGACTGCTACGGTCGCAGGTTCGAATCCTGCCTCGGGCATGGATGTGTGTGATGTCCTTAGGTTAGTTAGGTTTAAGTAGTTCTAAGTTCTAGGGGACTTATGACCTAAGATGTTGAGTCCCATAGTGCTCAGAGCCATTTGAACCATTTGAACCATTTGCTACCGTAGCGGTCGCGCGGTTCCAGACTGAAACGCCTAGAACCGCTCGGTCACAAAGGCCGGTGTAGCGCATTCACTCCCGATCTCACGCCCACGGGAATGTAATAGCCTTACATCCCTCATATCTCCTAAACCGCTCGAGACATCGAAACGAGATTTGGTGAGTAATGGTACACAAGGAGGAAAGTACTTTTACAGTTCGTGAACTCACTGAACTTTCTTATCTATGACGATATATCAGAAGTACTTTTTATTTTATTTTTTTCATTCCAGTGACTGTAATTCTTTAAGAGTTATCGATAGCTATTGAGACAAGGGTTTCCTAGTACGAAAATAAACAAGAAATTTCTTCTCTAATGTTACCACAAACCGACACAATGAAGTTTTTCGTAAGATATTGAGCTCTCTGGTCGCGAGTTACTTGTTTAATGAGACACTGTTTCAGAATTCTGTCACAGTAGCTGCTGCAAAACAGAGTTCGTGCAAATTATACTGTGTTTTGGCAAAGAAAGTACAGTTAAACCTGTCAACAAGAGAAATGTGGTCGTTACTCGTAAATTGTGATGCTTCTTTGAATGAAAAAGGTTAACAATTCTGTTGGAATTTTGGTTGAATCCCATAACCCATCGTATTTTTAACACTGAGCGACTGGAATGGAAACTTACCAATGGTTTTTATTCCTTTTCTTCATCTGAGCAGCATCAAAAGTCATGATGAGAGTACTCTTGAGGCGAAACGACACGCACATGCCTGATGCCGGTTTCTCATCTACGCCTTGCCAAACTGTCAATGCGTGATTCGCGAATAAAATAGTGATTAATAGAAGTAAACAACTGGTACATGGCACAACACAGTGGTCAATGTATCGTCAACGGCTGACAATGATGCGCGCGACAGGAATGCGGAAGCTAGCCAAGTGTGCTTCGTGAGAGGAAGAGTTCACGTCGCCCGAAAAACATTGTCATGAAAGTAGACTTGCCTCTGTCAGCAATACATTTTAACAAATCAAATATATCAAATCACCAGACTCTTTCACGATACACTTTCGTAATAATACCAACCACTACCTCATTTGTGTAGCCTATTGTATAATTAGTTTATTAATGCTGATAGTGTGTATGCGACCACTGAAATGCTTTTTCTCATCGCGACGATCCGATTAAAACATTCTTATTCATGAGGGCTTCTCGACTGTTTCTAGCTTGCAGTGGAAATGTGATGTCCACCAGTACGTAGTATAATAATGTCTCTTATTACATTCATGTCCAAATAATGTATTGAAACTTATGTATTTCACATCTCGGACGGTTTTTACCAGGAGCACAAAGGGGTCGTACCTGTGAAAATTACGCCTCTTCAACTTTTTGTAACAGGTTGTAGAGATACTTCAGCATAACAGGCAGTATGTATATAACCTTGTTTTACTTTCCTGCCTTGCTTCTAGATCACAGGATTTTATAATATTCCTTACTTCCTTATTCATTACCCTCACGATGAATCATCTGTCCCTTCTTACGATCTCAAAACATTGTGGAGGCAAAAGAT
Organism: Schistocerca cancellata; assembly: GCF_023864275.1. Classification (NCBI taxonomy): domain Eukaryota; kingdom Metazoa; phylum Arthropoda; class Insecta; order Orthoptera; family Acrididae; genus Schistocerca; species Schistocerca cancellata. The sequence continues at coordinate 1,152,558,640 of NC_064626.1, forward strand.
ATACTTCCAGTAGCTAATGGTTCACCCGTTATTGAACTGTGCATTGTTCTTGACAAAAGAATAAACAAACAAAAAGTATACTGATGCGTGCTCGCGTGACGCGCGGCGCGAGAAACTGTGCCTCAACCACAACGCCGCGCGACCTGGCGCAGGCGCGTGTCGCGTCCCAGTCGCGTCGCGTCGCAATTTGCGCTGTCCCATTTGGAACTTTCATGTTACAAAAACGCACGCTGCGCCGCGCCACACGTGCTATACGCGTCTCAATTTGTGCCTAGCCTTACGTCTTGCTAACGGTCTTAATTATTGTGTTATACACATTTTAGTAAGACGCTACGCAAAATTCGAAAAGTTTTGCAACGAAAATAGCGGTCGCGATGATTTTGCGTTCGATGCGTTTGAAATTTAGCTAACATGTTAAATTTTTCTTCAGGGAGGAGGCCTCTATCTGACTCCAATCTCGAGAAAATGGATCCTATGTAGCGCACTCAATCCCGATCTCACGCCCGCGAGAATGAAATATTCACAGCATCCCTCATATCTGCTAAACCGCTCGAGACATCGAAAAGAGATTTTGTCGAACGATAGCACACAAGGAGGAGAATATTTTGCCAATTAGTAAACACACGGAACTTTATTATCTGTGAAATTACAGTGAAATCCAGACCTTTAGCTGCTCACAGGCGTTGGTGAATATCAATGGGGACAGTTGAAAATGTGTGCCCCGACCGGGACTCGAACCCGGGACCTACAGCTTACATGGCAGAAGCTCTATCCGACTTTTTTATATTTCTTCTTTCTCATTTGGTTCTATATTGTTCGTTGTATTTGTTCGGGACGGACGTCCCATGATATATCAGTAGTTATACTTCCTTTGTTATTTTTTCACTCCAGTGACTGTAATTTTATAAGAGTTATAAAAAAATGGTTCCAATGGCTCTGAGCACTATGGGACTTAACATCTGTGGTCATCAGTCCCCTAGAACTTAGAACTACTTAAACCTAACTAACCTAAGGACATCACACACATTCATGCCCGAGGCAGGATTCTAACCTGCGACCGTAGCGGTCGCGCGGTTCCAGACTGAAGCGCCTAGAAACGCTCGGCCACCCCGGCCGGCTAAGAATTATCGACAGCTAGGGAAACAAGAGTTTCCTAGTATGCACATAAACATGAAATTTCTTCTCTTATGTTACTGCAAAACCGACACTATGAGGTTTTTCGTAAGCTATTGAGCTCTCTGATTATCAATTACTTGTTTAACGAGGCGCTCTGTTTCAGAATTCTGTCGCAATAGCTGCCGTGAGATGAGTTTGTGCAAATTATACTGTTTTCGCAAAAGAAGTACAATTAAACTGTCAACAAAGGCCGTTACTCATCAGTGGTGATGTTTCTTCGAATGAGAAAAGGTTAACAACTCACACAAAAATATATTGCCAATTCCGTTGGTGTTTTGGCTGAATTCCTGTAACCCATCGTATTTTTAACACTGAACGACTGGAATGGAAACTTACCCAAGTATTTTATTCCTTCCTTGATCTGAGCAGTATTAAAATAATAACGAGCATTTCCTTCAGGAGGAATGACAAGCACATACCAGATGCTGGTTATTCACCGGCCGCGGTGGTGTAGCGGTTCTAGGCGCGCAGTCCGGAACCGCGCGACTGCTACGGTCGCAGGTTCGAATCCTGCCTCGGGCATGGACGTGTGTGATGTTCTTAGGTTAGTTAGGTTTAAGTAGTTCTAAGTTCTAGGGGACTGATGACCTCAGATGTTAAGTCCCATAGTGCTCAGAGCCATTTGAACCATTTGGTTATTCACCTACGCCTTGCCAAACTGACAATGTGTGATTCGGGAGTAAAATAGTTGTTACTGAGAAAGAGAAACGAATGATCTGTCGCAGCTGAGAATAATACGCGCGACAGGAAATGCGGAAGATAGCCATGTGTGCATTGTGAGCGGGAGTCCACATCGTTCGAAAAACATTGTCATGGAAGTAGATCTGGCTGTGTAAGCAATACATTTCAACAAGTTAAATATACCTAATCACGACACTCTTTCAGGATACTCACCTTTCGTAATAATGCCGACCACTTTTCTCATTTGTGTAGCATGTTGTATAATTAGTTTATTAATGCTGATAATGTGTGTGCAACCATTGAAATGCTTTTTCTCCTCACTGCAATCCTATTAAAACACAGTTATTTGTGAGCGTTTTTCCACTGTCTCTAGCTTGCAGTGGAAATGGCTCCAAGCACTATGGAACTTAACACTATGGGACTTAACATCTGGGGTCATCAGTCCCCTAGACTTAGAACTACTTAAACCTAACTAACCTAAGGACATCACACGCACCCATGCCCGAGGCAGGATTCGAACCTGCGACCGTAGCAGCAGCGCGGTTCCGGACTGAAGCGCCTATAACCGCTCGGTCACATCGGCCGGCTGCAGTGGAAATGTGATGTCCACATGTAAATAGCATAATATCTCTTATTACATCCACATCCAAGTAACGATAGTGAAACTTATTACTTTATATCTTGGACGCTTTTTACCAGAAGAACAAAGGGGTCATATTTTTGTAAATTCCTTTTCGGCTTTTTGCAGCAAATCGTAGAGATAATTCAGCATAACAGGCAACAAGCAAGATACCTTGTTTTACTTTCCTGCTTTGCTTCTAGATCACGTGATTTTATAATGTTCCGTATTTCCTTATTCACCACCCTGACGATGAATCGTCTGCCCTTTCTTACCATCTGAAAATATTGTGGTGGCAGAAGATATAATCCCTGTGGCTAATGTTTCACCAGTTATTTAACTGCGTATTGTTCTTGACAAAAGCATAAACAAAACAAAACAAAAAATGGTTCAAATGGCTCTGAGCACTATGGGACTTAAAATCTGAGGTCATCAGTCCCCTAGAACTTAGAACTACTTAAACCTAACTAACCTAAGGACATCACACACATCAATGCCCGAGGCAGGATTCGAACCTGCTACCGTAGCGGTCGCGCGGTTCCAGACTGAAGCACCTAGAACCGCTCGGCCACACCGGCCGGCAAAGAAAACAAAAGAACTGTACAGATATATGCGACTGAAAACTGTTATGTACTAACTTAAAGAGATGGATCGCTTAAACGGCGAAAGAGGAGACACAACTCAGTGATAAAAAAAATATCAGTATACAGTAAGGCCGTATTTTTCGGATGGGCACAACTTCCACTGCCCATATGCGCCATGTCGAAGTGAGCATATGGTAGGACTGCCTTCCCGCTCCCCACTTACCCCTCCCGCAGTAATGGCGTACCGTGCGGCGCAAAAAACTGTGCCGCAACCATAGATGTGGTTGGCAAATACACCCGATGTTTGGCGTGGATCCCTTCCTGCCTGCTGCACAAAGTAGCGGTCATCTGCTGCTGCTGTAGTTGACCGTGGTCGGCTATCTTCTCTCCATCACGCCTGTGGTTCGGAACAGCCCCGCCATGCACGTGAAACAGTGCTGTGAGCAATACCAAACACCTAGGCTACAGTCGTCACACTTCGTCCTTCTTCCAGTTTCCCGGTGATTCTTCCCCGTATGAGTCATCCATATGTTGTCAGACCCCCGCTCCCCATCCCCCCCCCCCCCCCCCACACACAAACACACACATACTTATCTTTTCCCGTTCCTTCAACTTCCTCGTGTTGCTGGACCAGCCACTATAATGCCGTTGACGACCAGTTTTCTGCGCACGACCGGGAGAAGTCTGGCAAAATGCTCTCGTGCTTTCGTCCATTTACAACGAGTAGTTGATGTCTGTTGGTCCGTCATGAACAGGGGACATCGGCTGGTTAAGTAATTGTCACTGTCAATGAAAGTCACCAACAGCCGTGTAACTTAAGTATTACTTTATTTTATTTTGAAGGCTACCAGTTTCAGCATTTCGTTGCGCCATCTTCAGGCCCCTTATGCACCTCTCCAAACGATCATCAAGTCTTCGAATGGAGCACTAGCGTAACGACTGAATTCACGACATCCACATTTTCGTTCGTTTGAAGAGGTACCTATGCGGCCTGAAGATGGTTTAATGAAATGCTGAAACTGGTAACCTTCAAAATAAAACAAAATAGTACCCCAAGTTACACGGCTGTCTGTCTCGTCCTTGAGTTTTGCAGAGCAGTGTATGTTCAGTAATCGTCGCCTTCGAAATAGAATCTATCTGAGGCCCGATATGATGCGTAATAACTGTACCTGGTGAAGTAGGCTTGGCCTGAAACCAATTAAAAAATAAAAACTTCTGAGCTGTGCATGAGTTCTGCAGTCTTTTTTAATGCCATTCCTTAAGTTTGGAAGGGCTAGTAAAAATGTTATTCGTATTATATGAATGAGTCGTGTCTGTTCTTTCAGACTTGTCCGAAAGAACAGACACCACGCATTTTTACAACTGACTGGCCTAGCTGGGCACTGGATCCACCTTCTTCTATGCAGATGCACGAATACGTCCGACCTCCTGTAGGCCAGGCAAATGCCGGGATGATTCCTTTGAAAGGGCACGGCCGACTTCCTTCCCCGTCCTTCCCTCATCAAATGGTTCAAATGCCTCTGAGCACTATAAGACTTAACATTTGGGGTCATCAGTCCCCTAGAACTTAGAACTGCTTAAACCTAACTAACCTAAGGAAATTACACACATCCATGCCCGAGGCAGGATTCGAACCTGCGACCGTAGCGATCGCGCAGTTCCAGACTGAAGCGCCTAGAACCGCTCGGCCACATGGGCCGGCTTTCCCTAACCCGATGAGACCGATGACCTCGCTGTCTGGTGTCCTCCCCCAAACAACTCAACCCAACCCTCCTGTGGGAATCCAGAGAGCGAACTCGGAGGGAATGGACACGGACTGCGGATAGATGGCGTTTTGATGGGAATGTGGATTGGCCTTGAGGCGTGCCGATATAGTGTGCGCAGTTGCGATCACGCTGCGTCCCAGGTGGCGTTGTGCTTGGGTAGCTCAGTTGGTAGAGCACTTGCCGGCGAAAGGCAAAGGTCCCGAGGTCGAGTCTCGGTCCGGCACACAGTTTTAATCTGCCAGGGTGGCGTAGTGAATAGCACATCCGCCTGGTACGCAGGAGATGCGGGTTCAACTCCGGCTTTGGCAAAAAATTTGCCGGCACGGTAGCTCAGCGTGTTCGGTCAAAGCGATAGCTGCCCTCTGTAATAAAAAAAAACTGAGTTAATGGATCAACAACCAACTTTAACGGATGTCTTACGACGTCCGCCCCGAGCAGATACAACGAACGAAAGCGAACAAAAATGAGATTTGCCGGCACGGTAGCTCAGCGTGTTCGGTCAGAGGGTTAATCGATCAACAACGAACTTAAACGGATGTCTTACGATGTCCGCCACGAGCAGATGCAACGAACAAAATCGAACAAAATGAGATTTAAAAAAAAGATGGCGCAGTGGTTAATACACCTGCCTTGTAAGCAGGCGATCCCGGGTTCAAATCCCGGTCGGGCACACATTTTCACTCGTCGCCGCTGATTCCGCGTAATGTCTCGAAGCAGCTGACAGCAGTGATCCCTTCCCTGCCCTTTCCTTTCTCCTCCTCTCCACCTTCAATTTACATGTTATTCATATGCCTAGAGTTTTGGTGGCACTTAACCTCGTCTTCAGAGCGCAGCTTTATGACGCTGACCTGATGGGACGCGCAGCCTACAATCTTTGCAGCGTCAGACTTCCGGCAGCGGGCGAGCCGGATAAACACATGACGACTCCGGACTGCATTTTCCTCCTCTGCCTGAGGCCGTTTGGCGCTGCTGCGGTCACGAGCAACTTCACTCCTGAGGAAGTCTGTAGCCACAGGGCTGAGTCAGCGAAGGACAGCCGCATATTTCCGAGCTCGCGACAGCCACTCGCGTCTAGCACTGCCACCTTCCTTGCAGTGCACTCGAATCGCCTGCCGCGGATCAATGTAACGTTTAATGCAACGCGGTGACGAAACGTATTTGACGGCGAACCAAATAAAACACGTAAAGTGTCAGGCGTACTGACATTTCTGGTTAAAAAGACTTCGAGAGATACATGTCAGTAAACACACGTGTCAGTAAGTTTGTGAACAATAGGTAAGACACTACTAAAACAAGTACAATATTTTGACAAAAATTACAAGAACATTGGCAGTGACAGTAGATCCAGGAAATAATTCATTGAAGCGTTCTTACTAACTTTTTTTTAACCATAAAGTGACAATGTCTAGTACTACGATTTTTTTTATTTTGTAAAAATCGACCACTATGATGATTGTGGTGGATACGTGGGCGTGCGCAGAAATTTTCCAAGAGGCGTCGAAATTCAAAAGTTGTTGGTTTTAAAAATAAACAAACACAGCGTTTTGCCTGGTTTCTCAATTTTATTGTTAATGTTACTGCACAACCTAGGTTTTTCAAGTACTTTACTGGTCCCGAAAGATGGTAATGCACGGATAAACATGATGACAAGGCAAAGATAATCATCTCAACTTCTTAAGGTTCAAATGGCTCTGAGCACTATGGGACTTAACTTCTGAGGTCATCAGTCCCTTAGAACGCAGAACTACTTAAACCAAACTAACCTAAGGACATAATACACATCCATGCCCGAGGCAGGATTCGAACCTGCGACCGTAGCGGTCGCGCGGTTCCAGACTGAAGCGCCTAGAACCGTTCGGCCACCTCGGCCGGCTCAACTTCTTAAGGTATCGATCCATAGCTTAATCTATAATTATCTCAATGACCATTTTTTGACAAATAACATACATTATTACACAGTTCAGCAATTACACCGCAATGACAGGACTAAAGTTATGTATAAGAAAAAAGTGTGTGAAATCTTATGGGACTTAACTGCTAAGGTAATCAGTCCCTAAGCTTACACACTACTTAACCGAAATTATCCTAAGAACAAACACACACACCCATGCCCGAGGGAGGACTCGGACCTCCGCCGGGACCAGCCGCACAGTCCATGAAAAGTTATGTATCAGCCAAGCACTTTTTAACTACGATGGACTGGGGCTCGGAGTTTTGCTAAAAGAGGTGAATAATTGAATGGGGTGGGCTCGTTTAATATTATGTGTGACGATGTGCCCATCTGTTTTTTTTTTGTTTTTTTGTTTTTTTTTTTTATTTCTTAAGTTCCTAATGGGCTGAGTTTGACCCTCTTTTCCTCTGTGTGTAAGACTTGTACATCTATTTTGTATTTGTGGTTATTGTTCAGGCAATGTTCTGCAAAGGCCGGCTCAGGCTTCTTCAATCTCCAGCTTTTGTGGTGTTCTTTAAACCTGGTACAGATTGACCTCCCCGACTGTCCAATGTAGAAAGACTGACACCGTTCTGATGTAACTGATTCGGCGAGTTTTAAAGACAAGGGTCGCGCATGAAGAAGTATATTTGAAGAAGTACACAAAAGTTGTTCTCTACTTAGCATTTTAAAAGAAGATTATTTTAGTACCTAAACGATGAGCGTATATCATTACTATACGCAAAGTACATCTTTTTATGTTACTAATATGTCTTCGTTTTAATTCAACGATTTTAACTGACACCTATACACGATTAAATCCAAGATATCCAACAAGTTATGAAATAAATCTAGAAAATATTCCCAAAAATAATTTATTAGAACTTCAGTAAGAAAGTCGGTAACGCCAAGAGTAGTGCTCCAGGAAAGTGTAATAGCACCGCTTTTAATCTCTATACACATAAATGGTCCAGCGGACAGCATGAGCAGCAATCTGTGGACTTTTCCGGATGATGCTGTGGTGTACGGGAAGGTGTGGTCGTTGAGTGATTGCAGGAGAATAGAAGAGGACTTAGACAAAACTTCTAGTTGGTTTGATGAATGGCAGCCATCTCCAACTGTAGAAAAATGTAAGTTGGTGCGGATGAGTAGGAAAAACAGTCCTGTAACGTTCGAATACAACTTTAGTACAGTGCCGCTTCACATAGTCACTTCGGTTAAATATGTAGGCCTGACTGTCCAAAGCGATATGAAAAGGAATATTTACATCAGGTTGCTATTAGGGAAGGCAAATGATCGACTTCGTTTTATTGGGAGGATTTTGGGAAAGTGTAACACATCCACAAGGGAGGCGACGTATATGACGCTAGTGCGAACCATGCTTGAATAGTGTTCGAGTGTTTGATATCCCTACAACGTCAGATTAAAGGTCATTGAAGCAATTCAGAGAAGGGCTGCTAGATATGTTACTGGTAGGTTTGATCAGCACGCAAGTATTACAGAGATGCTTCAGGAACTCAAAGACAATCGGTGGAGGGAAGGCGACGTTCTTTTCGAGGAGCGCTATCGAAAGAAATTCAGAAAACCAGCATTTGAAGCTGACTGCAGAACGATGCTGTTGCCCGAAAGTCCGCAGCTCGTGGTCGTGCGGTAGCGTTCTCGCTTCCCACGCCCGGGTTCCCGGGTTCGATTCCCGGCGGGGTCAGGGATTTTCTCTGCCTCGTGATGACTGGGTGTTGTGTGCTGTCCTTAGGTTAGTTAGGTTTAAGTAGTTCTAAGTTCTAGGGGACTGATGACCATAGATGTTAAGTCCCATAGTGCTCAGAGCCATTTGAACCATTTTTTTGTTGCCCGAAAGAACAGGCACCACACACACACAAACAAAAACACACACAAATTTCTATCTTAAGTACAAACAATCCTGCTGGAAGAACATCCACAACTGAGCATTATAGCAGAGGTTGAAAATACCGCTTCAATTGTAAATTTCTTTATTTTCACACGACCGGTTTCAGACTGTTATAAGCCCATCCTCAGGTATCGAAGCTGTGCTGTGGTCCCCGAGCGCCGCGTGTACCAGGCACGGTGTGCTACCTATGAACGCAGAACAAGGAGTGCCATTCGGAAAATGTTTGGCAACTCATTGATAGTGACGGACTGGAGCTGCATTAACCTACTCATTTCACTAGATGTAATTGTAATTTTCTGAACAATTAATGTTTAATAAGTGACAGCAATTTGGAAAATTTACGTTTCCGAGATGGTTACTTTACACGTTAATTACAGTGTCTCTCGTCGTTTACTTCGTGGGAAACCTGCTTCTTTGTGCCCTAGCCTATACTACAGCAATGAGTGAATGCTCACATTCTTGATGTCTCACTGGATGTGCTACTGCAACTGTAACCAAAGTTTCAATTCCTGCTGGAAAATTATATTTCAAGTCAGATGGTTTTGCTCCTCCTATACTGTCATTGAAAACGATCACAACGAAATTAAGTATAGGAATCCTACGAAACCCTTGAGCTCATACTGCGGTGCTGTGCAGATGGAAAAAGTAATTTTTAAAATGGTTCAAATGGCTCTGAGCTCTATGGGACGTAACATCTGAGGCCAGCAGTCCCCTAGACTTAGAACTACTTAAACCTAACTAACCCAAGGACATCACACACATCCATGCCCAAGGCAGGATTCGAACCTGCGACTGTAGCAGCAGCGCGGTTCCGGACTGAAGCGCCTAGAGCCGCTCGGCCACAGCGGCCGGTAGTAGTTTTTCGCAGTTGTCAGTTGACAGATGGAGTTTATCAGATTCCACTAATTATGACTGGATTATTAAAGGTTGGCTCACAGGCGCTTTTCTGCCGTTCATTGTAACTTTTTTTGAATGTTTCAGCTGGAAGAACAGAAACATCAGATTTTCGTCTTATGGAATATTCGAATCCACCTTTAAGTCTTCACGTTCCGAGCAACGGCAAAATATCCATCAGAAAAGCTGACAGCAAGCCAGGTCACGCCTGTCTTCTGGCGGATGTGCCAATGACAGTGATCTCAGAAATGATATTGTATAGCAAAGATACGTTGCCAATTCAACCACTGGAGAAGCTCCAAAATTGTGAATCGCGTCTGGTGAATACGCTTTCAAAGTTTCGATCCGGTTAAGACAATAAAACACAAATAATTGTCGCAGTTTTTTTTTGTGACGTTTCGTTTGCACTCAGTTCATCGATGTACACTCCTGGAAATGGAAAAAAGAACACATTGACACCGGTGTGTCAGATCCACCATACTTGCTCCGGACACTGCGAGAGGGCTGTACAAGCAATGATCACACGCACGGCACAGCGCACACACCAGGAACCGCGGTGTTGGCCGTCGAATGGCGCTAGCTGCGCAGCATTTGTGCACCGCCGCCGTCAGTGTCAGCCAGTTTGCCGTGGCATACGGAGCTCCATCGCAGTCTTTAACACTGGTAGCATGCCGCGACAGCGTGGACGTGAACCGTATGTGCAGTTGACGGACTTTGAGCGAGGGCGTATAGTGGGCATGCGGGAGGCCGGGTGGACGTACCGCCGAATTGCTCAACACGTGGGGCGTGAGGTCTCCACAGTACATCGATGTTGTCGCCAGTGGTCGGCGGAAGGTGCACGTGGCCGTCGACCTGGGACCGGACCGCAGCGACGCACGGATGCACGCCAAAACCGTAGGATCCTACGCAGTGCCGTAGGGGACCGCACCGCCACTTCCCAGCAAATTAGGGACACTGTTGATCCTGGGGTATCGGCGAGGACCATTCGCAACCGTCTCCATGAAGCTGGGCTACGGTCCCGCACACCGTTAGGCCGTCTTCCGCTCACGCCCCAACATCGTGCAGCCCGCCTCCAGTGGTGTCGCGACAGGCGTGAATGGAGGGACGAATGGAGACGTGTCGTCTTCAGCGATGAGAGTCGCTTCAGCCTTGGTGCCAATGATGGTCGTATGCGTGTTTGGCGCCGTGCAGGTGAGCGCCACAATCAGGACTGCATACGACCGAGGCACACAGGGCCAACACCCGGCATCATGGTGTGGGGAGCGATCTCCTACACTGGCCGTACACCATTGGTGATCGTCGAGGGGACACTGAATAGTGCACGGTACATCCAAACCGTCATCGAACCCATCGTTCTACCATTCCTAGACCGGCAAGGGAACTTGCTGTTCCAACAGGACAATGCACGTCCGCATGTATCCCGTGCCACCCAACGTGCTCTAGAAGGTGTACGTCAACTACCCTGGCCAGCAAGATCTCCGGATCTGTCCCCCATTGAGCATGTTTGGGACTGGATGAAGCGTCGTCTCACGCGGTCTGCACGACCAGCACGAACGCTGGTCCAACTGAGGCGCCAGGTGGAAATGGCATGGCAAGCCGTTCTACAGGACTACATCCAGCATCTCTACGATCGTCTCCATGGGAGAATAGCAGCCTGCATTGCTGCGAAAGGTGGATATACACTGTACTAGTGCCGACATTGTGCATACTCTGTTGCCTGTGTCTATGTGCCTGTGGTTCTGTCAGTGTGATCATGTGATGTATCTGACCCCAGGAATGTGTCAATAAAGTTTCCCCTTCCTGGGACAATGAATTCACGGTGTTCTTATTTCAATTTCCAGGAGTGTATTACAGGTAATTACACTCTAGCACATAAACCTAGTTACAAAATTGCGAATAATACTGATTGACATATAATGAGGATATTCCGATCCTTGCCACCCACAGCTTTGAGACGAAGCTATAGTCACTTCCGAGGTCACTCACAGAACACATCAGCTGGTATCCTTCCTGGTAGTATAACTGAAACTTGGCAACAACGCAGAATACGTTTGGCAACTCTGTCCGACGGGTTACGTCCTTGATGGCACAGAACCTGCTAAACTCACTTGATATTGTCATGTCTTTTCAATTGCATAACGTGAGTGATTTTCTCTTGAGATATATAAGGATATCAGTTAATACTTTTGAGCTAACGAAAATCGTTCCACACGGGAAATACAACTAGTCTCGTCTCTTACGTTGCGATTTATGTGTCATATTGGCTACTGGGCCAATAAGTAAGACGCATATGCTGCACCTCTTCGCTAGCTTCGAGGTGCCGGCAAGGTAGCTCAATGTGTTTGGTCACAGAGAGCCGACACGGTAGCTCAGCGTGTTCACTCAGAGAGCCGGTTGGCCTCTGTAATAAGAAACTGAGTCGAAGGATCAACCACCGAACTTGAACAGGATGCCTTACGACGTCCGCAACAACCAAACACAACTATCAATAACGATCATCATCATCATCATCACCATTTAAGACTGATTATGCCTTTCAGCGTTCAGTCTGGAGCATAGCCCCCCTTATACAGTTCCTTCAGTGCTAACATTGGTGCCTCTTCTGATGTTAAACCTATTACTTCAAAATCATTCTTAACCGACTCCAGGTACCTTCTCCTCGGTCTGCCCCGACTCCTCCTACCCTCTACTGCTGAATCCATGAGTCTCTTGGGTAACCTTGCTTCTCCCATGCGTGTAACATGACCCCACCATCTAAGCCTGTTCGCCCTGACTGCTACATCTATAGAGTTCATTCCCAGTTTTTCTTTGATTTCCTCATTGTGGACACCCTCCTGCCATTGTTCCCATCTACTAGTACCTGCAATCATCCTAGCTACTTTCATATCCGTAACCTCAACCTTGTTGATAAGGTAACCTGAATCCACCCAGCTTTCGCTCCCATACAACAAAGTTGGTCGAAAGGTTGAACGGTGCACAGATAACTTAAGTCTTGGTACTGACTTCCTTCTTGCAGAAGAGAGTAGATCGTAGCTGAGCGCTCACTGCATTAGCTTTGCTACACCTCACTTCCAGTTCTTTCACTATGTTGCCATCCTGTGAGAATATGCATCCTAAGTACTTGAAACCGTCCACCTGTTCTCTAACTTTGTTCCTCCTATTTGGCACTCAATCCGTTTATATTTCTTTCCCACTGACATTACTTTCGTTTTGGAGATGCTAATCTTCATACCATAGTCCTTACATTTCTGATCTAGCTCTGAAATATTACTTTGCAAACTTTCAATCGAATCTGCCATCACAACTAAGTCATCCGCATATGCAAGACTGCTTATTTTGTGTTCACATATCTTAATCTCACCCAGCCAGTCTATTGTTTTCAACATATGATCCATAAATAATATGAACAACAGTGGAGACAGGTTGCAGCCTTGTCTTACCCCTGAAACTACTCTGAACCATGAACTCAATTTACCGTCAACTCTAACTGCTGCCTGACTATCCATGTAAAGACCTTTAATTGCTTGCAAAAGTTTGCCTCCTATTCCATAATCTTGTAGAACAGACAATAACTTCCTCCTAGGAACCCGGTCATATGCCTTTTCTAGATCTATAAAGCATAGACACAATTCCCTGATTCACTCAAAACACTTCTCCATTATTTGCCGTAAGCTAAAGATCTGGTCCTGACAACCACTAAGTGGCCTAAACCCACACTGATTTTCATCCAATTGGTCCTCAACTAATACTCGCACTTTCCTTTCAACAATACCAGAGAAGATTTTACCCACAACGCTGATTAAAGAGATACTTCTGTAGTTGTTACAATCTTTTCTGTTTCCATGTTTAAAGATTGGTGTGATTACTGCTTTTGTCCAGTCTGATGGAACCTGTCCCGACTCCCAGGCCATTTCAATTATCCTGTGTAACCATTTAAGACCTGACATTCCACTGTATTTGATGAGTTCCGACTTAATTTCATCCACCCCAGCCGCTTTATTGCACTGCAATCTATTGACCATTTTTTCCACTTCCTCAAATGTGATCCTATTTCCATCATCATTCCTATCCCATTCTACCTCGAAATCTAAAACATTACTGATCGCATTTTCACCTACATTGAGCAACTCTTCAATATATTCCCTCCATCTGCCCAAGGCATCCACAGGATTCACCAGCAGTTTTCCTGACCTGTCCAAAATACTTGTCATTTCCTTCTTACCTCCCTTTCGAAGACTGCTAATTACACTCCAGAATGATTTTCCAGCAGCTTGACCCATAGTCTCCAACCTGTTTCCAAAGTCTTCCCATGATATTTTCTTGGATGCTGCAATTATCTGTTTGGCTTTGTTTCTTTCTTCAACATAACTTTCTCTGTCTACCTGGGTTCTGGTATGTAGCCATTTTTGATACGCCTTCTTTTTCCTTTTACAGGCTGCCTTGACTGTATCATTCCACCAAGCTGTTTGCTTCATCCTACTTTTACAGACTACTGTTCCAAGACATTCTTTAGCCACTTCTAGTACTGTGTCCGTGTACCTTGTCCATTCCTTTTCCAATGACTGTAATTGACTACATTCAACTAACTGGTACCTTTCTGAGATCGCTGTTATGTACTTGTGCCTGATTTCCTTATCCTGAAGTTTCTCCACTCTTATCCTCCTACATATGGACCTGATCTCCTGCACTTTCGGCCTCACAATCCCAATTTCACTGCAGATTGAATAATGATCAGTGTCATCAAAGAATCCCCTGAATACACGTGTGTCCCTCACAGCCTTCCTGAATTCCTGATCTGTTATTATATAGTCAATGACAGATCTGGTTCACCTGCCTTCCCAAGTATACCGGTGAATGTTCTTATGTTTAAAAAAGGATTTTGTGATTACTAAGCCCATACTGGCACAGAAATCCAAGAGTTGTTTCCCGTTCCTGTTGGCCTCCATATCCTCTCCAAATTTACCCATAACCTTTTCATACCCTTCTGTTCGATTTCCAATCCTGGCGTTAAAATCACCCATGAGCAGAACACTGTGCTTGTCCTTTACTCTAACAACTACATCACTGAGTGCCTCATAAAAACTATCCATCTTATCTTGATCTGTCCCTTCACAATGCGAATATACTGACATAATCCTAATTTTCTTGCTAGACACTGTCAAATCTATCCACATCAGTCGTTCGTTTACATACATTATTGCAACTACGCTGGGTTCCATTTCTTTCCTGATGTAAAGCCCTACACCCCATTGTGCTATTCCTGCTTTGACTCCTGACAGGTAGACCTTGTATTCTCCCACTTCCTCTTCTTTCTCACCCCTTACCCAAATGTCACTAACAGTTAAAACGTCCAGCCCCATCTTACTTGCAGCCTCTGCCAGCTCTACCTTCTTCCCAGAGTAGCCCCCATTGATATTAATAGCTCCCCATCTCATTACCATTTGTTTGCCAAGTCGTATCTTAGGAGTCCCTGGTTTGTCAGTTAGAGGTGGGACTCCGTCACCTCCAAAGGTCCGAGGCATTTTGCTCTGCTTGTTGCCAGCATCATATTTAAAGTACCAGGGAAGCAGGTTGCTAGCCTTACTTGCCCCGAGTCCCATTGGGTTTTACCCCTAACGGCTGAGGGACTAGCCGGTGGATTTGGTAGTCTTTGCCGTATGAGCACAAAGGTGACCATGACTCAGAATATGTCCGAGATGCCCAGCCTTATTCCAAAGTAACTGGTATCCCGACTGTCGGGACCACTTACTTGGCCACTCATACGTTTCCCGTGGTTCATGAACTAGGACATGACTACAGGAACCCACACCATGAACCACGATAAAAAAAAAGAGGGTTTAGCTACTTTCTGTAATAGAAAACTGAGTGAATGGATCAACGAACAACCTGAACGAGTGTCATCGGACGTCCGCCACGAACAACGTCAACTAACGATATAGAACAAGATGAGATGAAAAATAAATAAAATAAAATGGAAGAGGTAATGTGCTTGCCTACAAGGTGCAAGCTTTTCTCGTTCGCCTTTCGAGAATCGCGGAAAGCCATATTCTTAATTCAGTTTTGTAGCAGAGCTACAAGCAGGCAGATAAAAACTGAACAAGGGAATCGTAAGACAACGCTCGAGTAAAATTCGTCTTGCTGCTTTCAATATCCGTTAGTGTCGGAGCGAATACCTTTTGGTACTGCAAAATTCATAATAGCACTTTTGTTTACTGCCGACATATTTTTTGTAGTTGTGAATACATAATTTTATCTATGACCTGTCACATTTATATAATACTTGTGTATGACACCAGACATGAAGTAAATACAAACCTTTTCGAAATCAAAAGTCGATAATATCCTGCTAATTCGTGTTAAAATAGGCACAATTGTCTTACAGACACTTAATGCTTTATTAAGATAAACTGCCGTCTATTTAATTTGTATTAGTGCAGTGAATATTTTAATTTCATTTTCCTTTAGTTTATTGAACACAAGAGTAATCATCAAAGAAAAGTTAATCAGCAACAGTATATTCTTTCACAATATCTAAAACAATCTGACAATGCTTAAGTTGTTTACAAATTCTACGCCTGTAGAAACCTCTGGTTCCAACGATGTCATTAAACCAGTGTAGGTTGAAGAGCACTTTCGCCTGGAAGTGAATTGCCTTGACGGTTGGCCGATTAAGAGCGGTAAAGTTAAAAGTTTACGAGCATACGATCAGAGAGACAAGTGCCTTAGAGATGACTTCCCTATCAATCCTGCCTCGGGCATGGATGTGTGTGGTGTCCTTAGATAAGTTAGGCTTAAGTATTTCTAAGTTCTAGGGGACTGATGACCTCAGAAGTTTAGTCCCATAGTGCTCAGAGCCATTTGAACCGTTTAATTTATTCTATAGGGCGTTTCCGTAAGAGTGTGCAAAAACGTAACAGGACACAGAGAATGCTCCAATGAACAATTTGAGGTAGGGAACCTGGGGTCTGAGAAGCCAGCTTAAGGAGTTATGGAAGTAAACTCGTCTACTGCTTTGTGTAGCGTTACTGCTTTCCGGTTCATTTACAACTAACTTGCGTACATGTTTACACGTACTGTGCTGTTTATCTACATGAACATTTTCTGTTTCCTGCAAGGAAACAAGGAGGACGAGCCTGATTATTAGGAAGTCTACCTGGATGTTTGAGTGGCCACCCATGCACAGAGTTCTACCTGAGTTGTTAAATAGAGTACCCTTGGTTGATGTGGTACAACATGACGATGCACTGCCTCACTTCAGTGTGGATCTCCACAATCATTCTGCTCGCTCTGTTGGATGGGGAGGTCCTATTCCATGGCCTAAGTGGCCACCTGATCTGAATCCTCTATGGGGATACGTAAAGTCACTTACGTATGTGATCCTAGTGGATACAGACATGGAATTAGTTGCCAGAATTGTAGCTGCCTGTATTGTTGTTCGAAACACACCAGGGATATTTGGCAGGGTACGTCAGAAACTAGTTCGCCGATGTCATGCTTGGACTGAGGTGTGGTCTAGAGGTTCTAGGCGCTTCAGTCCGGAACCGTGCTGCTGCTATGGTCGCAGGTTCGAATCCTGCCTCGGGCGTGGATGTGTGTGATGTCCTTAGGTTATTAAGGTTTAAGTAGTTCTAAGTCTAGGGGACTGATCACCGCTGATGTTAAGTCTCATAGTGCTTAGAGCCACTTGAACCATTTTTTTATCTGCAGGTTGTAAGTAGGCTGTTTAGGTTTTTATGTTGGTAACGCCACGTAGTGCTCTATATGAAAATCACTGACTGTGCTGTGTGAAGGCTGTGGTTGGTTTGCATTGTTGGAGTATATGCTATTGTAGTGTTGGGCAGTTGGCTGTTAACAGCGCGTAGCGTTGCGCAGTTGGAGGTGAGCCGCCAGCAGTAGTGGATGTGGGGAGAGAGATGGTGGAGTTTTGAGAGCGGATGATCTGAACGTGTGTCCATCAGAGACAGTAAATTTGTAAGACTGGATGTCATGAACTGATATATATATGTTATGACTTTTGAACACTATTAACGTAAATATATTGTTTGTTCTCCATCAAAATCTTTCATTTGCTAACTATGCCTATCAGTAGTTAGTGACTTCAGTTGTTAGAATGTTTTATTTAGCTGGCAGTAGTGGCGCTCGCTGTATTGCAATAGTTCGAGTAACGAAGATTTTTGTGAGGTAAGTGATTCATGAAGGGTATAGGTTATTGTTAGGCAGGGCCATTCTTTTGTAGGAATTATTGAAAGTCAGATTGCGTTGCGCTAAAAATATTGTGAGTCAATTTAGGGATGATCAGAATAGGTAAAGTGAGAAATGTCTGAGTACGTTCAGTTCTGCTTAGCTGTTTGAAAATCAAATAACGTAAGAGGTTTATCAGCACAGTCATTCATAAATTTTTCTATTTTCAAGGTAACTGTAACTAATGTAAATAAACAGTGCGTAGAAATGTGACTTTATCCCTATTATCTCCTCAAGCTAAGACAGCTTCCCCAGGTTCCCTACCTCAAATTGTTCAGTGGAACATCCTCTATGTCCTGTCAAATTTTTGCACGTTCCTAGGAAACATCCCGTTTATCGAATTTTGGAGCTATCAATTGGAGATGTGCTGCGTGCAAGTGCCCTAAAAAGACACTGTAATATAGCTGAGTTTCTTCAGTAAGAGCTACACGGCATCTGACCTAATAGTGCCATCAGAAGTCTTTCCAGTACTAGAATCTGATTGCCTGAATATACCTACTGCCAGTACTGTATCAATACAGGCCGTTTGTAGAATAAAGTGAGCTGCTGTGAAATCGCAAATTTACTTTTCATTAATTAAATAATGCTTCCTTACTCTCACACACAAATTTTATCCATTCACCATATAGTAGAAACATATACTTTCACCACGTAAATTCACCATTAGGTACCCGTAACCTCACTGACGAAATGTATACGCCGAAGTCGCCACTGCGGCATAATAAACCGTATTCTGAACAACGCGTTTTTGAGAGATCCTTAGTGCGGTGTATCATTGAAACTACACATTTTCGTAATACATGGGTATTTTTTAAAACTTGCCTGGTAATTCCAATAACTGAAGACAGAGTGTACAGCAGTCAAATGTTCTATTAGAGACAGATATAGCTCATTCCGTGTCTTTTTAATAGATCCCACTCATGGAGGTGAAAATATAACCTACTTCATACACAGATTAAATTCTACCTAATCTAACCTGTTCGACAACCCCAAAAACTGATGAATGCGACCGGATGCACTAGGACCGTGCCGTTGCCAGAGATCGCCCGGTAACATCGGACGAAAGCATCCGATCGCATTCGTCATTTTTTGACGGAATCGAAAAGGTTAGGTTAGAATCTATTTTATGTATGAAGTAGGTTATATTTTAACCTGCAAGGACGGGTCGGGTACCACAAGGCCTCTGTCCTTGGTTCAAATAGCTCTGAGAACTATGGGACTTAACATCTGGAGGCGAGTGCTGCAGTGCTTCTTTTGCTATTATAACATGTATGTAAATGAGCTGTATCTGTCTCGAAACGAACGTGACGAGTACTGTACACTCTATCCTCAGTTACTGGAATTACCAGACAAGTTTTACGAACATACGAGATGGAGGGAAAACCACCACGCCACAGAAGTTAAAAACTCTTGTAGTTCGGGATGCCACTTTCCTTTCCACCACTGATCGCTCCAAAACACGTTGTTCAGAGTGTGGTTTATTATGCTGCAATGACCCGGATGTGCGACTTCGGCCTGTGAAGTTTTTGCCAACGGGGTTATCGGTACATAATAATTAATTTACTAGGTGAAAGTACATGTTTCCACTATAGGATGCATGGATAATATATGTATGTAAGGTAGCAAGTATTATCTAATCACTGAAAGATAGATTTCTGATTTCACAGCAGCTCCCTTTATTCAGAAAATGTTGAAAATTAACGCAACGCTAGCTAGAGATATTCAGGAAATCAGATTCTAATACACTTCACACCTCTCTAAACACTTACTCAGTGGATTTGATAAAGGAAGTGCCGATATTCGGATGGCAGTATTATTTCAGGTCGAGTGCTGCTTTTAATAAAGAAAATCAATTCTATAGTGTCTTTTAGTGCACTTGCACAGCTTCAAAATTCGGTTTGTAAAAAATTAAAAGTTTCGTAGAACAGGTATTTGAGGTGCAAGAATGAAAATACTAGATTTTAAATTAGTATTTAGAACATTGTAAATAACATCTAACATATCGCACAAAAACTTTGAAGCTATACTTTTCAGAATGTGGTGTAGGCCTAATTATTAGAAAGACGTAATCAACAGATGCCAAATATCAGAGCGTCACTTCTGGTTTTACTTGAACCAGAGCTACATCTTTAATGTGAGAATTGGATTTTTTAGTAGACCTCGAATCACACCTCCACAAGTTGGGGCCTAGTCGAAATCTGTTTTGTTGAATTTATTTAACATTGTGCAGGCATACGTCAATTAACCTTCAATGACTGTCATTCAGTATACGTTTGAAAGACAAACATAAAGTTTAGTGTAAGATACGCTGAACACCCAAAGCACTGAAAAGTGAAACACATTCGTACACCACATTTGCAAACCACTTCACGTAGCAGAATCTTCACGGTACTCCCATAAAAACAACGCCATTAAGCGGTAATAATCATTTGTAGAAAGCTGTCCACCTACCAGAACCCAAAAAGATTCACTACAGTAGCTTTGTCACTTGAACAAATTATTTTTCCAGGTTATAATCCCACACCTAAAAATGCTTTCCTGTCTCGTAAAGAACATGGCGAGTACTGTACACTCTGTTCTCAGTTAATCGGAATAACCAGGCAAGTTTTACGAATATATGAGATGACGGGAGAAACGTTCTGTTACATACTCGAGATAATTCGTGGTGACCTTGAAATGCACCTGCACTCTGCTTCGCTATATAAATTTAAAGTTGTGCTGACGTACATCAATTAGTCTTCTTCAGTTGCTGTCATTAGGCACATTCGAGTGAAACACAAGCCTAAAATGTAGCATAAGGTACTCCGAAAGCGTAAAGCAGACAGCCTACCACAAAAAAAGCTGAAGTACAGTAGCTATAAGCATATAAGATACGCCACCCTCTTCACTTGAACAAATTAATGTTTGAGGTTATAATCTATGTCTAAAATTACCAATAAAGATTTTACCTATTTGAGGTTTCGAATAAACCTGCGATTTCAATCCATAGTTTGTGAACTATATCCCGATTATGAAATTTTCATCCTAAGGATACCACGACCCCACTCTTTCTTGGACTAAACTTATCAGTTTCTCACGCTCCATATTTCGTGTGCTAGACAGTCGGTAGATTTGACCGAAGAAAACAAACTGATTTGAATTTGACCGGTTGTCGTCCGAAGTCTGTACGTTCAGGAGATCAGATCGACTGTAGTGTGACCGCGCACGCAGTGGGGTACTGATTTGAAAAGATCGGCCGTCGGTGGAATCCACTGTGACCGCAGCCTTAGTCGGACGAATACGGCCCCATTGGACGTACATGCTAATACTCGCGCGCTCCGTTGCTGCCTTTCGGTGAAGTTCCCACGGAACACTGCAACTGTCACCAGGTGTCTGCTGTTAACGTCTGCCCCACTCCGCCCGCCGCCCCTCCCCCCCCCCCCCCCTGCCAGTGGCCTTGACAACTGATGACACCTTGTGCCACGAGTAAACGTAATTCCCTGCGTGACGCCTAACAACAGTAACAGCCGTCGCGGTAGTTTAAGCAAAGAGTCCGATACAGGCGTAAATCTGCGTAGAAGTGGACATGAACTATACTCAGTTCATTGTAAGAATAAACCTGATGTACACAAACACAAACCCTGTGATTGGTCATAAGCCGTAGCACACGTACACTGGTGTTGTTACGCTCTTGGAAGTAGGACCTACTTATGCATTACATATATTACTACTAAATTAAGTTAAACGAAACTTTGAGGTATTCTAATGTATTGACAGACAGCCGCGTGGGATTAACCGAGCGGTCTAGGGCGCTACAGTCATGGACTGTGCGGCTGGTCCTGGCGGAGGTTCGAGTCCTCCCTCGGGCATGGGTGTGTGTGTGTTTGCCCTTAGGATAATTTAGGTTAAATAGTGTGTAAGCTTAGGGACTGATGACCTTGGCAGTTAAGTCCCATAAGATTTCACGCACTTTTTTTTTTATTGACAGACATCAACGTTTTTCTTAATCACGCGTTAGCTATGTAGTTTTCATTTCAGAAATCATATACAGTCACAGTCTCTGTACTGTTGTGCTGTAATTGCCGCGCTGTTAATAGGCAGTATGAAAATGGCTGAGGCTGCTTCCTGTTCCGTAGTGAAACACGGTTAAAAAGTGTCGGGAAATAGGTTGTTCTTAATGTTTTTCACAAATTTACGAAAAATATCGGCTTTGAAGTTTTCCAAGGACTGGTACAGTTGAGCTCCAAATACAGATTGGTTGCATACCGCAATCGGTAGCCAGTTGATTGATAACATAGTGCAGCTGGTTCATGTCTCGCCTAATTCATTTTTTCTTTTCGATTCAGTTTGAAATCCTACATCTCGTAACAGTAAAATTCATCATCTTTTTTTATGGATAATGCACGTCTTCTTGTTTCTAATTACATACTGCACGCGAAATTCCTGTTTTCATTTCAAACGTAAGTTCTTAACCGGAATCGATATTTTGACGACCATAACTGGAATCGCGGGTCCAAATGGACCCTTGAATAAAAATTCTACATAATCCCCATAAAAGATATAATTCATATGTAAATTCGTAATTATTGTATTAAGATAAGTTTTATTTCAAATATAAATCAACTTTTATTGAGCAAACATTTTACATTGTGGTATTTTTTTAACTTTAAGTCCTATGTCTCATATTTTACAAGAATTTTTAGTACCTTACAGGGTTATTACAAATGATTGAAGCGATTTCATAGCTCTACAATAACTTTATTATTTGAGATATTTTCACAATGCATTGCACACACATACAAAAACTCAAAAAGTTTTTTAGGCATTCACAAATGTTCGATATGTGCCCCTTTAGTGATTCGGCAGACATCAAGCCGATAATCAAGTTCCTCCCACACTCGGTGCAGCATGTCCCCATCAATGAGTTCGAAAGCATCGTTGATGCGAGCTCGCAGTTCTGGCACGTTTCTTGGTAGAGGAGGTTTAAACACTGAATCTTTCACATAAACCCACAGAAAGAACTCTCATGGGGTTAAGTCGGGAGAGCGTGGAGGCCATGACACGAATTGCTGATCATGATCTCCACCACGACCGATCCATCGGTTTTCCAATCTCCTGTTTAAGAAATGCCGAACATCATTATGGAAGTGCGGTGGAGCACCATCCTGTTGAAAGATGAAGTCCGCGCTGTCGGTCTCCAGTTCTGGCATGAGCCAATTTTCCGCGGGCTACGCGTGAAACTTGCCCGCACGCGTTCAACCGTTTCTTCCCTCACTGCCGGCCGACCCGTTGATTTCCCCTTACAGAGGCATCCAGGAGCTTTAAACTGCGCATACCATCGCCGAATGGAGTTAGTAGTTGGTGGATGTTTGTTGAACTTCGTCCTGAAGTGTCGTTGCACTGTTATGACTGACTGATGTGAGTGCATTTCAAGCACGACATACGCTTTCTCGGCTCCTGTCGCCATTTTGTCTCACTGCGCTCTCGAGCGCTCTAACGGCAGAAACCTGAAGTGCGGCTTCAGCCGAACAAAACTTTATGAGTTTTTCTACGTATCTGTAGTGTGTCGTGACCATATGTCAATGAATGGAGCTACAGTGAATTTATGAAATCGCTTCAATCATTTGTAATAACCCTGTACTTTGGGATGCTACATGATTATAAACAAAGGTTTAGATTAAAAAACCTAGATATACTGTGGAGTTTCTCATAACTTTCTCTTAACGTAAATAGGGACTCTGTAAGCGGTGAATAAGAAACAAAAATAATGAAAAAGAAAAATAGAAGTGTCTGAGTGTTATCTATATCAGCACCTGAAGTAAGAATGGCACTTGGTACACAACACTTGTTTTCTGCATGTCGTTTACAGATGAATTTAAAACATCTGTAGCATTTTTGTGATTGTTTGCTGTCAGTTTTAGGACCACATAAATAACATCTTCCTCTTTTTCGTGAGCCGCTTTGATCACAAGGTGAATTTTCCAGTTGTAGGTCATTTTTTTGTTCATCAGCTGCCCCTAGAAAAATATCTATCCTACTCTTCAAATCTACTGAAAATTATGAATACCCCATCTTTCTTTCTGTGATAAATGGTCTTATCAAATTTAGCCAAATTTCTTTTATGTAATGCTTACGTTTCATACGTTTTCCACCATTTGATGCGTTACGTAATACAAATCCATTTGCACTCGCAACATTCAATATGGCTGAAAAAAATTACACGTGGCCATCCTGGACTTCTTCTACAGACTGAATAATTGTCGCATTTCTGATCTAATGTATCAACACCACGTTTTGTTCTGCCGCAAAATTCAATTATGTCAGGTTTCCCACTGTTTTCATTGATTGAATTGTCATGGTGCATTGATGAGACCACCACTACGCTTCGATTCTTTTTTTGGGACATAATATGCCAATGTTTTATCCTGTACGAAACGAAATAACGTAGATCCTACTACCCATTGTTTGTTGGCTAAAATTCTTGGTGTATTTACCTTTTATTTTTGCACATCGTTCCAACGTAAGTCAAACCATTTTCAATTAGTCTGTCAACAAGTTCCACAGGAGCTTCTGTTTGTTCCAAATAAAGGTGCTGCAAGCTGCATACATTCTGCGTTGGAAATGAAAGTTGGCTTGTTTTATTAGTGATTGCTTTGCATGTATAGATAAAAACATTGTATAAATATTGTGTTTTAGCATCACAAAGGCACATAGCCTTGATGTCATATTTAAGAGGCTTCGATTTCATATAAACCATGAAAAAACATTTGCCTCTAAAAGGGCGAAGCATTTCATCAACTGTCAAATATTCTGAGCAGCTATAGTTTTTTTTGACAGTTCTGAATGAAATTTCCAAATAAATCTGAGATGACAGCGGCGCGATCATTAGTTCTTCTTTCTTCCCTGGAATTCACATCATCAAATCTCAAAGCAGATAACACGGACATAAATCGATTTACTCACATCGTTATTCTGAATATATCTCGACCTGTTCCATCAGTTGCCCACAAACTTTCTGTATCTTCATGGCCAGATTTGAATAGACCTGATTATAACATCATGCTATGGTCGCAGGTTCGAATCCTGCCTCGGGCATGGACGTGTGTGATGTCCTTAGGTTAGTTATGTTTAAGTAGTTCTAAGTTCTAGCGGACTGATGACCTCAAAGTCCCATAGTGCTCAGAGCCATTTGAACCATTCATTTTCATAATACTCACATGGTTAGTGTAGTAGCATTAGTTTTATACTTTTTTGAACATTCTGTTGTTTTCCGATTAGTGTGAGTGCAAATATGTGCGATCATTTCATCTGATATCAGCAACTACCATGATGCAGTTGGTGACATGTTCCGTTTTTCACAAGCTGTGCCGATGAGACCAGGCATGTAAGTGATGATGTTGTGGCTTCTGACTCTGGACTTATCTGGTAGTGAGTAGACCACTTGAATCGATTTTTACCTCGAAAATATGCACTACTTGACAGCCGGCTATCTCTCTCTTTACTGAATCATCAAACGATGAATTACTTCAATCAGAAGAAATTTCTTGTTGTGTGTTTTCATCGTCACTTATGTCATCGTCACTTATGTTCTCTTCATCTCAAGGTTGAAAATCACTTAAAGATTCTGTGTCTGAATAATTTTCGTCTAATAATAGTTCACAGATTTCCTTTCCAGTGAGACCCCACTGCATTGTGGCAATAAATTGCCTGAAACACGACAAAATAAATTCGTATACACCGACTAAAAAAATTCCGTATCTGGAATCGCGGGTCAAATTGGACCCAGGGACGATACTTACCTCCACTTCCAGTAAATTTTAAGCAGCGAGCTCCCGGTCCCTGGTGAACCTCACAATATACTGACAAGGGAACCTCCCCATCGCACCCCCCTCAGATTTAGTTATAAGTTGGCACAGTGGATAGGCCGTTCGTTCATTGACGTCACTGTTCACTGTAATATGTTTAGTGTCTGTGTTTTGCGACCGCACCGCTAAACCGTGCGATTGGTAGACGAAAGGGCGTGCCTCTCCAATGGAAACCGAAAACATTTGATCGCAAGG
This sequence comes from Schistocerca cancellata, assembly GCF_023864275.1. Lineage (NCBI taxonomy): Eukaryota > Metazoa > Arthropoda > Insecta > Orthoptera > Acrididae > Schistocerca > Schistocerca cancellata. The sequence goes on from NC_064626.1 coordinate 1,152,584,479, forward strand.
TCATAGGTCAACCGATTCCTCCACAGGAAAACACGTCTGAATATTCTATACGACACTGGTGATGGCATGTGCGTCACATGACAGTAATATGTTGTCGACCCACCTAAATTGCACACTTGTCGAATGGGTAAAAAGATTCTTGTTCATTGACGTCACTGTTCACTGTAATATGTTTAGTGTCTGTGTTTTGCGACCGCACCGCCAAACCGTGCGATGGTCCGCCGCTCGTGGTCTCGCGGTAGCGTTCTCGCTTCCCGAGCACGGGGTCCCGGGTTCGATTCCCGGCGGGGTCAGGGATTTTCACCTGCCTCGAGATGACTGGGTGTTTGTGTTGTCCTCATAATTTCATCATCATCCAGGAAAGTGGCGAAATTGGACTGAGCAAAGATTGGGTAATTGTACGGGCGCTGATAACCACGCAGTTGAGCGCCCCACAAACCAAACATCATCATCAAACCGTGCGATTAGTAGACGAAAGGACGTGCCTCTCCAATGGAAACCGAAAACATTTGATCGCAAGGTCATAGGTCAGCCGATTCCTCCACAGGAAAACACGTCTGATATATTCTATACGACACTGGTGACGGCATGTGCGTCAAAAATGGTTCAAATGGCTCTGAGGACTATGGGACTTAACATCTATGGTCATCAGTCCCCTAGAACGTAGAACTACTTAAACCTAACTAAGGACATCACACAACACCCAGTCATCACGAGGCAAAGATACACCCAGTCATCACGAGGCAAAGATAATCCCTGACCCCACCGGGAATCGAACCCGGGAACCCGGGCGTGGGAAGCGAGAACGCTACCGCACGACCACGAGCTGCGGACCTGGTGCGTCGCATGACAGGAATATGTTGTCGACCCACCCAACTTGCACACTTGTCGAATGGGTAAAAAGATTCTTCCACCTTGCCCGATTTAGGTTTTCTTGTAGATGTGATAATCACTCCCAAAAAACTGCTGAAAACATAATAGTTTGTCACATAAACTGAAAATAAAAAATCAAACTTTTCACTCGAGGAAAGACTTGAACCAAGGTCCACTCGCTCCGCAGCTGCTGACGCTAACCATGGGACCACGACGCTCCTGTGCTTAATTTATCCTTGATGTTGCACATGGACTAATCAGTTTATATATTTTGCTCATTTTTTCTTAGTTCCACACAACTTCCTGTTTTCTCGATTGATGTGTGTTCAGTTTTTCAAGGCCTATCCACTGTGCCAACTTTAACTAAATCTGAGGGGGGTGCGATGGGGCGGTTCCCTCGTGAGATTACACTGGCGCGCGAAATTGAAAGTCGGCGCGTTTCCATTGTTAGACGGTTTTATTGTTGTCGGCGGATCCAAAATGACCCACGATTCCAGTTAAGGGTTAATTATCGATATTTTATGAAAAATTATCAATAAAGATGTTGCTTAAATTACGAAAAAGTAACAATTTGATTTTTAGGGCAAATATGAAAAACCCAAATACTCTTTATTTGGACTGTGTCCATCGTTTTATACCACAGATGTAAATAGTGAAACATGAAATTATTTTCACAGCATCGAGAAGACCATACAATTACTGAATTATTTAAATTGCCACTGTGCCATTACAATATGAACCCAACAGAACTGATCTGGAGCCAAGATAAGGGATTTGACCCGAGAAAAGACCGTTAGGCTGCGAGACGTACTGAAACTACCGAACGCATCTTTTTCACACGTCACTGCCGAACGCTGGCGGGATATAGAGCGGCACGTCGTAAAAGAAGAGGAGAAAATGCTGCGCCTGGGTGGCTTCGTGGATTCTGTTGTTGATCGACTCGTTATCAACGTGGCAGATGGCAGTTCCAGAACGGAAATGTATTTCCCGCATTCCGATAAGGAAACAGCTAAGAGATTACCAGACGACTGACTGTAACTAATACCTTCAGCGGCTTGAGTGTTCCAACAGTACGGTGAAATCCCTGCAGTATGTTTTTGCATCACACAATTACCCTGTGTATAACTTTTTCACCAATCTTGTGTGTAGTTACAGTACTATGTGAGGTGAGAACGACAGCATTCTACGCTTTCCGTCAGTTTATCTAAGAAGCGCGCGGTAGTGCTGGAGTCTTGCCGAATATTATTTCTCTTTAAAAGTTAAATGACATTCGAAGCCACATTGTTTCTTTTTACATCTGAACTACAACTGCTCACATCATTGCTGGTTAATTCGACTGGCTGGCTGGCCAGTGCTGTCAAAGTTTAATGCGCCGGTTAAGCCTGTTCTCTCGCATTATCGCTCGTTTGTAGACTTGGCCACTGTTTCTATGTTTCGATACAGTGTATCGATACGTGGAACTGTTTCAGTGTTTCGGAACGGTTGTGGTTCACTGTTTCGAAACAGTGGTGTTTCATTCCGCCCCTGCCTCGGACCAGATTCGATCTCGAGCCAGACACAGAAACTGTATCGTTGTTTCAAAATAAGGCTGTTTCAGTCCACCTGTGCCTGGAACGGACTAATTGTATCGAAACAGTGATGTTTCATTCCACTCTGTGTCGGACGAGATTCGGGCTCGGCACAGGTACTGAAACACAACATACCACTTCATGAAACTCTTTCAAGAGTGTCGAAATCTTTTTGACAAGCAATAGCATGAAGCTTAAGATATCCGAAAATAAAGCTTCGTTTCTAGCTGTTTCGAAATGGCGTAACATCTGCTTTATAAACACTAACCAAACAATAAAACAACGCATACTATTCACATACAAAATAATAAATATGTGAAAATCATCCAGTTAAATTATACTTTTTTTATAACATACGCTTCTCTGTTCATGTACAGTAATCATATTAAGAAACGCAAGTAAGCCTACAACATTTTGAATAAAAAAGGCGCAGAGTGACAGTTATTAGACATATACATAAATTTGACGTAGGTATAATTGCAAGCAATCTGTTTGACAAATCACTGATGGTGTAATGGTGTACGGGAAGGACTGGGAAGCATGGTGAATTTATAGTAACGGTTCGAAACACCTTGAAAGACAAAAAATTTTCTGTTATATTTTGTTATTTATTAGAATTATTTGGCGTTATTTGTGAGTCTATAGACAATGTGCCCATTATCCACAGTGATTCCCTTTGTGTAGATGGAAATTAGCAGGATGGGTATATTACCCATACTAACGGAATGTGTGTTTCTGCACTTTGCTCCCACCTCCAGTTCCGTTCGTGGTGGTTCTTCTGTCTTCAGCTATGGCTGTCCTCAACCAATTGAAAAGTATGAAAGTCACGCGACACGAAAGCAGCGCATTTGCTGCAGTAAATACGAAACTGCCAAGACGCCTAAGTGATAGTTTCATACTTTCTGCGACATGATTAGCGCTCTCGCACCTCATTTGTGTTTATATGGACATGCTTATACAGTAGACATTCAAGATGATAAAATGTGTAAGTTTATTAGAATACAAAACACAAACTGTTTCACTGTTTCGAAACAACGTATCGGAACATTACATTGTACTGCTTCATTTGTTTCGAAACAATTACGTGTTCCAGTTTGCCCATCTCTACTCGTTTGTGTTCCTGTAACTCAGCATAAAACGTATCTTTATGATCGTACTTGACTGAACTGGACACAGCTTGGCTTTAGCTCCACGTGAAAGGAAAGCCAATGAAATTCAAGCAAACGCGGAAGTATACATGGCGTAATGTCTACATCCGGCTTAATCTTATGACGAACAGAGTTTAATGTTGTATCCGTTAAGGAGCTCTGTTTACGCGATTGGTCACTGAAACTGCAGCATCATAAAGTGGGTATGCAACAAAGGCCAAACTGGCATGAAGTGTACAATATATTTGGATATGCAAATGATTTGCGCTTCAGTGCGACGTAGATACTGTAGTATTAACACCATCTACATTCTGTGTACAAGGAAAGTTTAAGCATCAGGTTTCTTGCTCAGATATGCCGCGTGGTTAAAAATTAAAGTTCAACTACTCCCGGAGGCGCAGTATGGGCTGTAATTATCGTACGGCAAAGAAACTTGGTAGATATGCTAATGCGTTAACGCGAAACCAATTTACGCTGGAGGAAGAATAGTTCCAATCTTGGCCACATGGAAAAAAAACTGGCGCTGTGCAGCATCTCATCAACGTCTCTGGTGCTCAAATCGAACAAATCGTCTGAGCGGCAGTTAATAATAAAATCATCATTATCCCTTTGTCGCTTATTTGATCTTTCCAGCCCACTTCCAGTTCCTAATCCGTCACATATGGAAACATGCGTCTTTTCTCCATTCACAGCGCCAGAATTGCACCTGTTTGCTAAAACTCGAAATAATTTTTTCCAGCGTAAATCGATTCAGCAATAACACATTAGTACATCTACCAATTTTCGCTGCCATACGATAATACACTACTGGCCATTAAAATTACTACACCACGAAGATGACGTACTACAGACGCGAAATTTAAGCGACAGGAAGAAGATGCTGTGATATGCAAATGATTAGCTTTTCAGGGCATTCACACAAGGTTGGCGCCGGTGGCGACACCTACAACGTGCTGACACCAGGAAAGTTTCCAACCGATTTCTCATACACAAACAGCAGTTGACCGGCGTTGCCTGGTGAAACGTCGTTGTGATGCCTCGTGTAAGGAGGATAATACGTACCATCACGTCTCCGACTTTGATAAAGATCGGATTGTAGTCTATCGCGATTGCGTTTTATCGTATCGCGACGTTGCTGCTCGCGTTGGTTGAGATCCAATGAGTGTTAGCAGAACGTGGAATACGGTACACCGTGCTGGATCCCAACGGCCTCGTATCATTAGCAGTCGAGATGACAGGCATCTTATCCCCATGGCTGTAACGGATCGTGCAGCCACGTTTCGATCCCTGAATCAACAGATGGGGACGTTTGAAAGACAACAACCATCTACATGAACAGTTCAACGACGTTTGCAGCAGCATGGACTATCAGCTCGAAGACCATGGCTACGGTTCCCCTTGACGCTGCATCACAGACAGGAGCGCCTGCGAGGGTGTACTCAACGACGAACGTGGGTGCACGAATGGCAAAACGTCATTTTTTCGGATGAATCCAGTTTCTGTTTACAGCATCATGATGGTAGCATCCGTGTTTGGCGACATCACGGTGAACGCACATTGGAAGCGTGTATTCGTCATCGCCATACTGACGTATCACCCGGCGTGGTGGTATGGGGTGCTATTGGTTACACGTCTCTGTCACCTCTTGTTCGCATTGACGGCACTTTGAACAGTGGACGTTACATTTCAGATGTGTTACGACCTGTGGCTCTACCCTTCATTCGATCCCTGCGAAACCCTACATTTCAGCAGTATAATGCACGACCGCATATTGCAGGTCCTGTACGGGCCTTTCTGGATACAGAAAATGTTCGACTGCTGCCCTGGTCAGCACATTCTCCAGATCTCTCACCAACTGAAACCGTCTGGTCAATGGTGGCCGAGCAACTGGCTCGCCACAATACTCCAGTCACTACTCTTGATGAACTGTGGTATCGTGTTGAAGCTGCATGGGCAGCTGTACCTGTACACGCCATCCAAGCTGTGTTTGACTCAATGCCCAGTCGTATCAAGGCCGTTATTACGGCCAGAGGCGGTTGTTCTGGGTACTGATTTCTCAGGATTTATGCATCCAAATTGCGAGAAAATGTAATCACATGTCAGTTCTAAAATAATATATTTGTCTAATGAATACCCGTTTATCATCTACATTTCTTCTTGGTGTAGTAATTTTAATGGCCAGTGTTGTACATCTACCAAGATTAGCTGCCATACGATAATATTACAGCCCGCACTGCACATCTGTGAGTAGCTGCATTTTAAATATAGCCAGCCAGTAGCATCTGAATGTTGTTTGTTTGTGAGGAGACGCTATTATGCCTCGTGTAAGAAGCAGAAACGTCAGCCAGCACGTGTGTCGCAATTTCACAGCGGCAGCGAGACTGCGCCTTACCGCTCCGTGATGTTACGTTAACGCTGCTGGCCGGAATCCCACGAATGTACTGCTCCATCAGATGTATCCGGACATCGCTATGTAGTGCGGAATTGATCTCTAGATGCAGCGCGAGGCGGATCCGCCAGTATAAAAACAGGCGGCGAGTGCTGTGTTGTCAGTATGCAGGCAGTAACAGCAGATCGAGTTGGCCGTGAGAGCGCGTTTTTTTCACGTCACAATTTCGCTTCTGATACAACACTCCAAAAATTTAAACGACCAAGGTGCAAAGAGCGGAAAAAGTATTAAAATATTAACAATCTTTTTATATCTTTATAATTTTATTGATCACTGAATACCATAGCGAGTTACTGTATTCCCCTCTTATTTTTCTTTTAAATATTTCTAGGAGAAGGCAGCTCTTTGTTATTTGAGTTACCTGCTAATCTTTGGCCAGGTAGAGACTTATCCAGTAGGAGGCCCAAATTTCTTTGAAGTTTTGTGTTTTACGCTAGTAGCATTGTTCGGGCTCTATTTCTTCAACATTTTTGTTGCTATTAAGTTTCTTTTATAGTGAGAACATAACTGTGTTCCAACAAAAACTATAACAAAATGAGTAATAATTACAAATTAAATGTGTCCAAGAGGTGAGAAAAATATTTTTTAATTGCTTCAAACAGATTTTTTGGGAATGGCGAGGAAGATATTATCAGACGAGGAGATTCTAAGGAGATTTTACTGTCAAGATACAAGTGATGTTGAAAGTGGAGACGAATATGGAGGCAATGAAACAGAGGAGGATGAGTGCTGTACGATCGTGATACTTCGGGAAAAGAACCTGAATCTACACCCCTATAAACTATCTCGAAAGAGAATAAAAGCAGAGCGGGAAGCTGTTGTGTTCGTCTCAGGAAGAACGACTGAAAGACAACGGTTAAGTAGGAAAAGTGTAAAAGATTTATGTGCAACATACATATGGTGCCTTTATGCCCATATTGTATGCAAATTATCACGTGCAAAATTATTTCACTATTCAGTGCGTTTTTAAAAATTATTCTGTAACAATAAAGCGTAAATTTCTACCATTGGAATAGTGATTTTAAATGTTTTGATAATTAGGGTATAATAAATTTCCCCAATATAGTATTCACAGGTAGTTCGCATAGGTACAGTATTGTAGGCTTACGTAATGTGTCATTATGTTGTTTAGTGCAGGGTTTCAACAAACTGTTTCGCGGAACACGTGTTCTGCGCGAAGTGAATAAGTGAGCCACGAAAAGCTATTAATAAAACGGCGTTTTTTCGTCATTTTGACGATATTAATTATTTTTTTAAAAAATTTATTATGATATATGTGTTATTAATTGCGATTCAAAATTTAAGAAGTCACCGAATAAAAGAAGTTTTTCTATTATTTTAATGTTTTGTGGTAATTCCAGTCGCAACGATAATATACTGGAGGATGTAAATCACTAATAAACGATTCGTTATCAAAAACTTTAATAAAAAAGTAGAAGCACAATACAATTGAACAGTTCGTAATGGCGCGGAGACACAAAGACCAAGAGAGCAGAGTTAAAGATCACAAAATCAAAGATGAAGGTAGTATTCCAGTCATGGAGGTATAAAAGGAAGGGAGGTGGCACTACAGACGTTGTTTTGAAGTCAGACTGGGCGGGGCCTGCCGCCATTTTAAGTATCCCAAAATATTTGTTTACGAGTGCTTCTTGTTCATTATTTCTGTCGTGTGCGCGCAACAATTGTTTTAGATACTAAAAATTATAGAGCTTACATGAATATCACAGTGTCAGGAAGGCAATTTCGAACGTTTTTCTGTTCTTGAATGCGTATTTGCTTTAGTAACACGACACAGTCAGAGTGATGTCTCGGGGATGGGTCACTGCGTTGATCTATGAGTGTATATGAATTCGGTGAAGCTAATGTTTTGGACTAATTAAGATGGCGGACATCAGCTTCAAATTTGTGACGTAATGCCATCTCCCTTCTTTTTTTACCTTCATGGTTCCAATAGTCGATTGTCGCCACAATTTTATTGATATTCAAAATAAACAAGATGTTCGATCAAAGTACCAGGATCTTCGAAGTGTTCCGTCGGAGGAAAAGTTTGGAAACCTCTACTTTAGTGTGAAGAGTGTTCCAGTACATTCGTCCTAACAAAAATTTAATTTCGAAAAGGCTACGTGTCATATTCTGTCCTACCTTCCCCTAAATATACTGTGAAGCTATTGTGAGTCAACATGGCCAACTGTTAAAATCCTGTTTACAAGAGGTTCTAGAGTGTACACAACATATTCTCCCTGTTACAGGCTTCTGTGTAACAATCAAATGGTTCAAATGGCTCTGAGCACTATGCGACTTAACTTCTGAGGGCATCAGTCGCCTAGAACTTAGAACTAATTAAACCTAACTAACCTAAGGACAACCCACACATCCATGCCCGAGGCAGGATTCGAACCTGCGACCGTAGCGGTCGCTCGGCTCCCAGACTGCAGCGCATAGAACCGCACGGCCATACCGGCCGGCTGGGTAACAATCACTTTCTTTCTGAATGACGGGTACCTCCGAATACGATGAAATAACACGCTAGTGTATGAAAATAGGAAAAATGAGTCAACTGATTGTCATTTTCATCTCCAAAATCTGATATTATGCAGGGTTTAAAAGTTAAAGACGAGCTGTAACATGTTACTTCTCGGTGAGGTTCTTAACAATATAAATACCTAATGATTTAGAATATCCTGTTTATTTATTCTCCTGAATTATTTGTAATGGTGTGAGTAGGCCTTGTATAGTACAGGAAAAAACAGCCTTCCTACTTTTTGCATCACAGCTATTACCTTACTTCGTCCATGTTGAACTGTGGTTTGTAAATTGCTACTATTTATGACATAGAAGATAAAATTATCTGTGTTATTATTATCATTATTATTACAGCGTTAATTAATAAAAAGATTATATTCTGTGTTTTCTGTCAAATCTCTCTATTGAGGACATCTCCCTTGTGTATAGGGCGATGCCGCATTGTTTCACTGGAGTGATCTCTCCAAAGCCTACCGAATTTACATCCGCCAGGTGGTTTCCATCCAAAAAATTTTCTTTGGTCGCCGGTGATCTGACATTCTCAACAAATCCCCCTACCACATTAACGATTTTCTTTCAATCCTATCCATCACTGTTTCATTTGTCACCTTTCTAGCTCTTATTTCATTATTAGTTTTTTCTCTATTCTTGATAATCGGGCGCTCCTTCGTAAATAATCCATTTCCGCAGCATTTCTGAGGTCAGCATTTAAAATTCATAGTTCTAATCCATAGTATAGGGCAAACTCAACCTCTAGCCTACTCAGTCTTTTCTTTTTGTTGTTAAAAACGTTCTTGTCACACCAAAAGGAATCCATACTCCCTTTTACTTTAATGGTATTCTCTATTTTACTTCTGTATTACTCAATTTACTTTTGTCAAATTTATCTCTCGAAATATTTAAATTTCTTTACGTAATTGCTTCATCACTGATGTGAACTAAAAATATAGTGTGACCATTCGCCAGCGGATAGTTGGTTTTCGTTAGAGCCATCCGTAGTTTCCATTTGTCGTATTCCTGATATAAACGTCACGTCACGAACTTCGTCTTGTGCTAGAATGGCTTGATCATCAGCAAAATTTGACGAAAACACCTGTACATCACTAACAATGGTTTCTATTCCTCCATGGCTGTTCTTCCATTTAAGCAGAGCCGCTTCTACGCTTAAATGGAACATTATGGGTGACATACTGCAACCATGTCTCGTTCCTTAGTAAGTTCTGATAACGTTGACTACCTTTTAATCTGTGCTTTATTATATCTGGTTATTATAGTAGTAACCTGTAAAACGTCGTTATCCGTATCTCTGTCTTTCATAGCTTCCCACAGTTTTGTTGTAGGAACCGTGTCGTAAGCAAAGAGCTAAATATATTCCCTCCCTGCTGCTACAAATTTCTCCAATAGCCGTTGTAAAACAAAGAAGTTATCTGGACAGAATCTTTCACGTTTAAACCCACTCTCGTCTTCCGCAATATTGTAGCCAAAATTCTGCTTTATTTTTTCAAACGTAATCTTCCCAAATAAAAGGCTCCTCGTGTAGTTTACACTACTTTAATCCTCTGATACACCTGAAGCTGATGCTGTAAACCCTATAAACGCGTCGTAGGAGAAAATACAATTGACTAACACAGATAATTGTTTCAACTTATCTTTTATTATAGCTATTGGTCTACTACGCTCCTCCTAACGCGTGCAATCAATTTGGCAGCTTTCATGCTTCGTTACCTTCAGTGCAACGTCTCGTCTTTCGTTAATCACAATGGGCAAAGTACCACTATGTAGCAGACACTAGAAATTCGTTGCGTTTTCACCATTCGATTCAATTTGTTTCCAGTATCGCAGACATCTATTACTCCTTCGAATACTTGATTTGATTTGATTTATTGCTCATTTAGAAACCTGTTGCCTTACATTTTATAACAGGTCGTTCATTTTAAAGCTTTTCATGTAGGTTACAAGACATATTACTTATTACAAACAGCAATTATTGTTTTCAGCAATTAAAATGAAAGTAATAATAAAATAAAAATGCGTAAGAAATTAAAAGAAAAAATAGAAAAATATTCAGACTTTAAGAAGATATTATGACAGATGAGAGGACAGACTTGGATAGAAAGAGAGAGAGAAATGTTACTCTATCTGAGCCAGCGTGGTCTGAAAGCTTGCAGTCCCGGTCCGCTGCAGTTTAATTTATGGTTCAAAAAATTTTTCAAATGGCTCTGAGCACTATGGGACTTAACATCTCAGGTCATCAGTCCCCTAGAACTTAGAACTACTTAAACCTAACTAACCTAAGGACATCACACACATCCTTGCCCGTGGCAGGATTCGAACCTGCGACCATAGCGGTCGCGCGATTCCAGACTGAAGCGCCTAGAACCGCTCGGGCACCATCGGCCGACTTTAATTTAGGGATTAGTATTTCTAAACACTATTTACAAAAACACGATAACTGTTGTGTACATTGTGGAAAAAATGAATGTCGTGTGGCTAGGACCTCCTGTCGGGTAGACCGCTCTTCGGGTGCAAGTCTTTCGAGCAGACGCCACTTCGGCGACTTGCGCGTCGATGGGGATGAGATGATGATGATGTAGACAACCCAATACTCAGTCAGCATTCCGTCGCGCTGACTGTTTAGCTATCGGGGCGGACGTGGCATTGTGGAAAGCGCAGAGGCATGTGAGTGTAAAGTATGTTATTTATTGGGGTTATTAATTGACTTTCAGTTCCTGTATTATGGGTCTTGCATTTTACCTGTTATCTTGCTTGTATACTAAGTGTTCACTTAACAGCTGCTACAGCCCAACAGCAGTATAATGACGGCGGGATGGATGTGCCTGCCGTTTACACTTAAGCTAGAACAAGTTTACAGCGTTGATTGTATTACACTGTTTATTCTAATACAGTTTAATTATTCTACACGAGTCCGCAGCTCGTGGTCTTACGGAAGCGTTCCTGCTTTCCGCGCACGGGGTCCCGGGTTCGATTCCCGGCGGGATCAGGGATTTTTCCTGCCTTGAGATGACTAGGTGTTGTTGTGTCATCATCATTAAGATCGGAGGAAGGCAATGGCAAACCACCTCCGCTAGGACCTTGCCTAGTACGGCGGTGCGCGTCTCCCGCATCGCCCCCCTACGCTCCTCTCAGTATGGGACCTCAGTGTAATGTTGCCTGCAGTACGTGTTGGCGAAAGTGTTTGCTGTTTGAGTGTGTGTGTGTTTCGGTGCCGGCCATTGTGGCCGAGCGGTTCTAGGCGCTTCAGTCTGGAACCGCGCGACCACTATGGTCGCAGGTTCGAGTCCTGCCTCGGGTATGGATGTGTGTGATGTCCTTAGGTTAGTTACGTTTAAGTTGTTCTAAGTTCTAGGGGACTGATGACCTCAGATGTTAAGTCCCATACTGCTCAGAGCCATTTTTTTGTGTCTAGGTACTGCTGTCTGGTTTGGTGTACGAATGGGAGCAGAGTTCTTTTATACTATTATCCGTCCTCTTTTAGAATACTGCTGCACGGTGTGGGATTCTTGCCAGGTAGTTCTGACGGAGTACATCAAAAAGTTCAAAGAAGGGCAGCACGTTTTGTATTATTGCGAAATATGGGAGAAAGTGTCACTTAAATGATACAGGATTTGGGCTGGACATCATTAAAAGAAAGGAGTTTTTCGTTGCGACGGAAACTCCAATCACCAACTTTATCCACCGAAACCGAAAATACACTCCTGGAAATTGAAATAAGAACACCGTGAATTCATTGTCCCAGGAAGGGGAAACTTTATTGACACATTCCTGGGGTCAGATACATCACATGATCACACTGACAGAACCACAGGCACATAGATACAGGCAACAGAGCATGCACAATGTCGGCAGTAGTACAGTGTATATCCACCTTTCGCAGCAATGCAGGCTGCTATTCCCCCATGGAGACGATCGTAGAGATGCTGGATGTAGTCCTGTGGAACGGCTTGCCATGCCATTTCCACCTGGCGCCTCAGTTGGACCAGCGTTCGTGCTGGACGTGCAGACCGCGTGAGACGACGCTTCATCCAGTCCCAAACATGCTCAATGGGGGACAGATCCGGAGATCTTGCTGGCCAGGGTAGTTGACTTACACCTTCTAGAGCACGTTGGGTGGCACGGGATACATGCGGACGTGCATTGTCCTGTTGGAACAGCAAGTTCCCTTGCCGGTCTAGGAATGGTAGAACGATGGGTTCGATGACGGTTTGGATGTACCGTGCACTATTCAGTGTCCCCTCGACGATCACCAGTGGTGTACGGCCAGTGTAGGAGATCGCTCCCCACACCATGATGCCGGGTGTTGGCCCTGTGTGCCTCGGTCGTATGCAGTCCTGATTGTGGCGCTCACCTGCACGGCGCCAAACACGCATACGACCATCATTGGCACCAAGGCAGAAGCGACTCTCATCGCTGAAGACGACACGTCTCCATTCGTCCTTCCATTCACGCCTGTCGCGACACCACTGGAGGCGGGCTGCACGATGTTGGGGCGTGAGCGGAAGACGGCCTAACGGTGTGCGGGACCGTAGCCCAGCTTCATGGAGACGGTTGCGAATGGTCCTCGCCGATACCCCAGGAGCAACAGTGTCCCTAATTTGCTGGGAAGTGGCGGTGCGGTCCCCTACGGCACTGCGTAGGATCCTACGGTCTTGGCGTGCATCCGTGCGTCGCTGCGGTCCGGTCCCAGGTCGACGGGCACGTGCACCTTCCGCCGACCACTGGCGACAACATCGATGTACTGTGGAGACCTCACGCCCCACGTGTTGAGCAATTCGGCGGTACGTCCACCCGACCTCCCGTATGCCCACTATACGCCCTCGCTCAAAGTCCGTCAACTGCACATACGGTTCACGTCCACGCTGTCGCGGCATGCTACCAGTGTTAAAGACTGCGATGGAGCTCCGTATGCCACGGCAAACTGGCTGACACTGACGGCGGCGGTGCACAAATGCTGCGCAGCTAGCGCCATTCGACGGCCAACACCGCTGTTCCTGGTGTGTCCGCTGTGCCGTGCGTGTGATCATTGCTTGTACAGCCCTCTCGCAGTGTCCGGAGCAAGTATGGTGGGTCTGACACACCGGTGTCAATGTGTTCTTTTTTCCATTTCCAGGAGTGTATTTTGTTGACACCGACCTACATAGGGAGAAATTGTCACCTCGATAAAAGAAGGGAAATCAGAGCTCCTACGGAAAGATAAAAGTGTTCGTTCTTTCCGCGCGCTATACGAGATTCGAATAATAGAGAATTGTGAAGGTGGTTCGAAGAACCCTCCGCCAGGCACTTAAATGTGATTTGCAGAGTATCCATGTAGATGTACATGTATCGCTTATCTCCCATTCCCTGTGCCACGTATCTATCCGCCATTTAACGAATTGGCGCTTTTCGGTGATGTCCTGTCCGGTAATCTCGATTACCTTATCCTCTCTCCCCCTCCTCAGCCGGAAACCGAATGGTTGTGCCGATATGGAAGGTTCCAAGCACCACGCAGAGTGATTCCACTGACGTGGTGCTGAAGCTCCTAACAGCCGTACCAGGGCACTTCTCTGCCCACGCCGCACGATGTTCCTATTCGTCACCAGACGTGCTCGGTGGGCCCATGTACAGGCAGCAAAACAGACCACAGACTCAAAGGGCGCACGATGGTAAGTCTCAGTGTGCGTAATGATACCATGAAGTCTGTTATGTTCAGTCTGGCCAGCTTGTACTTGATCTTGGCAGCCCTGTCATTGACCTGATTTGGGCATCAAAGGACAGTCTTTCGTCGAGTTGCACACCAAGATATCGTGTCTTCTGTATGCTAATGTCGTGTAGTTTTGTGTTGGTTTACTTTGTAGTGTTCCTTTGAGTAGTATATAAACTGTTTTGTGTAGTGCCATCTGAAGTTTATTATGCCTGCACCACTGGCTGATGCTTGTGAATAGCTATGTTGGCGGGTGTTGGAGTTGCGCTGTACAGTCCACAGACACTACCATCAGGAGAACACCTGCGTATGCCATCGCCCCGTTCGCACGGTTATCCCCATCCACTTGATCTAGGAGGGGCTCAAAGGTGATGTCCCAATAGACAGGGCCACAGATTGATCCTTTCGGAGTATGCTGTTGCATTAGCTAAATCAAACACAACCGTTCGCTCGACGAAAGGTCCGTACCCAAAGACTGGAAAGTTGCACAGGTCACACCAATATTCAAGAAAGGCAGGAGGAGTAATCCACTACATTACAGGGCCATATCGTTAACGTCGATATGTAGCAGGATTTTAGAACATATACACTCCTGGAAATGGAAAAAAGAACACATTGACACCGGTGTGTCAGACCCACCATACTTGCTCCGGCCACTGCGAGAGGGCTGTACAAGCAATGATCACACGCACGGCACAGCGGACACACCAGGAACCGCGGTGTTGGCCGTCGAATGGCGCTAGCTGCGCAGCATTTGTGCACCGCCGCCGTCAGTGTCAGCCAGTTTGCCGTGGCATACGGAGCTCCATCGCAGTCTTTAACACTGGTAGCATGCCGCGACAGCGTGGACGTGAACCGTATGTGCAGTTGACGGTCTTTGAGCGAGGGCGTATAGTGGGCATGCGGGAGGCCGGGTGGACGTACCGCCGAATTGCTCAACACGTGGGGCGTGAGGTCTCCACAGTACATCGATGTTGTCGCCAGTGGTCGGTGGAAGGTGCACGTGCCCGTCGACCTGGGACCGGACCGCAGCGACGCACGGATGCACGCCAAGACCGTAGGATCCTACGCAGTGCCGTAGGGGACCGCACCGCCACTTCCCAGCAAATTAGGGACACTGTTGCTCCTGGGGTATCGGCGAGGACCATTCGCAACCGTCTCCATGAAGCTGGGCTACGGTCCCGCACATCGTTAGGCCGTCTTCCGCTCACGCCCCAACATCGTGCAGCCCGCCTCCAGTGGTGTCGCGACAGGCGTGAATGGAGGGACGAATGGAGACGTGTCGTCTTCAGCGATGAGAGTCGCTTCTGCCTTGGTGCCAATGATGGTCGTATGCGTGTTTGGCGCCGTGCAGGTGAGCGCCACAATCAGGACTGCATACGACCGAGGCACACAGGGCCAACACCCGGCATCATGGTGTGGGGAGCGATCTCCTACACTGGCCGTACACCACTGGTGATCGTCGAGGGGACACTGAATAGTGCACGGTACATCCAAACCGTCATCGAACCCATCGTTCTACCATTCCTAGACCGGCAAGGGAACTTGCTGTTCCAACAGGACAATGCACGTCCGCATGTATCCCGTGCCACCCAACGTGCTCTAGAAGGTGTAAGTCAACTACCCTGGCCAGCAAGATCTCCGGATCTGTCCCCCATTGAGCATGTTTGGGACTGGATGAAGCGTCGTCTCACGCGGTCTGCACGTCCAGCACGAACGCTGGTCCAACTGAGGCGCCAGGTGGAAATGGCATGGCAAGCCGTTCCACAGGACTACATCCAGCATCTCTACGATCGTCTCCATGGGAGAATAGCAGCCTGCATTGCTGCGAAAGGTGGATATACACTGTACTAGTGCCGACATTGTGCATGCTCTGTTGCCTGTGTCTATGTGCCTGTGGTTCTGTCAGTGTGATCATGTGATGTATCTGACCCCAGGAATGTGTCAATAAAGTTTCCCCTTCCTGGGAAAATGAATTCACGGTGTTCTTATTTCAATTTCCAGGAGTGTATAATGTGTTCGAACATTATGAATTACCTCGAAGAAAACTGTCTATTGACACACAGTCAACATGGGTTTAGAAAACATCGTTCCTGTGAAACACAGCTAGCTCTTTATTCACATGAAGTGTTAAGTGCTATTGACAGGGGATTTCAGATCCATTCCGTATTTCTCGATTTCCGGAAGGCTTTTGACACTGTACCACACAAGCGGCTCGTATTTAAATTGCATGCTTATGGAATATCATCTCAGTTATGTGACTGGATTTGTGATTTCCTTTCAGAGAGGTCACAGTTCATAGTAATTGACGGAAAGTCTTCGAGTAAAACAAAAGTGATTTCTGGCGTTCCCTAAGGTAGTGTTATAGGCTTTTTGCTGTTCCTTATCTATATAAACGATTTGGGAGACAATCTGAGCAGCCGTTTTCGGTTGTTTGCAGATGACGCTGTCGTTTATCGACTAATAAAGTCATCAGAAGATCAAAACAAACTGCAAAACGATTTAGAAAAGTATCTGAATGGTGCGAAAAGTGGCAGTTGACCGTGAATAACGAAAAGTGTGAGCTCATCCACATGAGTGCTAAAAGGAACTCGTTAAACTTCGATTACACGATAAATCTGTCTAATCTAAAAGCCGTAAATTCAAGTAAATACCTAGGTATTACAATTACGAACAACTTACATAGGAAGGAACACATGGAAAATGTTGTGGAGAAGGCGAACCAAAGACTGCGTTTTATTGGCAGGACACTTAGAAAATGTGACAGACCTATTAAGGAGACTGCCTACACCAAGCTTGTCAGTCCTCTTTTAGAATACTGCTGCGCGGTGTGGGATCCTTACCAGATAGGGCTGCGGAGTAGATCGAAAAAGTTCAAAGAAAGGCAGCACGTTTTGTATTATCGCGAAATATGGGAATGAGTGTCACAGAAATGATACAGGATTTGGGCTGGAAATCGTTAAAAGAAAGTCGTTTTTCGTTGCGACGGAATCTTCTCACGAAATTCCACACACCAACTTTCTCGTGCGAATGAAAAAATATTTTGTTGCACCGACCTACATAGGGCGGAACGATCACCACGATAAAATAAGGGAAACCAGAGGTCGTACGGAAAGATATAGGTCCTCATTCTTTCCGCGCGCAATACGAGAATGGAATAATAGAGAATTGTGAAGGTGGTTCGATGAACCCTCTGCCAGGCACTTAATTGTGATTTGCAGAGTATCCATGTAGATGTAGAATCTTTGGCAACTCTTTTAATCACTTTTTGATTTTTCCGCGCGCCCTTAACCACCTTGTTTCTGCAGTAGTCCGAGAGGCTATCGCAGAGGATCGTTGGTACCTGCATCTCTCTGAGCCAGGAAACATTTGGGGCCACCAGAGATTAACAAAGGCGCCCGAAATGTCTATAAAAATACCAACTGCGTATTTGATTTCTATGTTATTAATAGTGATAGGTACCTTATTTGGTGCCTCATATATAGATTTTCCCGCCCCGAAACCGAATTGGTGTTGATTAAGGTCAAGGAGGTCCCTGTACGATTGCAAGTGATCGCACAGATGTATTTCTTGGGCCTTGGGTTAGGTGTTAATTAATCATATAGATCTAAATGTTTTTTGGATCTGAGGGATCCTTGTCAGCTGATTTCTTTTATTATGGCGGCATTTGCTGTTTTCCAGATCGCAGGTAATCGTCCAGCCATAACGCTTCGTTGAGTAGATACGTCAGGTATGCACAAACTGTGGAACGACAATTTTCAGTGTCTCGGAATGGATGTCATCTGGCCCAGGGGCTGTTGTGTTCTTTAGTCTAGCAAAAGCAAGCGCGACCTCCTCACGTGCTAAGGGAATAATGACGGAACCATTTTGATAGCAAGAGTTCATTAAGGTTCGCTGTCCGGTCTGAATATGTTCATCCGACTGTTGCTCGTCATCGGGGAGGAGTTTGTGTAGCAGGAATTTCGCAGAACTTCTCCAACCCCCCGTTGTGGTACCATCATCTCGTCTCAGCATTGCAAAGACTAGTGGCGTCTTCAGATGCTCCGTTTGTATTTTGAAGGGTTACCCCCCAAAAAAGACGAGGGCTAGTAGAAATCCTTGGGTAACAAAAGAAATATTTAATTTAATTGATGAAAGGAGAAAATATAAAAACGCAGTAAATGAAGAAAGCAAAAAGGAATACAAACGTCTCAAAAATGAGATCGACAGGAAGTGCAAAATGTCTAATCAGGGATGGCTAGAGGACAAATGTAAGGATGTAGAGGCATACCTCACTAGGGGTAAGATAGACACTGCCTACAGGAAAATTAAAGAGACCTTTGGAGCAAAGAGAACCACTTGCATGAATATCAAGAGCTCAGATGGAAACCCAGTTCTAAGCAAAGAAGGGAAAGCAGAAAGGTGGAAGGAGTATATAGAGTGTCTATACAAGGGCGATGTACTTGAGGACAATATTATGGAAATGGAGAGGATGTAGATGAAAATGAAATGGGAGATACGATACTGCGTGAAGAGTTTGAGAGAGCACTGAAAGACCTGAGTCGAAACAAGGCCCCGGGAGTAGACAACATCACATTAGAACTACTGACAGCTTTTGGAGAGCCAGTCCTGACAAAACTCTACCACCTGGTGAGCAAGATGTATGAGACAGGCGAAATACCATCAGACTTCAAGAAGAATATAATAATTCCAATTCCAAAGAAAGCAGGTGTTGACAGATGTGAAAATTACCGATCTATCAGTTTAATAAGTCACAGCTGCAAAATACTAAAGCGAATTCTTTACAGACGAATGGAAAAACTGGTAGAAACCGACCTTGGGGAAGATCAGTTTGGATTCCGTAGAAATATTGGAACACGGGAGGCAATACTGACCTTACGACTTATCTTAGAAGAAAGATTAAGGAAAGGCAAACCTCCGTTTCTAGCATTTGTAGACTTCGAGAAAGCTTTTGAACAATGTTGACTGGAATACTCTCTTTCAAATTCTGAAGGTGGCAGGGGTAAAATACAGGGAGCGAAAGGCTATTTACAATTTGTACAGAAAGCAGATGGCAGTTATAAGAGTCGAGGGGCATGACAGGGAAGCAGCGGATGGGAAGGAAGTGAGACAGGATTGTATCCTCTCCCCGATGTTATTCAATCTGTATATTGAGCAAGCAGTGAAGGAAACAAAAGAAAAATTCCGAGTAGGTATTAAAATCCATGGACAAAAAATAAAAACTTTGAGGTTTGCAGATGACATTGTAATTCTGTCAGAGACAGCAAAGGACTTGGAAGAGCAGTTGAACGGAATGGACAGTGTCTTGAAAGGAGGATATAAGATGAACATCAACAAAAGCAAAACGAGGATAATGGAATGTAGTCGAATTAAGTCGGGTGATGCTGAGGGATTTAGATTAGGAAATAAGACACTTAAAGTAGTAAATGAGTTTTGCTATTTGGGGAGCAAAATAACTGATGATGGTCGAAGTAGAGAGGATATAAAATGTAGACTGGCAATGGCAAGGAAAGCGTTTCTGAAGAAGAGAAATTTGTTAACATCGAGCATAGACTTAAGTGTCAGGAAGTCGTATCTGAAAGTATTTGTATGTAGTGTAGCCATGTATGGAAGTGAAACATGGACGATAAATAGTTTGGACAAGAAGAGAATAGAAGCTTTCGAAATGTGGTGCTACAGAAGAATGCTGAAGATTAGATGGGTAGATCACATAACTCATGAGGAGGTATTGAATAGAATTGGGGAGAAGAGGAGTTTGTGGCACAACTTGACAAGAAGAAGGGATCGGTTGGTAGGACATGTTCTGAGGCATCAAGGGATCACTACTTTAGCATTGGAGGGCAGCGTGGAGGGTAAAAATCGTATAGGAAGACCAAGAGATGAATACACGAGGCAGATTCATAAGGATGTAGGTTGCAGTAAGTACTGGGAGATGAAGACCCTTGCACAGGATAGAGAAGCATGGAGAGCTGCATCAAACCAGTCTCAGGACTGAAGATCACAACAACAACAACAACAACAACAACAACCCCCAAATGTTGCTTTGGAGCTGTTTCTGCTAGTGTGTGTTCTAATGTTCCTCTCGTGTTTTTTGTAACTCTTATTACTCCTTCGAATATTCGAGTAGGACAGTGCCTGATATCTCTTATGTTTGTTTAATCTATGAGTCGAGAAAGACCTAAGGGACTGGTCCAGTAATACCAGACGGGTACCGGACCAGTAATGCCCCGAAAAAGAAGAAGCAGAAGAAGACTGGGATTCCCCTCCTTTACACTTTTCTGTTACACAGTGTCACATTTATCGGCGGATGATTGACAAGGTCCTCTAGTGGACCGGAACTGCCAGATTAGCTTCTCCACAGAACGTGGCGCAACACAGCAACACGTGATGTTTTATCTCGGTCGAGACGATGCACGCAAAATCCTGCGGGAACATTCGCGGAGCACGTCACTCGTATCCCGTGAGCTGACTCACTTCTATCTGGGGGAAAAAACGGAGACAACGTGTACCCGTTTGGTTAACTTTTAGGCTGAATAATACAACCCAGTTCTGGGGTTTTTTCTGATAAATGAACGCCTTGTAGCAACTGGTCTGGTAAGGCGCCATGTGACACCACTTGGTCACCTGGTGTGTCAGTTTCGCTGCTTTTTTTAAGTAGCTTTTCATTTGGCCTCACCAATGTGACTGGACAGACCTACACCTTCCCATCAAAACAGAAATCTGAGGTGGTCACAGACATGATACCCTAGGACCTCCGCGTCAGTAGCTAGCGGCGCCAAGCACTTTATTTCTTACCTATCTTCTTCTTTCAGTAAATCTGTTCTCAGACAGGTATGAACTGGACGTCCTCTATATCTCTCTGTCCCGGGCATCCTCCTTCATTTGCTTGTAACTCCTCCCTTTCTTCACATCTGTTAGCATTCCAAGCCCACTTCTTCCTCTCCCTCTTTTTCCTTCTATTTTCCCTCCTTGATTCTTTGTAGTAAACAGTTCATAGGTGATATAAAACTTTACTTTGTATTTATTTTAGTCTTTGTACGAGGTGCATTCAAGTTCTAAGGCCTCCGATTTTTTTTCTAATTAACTACTCACCCGAAATCGATGAAACTGGCGTTACTTCTCGACGTAATCGCCCTGCAGACGTACACATTTTTCACAACGCTGACGCCATGATTCCATGGCAGCGGCGAAGGCTTCTTTAGGAGTCTGTTTTGACCACTGAAAAATCGCTGAGGCAATAGCAGCACGGCTGGTGAATGTGCGGCCACGGAGAGCGTCTTTCATTGTTGGAAAAAGCCAAAAGTCCCTAGGAGCCAGGTCAGGTGAGTAGGGAGCATGAGGAATCACTTCAAAGTTGTTATCACGAAGAAACTGTTGCTTAACGTTAGCTCGATGTGTGGGTGCGTTGTCTTGGTGAAACAGCACACACGCAGCCCTTCCCGGACGTTTTTGTTGCAGTGCAGGAAGGAATTTGTTCTTCAAAACATTTTCGTAGGATGCACCTGTTACCGTAGTGCCCTTTGGAACGCAATGGGTAAGGATTACGCCCTCGCTGTCCCAGAAGATGGACACCATCATTTTTTCAGCACTGGCAGTTACCCGAAATTTTTTTGGTGGCGGTGAATCTGTGAGCTTCCATTGAGCTGACTGGCGCTTTGTTTCTGGATTGAAAAATGGCATCCACGTCTCATCCATTGTCACAATCGACGAAAAGAAAGTCCCATTCATGCTGTCGTTGTGCGTCAACATTGCTTGGCAACGTGCCACACGGGCAGCTGTGTGGTCATCCGTCAGCATTCGTGGCACCCACCTGGATGGCACTGTTCGCACTTTCCGTTTGTCATGCAGGATTGTGTGCACAGAACCCGCAGAAATGCCAACTCTGGAGGCGATCTGTTCAACAGTCATTCGGCGATCCCCCAAAACAATTCTCTCCACTTTCTCGATCATGTCGTCAGACCGGCTTGTGCGAGCCCGAGGTTGTTTCGTTTTGTTGTCACACGATGTTCTGCCGTCATTAAACTGTCGCACCCACGAACGCACTTTCGACACATCCATAACTCCATCACCACATGTCTCCTTCAACTGTCGATGAATTTCAATTGGTTTCACACCACGCAAATTAAGAAAACGAATGATAGCACGCTGTTCAAGTAAGGAAAACGTCGCCATTTTAAGTATTTAAAACAGTTCTCATTCTCGCCGCTGGCGGTAAAATTCCATCTGCCGTACGGTGCTGCCATCTCTGAGACGTATTGACAATGAATGCGGCCTCTTTTTAAAACAATACGCATGTTTCTATCTCTTTCCAGTCCGGAGAAAAAAAATTGGAGGCCTAAGAACTTGAATGCACCTCGTACAAGATAATCAAATTTTTAATGCAGCTGCGTTTTTGTGAGTGACTCTTTAAACTACATAAAATTAAGATTAACTCGGCAGTGATCGCGATCTAAAATGAAACGTAAGTGGTCGCATGGATTAAGTGGGTATGCCAATTTCTCCACTAAAAAAATGATGCTATTATGTTTTGAAAAAAGTTCGAGTGTTTTGCGCGTTGCCCATAGTAATATTATTAACAATTATCAACAAACAGTAAACATAATGTTGCTAATGTCCCGGTTTCAGATTTTAAAAATCAGTTTTCCGAAAAATACATTTTATCACGAATTTCTGATTTCAGAGAAATATCCTCATACTATCTATTTTTTCTCCAAATTCTTGCGTTGGTTTATATTTCAAGCCCAGCTGTTAACATAAATGACAAAAGTTTTTATTATCGCAGCTGACTGAGTCACTTAAGGAGTATTATTGCGTAAAAAAGCTGCTGAGTTTCCATTATGGTCCTGCACCTCGGTTCAGTTTAAGTTTTGTACCAACGTGGTTCTCTGTTTCTCTGTGTGAGTCGTGCCACAGTTAATTTGTTATTGAAGTGTTTGGTTGTTTCATGTGAACTCAAAATGCCACAGAGGAAGTGTTCGTTGCAATAAAAATATTCGAAAGACTTGGTCTTCATAAAAAGAGGGAGAAGTAGAATGTGTAGTTTGTAAGTGTTTTGTTTCTGTTATGTGTGGGGGAAGAGCAGATGTTTGGATCATTTAGCTAGCGTGTAAAGCATAAATCAAACGTCTACTCTGGAAGCACTTAAAAAAATGGAGACTTACTTTGTTTCAAATTCATTCAAACGGACAAATTAATAACAGCAGCAGAATTTACAATGTGCTGTCATGCCATTAAACATCATAATTATGTCTCTGAATCATACTTCTAGGCTAAGCTCCAAATTTTTAAATTATTCCGAAGCAGCAAAAAATGTGACGTTGGGCAGAACAAAATCAGTAGCAGTTGTGAAATTCGTGTACAGACGCTAGTAATCACAGAGTAGAGAAAATATTTCCATTAATTGTTCAGTATTTTACACAGAAACATGGAGTGTCAGTGAAATTACCTTAATTAACGTCTCTGCCAAATGAAACTGCGTCCGTAATTAGCACGTTTTGCGCCAGTGCCTTACTACAGGAAAACAAATTTGATAAAAGTAAGTGCATAGCGTTTTGCAGTAACAGTGCCAACACTAATTTTGGAGGAGAACAAAGAGCTGATGCAAACAATGTGTTCGCGAAATTGAAAAGTGGAGTAAACGAAAATCCTGAAGGAGTTGGATGCCTTGCACACACAGGGTGCTGCAAAGGCAACTGGTGACATGATGTGTAATGACGTGCAAACATTTGTCAGTAACTTTTCAATACACAGCACGAATAGAGCGTCTAAAAGAATTTTGAGAGAAGTGTCCTGGTTTGTCCCGGTTTCTGATTTCCAAATTACGTCCATTGTTAGCCAGTTTAAGAGATATGTCACGCTTTTTCAGACACAAACTATGGCAACCCTAGTTACTTATGTAATCCACGTGACCACCGCAGTGTTAACAAATAATCTTTAAACACAATACAGCAACAAATGCGATGACTACAATATGAAGGGGTATGTCATTAGAGAGCTAATAGTAGTTTGTAATTCATAGAATTAGGTCTCATACGCAACAATTATACATCGAAACAAATTTAATTCATCTGCCTCTGATTATGGTACAGCTTCAGTGACAATCTTAAGTGATGGCATTTCTGTATCTCCTTTTGCTTCTAGTGCACTCTGACATTCCTTTTCATTAGTATCTTGGCCTTAATTAATAATTGTGTGGTCCTTGATGCATTCCCCCCCGTTTCTCTACAGTATATGCTGTCACTCCAGTAATTTTCAGTCTCGTGTGCAACCTTTAGTATCGTCTTTTAAGTGCATTTTCCGTCTAGATTCCCTATCTTCTTTTCAACAACGTATTTTACTTTTCTGGTTTTCTTTTTTTTTCCAAACATGGAAACAAAAATAAGTTAAAAAGCTATTAAACCTCTGAACCCAGCCAAATAATCGTAATTTATCTGATAAAACCTCCCGGTTTTGCCTAGTGCTGGCAATCAAGTGGCTGTGTACCAAATTGTTAAAGGACTATCTGATCATGATGCACAATTAATGGAATTTAACGATATAGCAGATTCATACCAAGCAGTGAGTCTTATTAATGAAAATAGGAGACAATGTTTTAAGAGTAAGTTTAAAAGTGTGTATGGGCTGATATATTATTATTATTGTTTGCGTGGAGACCATGTAGGATTACGTAAAGCATTCTGTCTCATTTGAGCGTTATTTCAAATGGTTCAAATGGCTCTGAGGACTATGGGACTTAACTTCTAAGGTCATCAGTCCCCTAGAACTTAGAACTACTTAAACCTAACTAACCTACGGACGTCACACACATCCATGCCCGAGGCAGGATTCGGACCTGCAACCGTAGCGGTCGCGCGGTTCCAGACTGTAGCGCCTAGAACCGCTCGGCCACCCCGGCCGGCGAGCGTTCTTTCTGATCTTCCTTTTTTCTCCATTGAGTCTCTTTCTACCCTCAGTGCAGTTTGTCCCTGGTTTCTTTGGGACTTCATTCTCTGACCTCACATTCCACTTGTATGTCTTGTCCCTGTATACATTTCTGTCTTCAATTTCTATTGGATCGATTTTTGCTGCTTCTCGATTGTTTGACTTGTGTGATCCACGGTATTGTTGATTTGACCCCTTGTACGTATGTTTGAATTCTCTTGGTGAGTCGTTTTGGTGATAGCCTGATGATGCGCCAATTGAACTTCAACCTTCTTTTGCTGACATCTGGTGATATGTTTGACACCTTCTCTGTAGTTTTCGTAGAGTGTAATGTGTATCCTTCTTCTGTCAGCTTTGGGCCGAGAATTTTTCTCATGATTTTCCTTTCTTCCTTCAGTATGCTTTCCATGTCACTTTTCGTATGGAGTGTTAGCGTCTCACTTGCATACAGTATTTCAGGTTTGATTACTGTGTTGTAGTGACTGACTTTTGTGCGAATGGACATGCATTTTTTATTATATACGTGCTGTGTCTTGCCGAACGCTCTCTTCATTTTTTGTAGTCGAGTCTTCTGTGCGATGTTTTCTCCTCCTGTAGGTTCAAGGATTTCATCTAGATACTGTTTATTTTGCCGTTTTTGTGTCTAATTTTGAGCAGAAAAATCAGACTTCTCGAAAGAGATTTTGCAGCCCACCTTTTTCCGCGCATTCCTCTGTTTGTCTGGTTGCTGTTGCTTCGTTGTCTGATAGTACGGCCAGGTCGTCTGCGAAAGCTAGGTTTGATATTTCCATTTTGTACCGGCATCTTCCTAGTCGTGTTGGTTTCCAGTGTCCTTGAGTTCTTTTTCACATTCCCTCATTACTTTGTACAGGACTAAGTTAAATAATAGTGGAGATAATCCGTCGCCTTGGCGCACCCCAGTTTTGATCATGAAGGGATCAGAGATTTCACTCATGAATTTAACGTTCGATGTTGTGTCAGATAATGACTGTTTGATTAATCGTAGCGTTTTTGGGTCGAGTCCCTGTTCTTCTAAGACGTTGAACAAGAATTGTCGTTCAACAGAGTCATACCCTTTCTTGCAATTTATGAAGGTGCAAATGATTGACGCATTCCTGATGGCCTTGTATTTTAGAATTGTTTTCAGACTGAGGATCTGTTCTGTGCATCAACGACCGGGGCGAAAACCTGCCTGGTATTCACCAATTTTGTGTTCTAATTGTTCTTGTGTTCTCTGGCATAAGTATGCTGAGAAAATTTTGTAGGTGACGTGTAACAGGGAGGTTCCTCTGTAGTTGTTTACATTCGTCCTATCTCCTTTCTTGTGCAATGGATGGATAAGTGCACGTTTCCAGCCGCCAGGAAGTTTTTCTGTTTGCCAGATGGTAGAGATTATTTACTTTAGCTGCTGTAGTGACTTTAGTCCAAGGTTCTTTAGCAATTTTGAAATGCTGTCCTTTTGTTTTTTAGTTTAAGTATATGTTTGTTGATCTCTTCACATGTTGGTGGAAGTGATTATGGTTGGGTGGAGGTACAGTTCTGTACTGGAAATATTGTTGCAGGTTCAGGGCAGTTAAGGAGATTGGGGAAATAACGTGCCAGTTCTTGACGGTTCTCTTGGTTAGCTAGTGCTAATTTTCCATCTGATTACCTGAAACACAAATTTTGAGGTGTGCACCCACGTATCTTCCTTCAGAAAGTTCTGTAGAATTCTCTCGTGTTGTGGTTGCGGAAGTTTACCTCTATAGCATCCAGTTGCTCCTTCATGTACTTTCGCTTCGTTCGCCTAATACGTTTTGCAGCCTGTTTTCTCGATTCTTGGAAACAACATAGGCTTTCTGGGGATTTTTTACTATTGTGGTCCTGCTAAGCTTGCTTACGTATTTCTAGTTCCTTTTCACACTCTAAGTCCCACCAAGGGTGTTTAGCGATCTTTTTCAGTGGTATTAGTTGTTTTGCATTTTGCGTGATCTTTCTATGGAATTCTTCCCATGCGTTTGCTGGCTGTTTTCCCCATTCCTGTTTTACGTTGGATTCCATGACCTTTTTTGTGTCAAATTCTTCTGCGTGCGTTGTTTTTCTGATGGATTTTCTTCGATGTAAATTTTATCTAGATTCGAGTTAGGTAGTGGTCTGAATCAATACTGGCACCTCTGTGTACTTGAACGTCATGGATCTCCTTCTGAACTGGGCAGGAAATCGCTACGTGGTCTATTTGGAATTCTCCCGTCTCTTGTATAAGTGACGTCCACGTTTACTGTTTCCGTGGAGATTTCCTGAGGAATGTTGACATAATCTTTAAGTTATTCTGCTGGCATAGTTCGATGAGTCTCATGCCATTTCTGTTTGTATATTTGTGCGCCGGAAACTTTCCCACAGTTCTTTGATGACGTTTTTCTCTGCCGATTTGTGCGTTGAAATCACCCAACAAAATTTTTATCTCTTCTTTGGGGATCTTGACCGTCACTGCCTCTATATTGCCCAGAATTTCTCTGTTAATATGGGGTCTTTTTTGTTATCCCCGTTTGTGCGGACATGTACATTGATCACGGTGTATTTCTTGTTTGTACCCTGTAAGCGCATTGCCATTAACCTGTTGTTTATTGGACTGACTTTTCTAATTGAACTGTTTGGTTCAAATGGCTCTGAGCACTATGGGACTTAACTTCTGAGGTCATCAGTCCCCTAGAACTTAGAACTACTTAAACCTAACTAACCTAAGGACATCACACACATCCATTCCCGAGGCAGGATTTGAACCTGCGACCGTAGCGGTCGCGCGGTTCCAGACTGTAGCGCCTAGAACCGCTCGGCCACTCCGGCCGGCAATTGAATGGTTTATCTTCTTATGTACCATGAAGGCCATACCAAGAAGCGGAGCATCTTTGGCGACTCATTTGTCTGTCTTGCTCTTGAAGATACGGTAGTCTCCATAATCCATTGTGTCTTCGTCTGTCATGTAGGTTTCCTACTGGGCAAGTATCATCATTTTCTGTTGGTTGAGCTCTAAAGTTAGGTTGTGCAATTTTCCTGGTTGGATCAGTGTGTTTATGTTGAAGTACCTAACAAATGTAAATGTTTTGTGTGGAAGTTCGCCAGAGAACTCCGACTTTCTCTGTGATCTTGTAAGTCCAGGTTCCCCAGAATCCGAGTTCCTGGTTGCCGTTCGTTGACGGGTGGATTGATTACCACCTGGGGTATTCTTGTTATTCCTCGCACGAGTCATGGTTGCTTGTAATCTTGGTGGTCCAGTGTTTCCACTGGGAGGTTAGAACCAATGATTGTTAGTTCCTAGAGCATTCGTTTGCAGCCGCACCCTCTGGGTAGACAGACGCTGACCAGGAAGCCGTCCACTCTGGATGCTGTCACGCCTGGATTTGATGAGCTATTTTCGGTCCGCCCCGAGAATTTTATTTCCTCTGTACTCTTCACATCTGATGGGCGTTCCCCTATCCATCACCTGGGGAGGCGCCCAGAATGGGAGTAGTACCCACTCTGGTATGGGCTGATATATATATATATATATATATATATATATATATATATATATATATATATATCAGTCCATATATATATATATATATATATATATATATATATATATATATATATATATATATATATATCAGTCCATACCTGAGTGGGTACTATTCCCATTCTGGGCGCCTTCCCAGGTGATATATATATATATATATATATATATATATATAAGGCGTTATATATAAAGAGATGATAATGTCAAATTCAGTTTCCTCTAAGGGAATTAAAATCTTATGCAAGAGGTAAAGGAAAATTTATATAAAGAACAGTATAAGTCTGTATCTGATATTAGTTGCATTCCACAAAAAATATTCTAGTATTTTAAGAAGTCATTTAAAATTTACCGAGTATGCACGTCCTGGTAATAATTAGTAATGAATATAATAAGATTAAAACTATATGAGATATTATCAAATGGGAGACAGAAAAGACAGTCAGTGAACAAGACACCATAGGAGTTAAAACTAAATGATAATACTGTGACTGGTAATTCACATATTGCAAGTACTTTTAACAACTACTTTCTAAATGTAGCAGCAAAAATGGAATTAAATGGATCAGTTGAGAATATATTGAAAACGTCATTCCACAAAACTTTAAGCAACTAGAAACGGCACCACCATCATCATCTTTTTTTTCTTGTCTTTGTCCCGCATCGGCACAGGATGGGCATGATTATTAACAGATTTGACACGTTTAGTTTCAGGGGGTGGCCTGGTGCTCTTCAGCCGCCAAAGTAGCACCAACATTATTCTTGAAATTAATAGAATTTTAATTTTTTGTTAAAAAAGCAGAAGCTTATGTGATGTTGATGGACTTTCAAACAGAATTCTGAAAACTTGTTGTAACTTAAAAATACGCAGTGTTGTGTATAATGCACTACTGACACAGGAAATTTTTCCAGACTGGTTAAAATATACAATTGTTAAGCGTCTTTATAAGAAAGGTAATAAGAAAGACATAAATAATTATCGTCCAATCTCCTTACTGACACCTTTTTCCAAGATACTCGAAAACGTAATTTACTCAACAGTAGTCTCACTTTTAAGTAGAAAAAACCTACTTAGCATACCGCAGTTAGGATTCCCGAAAGGTTAGTCAACCAAGAATGTTATTTTCACATTCATCTACAAAATATTACAAACCTTAAATAATAAAATATCGCCAGCTGGTATGTTTTGTGATCTTGCCAAGTCGTTTGATTGTGTGATAAAAACGTAAGTTTTAGGGGATTGATGGCTTTGCACACAACTGGTTCCAATCATAACAATTGTCATAGATTTAGCTTTATAAGTGATTTCATAATGAAATATTTTCATAAGAATTTTCATTCGCTCTTTCACCCCCTTAGTAGTTAAATTTCCAAAAGCATTGAAACATGAATTTTTTTTTCCTAACCGAGAAGTCAAATACCAATTTTGATAGATGAAACTTTAAAAATGCTGAGTAAAACTTTAATAAAGATTTATTTTTCTAAAAAAATTCTCCTAGAATTTATCATAGAATAAATGTTCCAGCTTCAAAATTGCCTTGACAGCAACATCTCATAAAACCTTTCATCCTCTATGTCACTCTCTTAGTTGCGTAATCTCGAACAATCTGTTTCTAAACGATCCCTACAGTATAAGATCAACACCCTCTCAAAACGTCAAGTTCCTTTCTTTAGCGGTTTTGGCTATGAAATGAGGAGTCAATGAATCACCCCCTTATTTCCGAAACACTGAAAGACATAGTGTTTTATTTCTAACCAAGAAGCCGAACACCATTTTCAAAGATTTGGCTTTAACAATGTTTTCATAGAACATTTCTTCTCCTATTTCACTCCCTTAAGGACTGAACTTCCAAAAACACTGAAAGACGTAACGTTTTATTTATAGCCAAGAAGCCAAATTCAAATTTTCACAGATTTAGCTTAAAAAGTGATTTCTCAACGAAATATTTTCATAAACCATTTCATTCCCTATTTCATCCCCTTAGGGCTTGAATTTCCAAAAACACTGACACACCTATTTGTTTATTCCTAACCGAATAAGTCAAGAACTATTTTTCATAGAACAGCTTCGAAAATGGTTTAACAGTACTTTGATAATGATTTATTTTCAAAAAATCTTCCGCCTAATCTTTCACACCCATAGGGTTAAATTTCTTAAAATACTGAAACACATATTTGTTTATTTCTGCCAGAGTAACCAAGCATCAATTTTCGTAGTGCTAGCTTCAAAATTGCCTTAATTGCGACGTAATTTCAAAACCTCTTTCATTCCTATTTCATCTCCGTAGTGATAGAATTTCAAAAAATTCCTTCTTAAGCGATGTCTACAGTGTAAGATCAACACCTCTCCAAATTTCAAGTTTTTATCCTTAGCGGTTTGGCCTGGGCGATGTGAGACAGCCCGTCATTTAGTCAGTCAATCAGTCTGGACATTTCCTTCGCTAATAAAGAGTGGTAAAATTTAAAAAAAAAAGGCATTAACAATTAATTTTTTTCGATCTTCATATATTGCATGCTTCACGGCAATTCTACAGGACATGCATCCTTGTTGAAAGCTTCGAATCCGCGAGGAATCGAACGCAGGCCCCACTGTGACAGGCGGGCGCTCTACCCACAGAACAAAACTGCTTGTCGAATGAATGACCTTTTTTCAACGTACTAAAGAATGGTCGGAAAACTTCGAAGTTTATTTGCTCGAGAATTTTTGCTACGGGGGATTGATATTTGAGTTCTGAACTTTACGAACCATAAATACAAGGTGTACATAAAGTCCAGCAATACTTTCAATTAGTTATTGCACAAGAACTAAACATTGTACAGATGTCATATATTTTGCGTTTCGAAGAGAAACTTCTTCTTCTTCTTCTTCACGCGATCAGGCCCAGAGGACCGCGCGCCACCACAGTTAGAGCTCTCCATCCGTCTCTGTCTTCTGCTATCTGCCTCCAGTTTTCCGTGACTCCCAGCTGCAACAGGTCTTCTCTCACTC
Source organism: Schistocerca cancellata (assembly GCF_023864275.1). Lineage (NCBI taxonomy): Eukaryota > Metazoa > Arthropoda > Insecta > Orthoptera > Acrididae > Schistocerca > Schistocerca cancellata. The sequence goes on from NC_064626.1 coordinate 1,152,616,179, forward strand.
CATCGATCCACCTCTTTCTAGGTCTTCCCACTGGTCTGCTGCCTGACGGGATCCAGTCCATTGTGATTTTGGGCCATCTTGTTGCCTCCATTCTAACAACATGTCCAGCCCATTGCAGTCTTTTGCTTCTCATCACTCCCAAGATGTTAGGCTCCTTGTACAGCTCTTCTAATTCAGTGTTATGGCGTCTTCTCCATTCTCCAGTAGTCTGATCTCTGACTGGTCCAAATATTTTCCTGAGAACTTTCCTTTCAAATGTTAGCAGTCGCTTAAGGTCTTGTTTTCGAGTGCTCCAAGTTTGAGAACCATAAAGTACTACTGGCATTATTAATGTCTTATACAACCGTAGCTTTAGTTGTTGCGAGACACTTCTACATTTTAATATAGGGTCTAGAGAGTGATAGCATCTGTTTCCCGCCTGCAGTCGTGCTTTTATCTCTGCTTCAGTTGATGTTACTTCTGTAAAAAATGATCCAAGGTATTTGAACTCTTTCACATGTTTATACCTGGTGTTGTTCACAATTAAATCTTGACAGTTCTGGATCTTTCTTCCTATGGTCATATACTCTGTCTTTTCAGAGCTAATTTGTAGACCGATCCTAGCTGCCAATAACTCCAAGGTCTGGATACTTCTCTTCAGATCTTCTTGTGTGCATGCTAATAGTGCAATGTCGTCTGCGTAGGCCAGACATGTAATGTGTTCATTACCAATTTGAATGCCCTCGATGTTTTCTTTGTTGAAATCCCGCATTACCTTCTCAAGTGCCAGGTTGAAGAGGACAGGTGATAGCCCATCTCCTTGGCGTAATCCTGTTACAACTTGGAAGCTTTCTGTCATTTGATTGCCTACCTTAACCTTAAGTTTTGTGTCAAGAAAGTTTTAAGTTTTGTGTCAGAAGAGAAACTCTGAAAGGTTTTTTTTTTTTACATTCGATATGCGAACCACGAATGCAGACGCCAATACGGTAATCGAATTCTTGCCATACCCGTCCCAGCACGGCATCGTCGACTGTGGCAGTCGCGTCCCGTATTCTCTCCCGGAGCTCTGTTACATCACGTGGTAGAGGCGGTTCATAATACACCAGATCTTTAATATGTCCCCGCAGTGAAAAGTCACACGGAGTGAGATCTGGTGATCGGGGAGGCCACTTCATGAAAGAGCTGTCCCCTTCTGTAGCACGGCCGATCCATCGATGCGGAAGCTCCGTGTTCAGGTACCCACGAACTTCACGATGAAAATGAGGTGGAGCCCCATCCGCTGAAAGATGAACGGAGGGTCCGATTGCATTTGAGGCATCAGCCATTGCTGCAGCATGTCCAAGTAGGAATATCCAGTGACAGTGCTCTTGGCGAAGAAGAATGGCCCGTACAGTTTTCGACGTGACAAGGCACAAAAAACATTTACCTTTGGGGAATCACGCTCAGATTCAATGCATTCGTGTGAATGCTTTATACCCCAGATTCGACAATTATGCCTGTTCACTTTCCGGTTAGTGTGAAAAGTGGCTTCATCGCTAAAAATTAAGGGATCAACAATGCCATCCCCATCCAGTTGTTGCAACTGCGAACAAAACTCAAAACGCTTGTCTTTGTTGTCGTCATTGAGCTTCTGCACTAGCTCCAACTTGAATGGTTTGATAGATAGCTTCTGTCACTGGAGCCATTTCCAGTTCACGGGATGCATGAAGCACAGACTTCTTTGGACGCCTTATGAATGTCTCTCGTAAGTGTTCCACATTCACTTCACTCACATTTGAACGTCCGCTTGTCTTTGCCGGGCACAAGCAGCCCATCGTAACGAATTTGTTGTGCCAGTGGTAAATGGCCTTCTTTGTTGGTGGCTTCTTACCGTACTTGGTTCTAAACATCCGTTGAACGCCGGCCGATGTGGCCGAGCGGTTCTAGGCGCTTCAGTCTGGAACCGGGCGACCGCTACGGTCGCCGGTTCGAATCTTGCCTCTGACATGCATGTGTGTGATGTCCTTAGGTGAGCTAGGTTTAAGTAGTTCTACGTTCTAGGGGACTGATGACCTCAGATGTTAATTCCCATAGTGCTCAAAGCCATTTGAACCATCCGTTGAACAGCTGTAGCACGCTTGGTTTTGTCGAACCGGCAACACACAGAAAGCTCGCTCCGCACCTGAACTCGCCATGTTTGCGACTAGCGCTGACTGTCGGCAAATTACCGAACTACGCTGTGGCTGTATACATGAAAATAAAATTTCAGGGTTTCTCTTCAAAATCACATACACTCCTGGAAATGGAAAAAAGAACACATTGACACCGGTGTGTCAGACCCACCATACTTGTTCCGGACACTGCGAGAGGGCTGTACAAGCAATGATCACACGCACGGCACAGCGGACACACCAGGAACCGCGGTGTTAGCCGTCGAATGGCGCTAGCTGCGCAGCATTTGTGCACCGCCGCCGTCAGTGTCAGCCAGTTTGCCGCGGCATACGGAGCTCCATCGCAGTCTTTAACACTGGTAGCATGCCGCGACAGCGTGGACGTGAACCGTATGTGCAGTTGACGGACTTTGAGCGAGGGCGTATAGTGGGCACGCGGGAGGCCGGGTGGACGTACCGCCGAATTGCTCAACACGTGGGGCGTGAGGTCTCCACAGTACATCGATGTTGTCACCAGTGGTCGGCGGAAGGTCGACCTGGGACCGGACCGCAGCGACGCACGGATGCACGCCAAGACCGTAGGATCCTACGCAGTGCCGTAGGGGACCGCACCGCCACTTCCCAGCAAATTAGGGACACTGTTGCTCCTGGGGTATCGGCGAGGACCATTCGCAACCGTCTCCATGAAGCTGGGCTACGGTCCCGCACACCGTTAGGCCGTCTTCCGCTCACGCCCCAACATCGTGCAGCCCGCCTCCAGTGGTGTCGCGACAGGCGTGAATGGAGGGACGAATGGAGACGTGTCGTCTTCAGCGATGAGAGTCGCTTCTGCCTTGGTGCCAATGATGGTCGTATGCGTGTTTGGCGCCGTGCAGGTGAGCGCCACAATCAGGACTGCTTACGACCGAGGCACACAGGGCCAACACCCGGCATCATGGTGTGGGGAGCGATCTCTTACACTGGCCGTACACCACTGGTGATCGTCGAGGGGACACTGAATAGTGCACGGTACATCCAAACCGTCATCGAACCCATCGTTCTACCATTCCTAGACCGGCAAGGGAACTTGCTGTTCCAACAGGACAATACACGTCCGCATGTATCCCGTGCCACCCAACGTGCTCTAGAAGGTGTAAGTAGCAGCCTGCATTGCTGCGAAAGGTGGATATACACTGTACTAGTGCCGACATTGTGCATGCTCTGTTGCCTGTGACTATGTGCCTGTGGTTCTGTCAGTGTGATCATGTGATGTATCTGACCCCAGGAATGTGTCAATAAAGTTTCCCCTTCCTGGGACAATGAATTCACGGTGTTCTTATTTCAATTTCCAGGAGTGTATGTTTGATATCTGTTCAATGATTGGTTCTTGTGCAATACATAATTGAAAGTGTTCCCGGACTTTATGTACACCCTGTATATATGAAGACCTGCGCGCAGAAACGGGCTAACCTTGAAATGTAAAAACTTAGAGATATGTTGCCATCTCTTGCTGGATACGGGAACTATCAAAATTGACACTGATTTCACCCCTAAATATCAGTTCGGATATGCCTTTATATTTTGGACCGTTCGTGAAAACTGTCATCTTAGAATTAGCTAGCAGCTCTAGACACCACACTCCGGTGCTAGGTTGGTAAAAGTTGCCGCGTTTGTATTCTAATATCGTTCACTCATGTGGTCTCCCTACTTCCTCTCAAGGATATTTCCCACACTTTTCACCGATTAGAACTCCATAGGGGATAGACGTACTTTTCTAATTCTCCTGAATTCTTCTTTCGTAATATCATAAATCGAAAGGGGGGGGGGGTGACGACGACACAGGCGATGACTACGGACAGGCTAGCAATGTGGATTGGTGCTACCTTGTATTTCAGTTGTGTTTATGGTCCAATATGAACAATAAATTGGGTAGGTGCGACCGGGGCTCGCAGACTAGGGTTCCGTACAAACTGAACATTATATATATATATATATATATAGACAGAGGGTACATCCCACTGTACCAGTTATTAGGGTTTCTTCCGGTTCCATTCACATATGGAGCGCGGGTAGAATGATTCTCTGAATGCCTCTGTATGTGCAGTAATTATTCTAATCTTATCCTCATGATCCCTATGTGAGCGACACATTGGGAATTGTATATTCCTAGAGCCATCATTTGAAACAGGTTCTTCAAACTTTGTTAAAAGACCTTCTCGGGATAGTTTACATCTACCTTCAAGAATGTGCCAATTCAGTTCCTTCAGTATCTCTCTGACACACTCCTATGGATTAAACAAACCTGTGACCATCCATGCTGCCCTGCTCTTTATAGTACAATATTCCCTGTTAGTCCTTCTGGTGCGGGTCCCACACACTTGAGCAATATTCTAGGATGGGTCGTACGAGTGATCAGTAAGCAATCTCCGTTGTAGACTGATTGCACTCCTCCAGGATCCTACCAATAAACCGAAGTTTACCGCCTGCGTTACCCACTACTGCACCTATGTGATCATTCCATTTCATATCCCTACAAAGTGTATCGGTATGAGTTGGCCGATTCTAACAGTGACTACTTGATATTACTATCATTGGATAACACGCTTTTTTTTCATTTTACATCTCTGGATATTTAGAACAAGTTTCCAATCTCTGCACTACTTTGTGATCTTAAAAAGATCTGAATGAATATTTAAGCAGCTTCTTTCAGATAGTACTTCAATATAGATAAGTGCGTCATCTACAGAGAGCCAGATTTTACTACTAATGTGAGCAAGGTAATAAATATACGACATGAGCAGCAGGGGTGCCAACACACTTCGCTGGGGCACAGTTCTACATCTGACAATGACTCTCCTTCCAAGATAACATGCTGTGTCCTCCCCATTTTTAGTTTTACACTGTCAAGAGATCATAGAGCACAATAGGTGAGGAATTTTAACTTGGGACGTCTACCGTTTCCTGAGAAAAAAGAAATTTAACAGTCGGACAGTCGGACGGACGAGAAAGCGATCTCACAAGGGTTCCGTTTTTACCGAGTGAAGTACGGAACTCTAAAAATAAATTACCTTTCTGCCCATCTGTTACGTGTCTGTAGCCTTTGTCTGTAGCCTTCCCCCTGGCGCTTATTCTGCATAATTTTCTGTCTGCAACACCTACCGTAGGTTTCGATCTCCAATGTTACCACAGTCAGGACAGGAAGATCTTTCAGGCAACCTGTTATTTATCTGGAGATACTGAGAAGAACTTAAAATAAGGTCAACGCTAGTAGTACTCTACCATCTCATCTTGGTTGTTCTTTGATGTGGTTCTATTGAGATTAACGTATCTGCACTTCGTTTAACCCTCCGTCGCTCGCGCGGATGACACCCGTCATCCGCATGACTTTCCCGCTCAATTTTGTCTGACAGGGCAGGATTGAGACCACGCCATTTTCAGTACCTTTCTGTTAACTCTCCAGCAGTTAGCTCCAATCACTGTTGGCTTTCAGTTACGAAAGATACATTGTTTCTGAAACATTATTATAGTCTGGAGGACGGAAGTCATCCGCGGCGAGCTCTGCTGCCACAATCTGAAACAAAGTAAGTCTGTATCACTTAATTGCTTTCCTAGATTCAATCGATCTTTCATTTGCTTAAATTTGGACTTACTGAAACTGACTGCAGTTACCTTCCGTGTTACCTAGTATTCTCTTTATTTTTAGATTGTGGAAGAAATGTCAAAAGCAAAAAAACCTCGGACAGAGTTTAGTATAGATCCTAATGTATGGTTGGAATGGATCAATGAACTGAGTGATGAATATGGTCACAGTGATAGCGCTGACTCAGAGACTGAGGACTGTGTTCATGAAAGCGGTCATGATTCAGGAACAGAACAGGAAGTGCCAGAGGATGATGAGTATGAGTCACAGGAAGAAGTAGCTCAAGAGGATGCATTTCTTTTAGGGGAAGATGGAATAACTAAACAGAGGAAAAATAAATATCCTACCATTGTTAGAAGCAGATCTTGTAATATTACTACGATTTGCCTGGACCAAAAAATCAAGCTCGTATAAAAAAGACAGAAATAGAAATCTGAATTTGTTCTTGGATGAACACATAATAAGCATTATTGCAACATGCTCTGATATATCCATCAGTGAAGTTCATGGTAACTTGTCTAGGGAAAGGGATGCTAAAGAAACAGATGCGATAGAAATCAGAGCTTTCATTGGTTTGTTATATCTGTGTGGATCTTTGAGATGTTCTAGGAAGAGTATATCGAAATTGTGGGATAACTCAAAGGGAAACGGTGTGGCGGTTTTTGTGTATCATTAACGTGGACAAATGCAATGAATATGGATGATACGATACTCTATGGTATTCTGTGGTTTGAATTCACTCTGTTTTTTTTTTTTTTAGCAGTTGCATTGATTTGATTTTGTAAATGACACTGACAATATTATACACATGTATAATGCATTATTCGCACTACAACTTCTCCCAGATAATTATTTTACAGATCGTACATCAGAGCTTTTATAATTTTTGTCTTCGATGGATTTAATTATTCTTAGCAAATTGATCATGAAAAGGAACCACAGAATACCACCCACACACAACACTGACGTACGCTACCACAAATCTTTTTCTCCGTGATTCGTGCGTAGTTTTTTATTTTGGCCTCATACATCAGCAATGAAATCTTGTTCAACAATAAATACCATCAGCACTGTTCTTAGAAAAAGCAGTCTGCTTCGATTAATTTATTACTTTTATAAATAGAGTTCAGTACCACCGGTGCACATTTATTTCTTACACATCGGAATATTGTTTGCAGTTTCAAGCAATTTAAATTTGCAGCTGTGATAAAAGTTAAGATGGTGGCCAACAAAAGACATAGGATTTCCTTTTTAATTAAGATTTTCCTTTGCTCAATAAATAATTAATCATTTAAATTGATGCCACCAATAAAAAAATTATTAAATTGTTTTGCAAATTAGTTTAACACAAACCCATGTTATTTTCAACTAGAAGTACAGATGAAGATGCTACATAATCGCAACTAACAATGGCTGCGCTTCTTGCAGCTATGATAAAACAATTAATACAAAATTATAATTAAAAGAGGAAGTGAATTTTCAATAATTAATCATAAATAGTTTTCACGCATTTGGCTCTATTTGTGTTTTTACCAGCAAATGAACATAAAAGTACAATAATTTTACATTAAATGTTTTTCATTCAACAGACCTCAAATTGATTCGCGTCTTTCATCGGCGACGTACATCAGAAGAAGACGACAGAAGGGTATAAAACAAAACAAAAGAATGACATAGATTAACAAAGAATGTGAGACAAAAATTGTCTCTGTTTTATATAATTATCATCTTTTTAAGAAATAATTACATAATTGAATATTATCCACACGTTCATATTCCACTCGTAATATTATATTATATATATATATATATAATTACATCGTGGATGTTATAACGGACTTGAATCATGTTATTTATGCATAAGTGAAAACCGATTCAGGTTTCTGTTGAGATGTCTTAGGTTTGATAATATCCGTGATAGAGGTGTTCGCAGAGAGACTGTCAAGTTGTGTCCCATCAGAGAGGTACTTGAACTATTCACGAACAACTGCCAAAAATATTTTTCACCTAGTGAAAAACCTGTTGACGAACAGCTTTTGGCATTTAGAGGAAACTGCCCATTCCATTCAGGCAATATACCCCTAGCAAACCAGAAAAGTATGGGTTAACACCGTTTGCTTTGGTTGATATAAAAGCAGCGTACACTTTGAATTTAGAACCGCACGTCGGTAACCAGCCAGAGGGACCATGTAATGCCAGTAATTCAAGTGAAGATATTGTTCTTCTTATGGTCGAACTGTTTCAAACGTTAGAATATGTTATACTGTGTACGAATATTAAACGTATTATATTTAGATTTAATAAAAAGTCATAAAATCAGTCATATAGAATGTTCGAACTATACAAATAGACCGCTTGCTTTGTGGATGACACCTGTCATCCGCGCGAGTGACCATGTCACGGATTTTCGCGCGAGTAATGGAGGGTTAACACAGCCTTCAACAGCTACAGTGAAGTCGAGTGACATACCGAGGTTAATACCTAGGCACAAGGTACACTGCAAAGTGTGTACGGTAGTGTGAACCCAGAACGACTGTTCTTAAAACCGGCTGTGACGGTGATGTCATCAAAGATTTAACCCAGTGTAAAAGTCTTTTGATTAGGAACTGCATCCCCCACCATCTTTCCTTTTATCACCCAAATACTAGTTACGCAAATTTCTTCCACTACGAGGATCAAAACCAGGCGTGCGTTGGATGTGGACCTTACTGTTCAACGTTCACAGCCGTAATGCTCTCGCAAAAATTAAAGAAAAAAACGCAAGTCGATTTCTGCTGAAATCTTTTCTCTTAACAGGTTCTTGTGAGTTTTATTTTAGCAATGAAATGCAGCGGCATGCTCTAGAACAGTTTCGAGACATTGTTTTCATTTCTGCCTGCTGCCACTGGACTTGCAGACACTCTGGAAATACTATCTATTCACAACGCTCACTCTAAAAGCTCCACGTTCTGCGGCGTACAGAATAACAGAATTCTATCAGCTTCCTGCTAGCGGCCAGTGTGTGTGTTGACACTTGGCCCCTGCTGACTGCGAACGGCGAGCGTGCTCGGTGTGCCATAATTGCAGCGATAGCGCGCTGCAGGTCAGCAAAGATAAGCGCGCAAGCCCGCCACGTCGGCTGCGCCGCTGGCGACACGCAGCGCTAGGTGACGGGAAACAAAACAAAAGAAGACAGCAGAGATGATAATAGACGAAGCTATTTATACTTCGACCATAGATACTAGTAGACTGGCCTTGATGTGCAGAAGCTATGGGGCTAGTGTGACTCCAACATAAACCACGTGACTGTTGGCAAAACGTGGCTGGATTTCAAATCAGCGGTCTGCCATCCTATGTTTGTATCGGATTTTCCCCACATTTCTCAATTGACTGCCAAGCGCTTCCAATAAAAACTACTTTTTTATTTGTGAAAAATTATGCCAGAACTACATTTGACCTGGATTTGTTCAAAGTACCATTTATAAAATCTTAACAAATACATCGAACGCCACACTGGTGGGCAGCGGGACGAAATTACTATAAACTATCAATTATAGTAAAATGTCGTTAAAATTCTTTTAAACAGTAAGAGTGGGCTCGTGTCAAAACTTTAAACATTGTATTCGCCACGTTTCGAGCTTTAGTCACTTATAAAAGAAAATGGGCTGTGGGAATTATGTCAACTATAGGTGTCAAAATTGTTTACTTTAGGAGCAGGTCCATTTTAGAGTATCAATTTTAGATGCACTTCAAAGGTTCAGTTCCCACTATTTTTACAAAGGTTTAAACTATCAGTTAAAAAAAATGATATTTTAGATGAAAGGTGAGACTTTGCAGTTTCAGAAAATAATTTTGGAGCCTAGGTTTAAAAATGACAGACACTGTAAATACAAATTATAGATATACGTTGTAAATAATAACTAACCTATCAAAACACTTCTCCGCGAAGTGCTTCAAGCAAAGGCGCGTATGCGCAAACGGCTTAAAGTTTTTCCGTTTCAGGGCCTGTATCCAAAGCTGCCTTCGGTTTTCATCCTTACGGAACCTATGAGTAGGAACGAGAAACGATTATATTTACTTCTGTAACCGAATTATCACAGATACTTTCCAAAATGTAATATGAGTCTGACTTTACAGGCATCACTTTCAACACTTTAATTTACGTGATACTCTATTTCAAGTGTAAAAAACATATAAAAGTCACTTCGGCAGATTTCAATAAACGCGTCTGCACTATCTTAGACACACTTACACGTGAAATGTAATGCCATTTCCCCGACAAAACGCTGAGTACAGCCATAAGTGCAACACGAAACAACCATGTTTTGCCAACATTCACGTGACTTCAGCCCAGAGATGTTGGAGCCACGAAAATGACGTCAGGGCCAGTCTATTATATTTATTGTCGAAGTATTTATACTACTGCTACCACGTGAACTCTGAACTACCTGGATGTTGAACTTCAGATCTCTGATCCTGCAGGCCATAGATGCTCATATTTCGTTTCTTGCCAAACTACAACACGGCTGCAAGGAAATGTCACTAGAACGTGAAAAGAAAATACTTTTCGATTCCGCTCCCACATCAGCCTATTACATCACATGTTGACATCAAGTTCAAAACAAGAAATCAGTCTGCAATTTTTTGTCACGTGCAGACAGATGGAAATTTATTTGCCAAACTACAACACGGCGGACGATACAAAGCACATGAATCGGGAGACACGCTACAGTTTTGTACTCAAGAGACCAAGCTTCTACATCCAGGTTGTAAAGAGATCACTGGCTGCCTGACAGGCGAAAAATATCAAGCGCTGAGGTGAGAATGACGAATCTTTGCCCTCGGTAGCGTATGTGCTGGTTCTAGGCAAATCGGTTGCGATTTTACTCCCCTCAGTTAACTGTAAACTGATAGTGTGTCTTATATTAACCCAAAAAATACAGTACAGTCATTATTGTACAGAAACCAAATGACAGTTATAAGAGACGAGGGGCAGGGAAGCAGTTAGGCAGGGTTGTAGCCTATTTCCTATATTATGTAACCTTTATATTGAGCAAGCAGTAAAGGAAACAAAAGAAAAATTTGGAATAGGAATCAGACTCCATGGAGAAGAAATAAAAAATTTGAGATTTGCCAACGACATTGTAATTCTGTCATAGATATCAAAGAACTTGGAAGACCAGTTGAACGGAATAGACAGTGTCTTGAGAGGAGGATATAAGACGAACATCAACAAGAGCAAAACGAAGATAATGGAATGTAGTCGAATTAAATCAGTTGATCCTGAGAGGATTAGATTAAGAAATGAGACACTTCAGGTATTAAATATGTTTTGCTATCTTGGAAACAAAGTAACTGATGATGGTCGAAGTAGAGAGGATATAAAATGTAGACTAGCTGTGGCAGGAAGGCGTTTCTGAAGAAAAGAAATTTGTTAAATCGAGTATAGATTTAAGTGTCAGGAAATCCTTTCTGAAAGTGTTTGTATGGAGTGTAGCCATGTATGGAAGTGAAACATGGACGATAAATAGTTGAGACAAGAAGAGAATAGAAGCTTTCGAAACGTGGTGCTACAAAAGAATGCTTAGGATTATATGGGTAGAACACGCAACCAATGACGAGGTGCTGAAAGAATTGGGGAGAAAAGGAATTTGTGGCGCATCTTGACTAGAAGAAGAGATTGGTTGGTAGGACACGTTCTGAGGCATCAAGGGATCATCAATTTAGTACTGGAGGGCAGCGCGGAGGGTAACAATCGTAGAGAGAGAGACCAAGAGATGAATACACTAAGAAGATTCAGAAGGATGTAGGTTGCACTAGTTACCTGGAGATGAAGAAGCTTGCACAGGATAGAGTAGCATGGAGAGCTGCATCAAACTAGTCTCTGGACTGAAGATCACAAAAACTTGTGTTATCCCTGCTTCTTCCAGTACTTCTTATGCTGCCCCGATCAGTATTTTTGCTTCAGTTTTAACTTTATTGCTGGTTTCATAGAATTCCACAGCGCGTCTGGTTAACCCCATTTATTGCATCTTTTTAACACGCAAATAGAATATTAGCTCGCGTTTTTTCATATCGAAATAAATGTTGATGCCCTTTGCGGTCCCTTTATTCGCCCAGACTGCATGTTACTTCTTCAGTATAGTTGGGCTTTAAAATTATCCTAGCTAGCACAGGATAGAGTAGCATGTAGAGCTGCATCAAACCAGTCTCAGGACTGAAGACCACAACAACAACAATGTCACTCTTTCTGTTGAAAATGAGCATTTCAGCCTCATAAAGAGGTTCTAATTTGATGAAGGTGTTGTAGTCTCTGTTTGGTGTATACTGAGATACATTTTTTTTATTGTACAAGACTCTTGTAAGACTGAAAGCTGTTTCCATTGTGTGACAACGAACTTCATAAACAGTCTTTACCAGGCTTGTTTCCTCGTTGCACTTCCCTAAATATTTAAACTGAGAAACTCTCTCGATTTACCATATTTAGTTTTCAAAACTTTGGTTGTTTCTAGATATGTGTATTGTTTTTATTTTTTGAGAGTATTTGTTTTTGCGCTGTTTGAGTGGCCTGACCTGGAATGACCAGGTCGTCTGCGAAAGCTGAACAGTCTTTCCTAATATTGGTTCTTCCGAATTTCACTGTTTCGCCTACTTTAATATCTGATTTGAATTTTCGCCGCTCTTGGGCTGTTTTTTCTTTTACACAGTTGAAAAGTAGTGGAAAGAGTCCAATCATCTTGATTCACTTCTGTTTTAATTTCAAAATGTTTCTAAAATCTCCACGTGAACTTTACCTTAGACTTTGTAGCTAAATTTTAAGGTCCAGACCTCGTTCTTTCAGAATTTGGAAGAGAGACTTAACGGTCAACTGAATCATAAGTTTTTCTAAAATCTAAGAAGGTACAAACTACTTTCTTATTCTATAGTGTTTTTGACGCCTGAGAGTTAATTTCAGAAGTAAAATTTGTTCTCCACAAGATCTACACTACTGGCCATTAAAATTGCTACACCAAGAAGAAATGCAGATGATAAACGGGTATTCATTGGACAAACATATTATACTGGAACTGACATGTGATTACATTTTCACGCAATTTTGGTGCACAGATCCTGAGAAATCAGTACCCAGAACAACCACCTCTGCCGAGTAAAACTGTTAGGGACGGCAAAAACCCGCCGTGGTTCAACAACCAAGTTAGCAAAGAGAGCTTCACTCCAAGTGAAAACGCAGCGAAAACCTCTCAGACAAACAGAAGCTAAACGATGTCAAAGTTAGCCTAAGGAGGGCTATACGTGAAGCGTTCAGTGAATTCGAAAGTAAAATTCTATGTACCGACTTGACAGAAAATCCTAGGAACTTCTGGTCTTACGTTAATTCAGTAAGTGGCTCGAAACAGCATATCCAGACACTCTGGGATGATGGCATAGAAACAGAGGATGACACGCGTAAAGCTGAAATACTAAACACCTTTTTCCAAAGCTGTTTCACAGAGGAAGACCGCACTGCAGTTCCTTCTCTAAATCCTCGCACAAACGAAAAAATGGCTGACATCGAAATAAGTGTCCAAGGAATAGAAAAGCAACTGGAATCACTCAACAGAGGAAAGTCAACTGGACCTGACGGGATACCAATTCGATTCTACACAGAGTACGCGAAAGAACTTGACCTCCTTCGAACAGCCGTGTACCGCAAGTCTCTAGAGGAACGGAAGGTTCCAAATGATTGGAAAAGAGCACAGGTAGTCCCACTCTTCAAGAAGGGTCGTCGAGCAGATGCGCAAAACTATAGACCTATATCTCTGACGTCGATCTGTTGTAGAATTTTAGAACATGTTTTTTGCTCGCGTATCATGTCGTTTTTGGAAACCCAGAATCTACTCTGTAGGAATCAATATGGATTCCGGAAACAGCGATCGTGTGAGACCCAACTCGCTTTATTTGTTCATGAGACCCAGAAAATATTAGATACAGGCTCCCAAGTAGATGCTATTTTCCTTGACTTCCGGAAGGCGTTCGATACAGTTCCGTACTGTCGCCTGATAAATAAAGTAAGAGCCTAAGGAATATCAGACCAGCTGTGTGGCTGGATTGAAGAGTTTTTAGCAAACAGAACACAGCATGTTGTTATCAATGGAGAGACGTCTACAGACGTTAAGGTAACCTCTGGCGTGCCACAGGGGAGTGTTATGGGACCATTGCTTTTCACAATATATATAAATGACCTAGTAGATAGTGTCGGAAGTTCCATGCGGCTTTTCGCGGATGATGCTGTAGTATACAGAGAAGTTGCAGCATTAGAAAATTGTAGCGAAATGCAGGAAGATCTGCAGCGGATAGGCACTTGGTGCAGGGAGTGGCAACTGACCCTTAACGTAGACAAATGTAATGTATTGAGAATACATAGAAAGAAGGATCTTTTATTGTATGATTATATGATAGCGGAACGAACCCTGGTAGCAGTTACTTCTGTAAAATATTTGGGAGTATGCGTGCGGAACGATTTGAAGTGGAATGATCATATAAAATTAATAGTTGGTAAGGCAGGTACCAGGTTAAGATTCATTGGGAAAGTCCTTAGAAAATGTAGTCCATCAACAAAGGAGGTGGCTTACAAAACACTCGTTCTACCTACTCTTGAGTATTGCTCATCAGTGTGGGATCCGTACCAGATCGGGTTGACGGAGGAGATAGAGAAGATCCAAAGAAGAACGGCGCGTTTCGTCACAGGGTTATTTGGTAACCGTGATAGCGTTACGGAGATGTTTAGCAAACTCAAGTGGCAGACTCTGCAAGAGAGGCGCTCTACATCGCGGTGTAGCTTGCTCGCCAGGATCCGAGAGAGTGCATTTCTGGATGAGGTATCGAATATATTGCTTCCCCCTACTTATACCTTCCGAGGAGATAACGAATGTAAAATTAGATTCGAGCGCGCACGGAGGCTTTCAGACAGTCGTTCTTCCCGCAAACCATAGGCGACTGGAACATAAAAGGGAGGTAATGACAGTGGCACGTGAAGTGCCCTCCGCCACATACCGTTGGGTGGACTGCGGAGTATAAATGTAGATGTAGATGTGAATAGCGGCCTTAATACGCCTGGGCATTGGGTCAAACAGAGCTTGGATGGCGTGTACAGGTACAGCTGCCCATGCAGCTTCGACACGATACCACACTTCATCAAGAGTAGTGACTGGCGTATTGTGACGAGCCAGTAGCTCGGCCACCATTGACCAGACGTTTTCAATTGGTGAGAGATCTGGAGAATGTGCTGGCCAGGCCAGCACTCGAACATTTTCTGTATCCCGAAAGGCCCGTACAGGACCTGCAACATGCGGTCGTGCATTATTCTGCTGAAACATAGGGTTTCGCAGGGATCGAATGAAGGGTGGAGCCACGGGTCGTAACACATCTGAAATATAACGTCCACTATTCAAAGCGCCGTCAATGCGAACAAAAGGTGACCGAGACGTGTAACCAATGGCACCCCATACCACTACGCCGCGTGATACGCCAGTATGGCGACGACGAATACACGCTTCCAGTGTGTGTTCACCGCGATGTCGCCTAACACGGACGCGACCATCGTGATGCTGTAAACATAGCCTGGATTCATCCGAAAAAAATGACGTTTTGCCATTCGTGCACCCAGGTACGTCTTTGAGTACACCATCACAGACGCTCCTGTCTGTGATGCAGCGTCAAGAGTAACCGTAGCCCTGGTCTCCGAGCATATAGTCAATGCTGCTGCAAACGTCGTCGAACTGTTCGTGCAGATGGTTGTTGTGTTACAAACGTCCCCATCTGTTGACTCAGGGATCGAGACGTGGCTGCACGATCCGTTACAGCCATGCGGATAAGATGCCTGTCATCTCGACTGCTAGTGATACGAGGCCGTTGGTTCAAATGATTCAAATGGCTCTGAGTACTATGGGACTTAACTACTGAGGTCATCAGCCCCCTAGAACTGAGAACTACTTAAACCTAACTAACCTAAGGACATCACACACATCCATGCCCGAGGCAGGATTCGAACCTGCGACCGTAGCGGTCACGCGGTTCCAAACTGACGCGCTTAGAACCGCACGGCCACTCCGGCCGGCGAGGCCGTTGGGATCCAGCACGGCGTTTCGTATTACCCTCCTGAACCCACCGATTCGATATTCTGCTAACAGTCATTGGATCTCGACCAACGCGAGCAGCAATGTCGCGATACCATAAACCGCAATCGCAATAGGCTACAATCCGACCTTTATTAAAGTCGAAAACGTGATGGTACGCATTTCTCCTCCTTACACAAGGCATCACAACAACGTTTCACAAGGCAACGCTGGTCAACTGTTGTTTGTGTATGAGAAATCGGTTGGAAACTTTCCTTATGTCAGCACGTTGTAGGTGTCGCCACCGTCGCCAACCTTGTGCGAATGATCTGAAAAGCTAATAATTTGCATATCACAGCATCTTCTTCCTGTCGGTTAAATTTCGCCTCTGTAACACGTCATCTTCGTGGTGTAGCAATTTTAATGGCCAGTAGTGTATTATGTTTGAAAACTGCTTGATATGCCCACCAATTATGCATTTTTTTGTAGTGCTCGGTTCTGTAGACGTTGTGACAGAATTTTCTATGGGAGAGAAAGAAGGAAAACCCCTGTAATTGTCATCCGTTCTCTCTCCCTTTTTATGTGGTGGATGTATCAATCCGGTTTTTCGGTCATCCGGAATTTCCTCACTGTTGAATACACGAACGTTTCTGATAATTGTAAATCGAATAACGACATATAAAAACATATGGCTGAAGACATTGTTCACACATAGAAGAACAAACTACTTTTATGGAAAAGGATATGGCTAAAACGTAAACACCATGACACTGGCACTACCAAAATGATACTTCAGTATTTTCATACCTATGGGTACGTTGATTAAAATTTCATCCTTGTGCGAAGTTATTTTCAGTATATTAAGTACAGAAGAAAAGATATTCATATACACGAAGAATGATGTGAGTACATGATGGCTGTTGACTGAGTGTGGCGTTACAGGAACTTTTCTGGTTCGCAGTTGGAGCAACGTCGAATCGTCGGCATGAAAGGTGTGAAACTTCATACCGACAACTCGCACAGACAGAGAGACTGCAGAACGAGCAGTAACTGTATGCACTCAGAAGAACCATGTGCCGCGGCGAATAAGGATGGATTACAGACGGACCACACACGAGAAGATGTTAGAATGGTTCGACTGTATCTGGCTAACACACGGGCGAAAACAGCTGAAGACGGGGATGAGGCCGCAGACGGAGAATCGCTTCGAACAGAATGCTTGAAGCTTGGTCTCGGATCTTGAGTTGGAGTGCGTCACTTACTGCTGCCGCCACCCCACAGAGATCTGCTTGCTGTAGAGCCAGAATCGACTGCCACACTGAGTGGCACTCGACTGTGATGAGCCGATCGACTGGTTGTAACAAGCGATTGACAGTGTACTGTTTTTTCTGCTAAGTCCATTTCCTCCGTCGAATGAAACAACTCTTTTTCACTCGCTCTCCGAGCCTATGTGGTTTCACTTACATTGAAGAGCAAAAGAAACTGGTACACCTGCCTAATGTTGTGTGGGGACTCCGCGAGCACGCAGTAACGCCGCAACACGACGTGGCAGGAACTCGACTAATGTCTGAAGTAGCGTTGGAGGGAAGTGACAGCATGAATCCTGCAGGGCTGTCCATTAACCCGTAAGAGTACGACAGGGTGGAGATCACTTTCGAACAGCTTGTTGCAAGTCATCCCAGATATGCTCAACAATGTTCATGTCTGGGGAGATTGGTGGCTAGCGGAAGTGTTTAAACTTTAAACTCAGTAGAGTGTTCCTGGAGACACTCTATAGCAATTATGGACGTGTTGAGTATCGCATTGTCCTGCTGGAATTGCCCAATCCCGTCAAATGCACAATGGATGTGAATGGATGCAGGTGATAGAATGCTTACGTACGTGTCACCTGTGAGAGTCGTATCTAGACGTATCGGGGGTCCCGTATCACTCAAACTTCACACGCCCCACTCCAATACGGAGCGTCCACCAGCTTGAACAGCTGAGATTGTCTCCATACGTGAACACGTCCATCCGCTCGATGCAATTTGAAACGAGACTCGTCGAACCAGACATCATGTTTCCACTCATCAACAGTCCGATGTCGGTGTTGACGGGCCCGGGCGAGGCTTACAGCTTTATGTCGTGCGGTTTTCGGCTCTGAAAGCCCAAATCGATGATGTTTCGTTCAATCGTTCGCACGCTTGACACTTGTTGATGGCCCAGCATTGAAATCTGCAGCAATTTGCGAAAAGGTTGCACTTCTGTCACGTTGAACGATTCTCTTCAGTCGTAGTTAGTCGTGTTCATTTAAGATCTTTTTCCGGCGGCAGCGATGTCGGAAATTTGATGTTTCACCGGCTGCTGATATTCACGGTACACTCGTGAAATGGTCGTACGGGAAAATCCGCACTGCATCGCTACGTCGGAGATGCTGTGTCCCATCGATCGTGCGCCGACTGTAACACCACGTTCAAACTCACTTAAATTTTGATACCTCGCCTTTTCAGCAGCAGTAACCGATCTAACAACTGCGTCAGACACTTATTGTCTTACATGGGCATTGCCGACCGCAGCGCCGTATTCTGCCTATTTACATATTTCTGTATAGGAATACGCTTGTTTATACCAGTTTGTTTGGCGCTTCAGAGTCTATACTTGTTTAGTCATTTCGGTTATACAGAGCGTCCAAGGACGATGACCAGTATTAAGGGATGTGAAGAGTCCATGTTTACGGGACTTCCTTGCTTCGAATGATCGTTCTTGTCACATCCCTGAATATCGACCATTCCTCCAGGGACATTGCCAGCTTTTTTTAGAGACAAACAACGTACCTTATTTCAAGCAGTGGTCAATAAAAATTCATATATAATTTTTAAATGAAGTATTTTCAGAATTTATGTATTTATTTACTTACATACGAATGTTTCGTACTTCTGATGATGGCATTAAATATCAAGTTTGGTTGGTTTTTAAAGTTTAATAAGTGTTGCTATACTCTGTTCATCATGAGAATAAACCTCATGTAAACATTACACTACGTATTCTTTCGCGTTTGATGGAACCTCTTTGCCGGCCGCTGTGGCCAAGCGGTTCTAGGCGCTTCATCTGGAACCGCGCTGCTGCTACGGTCGCAGCTTCGAATCCTGCCTCGGGCATGGATGTGTGTGTTGTCCTTAGGTCAGTTAGGTTAAAGTAGTTCTAAGTCTAGGGGACTGATAACCTCAGATGTTAAGTCCCATAGTGCTTAGAGCCATTTGAACCATTTGTTGGAGCCTCATTGGATTTCGTTTCAAGTGGAACGGAAGCCAAGCTGTCTCAAGTACAGTCAAGTATGATAATGAGGATATGTTTTATGCTGTGCGTTAGGCGTACATCGACTCGGCGATAATACGGATCAGCAGCTTTACCGGCACATTTAACTTGGACAGCACTGGCCAGGCAAGTGATACAACTAATCTGCAATGATGTGAACAGTTGCAGTAAGGATGTAAAAAGAGACGAGGCTCTCGATCTTAGCTAACATAGTATTGTAATTATAAACAAGAGTGACAAAACTTCGTGACTTTAACAAAGGTAATTTTACTGCATGAACTATGCGCGGCGTAAAACCGCACAGCTGGGATTTCACCACGCAGTTTAATATTGTAGCCACTGAATGTATTACGGTCAGTCGTCTTGTAATCTCTGAACTCCTTCCATATCGGACTCCGAGGAAAACATTTCAGTACTGCTACGTTGATAACGAGGTGATAAGCAACAGAATCCCAAGCTACCAAAAGAATCCACGTTTCCTCCTTTTATGACGTGCTGTTTTGCATTTCGCCATTGTTCGGCAGTGACGTGTCACATAGCTTCGTGCATTTGTTCCAGTACGTTTGGCAGCTTAAATGTCGTTATTTCTCGCAACTTGTGCCTGAACGTGGCTCCAGATCAGTTGTATTGCATTGACCACAGCGTTCAGGTGGCAACTGTAGAAATGCAGCATTTGCAGCGGTGTGCTAGACGCAGGGAAAATTATTTTCCATGTTTCCACGACGCTTATCGCTCTAGCTCGTGTGAGACCACATCTGTCCTACAAAACAATGGGTATATTCAAACAAAGATTATTTGATTTTTATCATTTTTCTCCAAAATAATTTAATTGTGCAATGTTTTCTTAACTTATGCGATATGTAATTAGAACTCAGATGTCCGTTTTTCTTGAGAAAATGATGATTAAGTATGAGTCAATTACCATACATTTGATGAATTTCATATGTACTGATGGGTACCATATTATGGTCAGAGCACAAATATTTTGCTCCCAAACCAAGGCAGTTAACAACAATATCAAAGTCACCAGAAACATCATTAAAGCTGCTGAGAAGTTTGTTTTTGACTTGTCCACCAGCTTCCTCAAACCTGTGCATTCCCCAAGGCAAGAACTTTCTACACTCCGTCACAAGCGTTGTGTAAAAGGTTCCATACTTCCAGTTTCCTGGGTACAAAGAGAGTTCTTCTTCTGTTGCTCTTCTGAATAGAGGCAAAAGTTTTTCCAGGTAGTGGTTCTGGACAATATCTTTGTTGATACTTGAAAGTATGTACCCTGACATCTGGATTACACCAGCATGTGCTGCTTCAGCTGATTTTCTGATATCTTCGTAGTAGTAGTAGGAGTCATTGATCCACTGCCTGCTAATATCTTCAGTAGGACCACGGAAACTAGAGGCTGGTCTAAATATGGTATTCAAACAGAACAAAAAAAAATTTCAACCCACAAGGGTTTTCGAACCGCCGCCCGCCAGCATAATAAATTAACATGCTACGATGTTACTCATTACGCGACGCATGTAACTAAAATGCTTGTTGCTTTATATGTGTAGCATTTCTCGAAAAACGTTGAACCTGATTTTTTTTGTGTAATCTTGTGAAAAACATTAACAACAACTTGTTTCTTGCCGTTAATGGTGTACCGCGCGCGTGTTTCACTACGGCGCAGAAATCAGTGTCATCCTTTTTCAGGATACGTATGAACAGCGGGACATTCAGAGTACAGGTATCGCTTACAGACACTGTAACTGTACACGATTTTTCAAATAAAAATTAGGTAGCTAAAGTATGATCAAGAAAAACGTTGCGGCTGTTAACACATGAGAACGTCTTTGAAGTTAAATTTATAGTGACAGAATAATAAGATATCTAACACATAAGTTGGACTTACTTCCAAGAGCGGAACAACACCAGTGTACGAGCACTACGGCTGCTGACCAATCATCGCGATTGTCTTTGTTTACATTAGAATTATTCTTATACATACATTATAAATTTATGTTTACATAAATGAACAGTTACTTCTGTAATTTAAATTCATTGAAGCTACATTTCTCTCTTCCCGTCAGTTTGTAGCCATCGGCGATAATCCTCTTTCATTAAATGCTGACACTAAGTGAAATAGAAAGCATATGTCGAGAGTAGTGTGATATGGCTACACAAGTGAAAAAGGCATACAAAACATAAATTTTTTTAATTGTTTCGTGACTTAATCACTTGATTTTCAAACATTTACTACCACTTATCGGAAGTATATTTTCGCCCAAAATGTATAATTTGTTAATTTTCTTTCGAATCAGTTAATATACTTTCAGAGTATGAATCATCCTTGCAGATAATGTATAGTCCTATCGCACTGTATTTATATCGAGGATCACTTTTTATCTGGTTATACGATACACGCAACTGACCGTTTCAACATTTTGATCCCGACACCAAGTTTACTGTTAAGTAAATGCACTGTTCACAAACACGGATGTCTGAAGGACATTGTGAACCGGATACGCATCCTCTAAAAGCTTATATTTCCAACTAGACCAACCACATTGCAGCCATGTTTGATTAGAGACATGTCAGGCATAGATGCAAATCCAGGGGAATGGATACGCACTCATGCGCCCGCGGTTCTCAGTCGTATTCTGTAGTAACATGAATCGAGAAGCGCCGGCCGCGGTGAAAGCGTTTCTAGGCGCTTCAGTCCGGAACCACGCGACTGCTACGGTCGCAGGTTCGAACCCTGCCTCAGGCATTGATGTGTGTGATGTCCTTAGGTTAGTTAGGTTTAAATAGTTCTAAGTTCTAGGGGACTCACGACCTCAGATGTTAAGTTCCATAGTGCTCAGAGCCATTTCTGAATCTAACAACAAACAACCGAACCGAAAAGCGCCAACTAACGTTAAAAGCTCCTTAAGAGTGTAGTTTCACTACTCAAAAACAAACAATAATACTTACAGAGACGGTATAATATCTTCAGATGTGCATAATTTTAATTGACGTTGACTTCGGCCGTGAGCTAAGAAAAAGTCGGCCGCTTACCTTTGTGGCAGATGCGAAAGTAGCGCGGCTACTAAGGGGTTAGAAGATGTGAGAGGGGGAATTCTAGTACTGACAACTCGGGCGTGCGCGAATCGTACCGATCAGCTGCTATGGTATAAATACTGACACGGAAGTAACGTTGATTCATGGACGCGCATTATAGAGACGGCCATCTCCATTGCGGTACGTATAGCGTGACAATTTTTGAATTACACTCCTGGAAATTGAAATAAGAACACCGTGAATTCATCGTCCCAGGAAGGGGAAACTTTATTGACACATTCCTGGGGTCAGATACATCACATGATCACACTGACAGAACCACAGGCACATAGCCACAGGCAACAGAGCATGCACAATGGCGGCACTAGTACAGTGTATATCCACCTTTCGCAGCAATGCAGGCTGCTATTCTCCCATGGAGACGATCGTAGAGATGCTGGATGTAGTCCTGTGGAACGGCTTGCCATGCCATTTCCACCTGGCGCCTCAGTTGGACCAGCGTTCGTGCTGGACGTGCAGACCGCGTGAGACGACGCTTCATCCAGTCCCAAACATGCTCAATGGGGGACAGATCCGGAGATCTTGCTGGCCAGGGTAGTTGACTTACACCTTCTAGAGCACGTTGGGTGGCACGGGATACATGCGGACGTGCATTGTCCTGTTGGAACAGCAAGTTCCCTTGCCGGTCTAGGAATGGTAGAACGATGGGTTCGAAGACGGTTTGGATGTACCGTGCACTATTCAGTGTCCCCTCGACGATCACCAGTGGTGTACGGCCAGTGTAGGAGATCGCTCCCCACACCATGATGCCGGGTGTTGGCCCTGTGTGCCTCGGTCGTATGCAGTCCTGATTGTGGCGCTCACCTGCACGGCGCCAAACACGCATACGACCATCATTGGCACCAAGGCAGAAGCGACTCTCATCGCTGAAGACGACACGTCTCCATTCGTCCCTCCATTCACGCCTGTCGCGACACCACTGGAGGCGGGCTGCACGATGTTGGGGCGTGAGCGGAAGACGGCCTAACGGTGTGCGGGACCGTAGCCCAGCTTCATGGAGACGGTTGCGAATGGTCCTCGCCGATACCCCAGGAGCAACAGTGTCCCTAATTTGCTGGGAAGTGGCGGTGCGGTCCCCTACGGCACTGCGTAGGATCCTACGGTCTTGGCGTGCATCCGTGCGTCGCTGCGGTCCGGTCCCAGGTCGACGGGCACGTGCACCTTCCGCCGACCACTGGCGACAACATCGATGTACTGTGGAGACCTCACGCCCCACGTGTTGAGCAATTCGGCGGTACGTCCACCCGGCCCCCCGCGTGCCCACTATACGCCCTCGCTCAAAGTCCGTCAACTGCACATACGGTTCACGTCCACGCTGTCGCGGCATGCTACCAGTGTTAAAGACTGCGATGGAGCTCCGTATGCCACGGCAAACTGGCTGACACTGACGGCGGCGGTGCACAAATGCTGCGCAGCTAGCGCCATTCGACGGCCAACACCGCGGTTCCTGGTGTGTCCGCTGTGCCGTGCGTGTGATCATTGCTTGTACAGCCCTCTCGCAGTGTCCGGAGCAAGTATGGTGGGTCTGACACACCGGTATCAATGTGTTCTTTTTTCCATTTCCAGGAGTGTATATGGAATAAAGTGGTTGTAACTTTTGAACGGTTTGCGTTAGGACGTACAAACTGCACGCTTGGCCGCGGGGCATGATGGGAATTAGTATGCGCATGCGCACGCGCCTTATTCTTGTCGGCCATTTGCACGTGAAAATGTCACGGTAGAGCATACCCGAGCGTATAGTGCTTGTGAAGGCCTACAATGCGAGTAATAACAGCCCAACTGCGGCTCAAAGGAAATTTTCGACCGAGTTGAAGCTGAAGTCAACCGTTCCAACTGTGCTAACAATCAAGAACTTGATTCGCCAGTTTGAGAGAACGGGTAGTGTTCATGATGACAATGTTGGCAATATCGGTCGTCCAAAAAGGGTGATAACTCCTGAAAACATCGAGAAGCCACGCGCTGTGTTTCAATCTAGCCCCAGGAAGTCGATCAGATGATCTGCACAACAGGTGGCAATCAACCTGGAGACACTGCGACAAATTGTTGTTGAAGACCTGCTCTCTTCCCATACAAAATTCAAACCAGTCAGGCAGTAAGCCCTAGGGCCATGGAACAGCGGTTGTGTTTCGCTAACACTATTGTCCGTAGAATTGACGAACAGGACTTTTGATGTGTGTATGATTTGGTTTAGCGACGGAGCCCGCTGTCATTTGGATGGGTTCGTCAGCGAGCAAAATTGGCGCATTTTGGGGTCTGAGAATCCGCATTTCACGATCATGAAGTCTCTTCACCCTCAACGGGTGAGTGTGTGTGTGGTGTGCAGTGTCCAGTTACGGAATAATCGGTGCGATATTCCTTGATGGCACAGTGACTACCGAACGGTCCATGAAGGTTTTGGAAGTCGATTTAATCCCCACTATCCAAAGTGACCGTGATTTGCGGCAAGATGTGGTTCATGCAAGCCGGAGCTCGACCCCATCGAAACAGGAGAGTATTTCATCTCCTGGACGAGCACTTTGGGGGCCGCATCCTGGCTCTGGGGTACCCAGAGGCCATTGGCATGGGCCTCGATTGGCCGCCATGTTCTCCGGATCTGAACACACGCGACTCCTTTTTGTGGGGCTTTATTAAAGACAAGGTGTACATCAATAATCTTTTAATCATTGCTGGGCTGAAAACAGCCATTTAGGAGGTCATCGACAGCCTTATGTTCCTACACTGCAGCGGGTCGTGCAGAATGTTGCTATTCTTCTGCGCCACATCGTCGTCAATGACGAAAGTGACAACTAAATCCGAATATCTGTAGTGACGTTTAAATACTGAATGAAGTGTGTACACGCCGTAGTTATTAACTAATTTAGGTTTTTTTCATATAGTTCAATAACTGTCACCCTGTTTTTGTAGCTAAAAAAAAAGTTAAAAAGGGACACGAAGGGTTGACGATTCTTATCTAACAGAATGTGCGGCTAGCTTTTACATATTTCTTTGCGCAACACGATACGGCGTTTTATCAAAAAGGCACGTTCAACCTTATGCGTCGATGGGATGATTGACTCAATGCTGACGGCGATTTTGCGTGACTGGTATACCAATTCTGGACTGTAAGGTCACCGAACGGAAACTTTTTTATCATGTTTTATACTACGCAATAAGTAGAAGAAAAATGACATTCAGTAAGTGTTTGTGATCTTGTCTCGTATTACATAACGCGTTCAAATATTAGCTACTGTAATTAATTAATTAATCATCCTCTCACACAGAAGACATAACAACATCTCGACAGCCAATTAAAGTCTCACAGCTTTGGGGTCGCCGAGGGTGGCAGCAAATTGAAACAGAGAACAGACGACACGAAGTGTTCTGAATGCTGGCGACTTATAACGGTTGGTAGTTCTTGGGGGCCGGTGCCGCCCTTGCTATAGCTACTCTATTGGGAAGTCGTAACATATGAGTTTATGCAGGCTACCAGTTAGTAGCAATATCGAATTATATGTCGGCCGTACTGTCGCCCCACAATGTCAGTACTGCTTCTTGAGCAAAGAAGTTTGACGACTACTGTCCTGTGGACAAGGGTTGCATACCCCCATCGATGTGACCAAGCATTGTTCTGCTGAAGTATGGCGTGTGAAGTAGTTTGAAGAAGACGCAATCTACAAGGGCTGCCTTTCACTTTTTTACAATAACACTGAAGGAAAAACGTTTCTGGTCCAAAACGTTGAACAGTCTCTCAGAATATACGTTTCTGTATGTGCTCGAACAATTCTGGAAACATTTTGCCACTCTGATGTTGGTACTTCAAATACATGGTTTTGAGAGAATTCATCATCTTCTTGAGATGGTGAAATCGCTGTTCACGCATGTTTTTGTTCTGTGTGAGTGAACAAAATTACGTCATGTGATGTAACAGCCGGCATTGTTTGAAGGAGAAGGATGAGAACTTTGCTATGATTTTCCTCATTTCATCGATGACTTGTGTCGAAGAAACTGCTGTATGCCATTCAGCAGGAAACTCGCCCTTCTTCAGATAAAAGAGTTAAGGGGGGTAGGACGTCAAACGGGCCGACTTGGAGCAGGAGAGGCACCACAGGACATTTTAATTCCCACTGCCTATACTTTTACAAATAAATTCATAAAAGTTTAACAGCATGACCAGGAAGTATTCAGGATTCATACTCATAGCAGTGGAAGCTCAAAAACGTAACAAAACACATTTTTTTACATGTGAAATATCGTAATTTTTTTTTCACTTTCTACTGGCTGCATTTGTTGCTATGCATACACTTTTCTTCCTAAGTAAGAGAGATTCTTCGATGACTTTTGCACAGCATACAAACCATAGTTACAGGTGTATGAAACTCTAGAAGTTATTTAATTTATGAAAAAATGAATGAACTGTTACATTTTAAAATTCATGTTTAGAAAAAATTCAAGTTTTATAGTTAATTATCTCAATTTTTTCCACGGTTTTTTAATAGATTTGGAAAATTCTAGAGTTTCATACACCTGTAACTACTGTCTGTAGGCTATGAAAAATTCATCGAAAAATCTCTCTTGGTTGGTTGGTTGGTTGGTTGTTTCGGGGAAGGAGACCAGACAGCGAGGTCATCGGTCTCATCGGATTAGGGAAGGAAGTCGGCCGTGCCCTTTGAAAGGAACCATCCCGGCATTTGCCTGGAGCGATTTAGGGAAATCACGGAAAACCTAAATCAGGATGGCCGGACGCGGGATTGAACCGTCGTCCTCCCGAATGCGAGTCCAGTGTCTAACCACTGCGCCACCTCGCTCGGTGAAAAATCTCTTTTACTTAGGGAGAAAAGTGTAGTTATAGCAACAAATGCAGCCAGTAATAAGTGAAAAAATGATGAAATTTCACATGTAAAAAAGGTATTTTGCTACGTTTTTGAGTTTCCACTGTGATGAGTGTGAGTCCTAAATCCTTCCTGGTCAAGGTGTCAAAGATTTATGAATTTATTTGTAAAAGTATAGACAGTAGAAATTAAAATGTCCTGTGGTTACTCTCCTGCTCCAAGTCGGCCTGTTTGACGTCCTATCCCCCCTTAAGTCCAACAACAGGTAACAACAAGATGATACCATTGTATTACAGTGAATAACAATAAATCTGGGGACGTGGCTTAATCACGTCGTGTGTTCTACATCTACATCTACATCTATACTCCGCGAGCCACCTTACGGTGTGTGGCGGAGGGTACTTATTGTACCACTATCTGATCCCCCCTTCCCTGTTCCATTCACGAATTGTGCGTGGGAAGAACGACTGCTTGTAAGTCTCCGTATTTGCTCTAATTTCTCGGATCTTTTCGTTGTGATCATTACGCGAGATATATGTGGGCGGTAGTAATATGTTGCCCATCTCTTCCCGGAATGTGCTCTCTCGTAATTTCGATAATAAACCGCTCCGTATTGCGTAACGCCTTTCTTGAAGTGTCCGCCACTGGAGCTTGTTCAGCATCTCCGTAACGCTCTCGCGCTGACTAAATGTCCCCATGACGAATCGCGCTGCTTTTCGCTGGATCATGTCTATCTCTTCTATTAATCCAACCTGGTAAGGGTCCCATACTGATGAGCAATACTCAAGAATCGGACGAACAAGCGTTTTGTAAGCTACTTCTTTCGTCGATGAGTCACATTTTCTTAGAATTCTTCCTATGAATCTCAACCTGGCGCCTGCTTTTCCCACTATTTGTTTTATGTGATCATTCCACTTCAGATCACTCCGGATAGTAACTCCTAAGTATTTTACGGTCGTTACCGCTTCCAATGATTTACCACCTATGGCATAATCGTACTGGAATGGATTTCTGCCCCTATGTATGCGCATTATATTACATTTATCTACGTTTAGGGAAAGCTGCCAGCTGTCGCACCATGCATTAATCCTCTGCAGGTCTTCCTGGAGTACGTACGAGTCTTCTGATGTTGCTACTTTCTTGTAGACAACCGTGTCATCTGCAAATAGCCTCACGGAGCTACCGATGTTGTCAACTAAGTCATTTATGTATATTGTAAACAATAAAGGTCCTATCACGCTTCCTTGCGGTACTCCCGAAATTACCTCTACATCTGCAGATTTTGAACCGTTAAGAATGACATGTTGAGTTCTTTCTTCTAGGAAATCCTGAATCCAATCACAAACCTGGTCCGATATTCCGTAAGCTCGTATTTTTTTCATTAAACGTAAGTGCGGAACCGTATCAAATGCCTTCCTGAAGTCCAGGAATACGGCATCAATCTGCTCGCCAGTGTCTACGGCACTGTGAATTTCTTGGACAAATAGGGCGAGCTGAGTTTCACATGATCTCTGTTTGCGGAATCCATGTTGGTTATGATGAAGGAGATTTGTATTATCTAAGAACGTCATAATACGAGAACACAAAACATGTTCCATTATTCTACAACAGATTGACGTAAGCGAAATAGGCCTATAATTATTCGCATCTGATTTATGACCCTTCTTGAAAATGGGAACGACCTGCGCTTTCTTCCAGTCGCTAGGTAGTTCAAAGTCATTGCCGCAAACTTATGAATAAATAACCTGACTGACAAAGGTCAAAGTCGGCTGGATACTTAGTAGATATAGTACTACCAGAAACAAGCAAAGTCAGTTCAACAGGTGAGGTTTAACAGAACATCTTTGTGTTGCCCATGTGGAGAGCAGTATGTTATTGAAACAATATTCAGAAGTCACACATAGCATTTTGATTTTTTTATGTGCTTCCTTTCTGTTTTTCTTACTAGATTCAACGCCATCTTCATCATTACCTATTGCGATCTTGAATACTTTCCTCAGTTCTGAGGACTGTGATGGAGATCCAACATATAAGTGAGAACGTATTCTAAACAGTTCACCAGAAGTTAAGCTGTAATGGGAGCTCCCAGGAAGAGGAAGTGCAGAAATAACCGTGTAGATATTCAGGCAATATCTCCGTCGCCCGTACACAATGAAGCAAATGAACAGATAACCACACCACTAGACCACAGAAATAAAATTAAGGATTATTTGTTTTGTTAATAATAACGCCTTCTCTTGCTGCACAAAGATATAAGCATAACAGAAATGAATAGACGTTAGTTTTCAGCCTGTACTTCATTAGGTTGAGAACATTTATGTGTACCTAAAGAAACCAAGAAGGATGAGATACATGGTGAACTTAAAAGTAGTTATGCCTATATTAGTGTTATGTCTATATTAGTCACAGAAGACTGAGAGTGCATCGAAACAACAAGTGCAAACAAAATGAAACGTGGGAAGAAAAATGTTCGAAACACAAAAAACATGCCTATGTTTCGTAAATAGATTGGTAGTGCGACCTCCATGTGACCAGATGAGAGGAAACATGGATGACAACTAAAAACAGGATGAACCGTAAGTAATCATTTATTTACATAAAAAGTGAGAAGTGAGTTGGTTTATAATCTACGAACAATACTTATCAAAACAAAAGTGTATCATAACTGTATCATTATAGATCCCATTGAATGTGCCTTAAAGTGAAAAAAGCCGAAACGCGTCTGGGAAAATAGGATACAGTGCAGCAACAAAAGGCATTTTTATTTACAAAACAAATATTACAGTGCTTGCTTCGGAGGATGGCCACGCAGCCAAACTAGTTAAAATTAAAGATTTGTTTTGGAGAACGCTAACAGTGACAAATACTTTTACGAAGCTTTACTTTATTGCCGTTACTGATTTCCCCTTCTTAAGATAGCTGCACTTGTTTTATTGTAATAACGTCATCGTCAGTACGGCGTTTGTTGCTGAATTGGTAGCAAGCGTCGCTTTTCATGCTGTGTGGATGATTTATACAAAACAGAAAAATATGCTGATGATCATGAACTGAAAGCATGTAAAAGGAGTGAGTTCACTACAGCAAAATGTAAGTGCAGATAACTAGTATAATTCTTCGAAGATATTAGTCTTCACTACCCAACTGCATAGAACGGGCCCTTATTGACATCTTGTTCCTTTTCAGGCAGATCCCAGTTAGCTGGCCAGAATAGACTCAAGTGACACTCTGACGTGTACATGCGCCACGACTCGAAAAAACGAAAATCAAGACCTATTCCGAAGAAATATCGATTGGCCGAGCGTCAGTTGTTTTACACGAATTGTGCCGTCAACGCAGTGGACTACATTATCAGTACCTTCGTAATATATTTAGTATAGATTTTCTTATGTATGTCAGTAAACTACTAAGGAGGAGGAAGAGAAAGTGATTGTACAAGAAAATGTGTTTAAAAATCTTATCCATGCGAATTAATGAGTTATTTAGTACACCACCCCACACAGCGCACATTTTGGGAAAAAGCGCGAAGTGATCGCTGGTGAAACAATGTTGTACTCCAACATTATGGAGACCTGAAATGGCACAAAATTAGCGAATGTTTAACAATCGACCACTGATTAAATACGAGAGACTTTGCCGGTAAGAAAGAGGCAATAGCAGTTTACAAATTATGCAGCTACACAGAATATAATCAGTTTGATGTTCCTAATTCGGCAAATACGCTGCCTGACCAAAAATCTGAAGACATGGTTGGATGTCACTGTAGCTCCGTACACGTGCTCACCATCGGCAGAAATACAGGGTGTTTCACAATTCGTGTTACACACTTCTGGAGGCTATAGAGGGGCTTAGTAGACTGAGTTTTACATACGAGTCCATGTCCGGAGCCGGCCGCAGTGGCCGTGCGGTTCTGGGCGCTACAGTCTGGAACCGAGCGACCGCTACGGTCGCAGGTTCGAATCCTGCCTCGGGCATGGATGTGTGTGATGTCCTTAGGTTAGTTAGGTTTAATTAGTTCTAAGTTCTAGGCGACTGATGACCTCAGAAGTTAAGTCGCATAGTGCTCAGAGCCAGAGAGCCATGTCCGGAAACGTCACCCAATGACGCTGCAGAGAGTCTAAGTTATAGACGCCGGCACCTGTGATTTCGTGACGGCCAGCCGGAGTGGCTGAGTGGTTTTAGGCCCTACACGCTGGAACCGCGCGACCGCTACGGTCGCAGGTTCGAATCCTGCCTCGGGTATGGATGTGTGTGATGTCCTTAGGTTAGTTAGGTTTAAGTAGTTCTAAGTTCTAGGCGACTGATGACCTCGGAAGTTAAGTCCAATAGTGCTCAGAGCCATTCTGTGATGATGTTACAAACTTTCAAGGATGATGGAGAACGACAAATGTATCAGTTTGAGGTAAGGGTCCCTGGTTCGGGAACGAACTTATCGAAAGTTACAAGCGAAAATCATTCTGATACCACGGACAGTGGAATACATATACCGGCACTGTTGTTGCTAAGATTGTAGGGTAGGCAACTTTCAGACATGGTAGTACTGACAAAAACAAGGAAAAAATGTCCAGTAAGCATGGGCTTTTGCTGTTCCTTAGCTATATAAACGATTTGGGAGACAATATGAGCAGCCGTCTTAGGTTGTTTGCAGATAACGCTGTCGTTTATCGACTAATAAAGTGATCAGAGGATCAAAACAAATTGCAAAACGATTTAGAAAAGATATCTGAATGGTGCGAAAATTGTCAGTTGATCCTAAATAACGAAAAGTGTGAGGTCATCCACATGAGTGCTAAAAGGAATTCGTTAAACTTCGATTACACGATAAATCAGTCTAATCTAAAAGCCGTAAATTCAACTAAATACCTAGGTATTACAATTACGAACAACTTAAATTGGAAGGAACACATAGAAAATGTTATGGGGATGGCTAACCAAGGACTGCGTTTTATTGGCAGGACACTTGGAAAATATAACAGATCTACTAAGGAGACTGAATACAATACGCCTGTCCGTCCTCTTTTAGAATACTGTTGCGCGGTGTGGGATCCTTACCAGATAGGACTGACTGAGTACTTCGAAAAAGCTCAAAGAAGGAAATCACGTTTTGTTTATCGCGAAATATGGGAGAGAGAGTCACAGAAATGATACAGGATTTGGGCTGGACATCATTAAAAGAAAGGCGTTTTTCGTTGCGATCTAATCTTCTCACGTAATTCCAATCACCAACTTTCTCCTTCGAATGCGAAAATATTTTGTTGACACCGACCTACATAGGAAGAAACGATCACCACGATAAAATAAGGGAAATCAGAGCTCGTACGGAAGGATAAAGGTATTCGTTCTTTCCACGCGCTATACGAGATCGGAATAACAGAGAATTGTAAAGATGGTTCGATGAACCCTCTGCCAGGCACTTAAATGTGATTTACAGAATATCCGTGTAAATGTAGTGTGAAGCACAGCTTCTTTACTGAACGAGTGATCACAGCTTTTAAGGTTTGCATTTTAGAACCCATGTTTACTGGACATTTTTTCCTTGTTTTCGCCCATCCTACCAGCTCTGAAAGTTGCCTATCCTACAATCTTAGCAAGAACCATACCAGTATATGTATTTCACTGTCATATGTTGCATGGGGGCTTAATTAAATTTTTATGAAAATAATTTTACTGTCTGTCCGGTTACGCTGTCTCGTAAACGGTTGGCCCTGACTAGTATTTGTACGCAATCTGACTGCTTAGAACAACAACAAAGAATGAAAGAAAATTTTCGTTAACACAATTAATTAATTAAGTCCCCAGCAACTATAAAACCTACGAACCCAACAAAAGACAAGTATAACTGTTCTGTGTGTGGAAGTGTGATTCAACGTACACATCTGGCACGGTTCTTCTTCAATAAGATAAGAAATTTTAAGTACAATTTATACTGAAGTAATTAAAAAAGTAGAAATACTATAATTGCGCAAGAAAACCAGAATTACACTCTAATACAAGAACACAAGCCAGATGCTTTGTTGACTGAACCTGTAATGACGCATTATTCAAGACATTGAAATAATGAAAAAAAAGCGAGTTTGTTACCTTCATATATATTGATGAAAAGCACTCTAATCATTACAATATCTCCATTGGAACAACATCTGCTGTGTAGCCCATCAAACAACTGCATAAAACATGGAACAAGCCCTCAGTATTACAACATCTCCACAAGCACTCCCTACTACGACCTCTCGACAAGAACTCTTCACTACGACATCTCAACTCCCTGGCGCGATCTCTGGCGCTGTGTCTCAGTGTAGCCACCTTTCAATGTATCACAACGGTTTTCACTTATAACTTCCAACTCGGTCGGTTGCAGGGTAGGAACTCTTACATCCATCTTCATCCGAAGCCAACGGCCCGGCCGCAATGGTAACACCGGCTCCCGTTAGATCACCGAAGTTAAGCGCTGTCGGGCTGGGCTGACACTTGGGTGAATATCCGGTCTGCCGAGCGCTGTCGGCAAGCGGGCTGCTCTCAGCCCTTGTGAGGGAAGTTGAGGAGCTACTTGATCGAGAAGTAATGGCTCCGGTCTGGTAAACTGACACACGGCCGGGAAAACGGTGTGCCGACCACGTGCCCCTCCATATCCGCATCCAGTGAAGTCTATAGCCTGAGGATGACACTGCGGCCGGCCTTCATGGCCTGTTCGGGCGGAGTTTTAGTTTCGTTTTATCTTCCTCCAAAGTCTGTAACATCATCACGGAATCAAATGTTCGAATGTGTGTGAACTCGTAAGGGACCAAACTGCTGTGGTCATTGGTCCCTAGACTTACACACTACTTAAGGATACAGGGTACTTTTCCGGCTCAATATTATGTAAAAATTAACACCTATTTCTTTCAGGCGCTGTTTATAATGTATATGTTTTCAGATTTCTTGTTGATATCAGGTAATGCAGCACACTTTTTAAACAACTATTTTGAATATTTTTCAACCTGATTAGGGCTATTAAAAATTACAAAGAAATTGATGCAATTTTTTTTTTTCCAAAATGCTTCCTCAAATTGAGGTACCATTTAATGCAATGTTGAACATTTGAAGGAGATCAAATTTTTACCAGATATGCATGACATGATGGTTGAGGTACGAGACACATTTAATTCCACCTATTATGTATATTACAACGATAAAAAAATATCACATCTTACATTTCAATTTTTATAATTTTTTCCTAATAAAAATGTTATTTTTTCAATAATTTAGTTGATTCTGCAATAAAGCTTTGGTTTACTATATAAGTATGGACTATTGGAAGTTTCGCCGGCCGTGGTGGTCGTGCGGTTCTAGGCGCTGCAGTTCGGAACCGCGGGACTGCTACGGTCGCAGGTTCGAATCCTGCCTCGGGCATGGATGTGTGTGATGTCCTTAGGTTAGTTAGGTTTAAGTAGTTCTAAGTTCTAGGGGACTGATGACTTCAGAATTTAAGTCCCATAGTGCTCAGAGCCATTTGACCTATTTTTTTTTTTTGAAGTTTCAGCAAAAAATTAGAGCAATGCTTTATAAACTTTGGGAAATATATGTACCTGAATTCTGAAAAATGCAACTTGCGGGAAATTGCGAATGAAGTTATGAGTCCCATTAAACTGCGCCTCAGAACATTCCTGAAGCATAGTCTTCATCCTGCAGCGTTTCGTCATCTTCCAGCTTCTTCTTGGCATTCCTTTTAGCACTTCTTGGTTCTTTGGTAACTTGAAGAGCGAATCTTTCAGCTTCATGCACACGTTGTCTGTAACACGCAGAGCCACATTTTATGCAAAAATATCACAGGACCTTCAACCTTCTTATCACCCCCCCCCCCCCCAAAAAAAAAGTTCAAATGTGTGTGAAATCTTATGGGACTTAACTGCTAAGATCATCAGTCCCTAAACTTACACACTACTTAACGTAAATTATCCTAAGGACAAACATACACGCACCCATGCCCGTGGGAGGACTAGAACCTCCGCCGGGACCAGCTTCACAGTCCATGACTGCAGCGCCATAGACCGCTCGGCTAATCCCGCGCGGCTCCTATCACTCCATCATTGAAACATATCACTGCATCTAGTACACCATCTTTTAATGTATTTAGTCCTACGAAAACATTCTTGCGTAATGTTTCCCATATGCAGTGGTTGAAACTTCCATTTGTATTCTGAATGCCCCTGTGAAGACATTTACTAAGCAAAACAGGGTCACTCAGGTCTCTAAAAATTGGTTTTATTTCATCCATAACAGTCTCCGGAAGAGAATGCTTATGATGCTATACTTGACCACTTTCTTTTGCTTTTTGGTAAGCACACCGAGAATCTGCTCCTTTAGGGCTAAGCCCGTGAACAGGGTGGTCATCTGTGCACTACTTATGAAAGTAGGTGGCCCATATAGATTTTCTCATTGCTGTCACATCATTCAGAGAGCAGTTCGTCTAATGGCCAGCACATAATAACTCTGAAGAACGTGTATTTCAGTTTCTGTCAAACTGCCTCGGCCAAGCAGAAATTTTCCATGGATGTGTGAGAGGTCCTTACGTTAGTTAGGTTTAAGTAGTTCTAAGTTCTAGAGGACTGATGACCTCAGATGTTAAGTCCCATAGTTCTGAAAGCCATTTGAACCATTTGAGAAAACTTGGATTTCATGGTCGAGCGGCTGCTCATAAGCCACACATCACGCCGGTAAATGACAAACAACGCCTCACTTGGTGTAAGGAGCGTAAACATTGGACGATTGAACTGTGGAAAAATGTGTGGAGTGACGAATTACAGAACACAATGTCGAACCGATGGTAGGCTGTGGGTATGGCGTATGCCTGGTGAACGTCATCTGCCAGCGTGTGTAGTGCCAATAGTGCCAACAGTAAAATTCGAATGCGGTGGTGTTATGGTGTGGCCGTGTTTTTCATGGAGGGGACTTGCAAAAAAAAAATGGTTCAAATGGCTCTGAGCACTATGGGACTTAACATCTGTGGTCATCAGTCCCCTAGAACCGTAGCAGTCTCGCGGTTCCGGACTGAAACGCCTAGAACCGCACGGCCACCGCGGCCGGCTAGGAACTTGGACATTATCTCACAAGGAGCAGACAGAAAACCTGGAATGAATCTACCCAGTCCAATATGCAGCCGCCTGAACCGGTTTGGAGTAGGCATTGGCAGATGTTCAAATGGGGCATGGAAAGATCACCAAGTGCAGTTCTGGAACATCGAATCAGACCACGGGTCACATCCTAAATGAATGCCCCGGCAGATAATTCTCAGGTGGCATCTTGGAGCTGCACTCTGCTTGTCCGGCAGCAGTCGCTCGGCTGTCTCATCTGGATATAACTGTTTAGGCCAAGGTTTCTTGCTTACTGCATTCTTGTGTTCGTTTTTTTACTGCACTTGTCCAGACTACGAATATTTCAAACAAAAATGTGTACATTTTAATTGTCTTAACCGAATATATACTATCCATAACTGTTCATTTTGTATATCTTGTGTTTCATCTACTATCTATGTACTTAACATGCATTTGCTTGGTGTTAGTCATTACTGTTACGTAATGTTTTGAGTATTGTAATTTTTTGTGTGGGCCAAATATCTCACGAAATAAGCATCAAACGAAAAAACTACAAAGAACGAAACTCATCTAGCTTGAAGAAGGGGGAAACCAGATGGCGCTATGGTTGGCCCGCTAGATGGCGCTGCCATAGGTCAAACAGATATCAACTGCGTTTTTTTTTCTACATAGGAACCCAATTTTTTATTACATATTCGTGTATTCGTGTAGTACGTAAAGAAATTTGAATGTTTTAGTTGGACCACTTTTTTCGCTTTGTGGTAGATGGCACTGTAATAGTCACAAATGTATAAGTACGTAGTATCACGTAACATTCCGCCAGTGGGGACGGCATTTGCTTCGTGATACACAACCCGTGTTAAAATGGACCGTTTACCAATTGCGGAAAATGTCGATATCGTGTTGATGTATGGCTATTGTGACCAAAATGCCCAACGGGCGTGTGCTATGTATGCTGCTCGGTATCCTGGCCGACATCAACCAAGTGTCCGGACCGTTCGCCGGATAGTTACGTTACTTAAGGAAACAGGAAGTGTTGAGCCACATGTGAAACGTCAACCACGACCTGCAACAAATAATGATGCCCAAGTAGGTGTTTTAGCTGCTGTCGCGGCTAATCCGCACATCAGTAGCAGACAAATTGTGCGAGAATCGGGCATCTCAAAAAGTCAGTGTTGAGAATGTTACATCAACATCGATTGCACCCGTACCATATTTCTATGCACCAGGAATTGCTTGGCGACGACTCTGAACGTCGTGTACAGTTCTGCCACTGGGCACAAGAGAAATTACGGGACGATGACAGATTTTTTGCACGCGTTCTATTTAGCGACGAAGCGTCAATCACCAACAGCGATAACGTAAACCGGCATAATATGAACTATTGGGCAACGGAAAATCCACGATGGCTGTGACAAGTGGAACATCAGCGACCTTCGCGGGTTAATGTATGGTGCGGCATTATGGGAGGAAGGATAATTGGCCCCCATTTTATCAAGGCAATCTAAATGGTGCAATGTATGCTGATTTCCTACGTAATGTTCTATCGATGTTACTACAAGATGTTTCACTGCATGACAGAATGGCGATGTACTTGCAACATGAGGATGTCCGGCACATAGCTCGCGTGCGGTTGAAGCGGTATTGAATAGCATATTTCATGACAGGTGGATTGGTCGTCGAAGCACCATACCAGGGCCCGCACGTTCACCGGATCTGACGTCCCTGGATTTCTTTCTGTGGGGAAAGTTGAAGGATATTTGATATCATGATCCACCGACAACTCCTGACAACATGCGTCAGCGCATTGTCAATGCATGTGCGAACATTACGGAAGGCGAACTACTCGCTGTTGAGAGGAATGTCGCTACGCATATTGCCAAAAGCATTGAGGTTGACGGACATCATTTTGAGCATTTATTGCATTAATGTGGTATTTACAGGTAATCCCGTTGTAACAGCATGCGTTCTCAGAAGTGATAAGTTCACAAAGGTACATGTATCACATTGGAACAACCCCAATAAAATGTTCAAACGTACCTACGGTCTGTATTTTAATTTAAAAAACCTACCTGTTACCAATTGCTCGACTAAAATTGTGAGCCATACGTTTGTGACTATTACAGCGCCATCTATCACAAAGCGAAAAAAGTGGTCCAACTAAATATATTCATATTTCTTTACGTACTACACGAATATGTAATTAAAAAATGGGGGTTCCTATTTAAGAAAACGCAGTTGATATCCGTTTGACCTATGGCAGCGCCATCTAGCGGGCCAACCATAGCGCCATCTGGTTCCCCCTTCAAGCTATACAAGTTTCGTTCTTTGTAGTTTTTTCGTTTGACGCTTATTTCGTGAGATATTTGGCTCGGTCACGATCAATGGACCACCTTGTACACATATACTGAAGCCCCAAAGAAACTAGTATAGGCATGCGTATTGAAATACAGATATATGTAAACAGGCAGAACGCGGCGCTGCAGTCGGCGCAGTTGTTAGACCGGTTACTGCTGCTACAATGGCAGGTTATCAAGATTTAAATAAGTCTGAACGTGGTGTTATAGTCGGCACATGAGTGATGGGACACAGTATCTCCGAGGTAGCGATGAAGTGGAGATCTTTCCGTACGACCATTTCGTGAGTGTACCGTGAATATCAGGAATCCGGGAAAACATCAAATCTCCGACATAGCTGCGGCCTGAAAAAGATCCTGTAAGAACAGGACCAACGACGACTGAAGGGAATCGTTCGACGTGACAGAAGTGCATCCCTTCCGCAAATTGCTGCAGCTTTCAGTACTGGGCCTCGAACAAGTGTCAGCGTGTGAACCATTGGACGAAACATCATCTATATCGACTTTTGGAGGCGAAGGTCAGCTCGACACAAAGCTTTACGCCTCACCTGGGACCGTCAACACCTACAGTGGACTGTTGATGACGAAACATGTCGCGTGGTCGGACGATTCTCGTTGCAAATTATATCGAGCGGACGGGCGTGTGCGGGTATGGAAACAACCTCATGAATCCATGGATCCTGCATGTAAGCAGGGGACTGTTCAAGCGTATGGAGGCTCTGTAATGGTGTGGGGCGTGTGCAGTTGTAGTGACTGAGACCCCTGATATGTCTAGATACAACTCTGACAGGTGACACATACGTAAGTATCCTGTCTGATCACCTCAATTCATTCATGTCCACTGTGCATTCCGACGGACTTGGGCAATTATAACAGGGCAATGAGACACCCCACATCTCCAGAATTGCTACAGAGTGGGCTCCAGGAACAGTCTTCTGAGTGTAAACACTTCCGCTGGCCACCAAACTCCCCAGACATGAACATTATTGAGCATATCTGGGATGGCTTGCAAAGTTATTTTCAGAAGAGAACTCCAGCCCCTCGTACTCGTACGGATTTATGGACAGCCCTGCAGGATCCATGGTGTCAGTTCCCTCCAGCACTACTCCAGACATTAGTCGAGTCCATGCCACGTCGTGTTGCGGCACTGCTGCGTGCTCGCGGGGGCTTTACGCGGTATTAGGCAGGTGTAGCAGTTTCTTTGACACTTTAGCGTACTTATAAATAGAAAAAATTGCTGTATTTGACGAGATTGATATGTTCTATCTTCAACACGTTACGTTTATGCAACTATGGATCGCAGACATTAAAAATTTCTCTTGAAGCATTGTCGTGCGATGCGTATCTAAAGCAAGCCGATCTTTGTGGTTGTATGCTGTATGCTGAATCACGTCTTCTGCGGAAGGATCCAGTGTATAAGACGTGTGTCTTTCGTTCGTATCGTTGCGTGTTGTTTTTGGTGTGGTTGTCATGTTTGATGAAATACGAAAGAAAAGGGCTAGATCCAGGATTCGTGATCCAAAGACATCAAGAAAGCAAGCTGAACAAGGAATCGGAAGTGAACTAAACAATTGTCGTGGCAGTTTGGCAAGGGCGAGAAGTTAGGGCGTGACGCTGAACGCTGTGAGTGATTGGAGGAAACCAGCTGTAGCGCGTGAAGTGTCAACTGTCAAGTAATTTTAATCGGACTATAGGAATATGCGTACGGAACGATTAGAAGTAGAATGACAGCAAAAACTAATTTTACGAGATTTGTTGGAAGCTTACAAAACCCTTGTTCGACCGATACTTAAGAATTGCTCCTTGGCCTGGGATCCCAAATATGACTAAGGAGGAAAAACGGAAGATGCGAACAAGAGCAGCGCCCTTCGTCATATGTTCGTGTTGTGAGGGCGGAATCTTGACGGAGGTGCCCGTCCGACTACAATGGCAGATGTCACAGAGGTGACGCTATGCGTTACGAAGAGGTTTGGTGCTGAAATTCCAAGAGCGTGCGTTAACAGAAGAGTGAGCCGGTGTACAGGGTGAGTCAAGAGGAAAGTACATGCTCTGCGGAGTGAAAGTATTACTGGCTCAGAACAAAATACGTCATACGAACGTATGCCCAGTTGTTAACAGTTTCCGAAGGAACTAATGGAAACAGTGGGGAATAGGACAAGTGTGGTTGATACTAATGAAATATTATGATCTTGTGTTTTGCTTAATTGTGTACGTTTGCGTACAAAAGATGTTCAAAAAGCCCACCGTCAGCTGCAATGCATTTTGCATCTCTTCGTAGACAGCTGCTTGCTCATCTGAGCTCAGGGTACAGGACGCTGTATTCCACCTATTCTGTCACTCATGAGTCAGCATTAACCTGCAACGGTAATCGATAACACGCACTACTCTCAGTGTGGGCAGATGAAAATCTGCGCACTGATGTAAAACAAATTTTCGACATGTGAATGTGTGGTGCAGTATTATTGATGTCCAACTCATCGGTCCAGTTGTTTTAGGCAAGCGTATTCACTGAGTGCATTATCTTGATTCTCTTCAAAATGTGTTACCAGAATACTTGGAGGATATTCCTTTGGCAATGCGACGCCGTGTGCACTGTTAGAATGACTGGCGCACATGATTTACAAACAGCTGTGTGTCGGATACAGTTAAGAAAATGACATACGTTCATAAGAAATTTTTTGTTCAAAACCAGTGAACTATCACCCCTCTAAACACGTAACTTTCCTCCTACTCGCCCCTGTATTGCTGAATCCTACGTATGGAGAAAAAAAAAAAAAAAACAAAAACGTGAAGGTGAAATTGAGAGAGATTCCAGCTCACACACAGGCTTACCAGCAAACCTAGATGTAGATGTAGATTTAGAAGTAACCAGGATACATACAACACTGCAGGTGTCTTGTGTATTGACCGGGGACTAGAAACGAGAGGCTTCGTCCCGCCGTAGCCCTCAGTAGTTCACAAACCCACAACAAGCCACAGCAGTCCACCCACCCCACCGCCTGCCCCACACTAAACCCAGGGTTATTGTGCGGTTCGGTTCCCAGTGGAATTGTCCCGCATTTGAGCGTTTTCTTCACTAATGTACGCAGTACCTCTCACTCGATGCTGAGGAAACGAACTGGCGCACAAAATTCATTTCTTTCGTATCTTATAACTTCGTTTCACAGCTCGTTGACGAAGAGTCTGTTTTTTACATATTGGTCATAGTTACTGTGATAATTAGTTTCCTAGTACTCTGCAGTATAAAATTTGAAGAGTTTGCAGTGAAAAGTGGTATAGATGATTACTTTACGCTTGGTTCATTTTAAGTTTCTGTGTACTAAATGTAAATAACCTATAGAAATTGTTTTTAAAGTTGGAAGGAAAGTCGCATATCACTACAGTACAGAGGAAATAGAAGTTAAAGTATTTTATTTGAGCGTACTGCCCCTATGTACGAGGTGCAAGTAGCTTGCAGCTCAGTCATAGAAGTACGTAGATGCATGTTTCCCAAATTAGTGGTTCAAAATGGTACAAATGGCTGTGAGCACTATGGGACTTAACTTCTGAGGTCATCAGTCCCCTAGAACTTAGAACTACTTAAACCTAACTAACCTAAGGACATCACACAACACCCAGCCATCACGAGGCAGAGAAAATCCCCGACCACGCCGGGAATCGAACCCGGGAACCCGGGCGCGGGAAGCGAGAACGCTACCGCACGACCACGAGCTGCGGGCAAAATAACTGATGATGGTCGAAGTAGAGAGGATATAAAATGTAGACTGGCAATGGCAAGGAAAGCGTTTCTGAAGAGAAGTTTGTTAACATCGAGTATAGATTTGTCAGGCAGTCGTTTCTGAAAGTATTTGTATGGAGTGTAGCCATGCATGGGAGCGAAACATGGACGATAAATAGTTTAGACAAGAAGAGAATAGAAGCTTTCGAAATGTGGTGCTATAGAAGAATGCTGAAGATTAGATGGGTAGATCACATAACTAATGAGGAGGTATTGAATAGCTTTGGGGAGAAGAGGAGTTTGTGGCACAACTTGACTAGAAGAAGGGATCGGTTGGTAGGACATGTTCTGAGGTATCAAGGGATCACCAATTTAGTGCTGGAGGGCGGGGTGGAGGGTAAAATTCGTAGAAGGAGACCAAGAGGTGAATACGCTAAGCAGATTCAGAAGGATGTAGGCTGCAGTAGATACTGGGAGATGAAGAAGCTTGCACAGGATAGAGTAGCATGGAGAGTTGCATCAAACCAGTCTCAGGACTGAAGACCACAACAACAACAACAAAGCTGTGTGATAAGTTTTTAACTAAATATTTATCACAACTTGTTTCATTCGCGTTTCCTTAGCAAAAGTTTTCATTTGGTCGGTTAGGTTAGTTCCGTTTCGTAAGAATGCCCTTTTCCAGCCGTGGTTTTAAGCAGCTGTCGTTTGGCGTTCACGCAGTTTCAATGTGGCGCGGAGAGCAACATTTGTCTTCACA
Organism: Schistocerca cancellata; assembly: GCF_023864275.1. NCBI lineage: Eukaryota > Metazoa > Arthropoda > Insecta > Orthoptera > Acrididae > Schistocerca > Schistocerca cancellata. The sequence goes on from NC_064626.1 coordinate 1,152,659,097, forward strand.
CAAATCAAAGAAGTCAGCCTCTGCTTTCCTTTCTGAATACTCTCTATCCCGTGCTCAAGACGTGCACAATACAGCTGACTTCCGGTCTCTCACGCATAAAATTTTCCGCTCGTGCCACTAGAGGCGCTCGTAGTCACACTGCCAACTACAACAGCCGTCTCCTCTCCTCATTACGTGGCCTTCACACGTTCAATATTTATTGACAGCACTAGTTTGTCAAACCTTGAATATATTGAAGCGACCTCACACTATCAGTAACACTGACAAAATAGTCTGTTGACGACGCAATTTTATAATGTTCGATGTCGAACACCCAAAAGAAAGCGTGTGCTGCAGTGGTATTAGCTATAGCTCGCAAGCAACAGAATACGACGAAAAATAGGAAATACGTCCGAGGTTGGTAGAAAACAGGGAGCGTCTGGTCACACGTTAATTTACTGACTGAAATCAGAATCACAGACCTGACAGATTTCATAAATTATTTGCTGACGAGTTCTGCATCGTACGACAATTTATTGGTGTTGATCAGAGATAAAATAGAGAAGCAAAATACGTTAACGAGAGAGAGGCAGTCACATTCGACAAGAGGTTAGGAGTAATTTCGAGATGTCTGGTGACAGACACGTCATTCTAATGCTGGAAGTTTAGTTCTGTAATATCAGCCAGCACAGTTAGTAAAATTCCTTGGAAACCTGTGAAGCAATTATATCTGCCTGCAAGGGCCTGTTCAGGCAATTACCGTAAACATTTTTTTAACGCTTCGTGATAATTTGGTGAAACTGACATGCATTTTGCAGACCTCTTACTTGTCATTGCAGATATATATATTTTACGAAATGGGAACGCTTTTCAAAACTGCTTTCTAACATGACAATCTATACTATATTTTCAAGTTTATGAAGTAAGCGTAGTCATAGAGAATCGTCCGTTAACCATCCTAAGGTGGCGTACACAATGATTATCCTTGCATAGGCCTATTAAAATGCTTTTGCGATGAAAGACTCCTTACGAAGTGAATCTGGGTATGATATACACATTGGCGAATTGAAAAAATAAATAGTGGACGCTAACGCTGCGTCGCTGGTTCCTGAAGCTCTGTCAACATCTGAATCGAGGCTTTTGTCAAACCGTCAATATTTGATCTCACACGTTAGCATGTACACTACTGGCCATTAAAATTGCTACACCACGAAGATGACGTGTTAAAGACGCGAAATTTAACCGACAGAAACAAGATGCTGTGATATGCAAATGATAAGCTTTTCAGACCATTCACACAAGGTTGGAGCCGGTGGCTACACCTACAACGTGATGACATGAGGAAAGTTACCAACTGATTTCTCAACAGCAGTTGACCGGCGTTGCCTGGTGAGACGTTGTTGTGATGCCTCGTGTAAGGAGGATAAATGCGTACCATCACGTTTCCGACTTTGATAAAGGTCGGATTGTAGCCTATCGCGATTGCGATTTATCGTATCGCGACATTGCTGCTCGCGTTGGTCGAGATCCAATGACTGTTAACAGAATATGGAATCGTTGGATTCAGGGGGGTAATACGGAACGCCGTGCTGGATCCCAACGACCTCGTATCACTAGCAGTCGAGATGACAGGCATCTTATCCGCATGGCTGTAACGGATCGTGCAGCCACGTCTCGATCCCTGAGTCAACAGATGGGGACGTTTGCAAGACAACAACCATCTGCACGAACAGTTCGACGGCGACGTTTGCAGCAGCATGGACTATCAGCTCTGACACCATGGCTGCGGTTACCCTTGACGCTACATCACAGACAGGAGCGCCTGCGATGGTGTACTCAACGACGAACCTGGGTGCACGAATGGCAAAACGTCATTTTTTTGGATGAATCCAGGTTCTGTTTACACCATCATGATGGTCGCATCCGTGTTTGGCGACATCGCAGTGAACGCACATTGGAAGCGTGTATTCGTCATCGCCATACTGGCGTATCACCCGGCCTGATGGTATGGGGTGCCATTGGTTACACGTCTCGGTCACCTGTTGTTCGCATTGACGGCACATTGAACAGTGGACGTTACATTTCAGATGTGTTACGACCGTGGCTCTACCCTTCATTCGATCCCTGCGAAACCCTGCATTTCAGCAGGATAATGCACGACCGCATATTGCAGGTCCTGTACGGGCCTTTCTGGATACAGAAAATGTTCGACTGCTGCCCTGGCCAGCACATTCTCCAGATCCCTCACCAATTGAAAACGTCTAGTCAATGGTGGCCGATCAACTGGCTCGTCACAGTACGCCAGTCACTACTCTTGACGAACTGTGGCATGGTTTTGAAGCTGCATGGGCAGCTGTACCTGTACACGCTATCCAAGGTCTGTCTGACTCAATTCCCAGGCGTATCAAGGCCATTGTTACGGCCAGAGTTGGTTGTTCTGGGTACTGATTTCTCAGGATCTATGCACCCAAATTGCGTGAAAATGTAATCACATGTCAGTTCTAGTACAAATATTTGTTCAATGAATACCCGTTTATCATCTACATTTCTTCTTGGTGTAGCAATTTTAATGGCCTGTAGTGTATTGACAATACTGAGAATATTTTGAGGTGCATCAATACTGATCATCAATATTTCCAGTATTGACAATACGTCAATACGCGCTCTCAGGTGTTCGAGATATTGACAGTTTGACAATATTATTGAACATGTGAGGGCGCCTTTAGCAGCAGCACACGATCGTGAAACAACTTCCGCCGCGTCTTCCGGGCGCACGCGCCACGTGCGATCCCCATGCGCGACGTAGATGCTGCCCCACAGCCGGCGAGTGGAACTGGTTATCAGCGGACATGGCTTAACTCTGTGCACTGCAACGCAAGTGAAATAGTATTAGATAACGGTGGTCAGCCTCGCTGCAGCTCATGACACAAGGTTAAAAACGTCATAATGCTGACAGGAGTGTTCACTGGCCAGTAGCAAAACAGTTTCACGTACATAAATTCCAAGCTTCGATCACTGCTCTAGAAACATATACAGACGGATTTGGGAAGCGTTACATCGTACAGCGCCAGCCCAATTATTTACACTCATGGTCATAAATTAAGGATAATACTGATACATGGTGAAACAACGCTCTGGTGGGCGGTTTGCGGGTTTAAATAATCTTAGGATATGACCATGCGATGCATTTGACTTGCGGTCGTCGCTCGGTGGCGCTGGCAGCAGTCCACGTACGCAAAGGTGTGTTGGTACGTGTCAGACTACGGTGCAGCGAGTAAGTGTGCAGACATTTTCAGACGTGCTAATGGTGACTGTGTGTTCGAATGGTTCAAATGGCTCTGAGCACTATGGGAGTTAACTTCTAAGGTCATCAGTCCCCTAGAACTTAGAACTACTTAAACCTAACTAACCTAAGGACATCACACACATCCATGCCCGAGGCAGGATTCGAACCTGCGACCGTAGCGGTCGCGCGGTTCCAGAGTGTAGCGCCTAGAACCGGTCGGCCACCCCGGCCGGCGACTGTGTGTTGAAAATGGCTCAAAGAACACATATTGATGACGTTATGAGGGGTAGAATACTAGGGCGATTGGAGGCTGGTCAAACACAGCAGGTCGTAGCACGGGCCCTCCGTGTGGAACAACGTGTGATCTCAAGATTATGGCAACGATTCCAGCAGACAGGAAACGTGTCCAGGCGCTACAGTACGGGACGTCCACGTGTACAACACCACAAGAAGACCGGTATCTCACCATCAGTGCCTGCAGACGGCCACGGAATACTGCAGGTAGGCTTTCTCGGGACCTTACCGCAGCCACTAGAACAGTTGTATCCGGAGACACAGTCTACAGACGACTGAACAGACATGGTTTATTCGCCCGGAGACCTGCAAGGTGCATTCCACTGACCCCTGGTCACAGGAGAGCCCGTAAAGCCTGGTGTCAAGAACACAGTACATGCTCATTGGAACAGTGGTCCCAGGTTATGTTCACGGACGAGTCCAGGTATAGTCTGAACAGTGACTCTCGCCGGGTTTTCATCTGGCGTGAACCAGGAACCAGATACCAACCCCTTAATGTACTTGAAAGGGACATGTATGGAGGTCGCGGTTTCATGGTGTGGGGTGGAATTATGACTGGTGCATGTACACCCTGCATGTCTTTGACAGAGGAACTGTAACAGGTCAGGTGTATTGGGACGTCATTTTGCACCAGTATGTCTGTCTTTTCAGGGGTGCAGTGCGTCCCACCTTCCTCCTGATGGATGATAACGCATGGACCCACCGAGCTGCTATCATGGAGGAGTACCTTGAAACAGGAGATATAAGGCGAATGGAGTGGCCTGCCTGTTCTCCAGAACTAGCCCCATTGAGTACATCTGGGATGCTCTTGGTCGACGTATCGCTGCACGTCTTCAAACCCCTAGAACACTTCAGGAGCTCCGACAGGCACTGGTGCAAGAATGGGGGGCTATACCCCAGCAGCTGCTCGACCACCTGATCCAGAGTATGCCAACCCGTTGTACGGCCTGTGTACGTGTGCATGATGATCATATCCCTTATTGATGTCTGGATACATGCGCAGGAAACATTGGCGTTTTGTAGCACACGTGTTTTGTGACGGTTTTCTCAACTTATCACCAATACCGCGGACTTACAGATCTGTGTCCTACGGACGCAGGTTCGAATCCTGTCTCGGGCATGGATTTGTTTGATGTCCTTAGGTTAGTTAGGTTTAAGTAGTTCTAATTTCTAGGGGACTGATGACCTCAGAAATTAAGTCCCATAGTGCTCAGAGCCATTTGAACCATTTTGATCTGTGTCGTGTGTGTTTCCTATGTGCCTACGCTATTAGCGCCAGTTTTGTGTAGCGCCATGTTGTGTGGCACCATATTCTGCAATTATCTTTTATTTATGAGCATGAGTGTATCAAACACTGGGAAGACGTGCATGATTAACGGGTACTAAGTGATTAAACCGTCATTCCATTCGAAATTAGTGCTCAGTATCAGCAGCAGCCCCACCCCCCTCCCCCATGAACCATGGACGTTGCCGTTGGTGGGAGGCTTGCGTGCCTCAGCGATACAGATAGCCGTACTGTAGGTGCAACCACAACGGAGGGGTATCTGTTGAGAGGCCAGGCAATCGTGTGGTTCCCGAAGAGGGGCAGCAGCCTGGCTCTGAGCACTATGGGACTTAATTTCTGAGGTCATCAGTCCCCTAGAACTTAGAACTACTTAAACCTAACTAACCTAAGGACATCAAACAAATCCATGCCCGAGACAGGATTCGAACCTGCGTCCGTAGGACACAGATCTGTAAGTCCGCGGTATTGGTGATAAGTTGAGAAAACCGTCACAAAACACGTGTGCTACAAAACGCCAATGTTTCCTGCGCATGTATCCAGACATCAATAAGGGATATGATCATCATGCAGGTTGCAGGGGCAACAGTCTGGATGATTGACTGATCTGGACTTGTAACACTAACCAAAATGGCCTTGCTGCTCTGGTACTGCGAACGGCTGAAAGCAAGGGGAAACGACAGCCGTATTTTCTCCCGAGGGCATGCAGCTTTACTGTATGATTAAATGATGATGGACTCCTCTTGGGTAAAATATTCCGGAGGTAAAATAGTCCCCCATTCGGTTCTCCGGGCGGGGACTACTCGAGAGGACATCGTTATCAGGAGAAAGAAAACTGGCGTTCTACGGATCAGAGCGTGGAATGTCAGATCCCTTAATCGGGCAGGCAGGTTAGAAAATTTAAAAATGGAAATGGATAGGTTAAAGTTAGATATAGTGGGAATTAGTGAAGTTCGGTGGCAGGAGGAACAAGACTTCTGGTCAGGTGACTACAGGGTTATAAACACAAAGTCAAATAGGGGTAATGCAGGAGTAGGTTTAATAATGAATGAAAAAATAGGACTACGGGTAAGCTACTACAAACAGCATAGTGAACGCATTATTGTGGCCAAGATAAACACGAAGCCCATGTCTACTACAGTAGTACAAGTTTATATGCCAACTAGCTCTGCAGATGATGAAGAAATTGATGAAATGTATGATGAGATAAAAGAAATTATTCAGGTAGTGGAGGGAGACGAAAATTTAATAGTCATGGGTGAATGGAATTCGAGAGTAGGAAAAGGAAGAGAAGGAAACATAGTAGGTGAATATGGATTGGGGCTAAGAAATGAAAGAGGAAGCTGCCTGGTAAAATTTTGTGCAGAGCATAACTTAATCATAGAATCATGAAAGAAGGTTGTATACGTGGAAGAACCCTGGAGATACTAAAAGGTATCAGATAGATTATATAATGGTAAGACAGAGATTTAAGAACTAGATTTTAAATTGTAAGACATTTCCAGGTGCAGATGTGGACTCTGAACACAATCTATTGGTTATGAACTGTAGATTAAAACTGAAGAAACTGCAAAAAGGTGGGAATTTAAGGATATGGAAACTGGATAAACTGAACGAACCAGAGGAGAGTTTCAGGCAGACCATAAGAGAACAATTGACAGGAATGGGTAGCTTTGAGGGATGAAATAGTGAAGGCAGCAGAGGATCAAGTAGGTAAAAAGACGAGGGCTAGTAGAAATCCTTGGATAACAGAAGAAATATTGAATTTAATTGATGAAAGGAGAAAATATAAAAACGCAGTAAATGAAGCAGGCAAAAAGGAATACAAACGTCTCAAAAATGAGATCGACAGGGAGTGCAAAATGGCTAAGCAGGGATGGCTAGAGGACAAAATGTAAGGATGTAGAGGCTTATCTCACGAGGGGTAAGATAGATACTGCCTACAGGAAAATTAAAGAGACTTTTGGAGAAAAGAGAATATCAAGAGCTCAGATGGAAACCCAGTTCTAAGCAAAGAAGGGAAAGCAGAAAGGTGGAAGAAGTATATAGAGGGTCTATACAAGGGCGATGTACTTGAGGACAATATTATGGAAATGGAAGAGGATGTAGATGAAGATTAAATGGGAGATATGATACTGTGTCAAGAGTTTGACAGAGCACTGAAAGACCTGAGTCAAAACAAGGCCCCCGGAGTAGACAACATTCCATTGGAACTACTAACGGCCTTGGGAGAGTCAGTCCTGACAAAACTCTACCATCTGGGGAACAAGATGTATGAGACTGGCGAAATACCCTCAGACTTCAAGAAGAATATAATAATTCCAATCCCAAAGAAAGCAGGTGTTGAAAGATGTGAAAATTACCGAACTATCAGTTTAATAAGTCACAGCTGCAAAATACTAACAAGAATTCTTTACAGACGAATGGAAAAACTGGTAGAAGCCGACCTCGGGGAAGATCAGTTTGGATTCCGTAGAAATGTTGGAACACGTGAGGCAATACTGACCCTACGACTTATCTTAGAAGGAAGATTAGGGAAAGGCAAACCTACGTTTCTAGCATTTGTAGACTTAGAGAAAGCTTTTGACAATGTTGACTGGGATACTCTCTTTCAAATTCTAAAGGAGGCAGCGGTAAAATACAGGGAGCGAAAGGCTATTTAAAATTTGTACAGAAACCAGATGGCAGTTATGAGAGTCGAGGGGTATGAAAGGGAAGCAGTGGTTTTGAACGGAGTGAGATAGGGTTGTAGCCTATCCCCGATGTTATTCAATCTGTATATTGAGCAAGCAATAAAGGAAACAAAAGACAAATTCGGAGTAGGTATTAAAGTCCAAAGAGAAGAAATAAAAACTTTGGGACAGTGTCTTGAAAGGAGGGTATAAGATGAACATCAACAAAAGCAAAACGACGATAATGGAATGTAGTCAAATTTTGTCGGGTGATGCTGAGGGAATTAGATTAGGTAATGAGACACTTAAAGTAGTAAAGGAGTTTTGCTATTTGGGGAGCAAAATAACTGATGATGGTCGAAGTAGAGAGGATATTAAATGTAGACTGGCAATGGCAAGGAAAACGTTTCTGAAGAAGAAAAATTTGTTAACATCGAGTATAGATTTAAATGTCAGGAAGTCGTTTCTTAAAGTATTTATTTGAAGTGCAGCCATGTATGGAAGTGAAACATGGACGGTAAATAGTTTAGACAAGAAGAGAATAGAAGCTTTCGAAATGTGGTGCTACAGAAGAATGCTCAAGATTAGATGGGTAGATCACATAACTAATGAGGAGGTATTTAATAGAATTGGGGAGAGGAGGAGCTTGGGCCACAACTTGGCTAGAAGAAGGGATCGGTTGGTAGGACATGTTCTGAGACATTGAGGGATCACCAATTTAGTATTGGAGGGCAGCGTGGAGGATAAAAATCGTAGAGGGAGACCAATAGATGAATACACTAAGCAGATTCAGAAGGATGTAGGCTGCAGTCGGTACTGGGAGATGAAGAAGCTTGCACAGGATAGAGTAGCATGGAGAGCTGCATCAAACCAGTCTCAGGACTGAAGACCACAACAACAACAACATCAAGAGCAGTGTCATGGTGCACCCCCTCCCCCTTCCAGTGGGCACGATTCGTACACTGTTGTTTCATAGAATAAACGGTCTCCGAATGTCATCTTGAGGAAATTCTTGTCATGCTTGAAACACAAGCTGTGTCGGATCAAGAAGACTGCTGTTATGGAAAGTACACGTCTTGACGTCACATCCCAGGCATGCTCTTCAGGTCACAAATCATGGGACCGAGCAGGCTAGTCAAGAATACGAACATTCTCAGGGCGTTTGTGGTTTGATCCACAGCGTCGACTTTTGCATTATCCTGCTAGAATACGTCGTGTTTGGGAAAAGTAATGAGACTGGCAACGCTGCTAGCTATCTGGCAACGCTGTCACTGGAGTAAGATGGCCTATTTTCTGATGATGTTATTGGATGTGTTAATATGTGTAAAGGAAAATGATATTTTTGAAGAACTATGGTCAGAGAAACAATTGTTAGGCAACAGTATCTGTGTCTGCGGTGGCAGCACATCTTTGACGACCAGTGGTCGAAAGCTGCAGTTTGGAGCAGGTGGGGTTCGTTGAGAATGTTGTGTAATGCATGGACGCACTTTTGGAATTATGTGAGTTGCAGATTGATTACGAGGAGGAATGACGACTCAGAACAATGGTACGATATCATACGGACATAAAAAAGGTTCTGAAATGGAGAGCATGGTATTATTTGATGAGGTAAAAAGGTTTATTTTCATTTCTGTTGGTCCCCTTCACCATTGTCGCAGTCGAGTTTTTTTATAATTATTCTGTTGACTGATCTGAGTTAATTTATTGTACCATGGAAGTTATTAGATTAAATGAATTTTCATATTAGAGTCTATAATTATTTTCTTTGATAAGCTCCTTCCTAACTGAAATTTCAGAACTTAAAGGTTGAGTCTCGTGTTTCACTGGCATTGTGTGTCAAGATTACGAAACCAATTTCCCTGCAACAAGTGTAGTTAAATTTTAGTAGTATTATTTTAGCTGTTGCGGAGTCTTGCAAATTTTAGTAGTATTATTTTAGCTGTTGCGGAGTCTTGCTGTGTTACTGTTTCTGCCAGTACTCCATTTTGCAGGTGAGATACACAATACGCGACTGTTTCGTTTCCTTTGCGCAATGTAGGTTCTGTCAGTTTCTTTATTTTTCCAGGGCGATATGCCAGTGCAGCAATTTTCGTCTGTTTCAGGTTACATTCTTATACAAATCGACATTACAGTCTCGTTTTTTTCTTTATACAGTTACGTTTGTTTCAAGCAGTTCGCACTTACCAAATCTACTGAGCGTGAAATTATCGGTTTGCTTATTTATTTGCTTATGAATGAGATGGGTTTTCACACACACAGCGTTCTTTTCAGTTTCATGTAAGTGATGTGGCTTTGAGAACAGTAGCACATTTAGGCTGTCAGTTCACATTACCAAGTTTATATTTCAGATAAAACATACTCAAGTTTACTCACTTTCTGTGGTTATACTTGTGTAGACCGTTGTGTTCGTCGTTTCCAAATGCTCAAGCCGAGTTTCAGACTCGTTCAGCCGTCACGTAATTTTTGAGACCACCATCAGTCAAGTTGTGTTTTTGTTGGTGTTATGTAAATGGAATAGTGGAAATTAAAGCAACGTCAGGGCATCATCTTTTATGTTTAGCTTGGGGAATCCGCGAGTGTGACCTTTGATAAGTTGAAACGGACCTTTGGGGAACACTCCTTATCAAGAGCGCAAGTTTTTCACTGGCGCAAATTATTTTTGGAAGGTCTAGAAAACGCTGAAGATGATCATCTCTCAGGGAGACATTCAACTCCATAGGAGGTACAGCAACACATAACCCAGTACTAACCCAACGATTTATCTTAGGAGGGAATAAGATGAACACCATAGAAAGTGAAACAAGGGCTGAATTAAATCAGAACTGAGGGATTAGATTTGGAAATGAGAAATTAAAAGGTGGGGATGAGTTGTGTCATTTTGCCAGCAAAATATAAGTAAGCGGCAATGGTAGAAGAAGAGGGGATATAAACTGCAGACGGGCAATAAACGAGAGAAGCAAATCTGTAAAGAAAAAGTAGTCCACGTCAAAATTAAATTAAAATGTTAGGAGTTATTTTCTGAAGCCATTTGTCTGGAGTGTAGCAGCCTTGTACTGAAGTGAGATGTGAACGATAAACGGTTCTGACGCGAAGAGAATAGAAGCTTTTGAAAGATAGTGCTGCAGGAGAATGCTGAACAGGTAGATCTAATAACTATTCAGGAGGTACTGAATCGACTTAGGAAGAAAAAATTTATAGCTCGTCTTGACTAAAGGACACATCCAAAGGCATCAAAGAATCGTCTATTTGGTAATGCATCAAACCAGACTTCAGAATTAGAAGTGAGTAGCATAGCAAAACAGCTTAAATCACTTAACAGACCCAAGTCTTCTGGTCGAGACTGTATTCCAAGTACGAGGTGCATTAAAGTTCTAAGGCCTCCGATTTTTTTTCTCCGTTTTTTTTTAAATGAGGCCACGTTCATTGTCAATACGTCCCAGAGATGGCAGCACTGTACGGCAGATGGAATTTTACCGCCAGCGGCGAGAATGAGAATTGTTTTAAATACTTAAAATGGCGACGTTTTGCTTACTTGAACAGCGTACAATCATTCGTTTTCTGAATTTGCGGGGTGTGAAACCAATTGAAATTCATCGATAGTTGAAGGAGACATGTGGTGATGGAGTTATATGGATGTGTCGAAAGTGCATTTGTGGGTGCGACAGTTCAATGAAGGCAGAACATCGTGTGACAACAAACCGAAACAACCTCGGGCTCGCACAAGCCGGTCTGATGACATGATCGAGAAAGTGGAGAGAATTATTTTGGGGGATCGCCGAATGACTGTTGAACAGATCGCCTCCAGAGTTAGCATTTCTGTGGGTTCTGTGCACACAATCCTGCATGACGACCTGAAAATGCGAAAAGTGTCATCCAGGTGGGTGCCACGAATGCTGACAGATGACCACACAGCTGCCCGTGTGGCATGTTGCCAAGTAATGTTGATGAGCAACAACAGCGTGAATGGGACTTTCTTTTCGTCGGTTGTGACAATGGATGAGACTTGGATGCCATTTTTCAATCCAGAAACAAAGCGCCAGTCAGCTCAATGGAAGCACACAGATTCACGACCACCAAAAAAATTTCGGGTAACCGTCAGTGCTGAAAAAATGATGGTGTCCATGTTCTGGGACAGCGAGGGCGTAATCCTTACCCATTGCGTTCCAAAGGGCACTGTGGTAACAGGTGCATCCTACGAAAATGTTTTGAAGAACAAATTCCTTTCTGCACTGCAACAAAAACGTCCGGGAAGGGCTGCGCGTGTGCTGTTTCACCAAGACAATGCACCCGCACATCGAGCTAACGTTACGCAACAGTTTCTTCGTGATAACAACTTTGAAGTGATTCCTCATGCTCCCTACTCACCTGACCTGGCTCCTAGTGACTTTTGGCTTTTTCCAACAATGAAAGACACTCTCCGTGGCCGCACATTCACCAGCCGTGCTGCTATTGCCTCAGCGATTTTCCAGTGGTCAAAACAGACTCCTAAAGAAGCCTTCGCCGCTGCCATGGAATCATGGCGTCAGCGTTGTGAAAAATGTGTACGTCTGCAGGGCGATTACGCCGAGAAGTAACGCCAGTTTCATCGATTTCGGGTGAGTAGTTAATTAGAAAAAAAATCGGAGGCCTTAGAACTTGAATGCACCTCGTACATATCCTTCAGAGAATGCTGACACAATAGTTCTATAGATAACAATCACATACATTCGCTCGCTCGGAGAAAGTTCCGTACCTCAAGACTGGAAAGTTTCACAGGTCACTCCAATACCCAAGAAAGGAAATACGAGGTATCCGCTGAATTACAGACCGATATCACTAACGTCGGTTGCAGTAGAGTTTTGGAACACATACAGTGTTCGGAAATTACGAATTAGCTAGAAGTAAACGGTATGTAGACACAGCACGGACTCGTGGTGCCAGCGCTGTTTCTGCCCTCTGCTATTTGTTCGCGGTAGGCCCGGACGTTTCAGTGGCTGTTTGCACAATAAGAGACAGTATAGCGATCTGTCGTCACAATCCTTCAAAACGAATGGGAATGACAGAAGACAGTGGTACTGCATATTTGCTTTGAAACAACAACACCATGCACAAAGCAGTGGTTCGACACTGGACTCGCATTCAGGAGGACGACGGTTCAATCCCGCGTCCGGCCATCCTGATTTAGGTTTTCCGTGATTTCCCTAAATCACTCCAGTCCAATGCCGGGATGGTTCCTCTGAAAGGGCACGGCTGACTTCCTTCCCTAATCCGATGAGACCGATGACCACGCTGTCTGGTCTCCTTCCCCAAACCAACCAACCAACCAACCATGCACAAAGAATTTACGATTTAGTTGACAATGGGTGTGTGTGTGTGTTTGTCCTTAGGATAATTTAGGTTAAGTAGTGTGTAAGCTTAGGGACTGATGACCTGAGCAGTTAAGTCCCATAAGATTTCACACACATGTGAACATTTTATTTGAAGTTGACAATGAAGGAGCAACAAATTACAGCAATGGACAGACGAGATTCATTGTTCTGTACATCAAGAAACTGTGCTAAATTTGTAGGCGCGAAGCACATGACAAAATTGATGGTATGAATAGTAAAATTTGTGAAGTCACGCGCATTATTCCACTGTCAGCTGCAACAGTTTTCGGTGGTATTGGACGAAGAGTATGAAGAAGTTATTAAACTTTCAAAACGCTGTAGAAATAACACCACTGGCCAAAATGACGTCAAATTGCAACGGAATATTATCGGAGAAGGGGGAAAACGTATGGTATAAGGAAAAAAATAGTGTGAAAATTGATCAATAGATGGCGCTGTATGAGTCAGAATACGTAAATGAAAACACCTGTCATGCGCACGAACCACTGAAGTTGGTATAAACACGCCAGGTATACGGCTTTTTCTTTGGCGTCAGCGACGTTCGCCATGACTGTCTCAATGCAGGATCGCGCCCTGTTTGTAAAGCTGTATTACAAGAATAATGACTGTGCACGCGTCACTCTGCAGAAGCTCCGGACACTGAAGGGTTTGTAAAAAGGCGCTGGTCCGATGACTGCTGTGGGTCTGGATAAAATGATTCGGAAATTCGAAAAGACGGGTTCTTTTGGTGTGCAACCTGGTAGAGGGAGGAAACGAATTGATTCGACGTCAGTGGAAGCAGTGACCGCAGCAATGCAGGAGAACTCGAGTGTTGGTGTGCAAAAGTGTGGTGCACGGGGAATTGCCCGAACATTGGACATACCCGCGAGTAAGGTGCGTAAAATCCTACGAAACATCCTTCTTTGCTATCCATCCAAAATTACCCATGTGCACGAGTTGCTTCCTGTTGACCTACCAGCAAGAGAAACCTTTGCTTTAGAATTTCTTGCTCACGCAGTGGACAATGATTGGCCGTGAAAGACCACTTCCATCTGACAGGATATGTCAGTGCAGAGAATTGTCGAATATGGGCAACGGAAAACCGCTATGAGAGCACTATGAGACTTAACATCTGAGGCATCAGTCCTCTGGAACTTATAACTACTTAAACCTAACTAACCGAAGGACATCACACACATCCATGCCCGAGGCAGGATTCGAACTTGTGACCGTAGCAGTCGCGCAGTTCCAGACTGAAGTGACTAGAACCGCTCAGCCGCCGCGGCCGGCTTTCAAGCTATTTTTGAGACCATTTGCCATGAGAGAGGACAAACTACTCTCTCACCTATTTTTCACATACAGAAAATTATTAAATATTTCATTACAACCGGATGCACCTTGAGCGAGACTCTAGAAAGTTAATGGCCTGAGCAGATGTTGATGGATCCTGGTAGGGAGGTAAAAGCATGAGGTATTTTTATAGTTCTTAGCTCGTAGAAATGTCATGTTGGGAGTTGAAAGCAATTTGCGACGAGCCCATCCTTTAGTAAATCTTGCTGGACGGGCCCACAGCCATACAGGGCAGACAGGGCAGCGCCTTGTCGAGACAGGTCTCCAGCAGAACAATGCTGCGATACCTGCCGCAGCACCAGTAGAAGCCTGGGCTGGGGGCGATGGTCTGAAGAAATGCGTCTACACAGTGGAGCTGTAAACCAGACATTGTGTGCAGAGCCAGGCGTAATAAAAATTCACCTGTTTTCGTGTTCGCAGATACTGCAAATAGGCCTGTGAACCACTTCCACTGGCCGCCTCGATTGTATAAGAAGCTCCAGCGTCTGAGAAACGTTTAGAGATAGAATCCTTATTACACCTCATAGCTAGGACTAACAAGCTCGAAGGCACAGGCGATTTAGATAAAGATCTTTAAGATTGTATCTGTTCACTTGTTGCCGTGGGAAGTGACACAACTTCGGAGAAAATCATCTTCCCCCTCTGCGAAAACTTAAAAAAGCCAGTAATTGGTAGTTTCTTCTTTTCCTAGAGATGTAGATTTCTTAACTCTTGCCCTGGTTCGACATGAGTTTGTGCTGTCGTGTGGAAGGGGAGATTTAGCGCCTCTAGAGCCCTGTGATTGGCTCAAGATGTGGTGAAGGCGGTGACGGTTTTTTTTTTTTTTTCTGGAGAAATGTGAGGCACTGGGGTGCGGGACTTTGGACTGGTAAGCACTTCTAGTCGAGACTCTGGCATGTGTGGTTGGTACTTGGGACCTGTTCTGAAACTGACTTCACTTACGAGTAGTTTAGACTGGGGAGCCTGTTGTGTAGTTCTTACTGTACTGACAGTGTGACTTCAAAAGTCTCAGACTGCTTGTTTGCCGAGGGCACACTTATTCGTTTTTGGTTTACCAGTTTTGACATTTGGTATCCTTGTGCGCTCTGTTGCATAAGTGAGGCAGATTGGTCCTTGGTAGAAACAGTGAATGGGAGTATCATACACTGAAATCTATCATGATTTCAGGGATCTGGTAGAGAGTAAATTGAGATCCGTCTGCCTGATCGCTAGACCGTGAGGTTCTTTCATTTCTTTCGTGGGTGCGATCGATTCACAGGTGCCGCTTCCAAGTCTCACCTCCGCTGCACACATCTCGCCAGCTTGCAAGTCACATCGCCGCGCGAAACAAACAGGGTACGTACTGCCACTCCAGTATTGTCAGGGTGGACAGCTCTCAATCGCCACTTGCTCTCAGCTGCACCGATGTATAGAAACTACAGTAGAATTGATCAATCAAAGTCTGCTCATCGTCAGATCAATTCAGATTGCGTTATCCACATTTTTAGGACCAGGGTGCTTGACTCACTTCTGCCATCTAGTATCCTTGTCCATTGTAGTCTTAAACCAATTTTTAGTTGTTTACGGTATTCAATCAATAACTTGTTTAGCATAATTTATGTCTGTGTTTTTTTTGTTTTTTTTTTTTTAACATAGATGTGGTCAGAAACACTAAAATTATGCCAATACAAGGAATCATTTATATAGTCCCCACCAGCGTTATCTTTCTGCTGTTTCAGTTGAAAGCACTTATGTGTATGTGCAGATGTAACTGACTGACGTGCAATGTAATTCACGTTTAAATAACAAATCCTTTTATGGTAAAACTGTTCACGATATTCTCAGGTGGTTTCTACATCTCCATAATGAGATAGCAAAAGTGTGCACTATTTCGATCGATATATTTGTGTGAGATACCCTTTCTCGATTGTTGTTGTTGTGGTCTTCAGTCCAAAGACTGGTTTGCTGCAGCTCTCCATTCTACGCTATCCTGTGCAAGCCTCTTCATCTCCGAGTAACTACTGCAACCTACATCCTTCTGAATCTGCTTACTTTATTCATCTCTTTGTCTCCCGCTACGATTTCTTCGCTTCACCACCCTTCCATCCAGTACTAAATTGGTGATCCCTTGATGCCTCAGAGCGTTTCCTACCAACCAATCCCTTCTTCTAGTCGAGTTGTGCCAGAATTTCCTCTTCTCCCCAATTCTGTTCAGTGCCTCTTCATTAGTGACGTGACCTACCCATCTAATCTTGAGCATTTCAAAAGCTTCTATTCTCTTCTTGTCTAAATTGCTTATCGTCCATATTTCACTCCTTAGAAATACTTCCAGAAAAGAGCTCCTGACACTTAAATCGATGATAGCAAATTTCTCATCTTCAGAAACGCTTTTCATTCCATAGCCAGTCTACATTTTATGTTCTACTCCTTTTTTTATGTGTCTCATTTCTTAATCTAATTCTCTCAGCATCACCTAATTTAACTCGACTAGATTCCATTATCACTTCTTTGCTTTCGTTGATGTTCATCTTACATTCTCCTTTCAAGACACTGTCCATTCCGTTCAACAGCTCTTCGAAGTCGTTTGCTGTCTCTGACAGAATTACAATGTCATCGGCAGAGCTCAAAGTTTTTATTTCTTCTCCTTGGACTTTAATTTCTTCTCCAAATTTTTGTTTTGTTTCATGAAACTAAATAAGCCACAATTACTTTGCAATATGTGTGACATTGTCTTCATCTGTTCTTATGCCAGAAGTTTGTACCAGAGAAATATTACATCTTCAGCAGGAAAAAAACAATTAAATAATACTGATAATTTATTTTGTTCGTGTTTAATGTTGTTGACAAATGTGAAATATAAAACCCATGACGTACGCAGTGCGCTTGGACTGCGGTTTAGATGCGATGCGTTCGTAGTTTCCCCCTCCTCACACTCAGACAGTGGGGGAAGTGTGCCAGCTAGGCTTAGCACTAAGGCACTCGTGCCAGGGCACAGCCCGCGAGTCGGCTTCTCGGCCTCTGCTATGCTAGAAGATGGAACAGATCTACCGAAGACACTGCCTACACTACGCTTGTCCGTCCTCTGCTGGAGTATTGTTGTGCTTCATGGGATCCTTACCAGATATGTCTGACGGAGGACATCGAAAAAATTTCAAAGAAGGGCCGCTCGTTTTGTAATATCACGAAACAGGGGAAGAGAGAGGCACGAATGTCATAGGAAGTTGGGGTGGCAATCATTAAAGCAAAGGCTTTTCGTCGTAGTGCGACGTTTTCGCGAACTTTCAATCTCAAAGTTTCTGCTCTGAGGAATCTTCATGGAGAATTTCATAAGTATCGTCAACTAAAAGATCACCAGACAAATTCTTCGAATACGCGTAAATGAGCAGAGGAGCATTGGACTATCTCATCATAGGGATAAATGATCATCGTAATAAACTAAGAGAAATCGGAGCTTGTGCAGGAAGATTTAAGTGTCCATTTTTTCCCGCGCGCTGTTCGAGAGTGGAACAGTAGGGAAATAGTCGGACGGTGGTTCGATGAAGCCAGGCACTAGAGTGTGATTTGCAGAGTAGCCATGTAGATGTCGATGAACAGTTCAAAGAACGAGCCATTTTCGAACACCACAAGACTGACTGTGGGAAGTTCCTGGCGTTTACAGCCCATCTTCACCCGTGGCGCTCGAGGAAACGTAGACGACAACAAAAGAAAGCTAAATGTCACCATCGCACGTTTGTTGGATTAACTTTTGGTGCCCTGAGCTGAGCTGTTGAACAACTGCCTCAGAGACAGCGCGGATACACGTTTGTGTGTGTGACCGCAGAGGCAGGCTCGAGATTGGGTAGTGAAGGCACTCGCCGCCATGACAGCGAGAAGGAAGAGCTGAGGCCGTGACTCATCCGCAGTTCGGCGAAAACGGCTGGCTGGCTGGCTGGAGTCACGCGCTCGCCTCCAACGATCGATGTGCGGCAGTGGGACAGCCAGAACATCACGCGGGTCAAATACGAGGGATAGCAGTATCTGCGTGCTGCACGTCCACCCAATTACACTAATTTTCACGCATGCTCCCCCACAAAAAATTTTACGAATTGTTTTGGGCAATGGCCACTACATATGCGCTAAAAAAAAATATGTTAACGATAGCAAATATATCAAATGCACACACTTATTGATACACTGTTGGTCAAAAGCAAAAATTCTCCTCACAGTCCATAAAGACAGTCCTGATCTTTCATCACAGTAGTAATTGCAGGTTTTTTTGCATAAATTTTGAGCAGTAAAAGAAAATGCACACAGAAGTAGTGAATTTGCATGCAGTCTTGAAGAAGTAGTGTTGTCCTTCCAACGGAAAGACAGTACTAACTCTTGACATGCAGACAGGTAATGGACCACAACAGAGCAAACCCACAGCAGAGTCAGTCGAAGTTTTGAAGAATATTGGTAGGTAGGTCACCACAGAGCAGACCCACTGTAGTCCTGGTAGAGATTATGCTATTGGTGGGCCACCAAAGGTGCAGACCTACTATAGTCCTTGTAGAGATGGCTAGCAGCGATCCGTTGCGATTGTGCGGGTGTACATTACCATCGAAGAGTCTTGTGGATAATATAGCAAGTCCATAAACCACCATTTGTGCACTGACAAACTTTTTGGAATGTCCTTAGAACCAGCAGTGCTGTTAACCAGTCCCTTGCTGAATTATCAACACACGTGCGAGCAGTAAGAGTCCCTTTTTTTAACTTCTCACATATTGTGCATATACTACGACCAACAGAAACGTGTGCAGTGAAATGAAACTTAATTTGAAGAACTGGTGTCTATACAATTACAAATTTATGGCATAAGAATACAATTATAAAGGTGCAGAAAACATCATTAAATAACATAAAAGTACAGACAACATTTGTAGTAATACAGGCTTCACAAAAGAATTGAAATAAAGGTATACATCAATGTTACAGGAAGTATGACGTAAGTAAATAAATGAACAAATGAGAATATCTTTCGAAACATTAACTTCACACAGAACAGAGTAAATAATGTCTAAACATCTTTACAAAGTAAATAACATATTATTAATGCAAATTATATTTGACGATAACAGTATTCTTCATCATAGTGAATGTAGCTTTGTATTAGAAAAATTCTACAACATAACTCTTATCAGATAAACACATAAAGACAGGAAGAACACAAATACACAAGGGTACACAAACACATAGCGGAATAACACAAAAGGAAAGGACAAGGACTGTTTTCAGTATAGCATTTGCTACTGCAGTCCAACCCAAAATTTCATTCCACAGATCTTTCCTCTCATTTCAACATTTGTTCCCACGAAAAATCCAATCTAAGCATGCTTTCTGTACTTATATGTTCACATTTTTCCTGCCTCATTACTTATTTTTTTCCGGGAATGTAGACTATTGTGAAGTGGAATGCTTGCAGAACCAATGCCCAACGTTTTAACCTATCATAATTACTTTTGAAGACATAAGATTGTAATGCACGATGATCACTGTATACTTTTACGTGTTTACCAGAAAGAAAGAAACGGAATTTGTTAAATCCCCAAACGATAGCTAAAGCTTCTACTTCAGAAACGGAATAAATTTTTTCAGATTTCGTTATCATGCAGCTAGCAAAAGCAATGGTTTTCTGAGCAGTAGTGTCATGTTCTATGGCTTCTTGAAATAAATGGGCACCAAGACCGACTTTAGAAGAATCCATGCTAAAGCAGAAATCTTGTGAAGATCTGGATGAGCTAGTATTGGCGCGTTAAGTAGCACTTCTTTCAAAGAACTGAATTCCAACTGTGCCTGTTCGTCCCAGTTCCAGTGAGAGAACAAAGTTTTCGTGTAACTAGAATTTGCATATTCAGAAAACGGCGGTAAAAACTTACGAGACCTAGAAAACAGCGGACTTGTTTTTTTTTTTTTTGTGGATGGAACTGGAATGGCTCTGATTGCTTCTAACTTTTCAGGATCCGGCTGAATGCCTTCAGAAGAAATAATGTGTCCCAAAAATCTCACCTTTATCCTACTGAATTCAGACTTTTACAAGTTAACTGTAATTCCAGATTCTGCAAAAATACGTAACACACTGTTGAGGATGCGATTATGTTGTTCTCATGAGGCTTCTGCTATTACAATATCGTCCACATATAAGGTGATATGACGTTTTAAGAACTCAGGTAATATGGAATTTTGCCCACGAATGAATGCTGCCGAAGAAATGTTTGAACCAAAAGGAAGTTTCCGAAATTGATAACAAACGCCAAAACAAAGAAAAGCTGTGTATTTTCTACATTCTGGATGACGTTCGATCTGACAACAGCTGGATCTGAAAGCAATAGAAGACAACACTTTTACACCATTAAAATTTTGAAGAAGTTCTTCCAAAGTTTGCAGTTTAACTGTTTCAGGAGTGCTGATAGTACTGATTTGTCTAGGATCTAAGGCAAACCCGATCGATCCATTTTTCTTCTCAACAACTTGTAATGGATTGTTGCATGAGCTTACTGCAGGCTCAATAATGCCCTCATCAAGCATAGATTGTATTTCTGTCCTAACACGGTCCCTATAATGTGCCGGAATTACGTATGGTCTAACACAAAATTTAGTATGCTCAGGAACACGAAACTGGTATTGAAATCCTTGATTGTTCCTGTTTTGTGAGTAAAAACTGTGGAATGTGCTTGTAAAATGTCAAAAAGGTTCTACCTATCAGTGTCATTACAGTTCTCAATTGTTTGAATTTTATTCTGAATTAACTCATTAGTATCAAATACGTCGCCGATATCATCCCTGTCAATACTTGTAGGGTGATTGTTAGTGTTAAGTTCTGACGAAAGTTCCGAGCTGTTGTCTAACAAGAAGTACAGCCGATTAATTTCCTCATCATGGTTTGAGAACCAATCTTCAAATTTCAAAGCTATTGACTTACCTTCTTTCTCTAAACTTATTTCAGCATTGTGGAAGTTTAAGATAGCTTTGTATTCATTCAAAAAGCCTACTCCCAATATAATTTCCGTCGACAATGATGCAACAATAAGAAAGTTCATAGAGAATCTGTGGTTCTGACAAGAGAATTCTAAGTTGGTTTGTTGGCGTACATCTACACTTTTTCCAAAAATTGCACCTTTTAATTTAATCTTAAGTAAAGGAAATGTGGGGCAATTGTTCGATTTGTTGCATTTGCTAAAGGCTGTTTCACTAATTACTGAAATGGGACTGCCAGAGTCAAGTACTGCCATAAATTTTACGTCATTTACTGTAATATGAATTACAGGATATGCAATGTTGTTATGTTTTACGTCATGTTCCTGGAGTAAGATGTCCCTTATGTCTTCCATTTTTATGTAATTAATAGCCACGGCAGCTACATCGTCAGCTTCATAAGTATGTTTTGTGGCTGCCAACGGAGTGAGTCATTGTCTACTGACTCTTTGTTGTCGCGCGTTGTTATTGGGATTAGGAGACCTAACTTCTATAATTTCGAAATGTCGAGAGGGCCCTGCACTGTTTGAAGACTGCCGGTTTTTAAATTCTGGTCTGTTGTTAAGATTAAGTCGTCTGTTGTCATGTCGGTAATTTCTATAATTTCTTTCTTGTCGGTCACGTGGTGGAGAATTTCTCCTGGAATCGTAACTGCACAGTGGCCCATTGCGTCTGAAGTTATTCTGTCTCCCTTGATAATAATAGTTCTGGTTCCCATATTGTCTGTTTCTATGATTGTCTCTGTCATAGTCATTACCGCAGAGAGGTGATCTTTCCCTGTAATTATTATTCCTCTGCCAATGGTTGTCATACGGGTGGTGTATGTTTTGGTCACGATTTGCGTTGTAAGAATAGCCTTGTCGTGTCCAGTTATTATTTCTGTCGTCGCAGGATTGTGACAGATGTGACCTATAATTGTTGTTTTCCTGGTTCCGTGTCCCGTGATTTTCAGTGTCAATTTCCAATTCTTGTAAGAGTCCCTGAAAAGCCTCAATGTCATCTTTGCAACGTCCTGCCAAAACAATATGTCTTAAATGTCAGGCAATTTGATTAAGCAAATGCGGATGAGTTCTGAGGGGATGTATAGACTTGAAAGGTACTGATTCTTGTGAAAGAATATTTGACAAGATTGGAAAATTCATATTGTTCGAAATGTTTCATCATTATGATGCTATGAGAACGAAGTTTTTCGCGGCGGCACTTATGTATAAAATATTCTCGGTATTCTTGCCGCGTCAGTTCTAGATAAAATCTCGAGCTTTCGACGATTACCTCCATCGTCATCGTCAGGAGCTGACTGTCTCTACTGCTGCTATGGTAGCCTCTATATAGCCCGAAGACGGCTTCTGATTGGTCGGATTCTGATTGGTCGGCGATTACGTGCTGCTGTCTCAGACGGTGTCACTGTGTGCGCCGGTGGCGCCACCGCTTCCGTTTAAACGTAAACCTTGGAAGGAACGTCTCTGCTGCTTCTCTGCATCAAGCGCTCGTTTCCACGCACAGCTCAGATGGTATCCGCTATCGCGGTTAAAGTTCTTTTGGCTCATTCTGATTTCAACAGCCTCCTTAATAACAGAATCCCAGTACGTGGGGGCATGGGACAGAATTTTAGTTTCATCGAACAATATTTTGTGTTTGTTCGTGAGGCTGTGCTCCGCAATTGCCGATTTCTCAAGCTCTCTATTTTTAATGTGGCGTTGGTGTTCTGCACAGCGGTCGGAAACGGTACGAATAGTCTGACCTATATAATTGCTTCCACACTCACAGGGTATATTATAAAGATCAAAGATCAGAGTCAGCGCATGAAACAGCACGCACTGTCGTCAACCTGTCGGGCAAGAACCTGGACGAAGGAGCCATCTCGGCCCTTAATAAAGGTTTGAACTTTGCTCCTACACCACGTACTATACCCATCGTGGATCTTATCAGTGGAGTAGAACAGGCAGTGCGGCATCTTGCACAGGACGACGCCGACGAAGTGAGACTTGTTACCAGTCGCTTTTTGGCCTCAGCTAAGCCTCCCAGGTCTAATATCAGTAGAGAGGAGAGGGAGGGGCTCCGTTTACTTCAGAAGGATGAAGATCTTGTCATATTACCAGCTGACAAAGGAAATGCCACCGTGGTCCTTAATACTACCGAATATCATAGAAAAATGACTTCACTGTTGGAGGACAGTACGTATCAGTGTCTTAAACGGGACCCAACTTTGACGTACAGCAGAAAAACCATGAAGTTACTGAAGAATTCCGGGCTTCCAGACGATATTACAAAAAATCTCAGAGTCCGAGCTCCTCGACCGCCTAGGTTGTACGGACTACCGTAGC
This sequence comes from Schistocerca cancellata, assembly GCF_023864275.1. NCBI lineage: Eukaryota > Metazoa > Arthropoda > Insecta > Orthoptera > Acrididae > Schistocerca > Schistocerca cancellata. Next base: position 1,152,682,604 of record NC_064626.1, read on the forward strand.
TCCATAAGGATAATGTTCCCATGAGACCTATTGTCAGTGCAATTGGTTCTCCTACTTATAAGCTGGCCAAATACTTAACAAAGTTGATGACTCCTATAGTTGGCCGGTGTGAACATCACATCAAAAACTCCCAGATGTTCATTGAGAAAATCAAAGATATTAGAGTTGGTCCAAATGACATTTTAGTCAGCCTGGATGTGGTGTCGCTGTTCACAAAAGTTCCTGTGGAGGACACTTTGAAAATGCTGGCGGATCTCTTTCCTCCTGAAACTATAAAATTGTTCCGGCACGTGATGACGACCACCTACTTCTTGTATGGTAATAAATTTTATGAAATGACAGACGGTATGGCAATGGGCTCTCCGTTGTCTCCATCATTGGCTAACTTTTTTATGGAGAATTTTGAAGAACGTGCACTAAATTCGGCTCCCCTCCGTCCGTCCTTATTTTATCGTTACGTTGACGATACATTTATGATCTGGCCACACGGCGAAGAAGCTCTTAAAGAATTCATTGAACACATGAACAGCATCCATTCGAACATCCAGTTCACTGTCGAGATGGAGAAGGAAGGGAGACTGCCTTTCTTAGACGTTTTAGTACAACGACAGACGGACGGGCGTCTTGGCCACTCTGTATACCGTAAGCCGACGCATACCGATTTATACCTGAACGCACAGAGTTTCCATCACCCTGCTCAGAAGAGAGCCGTTTTGAACACGTTGGTATATAGAGCCAAAACTGTTTCTGACGAGGACCACTTAAGGTTCGAGATTAATCACCTAAAGAACGTGTTCCGAAAGAACGGCTATAGTGCACGCGATATAAAGGCAGCGTTCTCCAAAAGAAGGAAACGTGATAATGCTGCAACCTCACAGGATGAAACACCGATGGCGGTTCTTCCTTTTTGTGGCGCAATTTCCAGCAAAATAGGAAGAGTCCTGCGTAGACGTGGTATTAGACCGATTTTTCGTCCTCCTAAGAAAATTAAGGAGATGATGCGCCCTGTTAAGGACAATCTCGACCTCAGGGTCCCCGGTGTTTATAATATACCCTGTGAGTGTGGAAGCAATTATATAGGTCAGACTATTCGTACCGTTTCCGACCGCTGTGCAGAACACCAACGCCACATTAAAAATAGAGAGCTTGAGAAATCGGCAATTGCGGAGCACAGCCTCACGAACAAACACAAAATATTGTTCGATGAAACTAAAATTCTGTCCCATGCCTCCACGTACTGGGATTCTGTTATTAAGGAGGCTGTTGAAATCAGAATGAGCCAAAAGAACTTTAACCGCGATAGCGGATACCATCTGAGCTGTGCGTGGAAACGAGCGCTTGATGCAGAGAAGCAGCAGAGACGTTCCTTCCAAGGTTTACGTTTAAACGGAAGCGGTGGCGCCACCGGCGCACACAGTGACACCGTCTGAGACAGCAGCACGTAATCGCCGACCAATCAGAATCCGACCAATCAGAAGCCGTCTTCGGGCTATATAGAGGCTACCATAGCAGCAGTAGAGACAGTCAGCTCCTGACGATGACGATGGAGGTAATCGTCGAAAGCTCGAGATTTTATCTAGAACTGACGCGGCAAGAATACCGAGAATATTTTATACATTATGATGCTATGTTTTACTTGATCTTGAGCAGCTTGAGGCCAATATGCTGAGAGGAAGGCATGATAAAATTCTCCTTCACTGTGACAATCGTGAATGACCGATCGCATTCTTACAGCTGGTTCATCCTCCACGTAGCCACACATAAATTCTAATATGTGCTCTAATGACCAGTTGGGAGGTAAACAATGAGAGAATTGATGAAGCCATGCTTGTGGATGAATGTCATTTCCGGAATTCTTAAATGTTTTAAATTTATGTGTAGTAATGAACAGCTTATAGTCAAAGTCATCATGACGGCGAGTTACATATCGGTCATTGTTACTTCGTGTCGGCGGTTCCATCTCAAAATTCGGTTCACCTTGCCAATTTCTTTCATAATTTCCAAAATACCCTGTGTTGCTACTTTGTGACTTTTCCTTATTTCTGAATCCTTCTTCTCATGTCGGAGCGCGAGTCTCCTCTGAAATATGTAATTCTTGTATTACTTGTACCAACTGATCTTGTACTTCCCGGATTTCTCTTTTGTGTTGCGTATTAATTTCGCTCTGATTTTGTTTGAATTTTCTAATAATGAACTGATTTCCTCCGCGTGTCTTTCTGAACCAAGTTTCAGAGTATCTACTGTGTTCTTTAAATTTCCTGACTTTTTGCAAGTTGTGTAACCGAATTGGTAGACGCAACTGAGTCAATTTTAGCCCCAAGGCGTCGTGATTTTCATGAACCATGGTTTGCAGTTCTTTTATGGCTGCTTCGTGATTCTGTAATGCATTTTCATGACGCGAAAAAATAGTTTGAAAATGCTCACAAATTTGTGTCTTTACGTCATTACAGACTTTTTGACATTTCGATTCCATGTTATGTAACTCAATAGTTAAATCTTCACGTGTTTTTGAAGTGTTTCTTTACTTTGTTTCTGATTTTGTTCCATTTGTTGCTGTGATTGTTTTTGATTTTGTTCCATTTGTCGTTGATTTTGTTTCATTTGTTGCAATAACTGCAATAATAATGTATTAGTGTCTAGAACCTGTTCCTCTATGCTTTTCAGCAATGCATTTGCACCGGCAACATTCGCATTTTGAAAAGCAGAAAATGTGTCTTGACTTAATTGAGAATAAGGTGAGGACGCAAAACCTGAATCTACTTTATTTGCAAGATTTTATCCTGTCATCAACTCCAGTGGATGACTCTGCAGGAGAGACGCTCAGTACTCGGTACAGGCTTTTGTTGAAGTTTCTAGAACATACCTTCACCGAGGAGTCAAGCAGTATATTGCTCCCTCCTATATATATCTCGCGGAGAGACCATGAGGATAAACTCAGAGAGATTAGAGCCCACACAGAGGCATACCGACAATCCTTCTTTCCACGAACAATACGAGACTGGAATAGAAGGGAGAATCGATAGAGGTACTCAAGGTACCCTCCGCCACACACCGACAGGTGGCTTGCGGAGTATGGATGCAGATGTAGATGTAGATTTCGGATTCCTGAGGCGAGCTGTTGCCGACCGATCGATCGACGATGCTTACCCGTTCACTAATTGTTTCACTGTCTACACCATTATTTATTGCCTGGTCCATTTCCCTATGCACAATTACCAAATTACTATTCTGAATATTTGTTAATTCATTACACAGTGGCACTAACATACTACTCTCGTCTTCAGTGTCATTTCTCAATTTACTTTGCAGCCTAGTGTTACGTTTTTCACACACCATAATTGCCAAAATATTTCACATGATAACACAGAAAAGCACAATTTGAAGAGTAAAAATAAGAAAACACCTTAAAATAGCAGTGAAAATAATATCCAATTAATTGTAAGCGCAGCTGCGAAATACTTGGTGCAAATCTACATGCATGCCACAACTGTTTTACAGCACAACAATGAAAAACTACAGCTAGAAAGGAAATTCTCTCTATAATTACGTGCTAGCAATAAACAATAACTACACTAATTACTCAAACTACAAGAAAAAGATCCGAAGATTCCAGTGAGGTATACTGGCAGGGTCGCCTTATGAAACGTCCCCTTTGAAAAAATATGAAAGACTGTGCTGGTAAACTTCTACATTATTTGATTTTCAAACAGCTGAACAAAACTCAACGTACTCAGACAATTTTCTCTTTACTTATTCTGATCATCACTAAACTGAGACACGCAATGCAATCTGACAAAAGAATGGCCCTGATTAACAATAACCTATACCTTTCATGAACCACTTACCTCACAAAAATCTTCGTTACTCGAACTACTGCAATACAGCGAGCGCCAATACTGCCAGCTAAATAAAAGATTCTAACTACTGAAGGCACTAACTACTGACGGGCATAGCTAGCAAATGAAAGACTTTGATAGAGAACAAACAATGTATTTACCTTAATAATGTTCAAAAGTCATCATCATATATATATGACATCCATCTTCACAAATTTCCTTTTTCTGGCGCACACACATCCAGATCGTCTGCTTATAGTAAGTAACCTCTCAAAACTCTGGCATCTCTCTCTCCACATCCACCACTGCTGGCGGCTCACCTCCACTACCCTACGCTACGCACTTTTCACATCCAACTGCCCAACACTACACAAGCGAATATTCCAACAATGAGTCCAACCAGCCACAGACTGCACACAGCGCAGTCAGCGATTTTCATACAGAGCACTACGTGGCGTTACCAACATAAAACCCTAAACAGCGTAGTTGCAGTATGAGATAAAATTTTAAACTTGGCAAATTCCTGAGAAAAAGTAGTTAACAGTAGGAAAGTCACATAGTCTGATAACAAATGATTTAAAATAATTTTTTCGTGTAATATAATTACAAATAAAGGATTTTTGGATATTTTTTATTTGCAAAACGTAGCTTCTTACTAAGTTTGAAGATTCTAGGTCAATGGTAAGAATGAATGCGAGTATCTAAATACAGAGCGTTTCAAAATGAATGTTCGGCTTCTAAGGCTTTGTAGCATTTATTACATTCAACTTACAGTTATAAATAAACCATCAAATGCAAGAACAGCTGAAACAGATTTTCTTACAAGTGTTGAATTAGGTGAAACAGCAAGTCATTACCGAAGACGACACAATCCAGAATATCTTCATCGTCATGCACCAACATTTCGTCTGCAAAGTTGACACATAAACCGTACGCTGTAGCCTTTTTACAGCTTGTAACAACTGCAGATCATAAGGACGTAGTTGTGAGCGTTTCCTTAAAGGTCTCCAGAAAGACATCACTGGAAATGCTAAATCACGACTACCCATCCGAACTGGTTTCTCGGTGCTTCGCGTGAAAGGCTCTCACTCGTTCAGCAAGTTCTTCAGTCAGTCTTGGTCGTTCCAGTCTCTTCCCTTTGCGTACAGGTATACAAACAAAACTGAGTTGCTCTTCCATTTGATGTATTATTTGTATTTGTAAGGGGGACGTAATAAATGATACAGAGCTTTAAAATCTGTATATTTGTTTTGAAACATCCTCTACATGACATAAATGGCCGTATCGTTTGATCACATTGACTTAGAAGCTTCAATTTTTTACACCGTCAGGGGACCATACACATAGTCGGACGGACAGATAGAGAGACTGTAACGTAGTATGTTATTACGAGTTGTCACCTTGCATTGAAAACGTAGCTTGCCGTGGAGCCGGGAGCAGGTTGTGGTTCTCACAAAAGTGAGAATGTGATATTTTATTAAAACTACTCTATGTAAGTGTATGCATGAGACGTCGAACAGATGTGCAGAACTATAGACCTATATCTCTAACGTCGATCAGTTGTAGAATTTTGGAACACGTATTGTGTTCGAGTATAATGACTTTTCTGGAGACTAGAAATCTACTCTGTAGGAATCAGCATGGGTTTCGAAAAAGACGGTCATGTGAAACCCAGCTCGCGCTATTCGTCCACGAGACTCAGAGGGCCATAGACACGGGTTCACAGGTAGATGCCGTGTTTCTTGACTTCCGCAAGGCGTTCGATACAGTTCCCCACAGTCGTTTAATGAACAAAGTAAGAGCATATGGACTATCAGACCAATTGTGTGATTGGATTGAGGAGTTCCTAGATAAGAGGACGCAGCATGTTATTCTCAATGGAGAGAAGTCTTCCGAAGTAAGAGTGATTTCAGGTGTGCCGCAGGGGAGTGTCATAGGACCGTTGCTATTCACAATATACATAAATGACCTGGTGGATGACATCGGAAGTTCACTGAGGCTTTTTGCAGATGATGCTGTGGTGTATCGAGAGGTTGTAACAATGGAAAATTGTACTGAAATGCAGGAGGATCTGCAGCGAATTGACGCATGGTGCAGGGAATGGCAATTGAATCTCAACGTAGACAAGTGTAATGTGCTGCGAATACACAGAAAGATAGATCCTTTATCATTTAGCTACAAAATAGCAGGTCAGCAACTGGAAGCAGTTAATACCATAAATTATCTGGGAGTACGCAATTGGAGTGGTTTAAAATGGAATGATCATATAATGTTGATCGTCGGTAAAGCAGATGCCAGACTGAGATTCACTGCAAGAATCCTAAGGAAATGCAATCCGAAAACAAAGGAAGTAGGTTACAGTACGCTTGTTCGCCCACTGCTTGAATACTGCTCAGCAGTGTGGGATCCGTACCAGATAGGGTTGATAGAAGAGATAGAGAAGTTCCAACGGAGAGCAGCGCGCTTCGTTACAGGATCATTTAGTAATCGCGAAAGCGTTACGGAGATGATAGATAAACTCCAGTGGAAGACTCTGCAGGAGAGACGCTCAGTAGCTCGGTACTGGCTTTTGTCAAAGTTTCGAGAACATACCTTCACCGAAGAGTCAAGCAGTATATTGCTCCCTCCTACGTATATCTCGCGAAGAGACCATGAGGATAAAATCAGAGAGATTAGAGCCCACACAGAGGCATACCGACAATCCTTCTTTCCACGAACAATACGAGACTGGAATAGAAGGGAGAACCGATAGAGGTACTGAAGGTACCCTCCGCCACACACCGTCAGGTGGCTTGTGGAGTATGGATGTAGATGTAGATGTAGATGTAATAGGGGAATTTGTGACGTATGTCCGAGTGAGCTTGATTTTGCAAATGGGAGCCAGAAGGGGCGTTAGGCATTCAGTTTATTAGTAATTTACTTTGTGGAAGGGAATTGTACAGTAGAGGATCGCACCCCTACTGCCAATAGCACTGGAACTGCTCAGACAACCCATCAGTGGTGCTGTGATGACAACTGACAGGACGTTGTTACGTAAACTATGGAACGATCTTGAGTACACGTCGACGTGTGACCAGAGGCGCACTCGTAGAACATTAGTAGAGTGCAAAATGCAAACTTTGCCGTTCTGTCAGTCGTTTTCGTACAAGCAATACTTTCGGAAATTATAGAGATTGTAGCAGCCATGTATATACATCTACAAGCATTTTCCTCTGGATTGATTTCCTTGTTCATGCAATATTTTTACAAGCAGTGTTGCCAATTGTCCAAAACGAAAGAAGCTAAATGCGCTTACAAAAAGAAAACAAAGAGCTGACATAAAGGAAGGTGTATTATTGTGCAGTTTTATTTTTGCAATAATTATACTGTGTAACAGTTTCTAAATAATGTCAAAATGCATAAAAACAATAAAATTTCACATCTAAACTGGCCGTATCGCTCCTAAGGAGTAGACAGAAGCAAGATTTAATTTTATATTTATTTTCTTAATTTGGAGTCTGCTGGACATCACAGTAATAAAAAGAATTAACTGCGGAAGTATAACATTATTTGAATTACATATCCTTGATGTTACAGAAACAATAGACTTGAATTTTAAACGTTGAAAAGGGTTGATATGCCATACTACGCCACGTTAATTTAAACATTAATCGCTGTACCTCTACGCAGTTCGATCGCTGGCATATTGTTTGTCTGTTTCATACTGCTTAAATAAAAACCTCCTTTACTGAGAACGGCTTCCTTCATCGCTGTGAACTTGCGGGATTTTGCTGACGTCAGCTATGTTGCAAGAGCATTTTCTTTAACACTCCCAGCTGTTTATATTTCGTAATTTTGTTTTCCTTCTTGTGTATGTATGTCGGAACACAAGCCAACATGGCTCTAGTTTGCTTTGTTGTCTTTTTTAATTCAGTCGGATATTAAGTTTTCGTGGGATACTAATGCACGTTGAAATCTGAGATAGATGCAAATAGTTTTCCTTTAATCACAATTGATTTCAGTTTTTCCGATAGTCAATAAAAAAAGCCAGAAAGAAACGCCAAATAATTGTGAGGAAAAGTCATGCTTCCGGATCCAGCTAAATCACTCGTTTGCCAGCTAAATGGTATCAAAAATGAAGTCAGAGTCAGCTCTAAAAAAGCCGATTTGGCAACAGTGATGCAGGGGTATTATTTACGTTCGGTTCCGCGTAGTCTGTGACCAACTGTAATAGAAAAGTAAAACGCATCTGAGAAAGTCACTGTCATACCGTAACTGTAACTGCACGTTACGGCTGCAGTGTACAGGAACAACTGAACCGAATATAGACGTTCTTGTAAAACGGAGAGAGAGCTAGAAGATCCAGAGTGCGACAGATGATTAAAAATCGTTACACACTTAATGTCTGATAAAAAAAAGAGAAATTTATGGCTACTTAACAATCCGTTTGAGTGGAAGCAATTCGTTTTGGTTTATTTGTTTGATTTATGGTAGTGGCCTAAATGTTTTTGGATGCAAACGTGAGAAAATACGCGGTGTTGCCATCGTCTCCGCTTCAAGTCTCCATACGGCTACCCACGGCCCCCTCCCTACCCTGCGGCTATTAAGGGTGTAGGATGCTCGCCGCTCGCAGGTCGGAAGGGTTGAGTGCGTTCCAACATGGACTCGTCACGGGGCGTCACCTGAGTAACAAAACCGTCAGTGACATTTCAATCCTTCTAAAGCTGCCTAAGTCGCCTGCCGGTGACGTGACTGTGAAGTGGAAACGAGAAGAAACAGCCACAGATAAACCCAGACCAAGCAGACCGTATGTGCTGACGAACAGGGAGCTTGTAAGAAATCGCATGAAATAAGTGGAAGCATTCACTCGTAGGACCACCCAAAGTGCTACCAGTAGTTCAGCTAGCACAGTAAATGTGCGTAGGAGGTTAAGAAGAATGGGGTACGATGTCCGAACAGCTCCTAAAAAGGTGCGCAATTCTGTAGTCAGACTTAAGCGACGCTGAGGTGGCGTAAAGAGTGACACCAGTGGAAAGTGGATGGCTGGAAACGAATGCTTCGGAGTGATGAGTCACGCTATACGCTGTGACAGTCCGATGGAAGTCATAGCGCAGCATCTTTGAGGCAATGTTTTATGGACGATAACATTCCTGAAATGGACTGGCCTGCCCAGAGTCTCAACCTAATGAAACACTTTTGCGATGAGTCAGATCGTTGACTTCTCTCCAAACCCCCTCTGTTTTCGGCTCTTGAGGAAGAATGGGCCGCCATTCCTCCACAGAGATTCAGACACCTCACTGAAAGTGTCGCCGGTGGAGTTCAAGCCATCATAAAGGCGAAGGATGGACACATCCTACACTACTGGCAATTTCTACACCAAGAAGAAATGCAGGTGATAAACGGGTATTCATTGGACAAATATATTATACTAGAACTGACATGTGATTACAGTTTCACGGAATTTGGGTGCATAGATCCTGAGAAATCAGTACTCAAAACAACCACCTCTGGACGTAATAACGGCCTTGATATGCCTGGGTATTGAGTCAAACAGAGATTGGATGGCGTGTACAGGTACAGCTGCCCATACAGTTCATCAACTGGCGTATTGTGTTGAGCCAGTTGCTCGGCCACCATTGACCAGACGTTTTCAGTTGGTGAGAGATCTGGAGGATGTGCTGGCCAGGGCAGCAGTCGAACATTTTCTGTATCCAGAAATTTAACCGACAGGAAGAAGATGCTGTGATGTGCAAATGATTAGCTTTGCAGAGCGTTCACACAAGGTTGGCGCCGACGGCGACATCTCCAACGTGCTGAAATGAGAAAAGTTTCCAACCAATTTCTCATACACAAACAGCAGTTGACCGGCGATGCCTGGTGAAACGTTGTTGTGATGCCTCGTGTAAGGAGGAGAAATGCGTACCATCACGTTTCCGACTTTTATAGAGGTCGGATGGAAGCCTATCGCGATTGCGGTTTATCGTATCGCGACATTGCTGCTCGCGTTGGTCGAGATCCAATGACTGTGGAATCGGTGGGTTCAGGAGGGTAATACGGAACGCCGTGCTGGATCCCAACAGCCTCGTCTCACTAGCAGTCGAGATGTCATGCATCTTATCCGCAAGGCTGTAACGGATCGTGCAGTCACGTCTCGATCCCTGAGTCAACAGGTGGGGACGTTTGCAAGACGCACAGTTCGACGACGTTTGCAGCAGCATGGACTATCAGCTCGGAGACCATCGCTGCGGTTACCCTTGACGCTGCATCACAGACAGGAGCGCCTGTGATGGTGTACTCAACGACGAACCTGGGTGCACGAGTGGCAAAACGTCAGTTTTTCGGATGAATCCAGGTTCTGTTTACAGCATCATGATGGTTGCATCCGTGTTTGGCGACATCGCGGTGAACGCACATTGGAAGCTTGTATTCGTCATCGCCATACTGGCATATCATCCGGCGTGATGGTATGGGGTGCCATCGGTTACACGTCTCGGTCGCCTCTTGTTCGCATTGACGGCACTTTGAACAGTGGACGTTACATTTCAGATGTGTTACGACCCGTGGCTCTACCCTTCATTCGATCCCTGCGAAACCCTACATTTCAGCAGGATAATGCACGACCGGATGTTGCAGGTCCTGTACGGGCCTTTCTGGATACAGAAAATGTTCGACTGCTGCCCTGGCCGGCACATCCTCCAGATCTCTCACCAACTGAAAGCGTCTGGTCAATGGTGGCCGAGCAACTGGCTCCTCACAATACGCCAGTCACTACTCTTGATGAACTGTGGTATGGTGTTGAAGCTGCATGGGCAGCTGTACCTGTACACGCCATCCAAGCTCTGTTTGACTCAATGCCCAGGCGTATCAAGGCCGCTATTACGGCCAGAGGTGGTTGTTCTGGATACTGATTTCTCAGGATCTATGCACCCAAATTGCGTGAAAATGTAATCACATGTCAGATCTAGTAGAATATATTTGTCCAATGAATACCCGTTTATCATCTGCATTTCTTCTTGGTGTAGCAATTTTAATGGCCAGTAGTGTACTACGAGAATGTCTGAAACATAAAAAACGATTATGGCCTTTTATGTAACTATGGTTTGGCGAGAGCCTATAATCCATACAGATGACTGCTATTTATTCTTGACTCCACCTATAAAAAAGAAAACCCACTCAATACCCGAATGTTCCGTCTACTATTCGAGCTATTCCACATTCAGATACTTTACCAGTTCGTACTTTACCCCCAAACTTAGAGGTGGAAACAGAAGATGATGACAGTGCAGAAGAAGAACCCAAGGAGGTTTTGACGCATCCCACGGCCCAGATTTTGAGGAAAAGGATAATAAACCACACCGAATGAGTCAATTGGAATTGAGTGATCTCATTCGAGACCTTGGTTTACCAAAGGAGAAAGCAGAACTTTTAGGTTCAAGATTACATCAATGGATTCATCTCCAATATGATGTCAGTGTCTCACATTACAGATAACGTCACAGGAATGTGCTTCCTTATTTTGACAAGAAAAGCAGTCTTGTTGTATGCTGCGGTGTTAATGGTCTGATGAAATGATTTAATTTGAAGCATGATCCTGTGGAATACAGGGTATTCATAAACTTCTCCGAGCTACGTTTGGGAGCTGCACTACTTCACAACGGCAACCAACTAGTCCTTTTGGTTATGCAGTTCACATGAAGGAGATTTACGCAAATGTGAAAGCCCACTTCGACTCAACGAAACACACTGAACAAAAATAGAAAATATGTGGCGATCTAAGATTTATCGCTGTTCTGTTAGAAATGCAGCTAGGCTACACTAACTGTATGTCTGTTGCTTGTTATGTTTGTGAAACAGTAGGGATACAAATCATATCATATTCAAGCAAGAAATCGTAACCCTTGTGAGAAAAATGTCTTTGCTGAACCTTTCGTGGACCGAACACTAGATATAAGGTTAGGGTTTATGAAACTTTATGCCAAAGCAATCAACCAAGAAGGACAAGCATTGTAAGTACTGAAGAGGCAAAAGTTAAGGAAGGTATTTTTGTTGGGTCACAAATTAGTCACCTGGTAAAGGAGTCTGCGTTTAATTGAGTTATGGAGGGGAAAGAAGAGGAAGTTTGGGAAGTCTTCAAGGAAGTTATTCATGGATTGTATGTCAACAAAAGAGACGATAACCATTCTTAGCTCGTGGCAGTACTCCTGCAAAAATAACTCAAATCGCATACATGTTCCTTAAGGTGCATTTTTTCCACGCCCAACTAGACTTTTTCCCTCCTTGTTGTAAAGCTATCAGTGATGAACACAGGGAGCGATTCCATCAGGAAATTGCTGTATTGGAACAGAGATGTCAAGGCCATTGGACTGAAGCAACGATTGCAGATTCCTGCTGCTCTCTGTACAGGGATGCTCCAGAATTCATTTACAAGAAGAAACCCAAAAAACAACGAGCTCACGAAGCCACCACACGATTCTCTTCAGACCTAACGACATGCCATGGGTTCTTCCACAAATTTAGAACGCACATTTAAAAAAATACAGCTAAACTTTCAATGTTTTTGACATGTTAAATCAAAACGTTTCCTCTCGATCCGCTAAGGTAAAATATTCCCGCCGATTGCGAATCACGGAAACTAGAGCAAATACATTTTTTTCTGTGTCATATTATTTTCTTTTTCACTAAATTTGGTAAAATTTGACTCAGGAAGTGAAACAAACACTTAAAAATATTTTTTTTACGTTAGCCAGTGTAATTAGTTAACAATACTTCATGACAAATTTTTATGAAAAGCTAATGAAAATGTTTTTGGAGTTCTTACCGCTCACCATGAAAGCTGCAACGTCCGGTTGTGCTCAGTAGGGACCAGGTGACCAAGTTGACTATCATTGCTCTAGAGGTACGACAACGCGAACAATGGACATTGCATATTGGTTACAATGTACCCAGGAAATGTTGCACGGCAACTTTGTGACCACGTGAATTGCAGCCGCGTATTGGCAACATTGACGGCCGTTGTAGTCACTCTGCAATACAGCGCCGTAAAATATTGGCCGTGTAAACATGCCGTAAAGCTTTCACGGTAGATATTTGCGTCCTTGCTGATACATTTTGATAGATATCAGACCATGATCAACGGCATGTTGCAAGTCCGCAACTGTTATTATAGCCGCTGATGATGTCCGCAGCATCACGAGACAGAAGTTAAGACACACGGATATGCCTTAGACAGGACAAATACCCATAAAACAGAAATCACGGAGGATACAAGCGATCTTCTCCGTGAGAGCTGCGCAAACGAACCATTTTTGGTATTGTGTGATTCTTGAGTTTCTCCCGGCGTCTTTGATAATCGAAATATCCACGGGTGTGCTGCCGGTCTATAGTGTCCAACGGGCACAATATTTCGGCGATCGTACATGTCGCCATCATCAGGTGAACTGACGGACTGAGCTCCTGTGAACGTGCCGGCACGGAGATCCGTACGCTATGGCTGCTCAGAGGGAACTGGGTTCGATCGCGGCGGCGGCCGATTTAAATACCCTCCGCCCGCGGCGCGCTCCCTCCGCCGTCCGCGCCCCGCGCCACGGTCGCGTGGTGGAACAGATTGCGACGGCGTCTGAGATGACGTCGGCGTGATGGCTCTGTCCGCCGTGGTCGTCACAACTATACGTTTGCTCGATTTACTCTTGATTAACCCAATCGCTGGTTCCCAAGCCTTGCTAAGATTATAGCCACAGTCACGGTTTATGAGGTCGTCATTGGTGCGAATTTCGATGACCTCTCTAACAACGCTGTCCCAGTATCTCGACGTCTGTACCAGAATCCTCGTGCGGTCATACTCCATGTCGTGATTTTCCGACAAACAATGTTCAGCGACCGCCGACTTGCTGGAATACATCAGTCGAGTGTGCCTCTGGTGTTCACGGCATCGATCCTCGACGGTACGCATCGTCTGACCAATATACGACTTGCCGCATTGACACGCAATCTGGTACACGCCGGCCTTCCTCAAACCGAGGTCATCTTTGGCGCTCCCCACCAGTGCACGAGTTTTATTTGGAGGACAAAACACAGTTCCGACCTGGTGTTTCTTCAGAATGCGGGCGATTTTCCCCGAGAGTGCGCCTGTGTATGGAATAAATGCAGTGCCTACCTCCTCCCTCGTGACTTCATCCATCTCAACGGTTGTGCTGCAGTGGTTGGGCGGAGAGCACGTTGAATCTGCCACCCTGAGTACTCATTTTTTCGAAATACATTTCTCAGGTGTTCCAATTCCTGAGGTAGACTCTCTGCGTCAGAGATAGTGCGCGCCCTATGTACTAGAGTTTTAAGTACCCCGTTCCTCTGTGAAGGGTGGTGGCAGCTGTCTGCGTGCAAATACAGATCAGTGTGCGTTATCTTCCAATACACCCCATGACCTAGGGTGCCGTCAGCCCTTCTCTTGACCAAGACGTCAAGGAAAGGTAATTTACCCTCCGTTTCAGTCTCCACAGTGAATTTGATGTTGGGGTGTATGGAGTTTAGATGTGTAAGGAAGTCAAGGAGTCTATCCATACTACGTGGCCAGATGACGAACGTGTCGTCCACGTAACGGAAAAAGCAAGTAGGTTTCCATACGGATGACGACATTTCTTCCTCCTCGAAGTTCTCCATGTACAAATTCGCTACCACTGGTGAGAGTGGGCTACCCATGGCGACTCCTTCCGTTTGTTCATAGTATTCTCTATTAAAAAGAAAATACGTGGAAGTCAAGACATGCCTAAAAAGTTCAGTGGTCTTCTCGTCAAACTTCTGACTAATCAATTCTAGTGACTCTCGAAGGGGTACCCTCGTAAACACGGAAACGACGTCAAAACTCACCATGATATCTGACTCATCCAACCTGAAGCTATCAAGGCGTTTAACAAAATCCACGGAATTACGGATGTGATGAGGGCATTTACTCACATAAGGACTTAATATTCCCGTCAGGTATTTGGCCAACAAATATGTGGGTGCCCTGATGTTGCTGACAATGGGGCGTAATGGTACCCCCTCTTTGTGAACCTTCGGGAGTCCATATAGTCTAGGCGATACCGGGCCTTGGGGTAACAATTTCTTAGCGTCACCCCCCGGTGCTTTGAAGCACCCAAACGATCGACTGCCGCTTAGTTTCCAGCTTGTACGGATATATATCCAACTTTAGTCTCCTGTTGCGCTGTTGTACGCGGGTTATGCATTTCCTCTGTCGAATATTTTGAACATTACCGATCTCCAGTTGACACTAGCCTCTTCCTAAGGTTCGGTAAAATTTTGCAGAATCCATCTGGAACAGATCATTGTCACAGATAAAACGTTCGTGCAACATCGAATGTAGTGCAGTCCTCGATATGACTTTGGAAGCTTCTACCTCTTGGGTAAGTGATATGGCGGTCTTCTTAAATCAATTCGCACACACCATATTTTTTAAGGAACAATCTATTTTGGTCGAGCTTCACGAAATTCAAAGCGCAACCACGACGTAGTTCTGCACCCCAGTTGTAACAGTCTGAAGGTAAACCATAACCAAAAGCTATCACTGTTGTCGAGTTTATGAAAATCACAAAACGAACATAAAACGGAAATCTTCAGCTGAAATTATATTGTGCACACACTACAGGGTTATTACAAATGATTGAAGCGATTTCACAGCTCTACAATAGCTTTATTATTTGAGATATTTTCACAATGCTTTGCACACACATACAAAAACTCAAAAAGTTTTTTTAGGCATTCACAAATGTTCGATATGTGCCCCTTTAGTGATTCGGCAGATATCAAGCCAATAACCAAGTTCCTCCCACACTCGGCGCAGCATGTCCCAATCAATGAGTTCGAAAGCATCGTTGATGCGAGTTCGCAGTTCTGGCACGTTTCTTGGTAGAGGAGGTTTTAAACACTGAATCTTTCACATAACCCCACAGAAAGAAATCGCATGGCGCTAAGTCGGGAGAGCGTGGAGGCCATGACATGAATTGCTGATCATGATCTCCACCACGACCGATCCATCGGTTTTCCAATCTCCTGTTTAAGAAATTCCGAACACCATAATGGAAGTGCGGTGGAGCACCATCGTGTTGAAAGATGAAGTCGGCGCTGTCGGTCTCCAGTTGTGGCATGAGCCAATTTTCCAGCATGTCCAGATACACGTGTCCTGTAACGTTTTCTTTCGCAGAAGAAAAAGGGGCCGTAAACTTTAAACCGTGAGATTGCACAAAACACGTTAACTTTTGGTGAATTGCGAATTTGCTGCACGAATGCGTGAGGATTCTCTACCGCCCAGATTCGCACATTGTGTCTGTTCACTTCACCATTAAGAAAAAATGTTGCTTTATCACTGAAAACAAGTTTCGCACTGAACGCATCCTCTTCCATGAGCTGTTGAAACCGCGCCGAAAATTCAAAGCGTTTGACTTTGTCATCGGGTGTCAGGGCTTGTAGCAATTGTAAACGGTAAGGCTTCTGCTTTAGCCTTTTCCGTAAGATTTTCCAAACCGTCGGCTGTGGTACGTTTAGCTACCTGCTTGCTTTATTCGTCGACTTCCGCGGGCTACGCGTGAAACTTGCCCGCACGCGTTCAACCGTTTCTTCGCTCACTGCAGGCCGACCCGTTGATTTCCCCTTACAGAGGCATCCAGAAGCTTTAAACTGCGCATACCATCGCCGAATGGAGTTTGCAGTTGGTGGATCTTTGTTGAACTTCGTCCTGAAGTGTCGTTGCACTGTTATGACTGACTGATGTGAGTGCATTTCAAGCACGACATACGCTTTCTCGGCTCCTGTCGCCAGTTTGTCTCACTGCGCTCTCGAGCGCTCTGGCGGCAGACACCTGAAGTGCGGCTTCAGCCGAACAAAACTTTATGAGTTTTTCTACGTATCTGTAGTGTGTCGTGACCATATGTCAATGAATGGAGCTACAGTGAATTTATGAAATCCTTTCAATCATTTGTAATAGCACTGTATTTCTTTTAAAGCCTCACTGTTAACAAACTTCTAATTTCTATTGTTATTGTTGTTGTTGTGGTCTTCAGTCCAAAGAATGGTACGATGCAGCTATTCATGCTACTCTATCCTGTGCAAGCCTCTTCATCTCCGAGTAACTACTGCAACCTACATCGTTCTGAATGTGCTCACTGTACTCATCTCTTGGTCTACCTTTACGATTTTTACCCTCCACGCATCCCTCCATCGTGATCCCTCGGTGCCTCAGAACGTGTCCTACCAACCGGTCCCTTCTTGTAGTCAAGTTGTACCACACATGTCTCTTCTCCCCAATTATATTTAGAACCTCCTCATTAGTTACGTGATCTACATCTACATCATACTCCACCAGCACATAATGGTGTGTGGCGGAGGGTGCTTTCGGGCCGCGCGGGATTAGCCGAGCGGTCTTAGGCGTGCAGTCATGGACTGGTCCCGGCGGAGGTTCGAGTCCTCCCTCGGGCATGGGTGTGTGTGTGTGTGTTTGTGTTTGTGCTTAGGATAATTTAGCTTAGGGACTGATGACATTAGCAGTTAAGTCCCATAAGATTTCACACACATTTGAACATTTTTTGGTACTTTCGGTACTACTATCTGATCCCTCCAACACTGTTCCACTCGCGAATAGTGCGTGGGAAAGATTATTGTCGGTAAGCCTCTGCATTGGCTCTAATTTCTCGAATTTTCTCCTCTTGGTCAATATGCGAGATGTATGGGGGGGGGGGGGGGGGAATAATATGTAGTCTGCCTCCTGAAATGTGCTGACCCGAAATTTCAATAGTAAATCTCTCCAGGATGCATAACTCCTCTCTTGTAAGGTCTGCCAGTGGAGTTTAGCATCTCCGTAACGCTCTCTCACCAGCTAAACGATCCCGTGACGAAATGCGCCGCTCTTCGTTGGATCTTCTCTATCTCCTCTACCAGTCCTACCTGATAGGGATCCCAGACAGGTAATAATACTCAAGAACCGTGAGAACAAGCGCCTTATAAGCCACTTCTTTCGTGGATGAGTTACATTTCCTTAAGAGTTTCCCGATGAATCTGAGTCTGGTGTCTGCTTTTCGTACTACCTGTTTTATATGGTCATTCCACTTAATGTCGCTCTGGATAGTTACGCCTAGCAATTTTACGGCAGATGCTGTCTCCAGCTGTTTGTCATCAATAGTGTGTAGCTGTACAGTAGTGAATTTCTTTTCCTATGTATGTGCAACATGTTACATTTATTTACGTTCAGGTTTAACTGCCAGAGTCTGCACCATTCATCAATTCTCTGCAGGTCGTTCTGCAAATTCTTACTATCTTCTGGCGTTGCTACTTTGATATAGACAACTGCGTGATCTCCGAATAGCCTTAATGAGCATCCGACGCTTTCTGTTAGATGATTTACATATATTGTAGACAGCAACGGTCCTATCACACTTCCCTGTTGCACTCCGGATCTTTACATCTGTCGTTTTAGTTCCGTTAAGAGCGACGTGTTGAGTTCTATCTGCAAGAAAGTCTTGAATCCAACCGCAGGTGTGCTCCGATACTACATAAGCTCGTATTTTTTCATTAAACGGCAGTACGGGACGGTGTCAAATGCCTTACTAAAATCAGGAACACGGCATCAACCTGAGCGCCGTTGTCCACTGCGCTGTGGGTCTCATGGAGGAACAGAGAGAGCTGAGTTTCGCAGTATCTCTGTTTGCGGACTCCATGTTGATTCTTATAGAGGAGATGTTCATTTCCCATGAACGTCATAATTCTTGAGCATAAAACATGTTCCATAATTCTACAACAGATTGACTTCAATGTTACAGGTCTACAATTGTGTGGATCTGTCTTACGGCGTTTCTTAAAAACTGGAATGACCTGCGCTTTTTTCCAGTCGTTAGATACCTTTCGTTGATCAAGCGATCTAAGATAAATTACTACTAGAAGGGGAGCAAGTTCTGTCGCATAATTTTTGTAGAATGTTGTAGGTATCTCATCTGGTCCTGACGCCTTTCCACCACTAAGCGATTGTAGCTGCTTTTCAGTTCCGCGATCGGTTGTCTCAGTATCTGCCATTTCGACGTTCGCACGACGATTGAAAGGAGGGACAGTGTTACGATCTTCCACGGTGAAACGAACTCGGAAGACCGGATTCAGTATTTCGGCCTTCTCTCTGTTATCTTCCGTTTCGGTGCCGGTGTGGTCGCTGAGAGGATGAATATATTTTGACCCACTTTCACATACGACCCAAATCTCATAGTGTTTTTACTTAGGTCGGTTGAACGCTTCTCACATTGCTCTCCTTATGCTCATTTTCGATTCGTTCAGCTTTTGTTTGTCAGCTAGGTTTTTACTTCTCTTGAATCTGAGATGAAGTGCTCTTTGTTTACGTGACTGATTGTGCTTATGTGCATTTAAGTGCATTGTATAATCTTATGCGCCTTGTGAGAGTGTATGTTCTACATGGACAGCTGTCTTGCCAGATATTGGACGTAACAAGTACATCGATAAACTGTGTTACGATTTGATTACGTTCACAAGGATTTACAATATTTTTATGTTTGTTCTACGTCATGTGTAGATCGATAAACTATATCAGTAAACGGATTATGTTCACGGGGATCCGCAATATATTACGTTTATTCTGTGATCTGATAGAGCTTGCATCTTGATGTATATCAACTCCTGTCGACAGCTTAAGGTTTTGATTTAATAATCATTTCATTCTAAGAGAGCTGCATCGTCACCGATGATATCTTTTCTTTCAGACATGTCCGAAAGAACAGATACCATCTTCATATGGTTAAGGCTAACCGGCCTTTGACCTCCTTCTGTGCTGGTTGCACACGCATTGGCGGAACTCTTACGGGACTCGGTAAGATTGTCTGCCGCGAGTAATGGGTGTAGTGGGCAGGGCCACTACGAATGTAGTGTGTGGACATTAAGTTGGGAATGTGGGTCTCACGGGGACCGTGCAAGGGATAAATCCCTTGCAGACGCACTATCCTCTGTGCCCTCGGTGGCTCATATGGATAGAGCGCCCATGTAAGCAGGAGATCCCGGGTTCGAGTCCCGGTCGGGGCACACATTTGTAACTTTCCCCGTTGATGTATATCAACACCTGTCGTCAGCTTAGAGTCTTGATTTAATTATCATTTCATTCTAAAAGAGCTGCATTGTCACCGGACGTGTCCGAAAGAACAGATACCATCTTCATAAGTATGGTAGAGCACTTGCCCGCGAAAGGCAAAGGTCCCGAGTTCGAGTCTCGGTCCGGCACACAGTTTTAATCTGCCAGGAAGTTTCACTCCGAAGAACCCCAAAAAATATTTTTCATGCAATTAAGAACATTACTAATTATAAAGGCTTTCGTCTGAATCAAGTAGGTGCATACAGAGTTGACAACGCTCCAGTGAATTATGGAAAAAGCAGTTCTGTATTAAATCGAAAAACGAAAACCCACCAATTTTGAGAGCTTATTGAAACTGCAGTGTCATAAATAATACTGTGAAACATGGTCTTAAACTATTTCATTGGTGCTCAGAATCTACAGAGAATTTGATGCTCTGCGCCAGACGTTCACTCACTGAGAGAATTTTCAAAGTTTGTGGGGACACAGTATAAAAGTGATAAAAGTAAAGCAGAAGACCAAATTTTGCTACATTTCTTTAAGTAGCTGATCACGGTTGACATCTCCCATTCCCAATTAATTAGCCTTATATTGTGGTGTCACCGCCAGACACCACACTTGCTAGGTGGTAGCTTAAATCGGCCGCGGTCCATTAGTACATGTTGGACCCGCGTGTCGCCACTGTCAGTACTTGCAGACCTAGCGCCACCACATGGCAGGTCTAGAAAGACGGACTAGCACTCGCCCCAGTTGTACGACGACTTTGCTAGCGACTACACCGACGAAGCCTTGCTCTCATTTGCCGAGAGACAGTTAGAATAGCCTTCAGCTAAGTCCATGCCTACGACCTAGCAAGGTGCCATTAGCCTTACAGTGATTGTAATTAACCGTATCTGGAGATAGACTCATTTGTATCGTCAATAGCGATGTACCACAAGGATGAATTAAAGTTAAGAATTCAAGGAGCTGCATATTTTTCTCTATAGCATTCATCAAGTATCCTGTTCCAGAACTCACGCCAGCCGGCGTGTGTGTACGCGTGCCTATCGGTAACCTCACCCTGTGTCTAGACTGTCTTGTCTAGACACAACATATATCATACTTATTTTCAATTCCTTCCAGCAGCTTATCTGCAGAAACAATCTTCAGTATGATGGAGAACGAGTGGTCAAAAGAAAGAAGTCGAATGTCTGTGGAATTAGTAAAAAGAGACCTTCAAATAAGATTTTCAAAGAACAACACAAAATATGCATTCACACATACAAAAAAGTGACCATGCTATGATTGGACAGTTTCTTCAAGATTTTTTCCTCTCTTTTTTATCTGAAATTTGATTCGTACCTACTTCATTACGTTGATAACGAGCTTATCAACAACAGAATCCACGAAGCCAACCACGCGCAACATTTCCTCTTTTTGTATGACGAGCCCTTCTATATCCCTCCAGCGTTCGGCAGTGACGTGTGAAAAAGCTGCGTGCTTTTAGTTCCAGCAGGTCTGGCAGCTTAAAAGTCTTGTTACTTCTCGAACGAAATCCCACAGCTTGGCTCCATATCAGTTCTGTTGGGTTCATATTGCAATGGTACAGAAGCAAATGTAAAAATGCAGCATTTGTATGATGTGCTCGATGCTGTGAAAATGATTGTTTTTCATGTTTCTACGATACTTATCTACCTCTGTGGTACAAAACGATGGACATAGTTCCCAAATAAAGAGGATTTGGTTGTTCATTTTTGCCTTAAAAATTAAATTGTTGTGTTTTCTTAATTTAAACAACTTTTAGGAACAGTCCTTCATAAAACATCGATAATTAAGAATTTGTATTTGAAATGGAAACAGGAATTTCGCATGCAGTATGAAATTAGTAACAAGAAGATGTGCATTATTCATAGAAAATGACGATAAGTTCTCTAATTACGAGATGTAGGTATTTCAAGTTGAACGAGAAAAAAATTGATTGTGTGGAGATTTGAACTTACGCACGATTATTCCCCTATAGTCCCGATATTATTACGCTACCGACTGTGCTACACGTTCAAACCAACGCAGATAGTATACTGCATTATATACAACGCTGGGAAACCTTCAAAGCCGATTATCTCGGTAAATTTATGGAAAACATTAAGAACAGCCTATTTCTCGGCACTTTTTAACCGTGTTCCACGCGCGTGATTCACTACGGAACAGAAAACAGCCCCAGCCATTTTTATACTGCGCATTAACAGCGCGACAGTCAGAGCACAACGCTGCAGAGGCTGTGACTGTACACGACTTTTGAAATAAAAACTACGTAGCTAAAGCGTGATTAAGAAAAACGTTGATGGCTGTTAATACATTTCAATATCTTAAAGTTCCATTTAGCGTAACTTGGCAATAAAACATCTAATACATACGTAGGATCTACTTCCAAGAGCGTAACAACACCAGTGTTCGTGTGCTACGGCTTCTGACCAATCATCGCGTTTGTGTTTGTTTACATCAGGTTTATTCTGATGATGAACGTATTATACAGGGTGTTACAAAAAGGTAAGGCCAAACATTCAGGAAACATTCCTCATACACAAAAAAAGAAAATATGTTATGTGGACATGTGTCCGGAAACGCTTACTTTCCATGTTAGAGCTCATTTTATTACTTCTCTTCAAATTACATTAATCATGGAATGGAAACACATAGCAACAGAACGTACCAGCGTGACTTCATACACTTTGTTACAGGAAATGTTCAAAATGTCCTCCGTTAGCGAGGATACATGCATCCACCCTCCGTCGCATGGAATCCCTGCTGTGCTGATGCAGCCTTGGAGAATGGCGTATTGTATCACAGCCGTCCAAAATACGAGCACGAACAGTCTCTACATTTGGTACCGGGGTTGCGTAGAAAAGAGCTTTCAAATGCCCCCATAAATGAAAGTCAAGAGGGTTGAGGTCAGGAGAGCGTGGAGGCCATGGAATTGGTCCGCCTCTACCAATCCATCGGTCACCGAATCTGTTGTTGAGAAGTGTGTAAGTAGGCTGTTTAGATTTTTATATTGGTAATGCCACGTAGCGCTCTGTATGAAAATCACTGGCTGTGCTGTGTGCAGTCTGTGGCTAGTTTGCATTGTTGTCTGCCATTGTAGTGTTGGGCAGTGGCAGCTGGATGTGAACAGCGCGTAGCGTTGCGCAGTTGGAGGTGAGCCGCCAGCAGTGGTGGACGTGGGGAGAGAGATGGCGGAGTTTTGTAATTTGTCATGAATTGCTATATGTATTATGACTACTAAGGTAAATACATTGTTTGTTCTCTATTAATATCTTTCATTTGCTAACTATCCCTACCAGTAGTTAGTGCCTTCTGTAGTTTGAATCTTTTATTAGCTGGCAGTAGTGGCGCTCGCTGTATTGCAATAGGCTCGCTGTATTGCAGTAGTTCGAGTAACGCAGATTTTTGGTGAGGTAAGTGATTTGTGAAACGTATAGGTTAATGTTAGTCAGGGCCATTCCTTTGTAGGGATTTCTGAAAGTCAGATTGCGTTGCGCTAAAAAAAATATTGTGTGTCAGTTTAAGCACAGTCTTGTATAAATTGTTCTAAGGGGACGTTTCATATGTCGACCCTTAGCCGAGGATACCTCACTGGAATCTTCTGATTTTTTCTTGTAGTTTGTGTAATTAGTGTAGCTTTTGTTTATTGCTAGCGCGTAATTATAGAGAGAATTTCCTTGGTAGTTGTGGTTTTTCATTGTTGCGCAGTAAAACAGTTGTGGCATGCATGTAGATTTGCACCAAGTATTTCGCAGCTGCAATTAACTAGATATTATTTTCAGTGCTATGTTAATGTGTTCTCTTATTTTTGCTCTTCAAATTGTGTTTTTCTGTGTTATCGTTTGAAATATTGTCACAATAATGGCGTGTGAAAAACGTAACACTAGGCACCAAAGTAAACTAAGAAATAATAGTGACGACGAGCGTAGCTTATCAGCACCACTGTGTAGTGAATTAACAGACATTCCAAGTAGTAATTTGGTAATTGTGCATAGGGAAATGGAGCGGGCGGCAAATAATGGTGCAGACAGTGAAACAGGTTGTGAACAGGGAAGCATTATCGATCGATCGGTCAGCAACAGCTCGCCTCAGGAATCCGAAATGACAGGACACAATTTTACAAATACTGTAGATTCAGGTTTTGCGTCCTCACCGTTTTCTCAAATAAGTCAAGACACATTTTCAGCTTGTCAAAATGTGAATGTTGCCGGTGCAAATGCACTGCCGAAAAGCGTAGAGGAACAGATTCCAGACACTAATGCATTGTTATTACAACTAATGCAACAAATGGAACAAAATCAGAGACAAACACAGCAAAAGCTTCAAAAGTTAGACACAATGGAACAAAATCTTCAAAAGTTAGACACAATGGAACAACACCAGAGACAAACACAGCAACAGTTAGACGCAATGGAACAAAATCTTCAAAAGTTGGACACCATGCTTGAACAAACACGTGAAGATTTAACTACTGAGTTACATAACATTGAATCGAAATGTCAAAAAGTCTGTAATGACGTAAAAACACAAATTTGGGAGCATTTCCAACCTATTTTTTCGCGTCATGAAAATGCATTACAGAGTCACGAAGCAGCCATAAAAGAACTGCAAACTATTGTTCATGAAAATCATAAGACCTTGCAAGCTAAAATGGACTCAGTTGCATCTACCGATTCGGTTACACAACTTGCAAAAACTCAGGAAACTTAAAGGACACAGTAGATACTCTGAAAATTGGTTCAGTTAGACACATGGAGGAAATTAGTTCATTATCAGAGAAAGTAGTTGAACTTTCGGATCAGCTAAATAATTTATCTGCGAAGGTAGATGATAATCTGAATGACACAAAACCGGTAGTCTTTAATGACACAGAAGAGTGCGAACAAATTAGGAAACTGAAACAAAATCCGAATCTAATTAATACGCAACACCAAAGAGAAATCCGGGAAGTACAAGATCAGCTGACACAGGTAATACAAGAATTACGTATTTCAGAGGACACTCGCTCTCCAATATGGGAAGAGGGACATAGAAATACGGAACAGCCACAAAATAATAACACAGGGCATTTCGGAAGTTATGAAAGAAATTGGCAATGTGCACCGAATTTTGAGATCGAACCGCCAACACGACGTAACAATGACCGATATGCTACTCGCCGACACGATGATTTTGACTATAAGCTGTTCATTACTACACGTAAATTCAAAACGTTTAAGAATTCTGCCAACGACATTCATCCACAAGCGTGGCTCCATCAATTCTCTCATTGTTTTCCTCCCAACTGGTCATTGGAGCACAGGTTAGAATTTATGTGTGGCTACTTGGAGAATGAACCAGCTGTAAGAATGCGATCGGTCATTCACGATTGTCACAGTGAAGGAGAATTTTACCATGCGTTCCTCTCAGCATATTGGTCACAAGCTACACAAGACCGAGTAAAACATAGCATCATGATGATGAAACACTTTGAACAATCTGAATTTGTCTTGTCAAATATTTTGAAGACATGTTGCACAAGAATCAGTACCTGTCAAACCCATACAGCCCCTCAGAACTCATCCGCATTTGCTTAATCAAATTACCTGAACATTTATGACATATTATTTTGGCAGGACGTTGCAAAGACGACATTGAAGCTTTTCAGCGACTCTTACAAGAATTAGAAATTGACACAGACAGTCGCGGGATGTGAAAACAGGAAAACAATCACTACAGGTCACATCCGTCACAATTCTGTGACGACAGAAGCAATAAATGGCCACGACAAGCCTATTCTTACAACGTAAATCGTGACCAAAACAGACACCACCCGTATGACAACCACTGGCAGAGTAATAGTTACAGAGAAAGATCGCATTTCCGTAGTAATGAATATGACAGAGACAATCATAGAAACAGACAATTTGGCAACCAGAACTATTATTATCACGGGAGACAGAATAACTTCAGACGCAATGGTCCCCGTGCAGAGGTAATTCAGGGAGAAATTCTACACCACATGACCGACAAACAAGAAACTATGTAAACTACCGACAAAACGACAGACGTGAATTTCATCAGAACTGGCGGGTTTCTAACAGAGCTGGGCCCTCTCGGCAAGGCGAATTTGTAGAAGTTAGGCCTCCAAATCCCAATAACGACGCGCGCCAACAAAGGAACAGACAATGACTCGCACCACAGGCAGCTGCGTGCGCCGGCTGGCTCTGAGAAAAACAACATAGCCGCTAACCTTGAGAAAAATTCCAATATTCTTTACCGACGTATACCACATGATAATTGCGTTAAAGTTGAAACTCTGCATACTAGGAAGAGCAAAGGGCTACATCACATTTCACATGTGAAACCGTTTATTGAAAGGTAATCTGCTTTTTAACTTTGTCTTTGCCATAAAACGTTTCACTTCACATTTCTAGTATGCATTGTCAGACTTAGAGACTGTTACCATGCAACAATGTTTGAAGTTAAATATCCAGTCAAGAACCAAGAGAACTTACACTCCTGGAAATGGAAAAAAGAACACATTGACACCGGTGTGTCAGACCCACCATACTTGCTCCGGACACTGCGAGAGGGCTGTACAAGCAATGATCACACGCACGGCATAGCGGACACACCAGGAACTGCGGTGTTGGCCGTCGAATGGCGCTAGCTGCGCAGCATTGGTGCACCGCCGCCGTCAGTGTCAGCCAGTTTGCCGTGGCATATGGAGCTCCATCGCAGTCTTTAACACTGGTAGCATGCCGCGACAGCGTGGACGTGAACCGTATGTGCAGTTGACGGACTTTGAGCGAGGGCGTATAGTGGGCATGCGGGAGGCCGGGTGGACGTACCGCCGAATTGCTCAACACGTGGGGCGTGAGGTCTCCACAGTACATCGATGTTGTCGCCAGTGGTCGGCGGAAGGTGCACGTGCCCGTCGACCTGGGACCGGACCGCAGTGACGCACGGATGCATGCTAAGACCGTAGGATCCTATGCAGTGCCGTAGGGGACCGCACCGCCACTTCCCAGCAAATTAGGGACACTGTTGCTCCTGGGGTATCGGCGAGGACCATTCGCAACTGTCTCCATGAAGCTAGGCTACGGTCCTGCACACCGTTAGGCCGTCTTCCGCTCACGCCCCAACATCGTGCAGCCCGCCTCCAGTGGTGTCGCGACAGGTGTGAATGGAGGGACGAATGGAGACGTGTCGTCTTCAGCGATGAGAGTCGCTTCTGCCTTGGTGCCAATGATGGTCGTATGCGTGTTTGGCGCCGTGCAGGTGAGCGCCACAATCAGGACTGCATACGACCGAGGCACACAGGGCAACACCCGGCATCATGGTGTGGGGAGCGATCTCCTACACTGGCCGTACACCACTGGTGATCGTCGAGGGGACACTGAATAGTGCACGGTACATCCAAACCGTCATCGAACCCATCGTTCTACCATTCCTAGACCGGCAAGGGAACTTGCTGTTCCAACAGGACAATGCACGTCCGCATGTATCCCGTGCCACCCAACGTGCTCTAGAAGGTGTAAGTCAACTACCCTGGCCAGCAAGATCTCCGGATCTGTCCCCCATTGAGCATGTTTGGGACTGGATGAAGCGTCGTCTCACGCGGTCTGCACGTCCAGCACGAACGCTGGTCCAACTGAGGTGCCAGGTGGAAATGGCATGGCAAGCCGTTCCACAGGACTACATCCAGCATCTCTACGATCGTCTCCATGGGAGAATAGCAGCCTGCATTGCTGCGAAAGGTGGATATACACTGTACTAGTGCCGACATTGTGCATGCTCTGTTGCCTGTGTCTATGTGCCTGTGGTTCTGTCAGTGTGATCATGTGATGTATCTGACCCCAGGAATGTGTCAATAAAGTTTCCCCTTCCTGGGACAATGAATTCATGGTGTTCTTATTTCAATTTCCAGGAGTGTATTTAAACAGAAATTAGGAATGCATTGTTATTGCGAACAGACAACACAGTGTTAATGTGTGTGTACATTCTTGCTTGTTAGTTGCACGATTACGTAACGACTATAAGGCTCACATACTTAGAACATATACTGGTACTGCTAATGAGATTTTAATGCAACATTTTGGTTTACTTGAAAATACATTCTGAATTAAAGTACTTTCTGAGAGATACCAGATGACACAGTGGTTAGTTTATGTGACAGCTACACGATTATATCACGACGTTACTAATGAGAGACAAAATACAATGTTGCTTTTGCGGTGTATCTGTTTCATATCTGCACAGTTTTTCTGAATTATTCTGGAATGTAAAACATGTTTTAGTAGCAACTTTTGTCGTATAGCTACAAAGAGACAGCCTTTTCCGTAGCACAACAATACGTTACAGCACAGTAATTTCTTCATCACAATAATAAGCGTAATAACTAAGATATCTATATGCAAAGCATTTCAGTTTTGTTTATCATGAGGTAAGTACATTGACTTCTGCAGAACTTAGCTTTCGGAGGACAATAACTACGACACTTCCACAGAGATTATCTTACAGCAAGACGCACATTTAGCGCTACAGGACACGTATTTGAGTGATTAATTTTGTACTTAAAACATTTATTTTTAAAGATTTTTGGATTACAAAGAAGGTTTTCCGTAATACATTTCATTCCATTCTTGTAATTTGTAACACCTGAGGGTATAATTACATTAATCCTCAGGGGGGTGCACGCTTACTTTGTGTATCATGTGTTTGGCAAGCACAAGGGGCCCTAGCTAATATGGTATTTGCTTATACAACTTTACACATCGGTACCATATTTCTCTAACACACAAATTACACAGCTATCTGATCATTTAACTGAGAGATAAACAATTTTTTTACTACATCCGTGGCAGATGTTTACGTAATTACACCATTGTATAACTACACACTTACGAAATTGTATTTTGTCTGTACTTTGTGAACTGTTCATATTTTTTCAGACCCATTGTGATATTATGAGAGCTTTGAATGATATATTTGGTATGGGATCACGATTTTTAAAGTACGTTTGAGGCAGATGACACTTTTGACATGAGCAGAGAATTTTTTTTAGGTGTTGAAATTATTGGAGGAAGCTACGACGATTTTGAGAGTTGACTGAGGTGTTATGATGTTATTATTACGATGACTATGTGTATTATGCTGTTGCATTATGTTTATGATCAATAAGCTGATACTATATGAGTTATTTGATTATGCTTCATATTTGTAATGATGAAATATTGAAGAGTGTCGATGAATACGTATATGTGTAATAAGGTAAGGAGTAATGAATAGTGGGTAGGGACTCTTGACTTGTGAAAAAGGATGTTGGAAACCAAGAATCGTACTTTAAGAGTTATGAAATGTGTGTGAATGCGTGAATGTATCACAATGCCGGCGAAAATTTTTTGGACACTGTTATATTCATGAGATTTTGTTTCTACACATTTGCAACGCAAATTCTTGACCTGTGAAATATTTTTATATGAGACTGTCACTGTAGCGGAAACTGCTGTCGTAAATATTTCCGTAAGAAAGTTAAGTGACCACCTGCACGTAATGCGTCGTGGGCACCCAGCTGTGCGACAGATGCCTGGAAAAAAAAGGCCTTTCAGAGGTACAGGTGGAGAAAAAAAAAAGGGAGGCCATTATCCTCGCTATTGATGTTCCTTTGTAGAAAGCATCGCAAAAACGACATGGTCGAACTTGAAAACATATGATTACACTGTGGAGCTCTTAATTTATGATATTTAATGAAATGCCTAATGAAATGACGAGAAATATTTTTATGTCTATACACCTGATTATGACTACTGTCTCTGTAGTTGAGAGATTTTTCTACTAACTTATGAAATGCCTCATGACTACTGAATGATGTTCTTATGCTTTACTTTGTACATAGTTGCTTATTTCATTTGATATCTGGTTTCCAGCTGTCTTGCAGCATTGGTTTCATAAAATAAAATTAAATGCATTTGCTAATGTGAACACTTTCTGTCAACAGATCTATTAAATAATAATTTTGTAATCCACATTCTTTAAAAAAGGAGCACTTGGAAAGGAAAGAACAATAAGAAGGGACTAGTAACAGTAACTGGACACATAATTTTCTTTTCAAGTACATGGTAATATTTTTTTTACAATAAGTTGTTGTGGTGCTTCACTTTAATTACATAGACATTAAGATGTGAATATACATTTCCCTTATCTGCATTGTTGTTTTTACTGTAATATTTTTTCTGCTTGAGCTATGTCATGTTTAGGTATAAGTTGCTGCTGTTTGCCAGACATAGTGTTATTGAATTTGACTTTGTATTATTCTGTTAAGCCAGTTTTACTAATGATTTATTTTTATTGTTTGCTGCACATTGCCTTATATTAGTTGTAATATTACAATTGCTTTGCTAATTTCTTAATGCTGCTTGCTTCGCAAATCTGCGTTTTTTTTCATTGCTGTTTATATTAATTGTTTTATGTGATGCTGCATTGCCTCATCCCTTGGTATATACATCTGAGCTCAGTAGATTTAAGTTAGCTTAAGAGGGGTAGACTATATAAGAAACTAACTATGATGACTTGGAAGAAATGTATTGAGAAGCTATATGAAAATGGTTTGGGCAAAAAAAAGGATACTGTGGAGAAAAACTATTTTTGACAGAGGATGTGAACAGAATACAGAAAGCAGGCTTAGATAGGACTTTTGGGAATAATGATGAACGAAGGGAGATCTCCATGCAAAATACTGCAGTAAAACAAACCCTGTCCTTTCCTTTTGTGTTATCCCACTATGTGTTTGTGTACCCTTGTGTATTTGTTTTCTTCCTGTCTCTGTGTAGTTTCATAGAATTTTTTCTTCTTTTAATATTAAGCTACATTCACTATGATGAGGAATACTGTTATCCTCAAATATAATTGGCATTAATAATATGTTATTTACTTTGTAAAGGTGTAATTTTTGTTGCTCATGTGTGAAGTTGATGTTTCGAAAGTTATTCTGATCGTATATGTATTTACTTATGTCATAATTCCTGTAACACTGATGTATATGTTTATTTCTATTCTTTTGTAAAGCCCCTATTACTACAAACGTTATCTGTATTGTTATGTTCTTTAATGATGTATTTTGTACCTTTGTTATTGTATTTTTATGTTATAAAATTGTAAGTGACACCAGTTCATCTAATTAAGTAACTTGTACGTTACATTTCACTGCACACGTTTCTGTTGGTCATAGTATATGGACAATATGTGAGAAGTAGGGACTGTTAGTGTTTGCACGTGTGTTAATAATTCAGCAAGGGACTGGATAACAGCATTGCTGGTTCTAAGGACAATTCCAAAAACTTTGTTAGTGCACAAGTGGTGGTTATGGACTTGTTATATTCTCTGCAAGACTCTTCAATGATGATTGTGCACCTGCACAGTCGCAATAGATGGCTGCTGGCCGTCTCTACAAGGACTGAAGTGGGTCTACACCTTTGATGACCCACCAATACCATTATTTCTACAAGGACTACAGTGGGTCTACACCTTTGCTGACTCACCAGTACCATTATTTCACCAATACCATTATTTCTACAAGGACTACAGTGGGTCTACACCTTTGCTGACTCACCAGTACCATTATTTCTACAAGGACTGCAGTGGGTCTGCACCTCTGGTGGCCCACCAATACAATACTCTTTACCAGGACTACAGTGGGTCTGCTCTGTGATGACCTACCTACCAATCTTCTTCAAAACGTCGAATGACTCTGTTGTGGGTTTGCTCTGTTGTGGCCCATTACCTGTCTGCATGTCAAGAGTCAGCACAGTCTTTCCATTGGAAGGACAACACTACTTCTTCACGACTGCATGGAAATCCACTACTTCCGTGTGCATTGTCTTTTACTGCTCAGACTTTGAGAAAACAAACTGCAGGTTTACTCTTATGATGAATGATCAGGACTGTCTTTATGGACTGTGAGAAAATTTTAGCTTTTGACCAACATTGTATCAATAAGTATGTGCATTTGATTTCTTTGTTATTGTATTTATGAAAAATTTTATCAAATCATTAATGGCCACTGGCCAAAACAATTTGTAAAATTTTTTGTGGGGAGCATGGGGGCTATGTAAGTAGGCTGTTTAGATTTTTATATTGGTAATGCCACGTAGCGCTCTGTATGAAAATCACTGGCTGTGCTGTGTGCAGTCTGTGGCTAGTTTGCATTGTTGTCTGCCATTGTAGTGTTGGGCAGCGGCAGCTGGATGTAAACAGCGCGTAGCGTTGCGCAGTTGGAGGTGAACCGCCAGCAGTGGTGGATGTGGGGAGAGAGATGGCGGAGTTTTGTAATTTGTCATGAACTGCTATATATATTATGACTATTAAGGTAAATACATTGTTTGTTCTCTATTAATATCTTTCCTATCAGTAGTTAGTGCCTTCCGTTGTTTGAATCTTTTATTAGCTGGCAGTAGTGGCGCTCGCTGTATTGCAATAGGCTCGCTGTATTGCAGTAGTTCGAGTAACGAAGATTTTTGGTGAGGTAAGTGATTTGTGAAACGTATAGGTTAATGTCAGTCAGGGCCATTCCTTTGTAGGGATTTCTGAAAGTCAGATTGCGTTGCGCTAAAAAAAATATTGTGTGTCAGTTTAAGCACAGTCTTGTATAAATTGTTCTAAGGGGACGTTTCAAGTGTACGAACACTTCGACTGAACTGTGCAGGAGCTCCATCGTGCATCAAA
Organism: Schistocerca cancellata; assembly: GCF_023864275.1. Classification (NCBI taxonomy): domain Eukaryota; kingdom Metazoa; phylum Arthropoda; class Insecta; order Orthoptera; family Acrididae; genus Schistocerca; species Schistocerca cancellata. The sequence goes on from NC_064626.1 coordinate 1,152,715,250, forward strand.
CCACATGTTGTGTCGTACTTGTAAAGGCACATGTTCTAGCAGCACAGGTAGAGTATCCCGTATGAAATCATGATAACGTGGTCCGTTGAGCGTAGGTGGAAGAACATGGGGCCCAATCAAGACATCACGAACAATGCCTGCCCAAACGTTCACAGAAAATCTGTGTTGATGATGTGATTGCACAATTGCGTCCGGATTCTCGTCAGCCCACACATGTTGATTGTGAAAATTTACAATTTGATCACGTTGGAATGAAGCCTCATCCATAAAGAGAACATTTGCACTGAAATGAGGATTGACATATTGTTGGATGAACCATTCGCAAAAGTGTACCCGTGGAGGCCAATCAGCTGCCGATAGTGCCTGCACACGCTGTAATGGTACCGAAACAACTGGTTCTCCCGTAGCACTCTCCATACAGTGACGTGGTCAACGTTACCTTGTACAGTAGCAACTTCTCTGACGCTGACATTAGGGTTATCGTCAACTGCACGAAGAATTGCCTCGTCCATTGCAGGTGTCCTCGTCGTTCTAGGTCTTCCCCAGTCGCGAGTCATAGGCTGGAATGTTCCATGCTCCCTAAGACGCCGATCAATTGCTTCGAACGTCCTCCTGTCGGGACACCTTCGTTCTGGAAATCTGTCTCGATACAAACGTACCGCGCCATGGCTATTACCCCGTGCTAATCCATAAATCAAATGGGCATCTGCCAAATCCGCATTTGTAAACATTTCACTGACTGCAAAACCACGTTCGTGATGAACACTAACCTGCTGATGCTACGTACTGATGTGCTTGATGCTAGTACTGTAGAGCAATGAGTCGCATGTCAACACAAGCACCGAAGTCGACATTACCTACCTTCAATTGGGCCAACTGGCGGTGAATCGAGGAAGTACAGTACATACTGACAAAACTAAAATGAGCTCTAACATGGAAATTAAGCGTTTCCGGACACATGTCCACATAACATCTTTTCTTTATTTGTGTGTGAGGCATGTTTCCTGAAAGTTTAGCCGTACCTTTTTGTAACACACTGTAGAAGTCGTTTGGATTGTCGGTACTGAATACACGTCCGCCCCCGTTAGCTGAGTGGTCAGCGCGTCCGAATGCGACGCCAAGGGGCCGGGGTTGGATTCCCGAGATTTTCTCCGCTCAGGGACTGGGTGTTGTGTTGTTCTCATCATCATTTCATCCCCATCTCCGATACGCAAGTCACCCAACGTGGCGTCGAATGCAATAAGTACTTGCCCTTGGCGGCCGAACTTCCCCGATCGCTCATTTCCACTGAATACGCGACATGCAACGCCATCTTTGAGACAACCTTGTCGACATAAACTTGTTGACGTAAATAAAACTAACTGAGGCTGACATGTTGAGCTAAAGATGGCGTTACTTCAGTACTTGCGTGAAGTTCGTAACAGTATTTTGCACAATCGGGACAAAATTGGGTGTTGTCGGATGGTGGGACAAGAAGGTCCAAAGCAGTAACTGTCCCGATACATCGGGATGGCAAACCTACTATCACAGAACCAACTATTACCACTTTCTCTGTTAGTGTAACTGGCGTTATTGTTCTGCTCTCGCACGCTTAACTGTCTATTTCAGGGATTCCCAAACTGGTCGATATCGACCCCTTGGGGTCTTAATCGGTTTCCTAGGGGTCGACATAAACGAAAACTGATTTTGGGGGTCGACGAGGTCTAAAAATCGACCCCTATTAAATTAACACAAGTTCTTATTTAAAACTTTCAAAATAGGTAGGTACTGTATTGTTTATGTTGTGTTACGTGTACTAAGAATAATTAATATTTTTGTAGTAAATAGCATTGTTGTAGTAATGTCAAGTCTCAAGTTCGTACAAGAAGAAAAACTTGGCATGTCTGTGTGGACAAGTTTGTGCAAGGACTTCGAGCGTACGTCTTTTTATTCCGTTAAATTTTGATGAGAAAATGAAGTCAACTTTACTCTCTTAACCAAGTGCAAAGTTTTCCAATTGGTACCTTATTACCTAGGTATTTTGTATCAATAGGAAAAAACTAAAGCTAGGCCCCCCTTATTCATAATAGTCTGCTAACTTAAAGCATTGCTAATTCTCACTCTGTCTTCTTCTATTGACCTAAGTCAGAATGAAGAATAACACTCTGTAGCAGCTGTTTCAAGTTAGCGGACCATTATGAATAAGGGGGTTGATCTTAAAAGTACGTAATTTGGCCATGGGGGTCTGAGGTAACAGTTCATTTTGGAAAAGGGGTCACTTGTCCAAAATAGTTTGGGGCTCCCTGGTCTATTTGTTGTTTACCCATGACGAACTTCGTGATTTTTAAAAATTTTATTCAATCTGCTTTGTAGAGTGAAGCCGCCTACTGTCTATAATTTGTTTTCTGCTGTTCTGCAATGACGCACGGAACTTGTAGAGTATTTCGTAACGAGAGGATGGGATGACCCGCGCTTTAAGGAAAAGTGCTAATTGGAACGGCGGCTCCGTCTTTCTTTTTTGCAGATATCGTAGACTGTCCTTCTGAATTTGGATAACACGATGCCAGAGGTCAAGAAATAGATTTCTGAATGTCTTTGTTCGCTTGTTTCAGTACAGCGAATATCGGATGAACTGCATTGTATTAAACTTTGAAAGCACAAGGATAGCCTCCTTAAGATTTTACAAACGACTACTGAAAAGTGACGTTACCGATTTTCTAAAAATTTTCATACGTCTTCATCATCTTCATCTTCATCTTCATCTTCTCTTCAGGTATTAGCCAGGAATTGCCTGTTACGTTATCCATCTCTGTCGGGGTCTTCCTCTGCCTCTTCTCCCATGACACTTATAATTTCTTGCCTTTAAGAGAGGTCTCTCACTCTCCATTCTTCTGTAATCTCGAATTTTATTACTGAGGCTAAAGATTTCCAGTTCTTCTCTAATATCTTGATCTCTTAGCCTGTCTTCTCTTGTGCAACCTTTAACACCTCTAAGGAATTTCATTATTGTGCCTGAATCCGGCTTTCTTGCTTCTTGGTTATCACTCAGGTCTCACTGCCATAGAGCAGTGTGGGAACTACAACATTTTTGTAAAATTTAATTTGAGTGTCTTTCCTGGATTTGTTTTTTAGGTTTCTGTTGATTGTTCCGCACACCCGGCTAAATTTACTAAGTTTAATTTCCATATCTCTGGTGTAGTCATATGTCATTTCACATCCGAGGTAACTGAAATGCTTTACTTGCTCTAAAGTCTTCTGATCGATCACTATTTTAGTTCTGATTGGTTCTTTCCCCATGACGTCCACTGTCTTAGTTTTTTCTTTGGAAATTTCCATGTTAAATTTTGCACTTATTTGTTTTAGTGAAGTAGATTCCTTTCTCAAGGTCATCTTCCTTGTCTATTAGGATCACTGCATCATCAGCATATAGCAAAATTATTCTAAAAATGTTCCTGTCTAGGTAGATGCCTTTCTGATTTCCACATATGTGTTATTGCATTAATGTAGATCTTGAACAAAGATCAAGCCTTGTCGTACCCCTTTGTTAGTTGCTATCTCATTAGTTGTTTTACCATTTAGATCTAGAGTGATATTTGTGTCTTGACATAAACTTTTTATCGCATTTACTACATCTACATCAACAAGGATACTCTGCAAATCACATTTAAGTGCCTGGCAAGGGTTCATCGAACCACCTTCACAATTCTCTATTATTCCAATCTTGTATAGCGAGCGGAAAGAATGAGCACCTATATCTTTCCGTACGAGCTCTGATTTCCTTTTTGGTGATCGTTCCTCCCTATGTAGGTCGGTGTCAACAAAATATTTTCGCTTTCGGACGAGAAAGTTGGTGATTGGAATTACATGAGATGATTCCGTCGCAACGAAAAACTCCTTTCTTTTAATGATGTCCATCCCAAATCCTGTATCATTTATGTGACACTCTCTCCCATATTTCGCGATAATACAAAACGTGCTGCCCTTATTTGAACTTTTTCGATGTACTCCGTCAGTCCTGTCTGGTAAGGATTCCACACCGCGCAGCAGTATTCTAAAAGAGGACGGACAAGCGTAGTGTAGGCAGTCTCCTTAGTAGCTCTGTTACATTAGAAAAGTGTCGTGCCAATAAAACGCAGTCTTTGGTTAGCCTTCCCCACAACATTTTCTATGTGTTCCTTCCAATTTAACTTGTTCGTAATTGTAATTCCTAGTTATTTAGTTGAATTTAAGGCTTTTGGATTAGACTGATTTATCGTGTAACCGAATTTTAACGAGTTCCTTTTAGCACTCATGTGGATTACCTCACACTTTTCGTTATTTGAGGTCAACTGCAACTTTTCGCACCATTCCGATATTTCTTCTAAATCGTTTTGCAGTTTGTTTTGATCTACCCGATATTTCTTCTAAATCGTTTTGCAGTTTGTTTTGATCTACTGATGACTTTATTAGTCGATAAACGACAGCGTCATCTGCAAACAACCGAAGACGGCTGCTCAGATTGTCTCCAAAATCATTTATATAGATAAGGAATAACAAAGGGCTTATAACACTACCTTGGGGAACGCCAGAAATCACTTCTGTTTTACTCGATGACTTTCCATCAATTACTACTAACTGTGACGTCTCTGTCAGGAAGTCACAAATCCACTCACATAACTGAGACGATATTCCACATACACGCAATTTCGCTACAGGCCGCTTGTGTGGTACAGAGTCAAAAGCCTTCCGGAAATCCAGAAATACGGAATCGATCTGAAATCCCTTGTCAATAGCATTCAACACTTCATGCGAATGAAGAGCTAGTTGTGTTTCACAAGAACGATGTTTTCTAAACCCATGTTCACTGTGTGTCAATAGACCGTTTTCTTCGAGGTAATTCATAATGTTCGAACACAATGTATGTTCTAAAATCCTGCTGCCTATCGACGTTAACGATATGGGCCTGTAATTGAGTGATTACTCCTACTACCTTTCTTGAATATTGGTGTGACCTGTGCAACTTTCCAGTCTTTGGGTATGGTCTTTCGTCGAGCGAACGGTTGTATATGATTGTTAAGTATGGAGCTAATGCATCAGCATACTCCGAAAGGAACCTAATTGGTATACAGTCTGGACCAGAAGATTTGCTTTTATTAAGTGATTTAAGTTGCTTCACTACTCCGAGGATATTTACTTCTACGTTGCTCAGGTTGGCAGCTGTTCTCGATTCGAATTCTGGAATACTTACTTCGTGTTCTTTTGTGAAGGCATTTCGGAAGCCTGTGTTTAGCAACTCTGCTTTGGCAGCACTGTCTTCGATAGTATCTCCATCGCTATCGCGCAGAGAAGGCATTGATTATTTCTTGTCGCTAACATACTCCACATACGACCTGAATCTCATTTGATTTTCTGCCAGGTTTCGAGACAAAGTTTCATTGTGGAAACTGTTATAGGCATCTCGCATTGAACTTCCTCGCTAAGTTTCGAGCTTCTGTAAAGGATCGCCAATCTTGGGGATTTTGCGTCTGTTTAAATTTGGCATGTTTGTTTCGTAGTTTCTGCAACAGTGTTCTAACCCGTTTTGTGTACCAAGGAGGATCAGCTCCGTCGTTTGTTAATTTATTTGGTATAAATCTCTCAATTACTGCCGATACTATTTCTTAGAATTTAAGCCACATCTGGTCTATACTTATATTATTAATTTGGAATGAGTGGAGATTGTCTCTTAGGAAGGCGTCAAGTGAATTTTTATTGCTTTTTTGAATAGGTATATATTTCGCTTATTTTTCGAGGATTTGGGGATTACAATATTCAATCTTGCTACTACAGCCCTGTGTTCACTAATCCCTGAATCGGTTTTGATTCTCATTATTAACTCAGGATTATTTGTTGCTAAGAGGTCAAGTATGTTTTCACAACCGTTTACTATTCGCATAGGCTCATGAACTAACTGCTCGAAATAATATTCAGAGAATGCGTTTAGCACAATTTTGGATGATAATTTATGCGTACCTCTGAAATAAAACATGTATTTTCGCCAACATATCGAGGGTAAATTAGTCACCACCAACTATAATCGTATGAGTCGAGTACGTGTTTGAAATCAGACTCAAGTTTTCTTTGAACCTTTCAGCAACTGTATCATCTGAATTGGGAGGTCGGTAAAAGGATCCAATTATTATTTTACTCCGGTTGCCAACAATTACCTCTGCCCATACTAACTCAGGAAGTATCTACTTCAATTTCGCGACAAGTTAAACTACTTCTGACAGCAACAAACACGCCACCGCCAACCGTGTTTAGCCTATCCTTTCGGAACACCCTTAGGTTCTTCGCAAAAATTTCTGCTGAGCTTTTCTCCGGCTTTAGCCAGCTTTCAGTGCCTATAACGATTTGGGCATCAGTGCTTTCTATTAGCACTTGGAGCTCTGGTACTTTCCCAACACAGCTACGACAATTTACAACTGTTATACCAGTGGTTCCTGTATCTACTTTTTTCCTGTGTTCAGCCTGCACCCTTTTGTGACTGAAGCCCGTCTTGTGTTTTCCTGAGACCCTCTAACGTAAAAAACTACCCAGTCCACGCCACACAGCCCCTGCCACCCGAAAAGCCACCTCCTGCGTATAGTGGACACCTGACCTATTCAGCGGAGCCCGAAACCCAACCACCCTTTGGCACAAGTCGAGGAATCTGCAGCCTACACAGTCGCAGAACCGTTTGAGCCTCTGATTCAGGCCCTCCACTCGGCTCTGTACCAGAGGTCCGCAATCGGTTCTGTCGACTACGCCGCAAATGATCGGCTCTGCTTTCATCTTGCAAGGAAGACTGGCAGCCTTTGCCATTTCTATTAGCCGCTCGAAACCAGGGAGAATCTCTTCTTATCCAAAGTGACACACATCATTGGTACCGGCGTGAGCAACCACCTGCAGTTGGCTGCACCCTGTGCTCTTCATGGCATCCGGGAGGACCCTCTCCACATCTGGAATGACTCCACCCGGAATGCACACGGAGTGCACATTGCATTTCTTACCCTTCTTGTCAGGCAAGTCCCTAAGGGGCCCCATAATGCGCCTAACGTTGTAACTCCCAACTACCAATAATCACACCCTCTGCGATTGCCCGGATCTTGCAGGCTGAGTGGTTTCCTATGAAACAGGACAGGCGACTAGATGCTTTGGATATCCGCGATTCATTATTATTTCCCAAAGTTTCTGTCTATTGACATCGTCAAAAGCGTTTTTAAAGTCGAAAAAAGCAATGTGTGTTTCTTTATTTTACTCTTACCGATTTTCTATTATTTTCTGTAGAATAAAAACTCTATTGTGGAGCGTCCTTTCCTAAAACCCATTTGTTCCTCATGCAGTACTGCTTCTGCTATGTTTTGAAGTCCTGTATTTATAATCTTAGCATACACCTTGTACGCTGAGTCCAGTAAACTTATTCCTCCGTAATTACTGCATAGGCTTTTATCTCCTTTTTTAAAAAATTGATATCACTCTAGCTGTTTTCCAGCCTTTGGGAATACTCTTCTTCTTCCAACATTTGTCGAAGAGATGTAGAAGTCGTTGGTGTAGCATCATTCCTCCATATTTTAATAATTCAGCATTAATGCCGTTTTTCCTGTTGTTTATATGTTCTTAAGTGATGTTAGTGCAGATGTTAATTCGTCAGACTGTATTTCATCTAATCCTTTCTCGTCTAGTTGTTCAATTTCAGTTTCTTGTGCTGTATGATCGTACCACAATTCGCTGTGTTGATGTAGCCACTGTTCTTCTTCAATAGTATTTATTCGTATCTTCTCTCTTTTTGTTGTCTTCCGTGGATATCATGTTCGATATCAGAAATAAACCTATCCCAGTATTTCTGGTTTGCTTTCCTTCAGGGATGGCTAGAGGACAAATGTAAGGATGTAGAGGCTTATCTCACTAGGGGTAAGATAGATACTGCCTACAGGAAGATTAAAGAGACCTTTGGAGATAAGAGAACCACTTGTATGAACATCAAGAGCTCAGATGGAAACCCAGTTCTAAGCAAAGAAGGGAAAGCAGAAAGGTGGAAGGAGTATATAGAGGGTCTATACAAGGGCGATGCACTTGAGGACAATATTATGGAAATGGAAGAGGATGTAGATGAAGATGAAATGGGAGATACGATACTGCGTGAAGAGTTTGACAGAGCACTGAAAGACCTGAGTCGAAACAAGGCCCCTGGAGGAGACAACATTCCATTAGAACTACTGACAGCCTTGGGAGAGCCAGTCCTGATAAAACTCTACCATATGGTGAGCAAGATGTATGAAACAGGCGAAATACCCTCAGACTTCAAGAAGAATATAATAATTCCAATCCCAAAGAAAGCAGGTGTTGACAGATGTGAAAATTACCGAACAATCAGCTTAATAAGCCACAGCTGCAAAGTACTAACACGAATTCTTTACAGACGAATGGAAAAACTAGTAGAAGCCGACCTCGGGGAAGATCAGTTTGGATTCCGTAGAAATACTGGCACACGTGAGGCAATACTGACCTTACGACTTATCTTAGAAGAAAGATTAAGGAAAGGCAAACCTAAGTTTCTAGCATTTGTAGACTTAGAGAAAGCTTTTGACAACGTTGACTGCAATACTCTAATTCAAATTCTAAAGGTGGCAGGGGTAAAATACAGGGAACGAAAGGCTATATACAATTTGTACAGGAACCAGATGGCAGTTATAAGAGTCGAGGGGCATGAAAGGGAAGCAGTGGTTGGAAAGGGAGTAAGACAGGGTTGTAGCCTCTCCCCGATGTTATTCAATCTGTATATTGAGCAAGCAGTAAAGGAAACAAAAGAAAAATTTGGAGTAGGTATTAAAATCCATGGAGAAGAAATAAAAACTTTGAGGTTCGCCAATGACATTGTAATTCTGTCAGAGACAGCAAATGACTTGGAAGAGCAGTTGAACGGAATGGATGGTGTCTTGAAGGGAGGATATAAGATGAACATCAACAAAAGCAAAACTAGGATAATGGAATGTAGTCGAATTAAGTCAGGTGATGCTGAGGGTATTAGATTAGGAAATGAGTCACTTAAAGTAGTAAAGGAGTTTTGCTATTTGGGGAGCAAAATAACTGATGATGGTCGAAGTAGAGAGGATATAAAATGTAGACTGGCAATGGCAAGGAAAGCGTTTCTGAAGAAGAGAAATTTGTTAACATCGAGTATAGATTTAAGTGTCAGGAAGTCATTTCTGAAAGTATTTGTATGGAGTGTAGCCATGTATGGAAGTGAAACGTGGATGATAAATAGCTTAGACAAGAAGAGAATAGAAGCTTTTGAAATGTGGTGCTACAGAAGAATGCTGAAGATTAGATGGGTAGATCACATAACTAATGGGGAAGTATTGAATAGGATTGGGGAGAAGAGAAGTTTGTGGCACAACTTGACCAGAAGAAGGGATCGGTTGGTAGGACATGTTCTGAGGCATCAAGGGATCACCAATTTAGTATTGGAGGGCAGCGTGGAGGGTAAAAATCGTAGGGGGAGACCAAGAGATGAATACACTAAGCAGATTCAGAAGGATGTAGGTTGCAGTAGGTACTGGGAGATGAAGATGCTTGCACAGGATAGAGTAGCATTTAGCGTCATTTCTTTTCTCCTTATACTACTGTTTGCTCTCAGTAATGGGGTTGTTTAAGTATTTTATATATGCATCCTATTTTTCTTTGACAGCTTTCATTATATCCTCATTCCACAATTTTAGGCCTTTACTTTTCCGTATTCTTTTCTTTTTACCCATTGTCTCTCCTGCTACTCCGCATACAGTATTCTTCAGAGTTTGCCATTCTTCTTCTATATTGTCTTTAGTTTGTAAGTTTGCTAGTTCTTCATTTAATCTCCTTCGGTAAAGGTGTCTGATACTGTCCTCTTCAAGCAAGTATACCGTATAAACGCTTTGGTCTTGTTGGTTTGTTACTTGTTTAGTTATTCTATACTGGAGATTAGTAAGAAACGATCTGATCCTATATCTTGTCCTCTATAAACTCTTTTATTCCTTACTTGGCCCGCTAGCTTATCATTTACGAAAATGTAGTCAATTATTAATCTTTGACCTCTGCTGGCCAAGTATATTTGTGTATATCCTTTTTCTTAAAAAGTGAATTTGTGATATTTAAATTATTGTAAGTGGCAAAATCTCTTAGTAATTTTCCATTTTCATTACATATTGGTTCTCCAAACGGACTTATAACGTTTGTTCCTGGTATATTTCCTATTCTGGCGTTGAAATCATCCATCATAATAATCTGATCAGTAGCACTGTATTTACTCAGAGTCTTCTGTAGTTGAAACTTCCTGGCAGATTAAAACTGTGTGCCCGACCGAGACTCGAACTCGGGACCTTTGCCTTTCGCGGGCAAGTGCTCTACCATCTGAGCTACCGAAGCACGACTCACACCCGGTCCTCACAGGTTTACTTCTGCCAGTATCTCTTCTGTAGTTCTTCATAGAAGCTTTCAGACTCAACTTTTCTCCCTTCTTCAGGTGCAGATACACTTGTAAAGCTGGCGTTACCGCTTATCAGTTTCAGCCTGACTGTAAGTATTCTTTCACTTACGTATGTGCACTCTTAAATGTCTTTTTCCCATTTTTTATGCAGGAGTAGTGCTACACCTTTGCTTGCTCTTTTATGTTGTTCAACACCACTATAGAACATAATGAAATCCCCTATTTCCTCTTAATTTCTTTTTAGTTTCTGTGAGTGCTATAGCATCGATATTCATGTCGCTTAGTATATTTACCAGTTCTACCTCCTTTTGGGAAATTGCTCTCACATTCCAGGTTACTACATTGATGTGTCCATTTATCCACTTTCGCTTGTCCTTTTTCATAGCCTTGTCATTTACTTTTGAGACCGTCCTGTTTCCGAGGCTTGTTTGGGTACTGGGAGTAGTCTTTGTTTTCTGAGGTTGGTTACAAGCCATCTCCTCAACCTCCTTCTAGGAGGGCCAGGATTTTCTTTCGGGGTTGTCTCCCTTAGACGATATGTTCCGGTTATTTAAAGGCGCCGGAAATAAGTTCGCCTTTCATCCTTTCCCATTGGCTTTGTAGCCTGTATCCAATGTGTGTCTCACCACTCATGCCTTCTAGGATGTGGGAGTAGGGTTTGTTGGCAGAGCTACATGGAAATCCTTGAGGTCTGATTTATTTTTCAAATTTCGGTGGACATTTCCCAGAGTTTTGTTTCTGCAAACAGGTATCGGCAGCCTGAGCAGACTCTGGGGTCCTTTGCCAACCTTTGATTGTTGGAGAATAGAAAAGAGAAATGAAACACACCCTCAGGTTGCTACCTACATACTCCCAAGGCAGGAGCCCACTGGGGGGACTACTCTTTGTCTGGAATCTCACCAGCTGACCTGTCTGGCATGGGTGACCCTACCGGGAGCATAGCTTCCACCAGCATAGCTCAGTGGATCACTGATACACATAAACCTCCCCGCCACGGTTAAGGTTGTAGTCCCTGAGGAGAATTTTCATATGTTTTTATAAAACTTCTCCGAGAAATTGCCGGAGGAGTTTGTTCACTGCGTGTCTTCAACATTTCGTTATTGTGCTCAACTATAAATATAACATTATTAGTGTGGTGCTATTTTGGTAACACCATATTAAATTTCTTATTTGGAAATTGATGAAAACATCATCAATTATCCTTGACAACGTACACCAATACCAAAAAGTTTAAAATTTTCCCTAAGAAATAAGGTAAACAATAAGTACATTTACATTGTTCTAATTTTGGTTGTACAGTAATATATACACTCCTGGAAATTGAAATAAGAACACCGTGAATTCATTGTCCCAGGAAGGGGAAACTTTATTGACACATTCCTGGGGTCAGATACGTCACATGATCACACTGACAGAACCACAGGCACATATACACAGGCAACAGAGCATGCACAATGTCGGCACTAGTACAGTGTATATCCATCTTTCGCAGCAATGCAGGCTGCTATTCTCCCATGGAGACGATCGTAGAGATGCTGGATGTAGTCCTGTAGAACGGCTTGCCATGCCATTTCCACCTGGCGCCTCAGTTGGACCAGCGTTCGTGCTGGACGTGCAGACCGCGTGAGACGACGCTTCATCCAGTCCCAAACATGCTCAATGGGGGACAGATCCGGAGATCTTGCTGGCCAGGGTAGTTGACTTACACCTTCTAGAGCACGTTGGGTGGCACGGGATACATGCGGACGTGCATTGTCCTGTTGGAACAGCAAGTTCCCTTGCCGGTCTAGGAATGGTAGAACGATGGGTTCGATGACGGTTTGGATGTACCGTGCACTATTCAGTGTCCCCTCGACGATCACCAGTGGTGTACGGCCAGTGTAGGAGATCGCTCCCCACACCATGATGCCGGGTGTTGGCCCTGTGTGCCTCGGTCGTATGCAGTCCTGATTGTGGCGCTCACCTGCACGGCGCCAAACACGCATACGACCATCATTGGCACCAAGGCAGAAGCGACTCTCATCGCTGAAGACGACACGTCTCCATTCGTCCCTCCATTCCACCACTGGAGGCGGGCTGCACGATGTTGGGGCGTGAGCGGAAGACGGCCTAACGGTGTTCGGGACCGTAGCCCAGCTTCATGGAGACGGTTGCGAATGGTCCTCGCCGATACCCCAGGAGCAACAGTGTCCCTAATTTGCTGGGAAGTGGCGGTGCGGTCCCCTACGGCACTGCGTAGGATCCTACGGTCTTGGCGTGCATCCGTGCGTCGCTGCGGTCCGGTCCCAGGTCGACGAGCAAGTGCACCTTCCGCCGACCACTGGCGACAACATCGATGTACTGTGGAGACCTCAAGCCCCACGTGTTGAGCAATTCGGCGGTACGTCCATCCGGCCTCCCGCATGCCCTCTATACGCCCTCGCTCAAAGTCCGTCAACTGCACATATGGTTCACGTCCACGCTGTCGCGGCACGCTACCAGTGTTAAAGACTGCGATGGAGCTCCGTATGCCACGGCAAACTGGCTGACACTGACGGCGGCGGTGCACAAATGCTGCGCAGCTAGCGCCATTCGACGGCCAACACCGCGGTTCCTGGTGTGTCCGCTGTGCCGTGCGTCTGATCATTGCTTGTACAGCCCTCTCGCAGTGTCCGGAGCAAGTATGGTGGGTCTGACACACCGGTGTCAATGTGTTCTTTTTTCCATTTCCAGGAGTGTAGTTAGCTTACATTTAATATTTGTCTCTGTCCATTAGTACGTGAATGTGTGTCAGCCTGGACTTAGTTTAGCTGTAGCTGTTATTTCACGTTTCCGTTACACAATCACGTCACCAGCAGTCTACATAAGCAGTTTTAGAAGGGCTGAATTGTCCCTGATGGATGTGTTACTCAGTTGAAACACACTGACCAGTCCACGTTCAGAATCGCTGACCTTTCTGCTGGCAATGCTTCTCTACTGACAATACAATAATCCCCACATCCTTTAATACTGGCGGGAGGGGGGGGGGGGGGGCACTTCCCTTGACATCAGATGGTCAATTACGCATTACATAGGGGTGTACGGATAGTCTTGATCAGATATTGTAGTTTGCTCCCACGTTTCGTCTCATAAGTGTTGGACCGATAGACGATATAGCCAGCAAAAAAGTGACCTTTCCTTCGAGCTTCGGATATACATCTACATTGATACACTTCAAATCACATTTGAGTGCCTGGCGGAGGGTTCATCGAACCACCTTCACAATTCTCTATTATTCCTATCTTGTATAACGCGCGGAAAGAACGAACACCTATATCTTTCCGTACAAGCTCTGATTTCCCTTATTTTATCATGGTAATCGTTTCTCCCAATGTAGGTCGGTGTCAACAAAATATTTTAGCATTCGGAGGAGAAAGTTGGTGATTGGAATTTCGTTAGAAGATACCGCTTTAATTATGTCTACCCCAAATCCTGTATCATTTCAGTGACTCACTCTCCCCTATTTCCCCATAATACAAAACCTGCTCCCTTTCTTTGAATTTCTTCGATGTACTCTCGCCAACCCTATCTGCTAAGGATTCCACACCGCGCAGCAGTATTCTAAAAGAAAAAAAATGTTTGTGAAATCTTATGGGACTTAACTGCTAAGGTCATCAGTCCCTACGCTTACACACTACTTAACCTAAATTATCCTAAGGACAAACACACACACCCATGCCCGAGGGAGGACTCGAACCTCCGCCGGGACCAGCTGCACTGCAGCGGCCCTGACCGCTCGGCTAATCCCGCGCGTCATTCTAAAAGAGGACCGTCAAGCGTAGTGTAGGCAGTCTCCTTAGATCTCTTACAGTTTAGATTAGATTAGTTTTTCGTTCCACAGATCCGTGCTGAGGAGATCCTCGTGGATGTAGAACATGTCAATATTTTTTTAAGCTGAAATAACAATACTAATAGTATGAATATATACAACACATCATTTGTTTCTATTAAAAAATTCGTCAATGGTGTAGAAGGAGTTGGCCTCTAGTAAGTCTTTCAGGCTCCTTTTAAACATTTTGTAAATGTCCTGCCAATAAAACGCAGTACTTGGTTAGCCTTCCCCACAGCATTTTCTATGTGTTCCTTTCAATGTAGGTTGTTCGTAATTGTAATTCCTAGCTATGTAGTTGAATTTACGGCCTTGACTTTTGACTGATTTATCGCGTAACCGTAATTTAACGGATTCCTTGTAGCACTCATGTGGATGACCTCACACTTTTCGTTATTTAGGGTCAATTGCCAATTTTCGCACCACATGGATATCTTTTCTAAGTCGTTTTGCAAATTTTTTTATCTCCTGATGAACTTACTTGATTATAAACGACAGCATCATCTGCAAACAACCTAAGACGGCCCCTCAGATTGTCTCCCAAATCGTTTACATAGATAAGGAACAGCAAAGGACCTGTAACACTACCTTGGGGAACGACAGAAATCACTTCTGATTTACTCGATCACTACGAATTGTGACCTCTCTGACAGGAAATTACAAATCCAGTCACATAACTGAGGCGATATTCCTTAAGCATGGAATTTCACTACAAGCCGCTTGTGTGGTACAGTGTCAACAGCCTTCCGGAAATCGAGAAATACGGAATCAATTTGAAATCCCTTGTCAGTAGCACTCAACACTTCATACGAGTAAAGAGCTAGTTGTGTTTCACAAGAACGATGTTTTCTAAATCCATGTTGACTGTGTGTCAAAAATGGTGTAAGTAGGCTGTTTATATTTTCTTATTGGCAACGTTACGTAGCGCTCTGTATGAAAATCACTGGCTGTGCTGTGTGCAGTCTGTGAATAGTTTGCATTGTTGTCTGCCATTGTAGTGTTGAGCAGCGGCAACTGGATGTGAACAGCGCGTAGCGTTGCGCAGTTGCAGGTGAGCCGCCAGCAGTGGTGGATGTGGGGAGAGAAATGGCGGAGTTTTGAAATTTGTAAAAATGGATGTCATGAGCTGCTGTATATATTATGACTTTTGATGACTATTAAGGTAAATACATTGTTTGTTCTCTATTAAAATCTTTCATTTGCTAACTACGCCTATCAGTAGTAGTGCCTTCAGTAGTTTGAATCTTTTATTTAGCTGGCAGTAGTGGCGCTCGCCGTATTGTAGTAGTTCGAGTAACGAAGATTTTTGTGAGGTAAGTGATTTGTGAAAGGTATAGGTTAATGTTATTCAGGGCCATTCTTTTGTAGGGATTTTTGAAAGTCAGATTGCGTTGCGCTAAAAAATATTGTGTGTCAGTTTAAGCACAGTCGTGTACAATTGTTCTAAGGGGACGTTTCAATGGTTCAAATGGCTCTGAGCACTATGGGACTTAACTTCTGAGATCATCAGTCCCCTAGAACTTAAAACTACTTAAACCTAACTAACCTAAGGACATCACACACATCCATGCATGAGTCAGGATTCGAGCCTCCGAGCGTAGCGGTCGCGCGGTTCCAGACTGTAACGCCTAGAACCGCTCGGCCACTTCGGCCGGCGACTGTGAGTCAGTAGACCGTTTTCTTCGGGGTAATTCATAACGTTCGAACACAATATATGCTCCAAAATCCTGCTGCATATCGACGTTAATGATATGGGCCTGTAATTTAGTGGATTATTCATACTATCTTTCTTGAATTATTGGTGTGACCTGTGCAACTTTCCAGTCTTTGGGTACGGATCTTTCGACGATCTATTGGTTGTATATGATTGTAAATTATGGAGCTATTGCATCAACATACTCTGAAAGAGACCTAATTGGTATACAGTCTGGATCGGAAGACTTGCTTTTATTAAGTAATTTAAGTTGCTTCGCTACTCCGAGGATATTTACTTCTACGTTACTCATGTTGGCAGCTATTCTTGATTCGAATTCTGGAATATTTTCTTCGTCTTCTTTTGTGAAGGCATTTCGGAAGGCCGTGTTTAGTAACTCTGCTTTGGGAGCACTGTCTTTGATAGTATCTCCACTGGTATCGCGCAGAGATGCATCTTTAATTCATTTGGCCGCGAAATACAAAAGGAAAGTCAGCAAACTCCCGGACTGAATTTGTGGAAATTGACAACTAAGCTGTTCTTATATCAGTTAGAAGCTCAGGAAAGAGTATTTAAAGGTTTCATTGATGACTACCATCTTACGGTAATACAAAAGGGAAGCTAGGTTAACTCCCGAGCTGAGTTCGTGGAAATTGACAGCGAAGTATACATTCCGCATTCTGGCCAGGGAGTGCGTGGGACTTCCCTTTAAAATTAAACCTGTGTTTATATCAATTAGAAGCTTAGAAAAAAATGTATAAAGGTTTCATAGATGACTACCATCTTATGGAACCACTATCCATTCATCCCGATTTTTTCACGACAGTCCCGATTTCACCAAAATGTCCCGGTGAACAAAATATCTTTGGGAACAGCGAATTTCACTGATTTTTGTCTTACGTAGCATGATTTTTTTTCCAAATTACTCACCTGTCCTGATAAAACACTTTGCTCGAGTGACGTTTTGATTCGCTGGCGTTACGCTTCATTTTCTCGAAAAATCTAAACTGTATTGGATGTCAATTTCGATACAATATATCGATTTTTTCGGAAGCTCGATGGCAATCCAAAGATGTAAATTTTGACTAAAGTTCAGTCTTGATCACATCATTTATGTTTTAATGATATGATGTGATCAAGACTGAACTTTAGTCAAAATATAACAATTAATTGATCACTGCTTTCCAAAAATGTTCACCAAAATTGTACAAAGATGTAAACAACTGCGCGCGGTCTCTCGATTTCAGCGTGTTGTACCGTTGAATGGTAGTTTAACGTCTCCAGTGCTTGCGATAGTAACTTTGACGTACTTAGTTTTAATATTACCTGAGTCAGTCTTGGGCGTAATCAGTGCAAGTTAAATAGTAAATCGCAGCAAGAATCCCCGTTTACTAAAGAATACAAGGAGATTGCTGAGCCTGAACAGTTTGTGGTGCAAAATTTGCCATTGGACATGGGACAGGCACCGACTTAGTAACTCGATTGAAGTCGAGCAAATATAAAACTGCGATTCAAATTATCCCTTCAAGATCAGAAATTGGTGACTACTTATCGGTTTCAAACATGGATAAGTAACCGGATAAGCAGCTTCGGGTGCAAGAAACCACATTTTGCAGACCACAGAGTGATGAACGATCAGAGTTTCACCACTGGCATTCCAGCATTCTGCGTGGTGTCTTTTTGTTCTAAGTCGTGTCTCCCTACCACTTTCGCGCAACGACGCTCTGAGCGTGTTTTTTAGGGAATTGACTAGTTTGAACCTGGGACCTGTTGTTGGTAAGGAGACGCCAGACCACACATGACATGTAGAGTTGCACTGCCTGTTTTATTCTGATGACAATGCACTGCGGCGACCACAGACGTTACTAAACACATCAGAGGATGCAGTTGCAAATAATGACTACCATCAGCTGTAGAATGGAATGTCGACAATGAAAATTGGCTCTCCGTGCACAACTCACAGCCAGGCCCAAACGACCACTTGCGATAAGCGGGAAATCCGGGTTTGAATCCCGATCCGGCGCAAATTATCATTGTTGCCATTTAATTCTATGGCTGATGGTAGTCATTATTTGCAATTGCGAATTCATCTGATGTGTTTAGGATCAGGCCTTCGGCACTGGCAGCCCATATCGATGATGTTTCGTTGAATGCTTCGCACGCTGACACTTGATGGCCCAGCATTGAAATCTGCAGCAATTTGTGGAAGGATTGCCCTTCTGTCACATTGAATGATTCTCTTCAGTCGTCGTTGTTCCCGTTCTTGCAATATCTTTTTCTGGCCAAAGCGATGTCGGAGATTTTATGTTTTGCCTGATTCCTGATATTCACGGTACACTCGTGAAATGGTCATACGGGAAAATCCCCACTTCATCGCTACCTCAGAGATGCTGGTCCCATTCCTCGTGTGCCGGCTTTAACACCACGTTCACAAACTCACGTAAATCTTGATAAACTGCCATTGTAGCAGCAGTAACTGATCTGACAACTGCGCCACCCAAATTGTCTTTTATAGGCGTTGCTGACTGCAGCTCCGTATTCTGCCAACTTACATATCTCTGTATTTGAATATGCGTGGCTGTACCAGTTTCTTTGGCAGTTACTAGTGGGCACACAACCCAACGTATATAATGAAAGAAGTTATGAAGCGATAATTAGAGCATTCAGATGCGATTATGTGGAAGTAGCGACGAAGAAGGAGAAGATATATGAAGATGAGGAAAAAGTAGAGGATGTTGAAGAAAGTGTAAATGAAGGAAGAAATAGAGAAGAGGAAATAAAAGAGAGAGAAGTAGCATCAAAGCTTATCCTACAGAAAGTTCGAATTCACAGGGGAAAGTCCTGAAAAGACTCATGTATGATTCAGTGGAGGATTCGTTGATACAAGAAGAAGAAGAACAGAACCAACCCTTTCAAATTAAACCAATTGTGAAGGCCATGGTAAAACAGATAGATCCCAGTCAATATGGTAATTGACAGCAGAAGTGAACTGACTGCGAGCTCAGAAAATTTATTCATGCAGTGTAATGCCAATTAGGAATTGCCAGTTCTGAAAACATGTAAGATGAAAGTAAGAGGTCCTACTAGAAACAATGCTGTGGAAGTTAGGAGACAAACAAGGGTAACTCTTTCGTGCCAAGGTCAAAAGTTCGAAGCCAACTTCATGATTATACCTAAACTAACTGTAGATTTGATTATAGGTGCGGATTTTTAAAATGAGAAATGAGCGATAATAGATATGGGGAAAGGTAGCGTAACATTCAGGAATGTAACACTTCTCTTTGAGCAAAAGCTAAAATTAGAAGAAATACCAGTTATAAACAAACAATTAAGAATGATGCGAGATAAAGAGGATGAAGAATTAGAATGGTATGCACAAAAGGGGGAATCGCCTCAACTCATGTTAGAAGTCCATAAAGAAATTGACGAAAAAATTGCAAGAAGTTCAAGTAAATAATTAGCACAATATTTCAAGTTTATATTGTAGATAAGATCGTGAGGAAAAAGAAGAATGAAGAGAGAGGAAGGTGGGAAAAAAGTAGATTTATAACACCAATAGTAGCATAGATTAAGGTGAAGGGATAAAGCATAGATAGTCTAATAGCATGAAATACTAAAATGCTATACACCACGACACTACACAAAAATAAAAAAAAAACGAATTTGAGGATTCTTGTAGAAGTTAAGACTCACTATATCTTAGAATTGTAGCATGGAAAGGGCGCCAAAATTTGTAAAGCTTTTTAAAAGGTGTAAAACAATGTAGGTACTAGACATATGTTAGATGATTATAAGTAAAAGTTTTTGTAAGAACCATTGTAAAAAAACTCCAGCAAGAACTAGATGGAACAACCCACAAGCTGCAACGAGAGAGATATCGAGAAAAAAAAGGACGTAATTAGCAAGACACGATTCCTACAAGGCAGATGTGTCAAGAGAAGGAAAAGGACAGCCGTACCAACAAAGGGCACTTGTATCCGAAGTCAGCAGTAAATCTTCTGCTAAGGGGAACCCTGAAGAGACTGGCAAGCAAACACCAGAGGAAAGAGAAAACCACTTTTGCCACTTGTGAACACTGGGACACCGAGCCAGTCCAACGCAGCGGAGTGAGCAAAAAACGGCCCGACAAGAAGACGGCTTGGGCAAGCCACCACTGGCAAAAAATACGTGTAAAAGTCACACTACTGCTATTAAACAGCAACGCTGAAGCACGAAACTGAAGAAAAATTCCACAAAATGGAAATGACACATCCAAACAATTTATCAAACTGTTACCAAGAGGAGAACTTGAAAGCGACTAGTTATCAATAAATATTCCCATATCCTGCCCAGAGAAGAACCAAGAATCAAGTAAGAAGCAGAGAAAAAGCAGGAAGAACAGAAGTTGAAGATTTGCAAGATTGAGACCAAGAAAGAACATGGGTGAAGAATAGACGACATACCTTCCCAAATCCCTATCCTATTGTAAACTAGTCGTCTGTGAAGTATTACAACGAAAAACAACCGCTTTCAGCGACATCTAACGATGACTTTCACGCATACAAAGCCAGTAGACCATGAGATTCCGTACTCACAGCTCCATTCCATTATGGAACCTCCACAACAGCAACACACAGTTGCAAAACCAACAAGAAATGACGAACGAGGCTGTACATCAAATACTTGCCCACATCCATCTTGGTCAAGTCCATCAACTTCGTGCAAAAACATTCGTCAACCTCATGCATAAATATTTATAGGATCATGAAAATGTGTGAAATCATGTGATGTATGGATTGTGCAAAAGACACGTGTGAAAAACTAAATAAGTAAAGCACACCAGACAGCTAATAAACTACAAAATAACAGTCATTGACTATGGACTTAAGTAAAAATAGACTATAGATAAAAATAAGTCATTAGCTCTGAAATGGACAGTGTATAAAGAACAAAAGTAAGGTATAATAAACCCTAAAACTATATGCTACTAATTTTCTCCTCATAAAAATGAAAGAATAACGATATTTTACTTATTTTCTCATTATAAATACAAAGAATAAAAAATTATCTTGTTGGATGTTTTCCCTTTTTTAACATTTGTACCATTTGTTAGGATAATATCTCAATACTTATGTATGTATATTTCTTTGTCAAATCAATTCTTGGAAAAAATTCTAATTTGTTAGTGTAACAATACTGAAATGAATGTCTAGAAACAAAAACATTTTTTGAATAATGACCAACAATATTCACAGTATTTACTTGTACATGATATTTAGAAAATGTGTTAGGAATAGGTTTTACTTAATTACTACATTTATAAAAAAAATCGATGTGAAAGACTTCTCACTTTCGATAACAAACTTCTTAAAAAAACAAACTTCACACTTAAATGAAGAAAGAAAGTAATTAAAAATCAATAATCATAATAGCATAAAAATATTCTTCTCTTGTCAATATAAACATATTTTTGAGAATAATGTGGAAGAATATAAAAATGTAAATTAGTAGTACGGACTAGCATAGAACAAGAATAACGTGGCTGAACAGTAGGCAACAAAATTTAGATAAAGGAATAATTTTTGACTGACTTAGACAACGATTCAATCATTGCCTAACTTCAGTATAAAAATTAAGTTCGAAGGGTGGTGATATGTAAGGTGTCAGGCAAATCCAACACCTTTCATGAAATCCCTGACATGATAGCAAATCCGGCAATATGTCAGATAGCTCCGAATAAATCCTGACATTAAATTAACAAAAGTAATACGATCAATGAGTTAGCAAACGGAATACCACAGACTAACACAAGAACGTCTAAATGAATGTCATACCTTCCCACTGTGAAACAGACACAGTTCTGAGGGGGGAAACAAGAACAGAAGCTGAGAGCAGAGCCGTGTAGGCTAGAAGGCCCTACGATAAGAGCGGGACAATGGAACACCCACATCGCCGGCCGACCGCTGGGAGGTCCATCCCCCAGCCTATGTTAAAAGGTAGAGCCCTCCAGAAGAACGGTACAGGTCTTACGATAACACTAAAAGTGTCACACCAGCTGCAAGTTTTAGCATGAGACTATACACGTCTCTGTTACATAGCAAACATTAAAAACATTGCCCCACCACAAAAAGTATAACATTTCTCATTGGATAGACAGAATTTTTGTAGGCGGAGCTTAAGGTTAACACTGAGACCCTGATTGGTCATTTGAAAACACAGCCAGATACCTTTTTCTTAAACCAACTTTGGTAAGCAGTAGTAAGGACAAGTTTGTGAGAGCTGCTACCGAGATGGCGAGGTGTGTGGAGCTGCGCCACCCGCCGCCCCTGACGCTGCCTAACCACCGACAAGGTAATGAACGCACGCGATGCCACATAAGAGTGCATAAGGCTTCACTCAGAACTGCAGAAGTCTCATCTGTTACATCCCCTTTTTACGTAATACTAGTGTCGATCGTCAATTAAACTTCGTGGTATTCACATTTGCTACTTGAAGTTAAAATCTGAAACGCGATGATTTTTCTGTTATATAATTATTGAGAAGCCACATCAGCCAAATTGAGGGTCACTGTAGACCATTTTTGATAGTTTTCTCTTTTATGAAACTTAATTTAAACCTAGATTATAGATGTCATGTGGCATAGATCATCCTTCAATCCACTATAGAACTTGGAAACCCATTTAAGGAATATTCGTTCACATTTTTGTTGAATGCAGTTGGTTTCTATCATACTGTATTAAATTATTTCCCTTTATCAATGGTACAGTTTATAAACAATGTTTTGTGAGTAGAATAAAAATTCCAATGGTAAACGTAACTGATTTTTCGACGTTATTTTACCAGCTAACTCAAAATAGGAAAGCCTTGAACCCCTTCCACTAAATTTAGTTAGTATTAAGATTCTTTTATAGGGAGTGCAGTTGAGCTGACGCTGAAATCATTAAGTATTTGATTATATCATCGCTAGTCTCACTGAACTCTTCTGAACTCATGTCCTTTGTGCATTCCGACTGACTTGGGCAATTCCAGCAGGACAATGCGATACCCCATACCTCCAGAACTGCTACAGAGTGGCTCCAGGAACACTCTTCTGAATTTAAACACTTCCGCTGGCCATTAAACTCCCCAGACACGAACATTATTGAGCATATTTGGGATGCCTTGCAACGTGCTGTTCAGAAGAGATCTCCACCCCGTCGTACTCCTACGGATTTATGGACAGGCCTGCAGGTTTCATGGTGTCAATGCCCCCCAGCACTACTTCACACATTAATTTGAGTGCATGCCACGTCGTGTTGCGGCACTTCTGCATGTTCGCAGGGGCCCTAAACGATATTAGGCAGGTGTGCCAGTTTCTTTGGCTCTTCAGTGTATTTATTTACGTCCAGTCTCCGTACCAATTGCCGACACTCTGCAATTCTCTAGTTCTCACCCATCGACTGCAGAGCAGCTCCGTCTAAACCAAGTGTCGTCATCGCTGGTGATAGTGTCTGCTATGCTCGTGAGCCTACTAATGATTATTCTACAGCGTATTTTACTGGCACTGTCCCGCAAACTTTTGTGAACAGGAATTGTCCTCGTTTTTAGCGAATTCTCAGGTATTCTTCTTTATCATCAGCATTGATTCAGTAGTCGTCTGACTGCGTTACAGATTAATGAAAACAACATCGTCAGTACGAAGACTTCGACTCCCCAGTTGTCCAAATGTGTGATTCATTTAGGTTAAGACAACTTGTTTCGAGAGGAGATAATCCCATTATCAAGTTTTTATGCCATTAGGTGCATTAAAAATATGCAAGCAGCAAACAAGTATTGTCACACATAAAAGACTATTATACACATCAAGGTAGAAGGTTCGTAATTGCCAGCGGCGCTTAACCCTCCAAGTAAACAGAGCTCTGTGATTGACACAGATGTATGACAATGCATGTTTGCTGTCCGCTTGTTTTTTGCTGTGGCTGGATGCATGAAGCTTTTAAGAACTTGGTAATGGGATCACGTCTTCCTGGAACATGTTGTGTATCTAAATTAAATAAATCACAGGTCTGGACAACTGGTGCGTCTTAATCTCCTTACTAATATAGTGATACAGTTATTCTTTGGTTTCACAACAGAATCAACAGATGCTTCGGAAACCATTTATCCCACGAGTTGGGAAGATTGAGCTGTAAGTCAGTTTCTGTATGCAAAAGGATCTACAGCTGCTTAAATTCATTAGGAGCTGTGCCTTGTTTTCAAACCTACAGTAATTCGCGAATGAAGGGTTAGACAATGGTGTCGAGACTTCAGCAATGTTCGTAAGATGTGCAGGATGAAGAGCAGCGTGGCTGGCTCAATTACCAAACCGGTAAAATCGTGCAGGAGGTGGACCAAACAATGCGATCAGGAAGACTGTTCGCGCAGTGTCCGACTAACTTGCCATCGATGGCGTGTTGAAGTGTTGTCTGGCATAGTCCTCCTCCCTGACAGCGAGTGTTCACACATTTCTGCTCGTACAAAGGATACGATTAAGCATTTCTGTTGGGTACTTTTCGCCTGCCCACCCTACAGTGTCGACTTTGCACCCTGTAGCTATTATCAAATCCTGCACTTGAAACAAAGCCGTTTGAAGCTGACGAGAATCCCAACACAACCGTTCTGAGTGGGTTCAATTTCCAGGAGAAGACGAGTTGAAGAAGTTAGTGGAACGTTACTGAAAGTACTTAAAAGTGAAGTTAAATTACGTCGATAAGGAAAGTAGATTTGGAGAAAACTAAAACCGTTAACAAAAGCTTCTACGGGCGAATGTTTCGTACTTTCCGCATAAGCCTCGTACAGTAAGTAATCGGCTATGAATTGACATTATTTCACCAGTGGTCACCACGACGCTAATTATATATAGACTGTTATGGGTATAAGCGCAGAATTTCTATTGATGACTCATGACATTGTACTTAAAAACATTACATAAGTATTTTCTTCATTTGCACACTACTAATTATAGATATGTAGTATGTTTTTGGGTTGATTAGGAACTCCAAGTACACATTGGTACAAGCAAGCTATTAATGTTCACTTTCCCCTGGGCAGCAGATCAGGTATCGAAATCTGGACACACGTTTACAAAACGGGTAGCCTATACTGACAGGTACAGTCCATTTCGCGGTGCAGTTATGACAGTGCAGAAAACACCAGCTAGTAAATTATGTGGTTTTTTTGCAGGAAGACTATTAGAGGCAGAGAAACAACCACAGCCACACCGATGTGAGATCATATTAAGGTATCAATTATCATTATATCTGTACATATACTCTAACATCCTGTGTAGTGGTTTTAAATTTTGGTATTGGTCTGAATACAGTTGAAAATATGCTGATGACCAAGTAACTTTTTAAAGACAGTTAAAATCAGTTTCCTTCTTCCTTCTTCACTTTCTCCTGTAAACCAATAATTTTAACAGTAGAGGGAGAAGAGGCGTGCAGGTGGCGGATTCAAACTGCGAAAACGACTTGCAGCATCGCTAGAGTTTTCTTCCATAAACTGTTAAGTAACGTTCAGTTTTAATAGGACATCCATGACCTGCCACGGCCAAGTTGGCAACACTGACCACTAAACATGCGCATAACACCTGCTTGCATCAGTCGTGTTCCAAGTAAATGCATTTTCTAGATTGTGAGATGCTCCAAAGATAACGGTAACGAGTACTGATGGAAGTCCAGTAAAAACCTCGCTCGGGGATATTTTGAAGAGCCGCCATGACGATAAACAGTCGCATGTGCGGAGGTAAGAGTGACATGGCGCCGTACTCTTTATTTTTCACGACGAGATATGGTCGTGTCTCTGACGCTGACTGATGGACATGCTAGTTAAGATAAAAAGCAATAATAATCTTTAATGTACCGATGTGTGCAAACCAGGCCGCGCGTTGTCTTATCTGAAAATACCGGCGACATTTTCCAAGAACTTCTCAAAGGTGTGCTGTCGACAACCTTGCGTATTACGGCACGACAGAGAAGTTGGTCTTAATGATTTAGTTCCAAGAAATTCGAGGAACGATAAACTTTATTTCCTGTGTATTACATTCAGTTTAGTCAGCATTCCCTCCGATTAGCTCGTTATATGTATTCACGATTATGTAAGAGTGACCCCCTTTATCTGTCAGAAAAGAAATGAGACACTCGAATATTCTAGTGGACTTAAACCTGGAACAACATTATAAATGTGACGACCACTGGGGCACTGAGATTACATCTCGAAACTGATAAACTTCATTTCTTAGAATACAGATTCTGTCAATACTGTCATAACAGGTTTTAAGCTATTTCTCAGAACACTTTTTCAGTTATTACTGATACTTCGTTTGTTGGCTCAGAGAGAACACAACAGCCCATGCAAGAACATGTTCCCCGTCTCTTTTATCACAATGAAAATACAACCCAAATTCCGTTTGGATATTGGAGAATAATGCCATCTAGAGATTTCACACTAGTCTTTTTGATTCAAAAACTGTGGCTTCAGAGTGAAATATGTACGTTGGAAATATGTTTGCCTTTAATGCAGGACTTGTGCAACTAAACCTGTAGCTGGCGGAAAGCGTGAGACTAATAATTGTTGTTGTGAAGAGTAGTGGCGGATACAGAAAAACCTCAAGGAGGGGGTGCTAAAGACATATTGAGATACTTTTACCGTAATAAAAAATAAAGTTTAAGAAAATTTTGTTTAAACTGATTGCACAAATATACAAGAAAATGCCATTTTATGATATAAAAAAGTTACAGTTGTGGTTCTCTTCCTTAAATGATGAATTCTATGCAGCTATTCTTCCTGGCAAATTGATTAGTTACATCGTCAATAGGACAATCAATGTCCGGGTGAGCGTTCAGCAGAGCTGAGCCATTAAGTCGCTCCTCCTGCATTGTCGACCTTGGCCATGTATTTGTACGCCGCAATGTTGAAAAACGTCTTTCCACTATAGCAATAGATGTAGGCAGAAAAGCAAATATTTTGTACAACGTACGCAAAGTAGGGTAGTCAGATCTAGAACGAGCAGACAACGCTTGCATAACAGAATCACGATCATTAAGGGCGTTTATGCTCGTTTGCTTGTATTGAAGAATCTCTTCCGTTAGTCTCTACGTATCGAGGTTCTCTGTACAAGAAAACAGTAGAATATTCGCGACTTTTCTCGAACAAATGCCAGACAGAATAACGTATCGAGATCACTAGAACGGCCGCGACTTTTCTCGTAGCCGTGTGTTAGCTATCTATGTGCCAGGCAGAAACGTACAAAATACGATGATGCGGACGCGCGTGCTACATGGGAAAGTACAACTAATCGATAACTAGATTCTGTCGAGCCGACTGACGAAAGGAACAAACGAATAGCGTGCGAGCTGATTGGCGGGGGCGGCGCGGGTGGCAATGCGGGCGGCCCCGCAAGATGTGTCACCTGTCAGAGACGTTTCTAGACATATCAGTCGTTCCACACCTCTCCAACTCCACACCCCCCACACCATTACAGAACCTGCACCAGCTCGAACAGTCCCCTGCTCCCTGCTGACATGCAGGGTACATGAATTCATGAGGTTGTCTCCGTACCCGTACACGTGCATCCAATCTATCCAATCTGAAACGAGACTCTTCCGACCAGGCGACATGTTTCCAGTCATCAACAGTCCACTGTCGGTGTTGTCGGCCCAGCCGAGGCGTGAAGCTTTGCGTCGTGCAGTCATCAAGGGTAGACGAGTGGGCCTTCGGCTCCGAAAGCCCACATCGATGATGTTTCGTTGAATGGTTTGCACGCTGACACTTGTTAATGGCCCAGCGTTGAAATCAGCAGCAATTTGCGGAAGGGTTGCTCTTCTGTCACGTTGACGATTCTCTTCAGTCGTCGTTGTCCCGTTCTTGCAGGATCTTTTTGCGGCCGCAGCGATGTCATTCCTGATATTCACGGTACACTCGTGAAATGGTCGTACGGGAAAATCCCAATTTCATCACTACCTCGTAGATGCTGGGTACCATCGCTCGAGCGCCGACTATGACACTACTTCCAAACTCACTTAAATCTTGATAACATGCTGCACCGTCTTCTGCCTGTTTACATAACTCTGTATTTGAATACTCATGTCTGTACCAGTTTCTTTGGCGCTTCAGTATATTATTTATGTAATTTGTTGCTTTGCGAAGTGCGTGGGCGAGTCGTTTTTACTATTTATGTGTTACATTTGTTGATAATCTGTTACTACATTCTTCTCCATTTGACTAACTCTGTTGTTCTTTGTTGTTCAATACTGTGTAGATCCCACTGGATAATGGCCATGGTGGGTGGAAACCGGTCGTAGTTTTTCAACTACGCTGCCACTTTGTTCAAAATTTTACTTATGATAGGTGGAAGGAGTATATAGAGGGTCTATACAAGGGTGATGTACTTGAGGACAATATTATGGAAATGGAAGAGGATGTAGATGAAGATGAAATGGGAGATACGATACTGCGTGAAGAGTTTGACAGAGCACTGAAAGACCCAAGTCGGAACATGGCCCCCGGAGTAGACAACATTCCATTGGAACTACTGAC
Organism: Schistocerca cancellata; assembly: GCF_023864275.1. Taxonomy (NCBI): domain Eukaryota; kingdom Metazoa; phylum Arthropoda; class Insecta; order Orthoptera; family Acrididae; genus Schistocerca; species Schistocerca cancellata. The sequence goes on from NC_064626.1 coordinate 1,152,743,765, forward strand.
GGTCTTGGGAGAGCCAGTCCTGTCAAAACTCTACCATCTGGTGAGCAAGATGTATGAAACAGGCGAAATACCCTCAGACTTCAATAGGAATATAATAATTCCAATCCCAAAGAAAGCAGGTGTTGACAGATGTGAAAATTACCGAACAATCAGTTTAATAAGCCACAGTTGCAAAATACTAACACGAATTCTTTACAGACGAATGGAAAAATTAGTAGAAGTCGACTTCGGGGAAGATCAGTTTGGATTCCGTAGAAATACTGGAACACATGAGGCAATACTGACCTTACGACTTATCTTAGAAGCAAGATTAAGGAAAGACAAACGTACGTTTCTAGCATTTGTAGACTTAGAGAAAGCTTTTGACAATGTTGACTGGAATACTCTCTTTCAAATTCTAAAGGTGGCAGGTGTAAAATACAGGGAGCCTAAAGCTATTTACAATTTGTACAGAAACCAGATGGCAGTTATAAGAGTCGAGGGACATGAAAGGGAAGCAGTGGTTGGGAAGGGAGTGAGACAGGGTTGTAGCCTCTCCCCGATGTTATTCAATCTGTATGTTGAGCAAGCAGTAAAGGAAACAAAAGAACAATTCGGAGTAGGTATTAAAATCCATGGAGAAGAAATAAAAACTTCGAGGTTCGCCGATGCAATTGTAATTCTGTCAGAGACAGCAAAGGACTTGGAAGAACAGTTAAATGGAATGGACAGTGTCTTGAAAGGAGGGTATAAGATGAACATCAAAACAAGGATAATGGAATGTAGTCGAATTAAGTCGGGTGATGCTGAGGGAATTAGATTAGGAAATGAGACACTTAAAGTAGTAAAGGAGTTTTGCTATTTGGGGAGCAAAATAACTGATGATGGTCGAAGTAGAGAGGATATAAAATGTAGACTGGCAATGGCAAGGAAAGCGTTTCTGAAGAAGAGAAATTTGTTAACATCGAGTATAGATTTAAGTGTCAGGAAGTCATTTCTGAAATTATTTGTATGGAGTGTAGCCATGTATGGAAGTGAAACATGGACGGTAAATAGTTTGGACAAGAAGGGAATAGAAGCTTTCGAAATGTGGTGCTACAGAAGAATGCTGAAGATTAGATGGGTAGATCACATAACTAATGAGGAAGTATTGAATAGGATTGGGGAGAAGAGAAGTTTGTGGCACAACTTGACCAGAAGAAGGGATCGGTTGGTAGGACATGTTCTGAGGCATCAAGGGATCACCAATTTAGTATTGGAGGGCAGCGTGGAGGGTAAAAATCGTAGGGGGAGACCAAGAGATGAATACACTAAGCAGATTCAGAAGGATGTAGGTTGCAGTAGGTACTGCGAGATGAAGAAGCTTGCACAGGATAGAGTAGCATGGAGAGCTGCATCAAACCAGTCTCAGGACTGAAGACCACAACAACAACAACAGGGATTGAAAACCCATGAAATCAAGATCGCACATGTAATCTTCTTTATTTAGGTGGGTTATTGGTTTCGAGTAACAATCTATCCATCTTCCTAACTAAGAAATGAAACACATTTTTTGTCATATTAGCAACTTACAACAGCTTACAGAACTGCAGATAATTTGTAGCTGGATTCAAGAGAATATACACGAACTAACTTCAAAATACATACCATAAAACATTCCTAATTACTGTTGATGGCATTACGACTTCACACATCGTTGAAATCTTTCTCTAAATGACAACATCCATACATGAGATAATTAGAAACAGTTTTTCATTTCATATATTTATGTATATATTCAGTTTTGTGACCATCGTTTTATTACACCCCTTGTTCTATTACACCCATAGTTCTATTACACCGTCCACGAGCGATGAGAACCTGTTTTTAAATATCTCAACTATGGATGCTGTCATTTTAAGAAAGATTTTAACGATGTGTGAAACCGTAATGACACCATCACTAAACAACAATGTATTATGGTATGCATTCTGTAATTAATTTGTATATATACTCTTGAAGCATACTACAATATTATGTCCAGTTCTGGAAGCTTTTATATATTGCTAACATGAGGAAAAATCTTATAGCTTAGATGTGAGGTGGCTAGATTGTTAGACGAAAGTAGTAATCATTTCATGTGTGATCCTCACTTCATGGATTTTCAATCACTAATATAAGTAAAAATTTACAACAATTTATTTCCTGGTTGACAATATGAACAAAGCTTATTCAAAATTTGTTACGTTAGTTGTTCGTTAGAGAGTTAATTGCGTACCCCATAGTTCATTTACACGAAATTTGTTAATGAAACCGAAAAATCTCTTTGCAAACACCTAATTTTTTGTGTAGGTGCATGCTGTCCTGTTGCAGATGGCTTTCCACACCAGTGAACGTATTTAAGCTTAGCATGCTGTCTTTCTACACTACATGTGTTAATATTTGCGTAACTATACGATCAAGTTGATTAAGACTCCAGATAAGCATCCAGGATGGACGGGGCTCAAATCTTCGCCCAGTCGCCTAGATTTATGTCTTTCGTGATGTCTCGTAAATCGAATAAAGTGAGTATACGATGGTTCCTTTGAAAAATACGTGGACGTCTTTCTATATATTTCTCAAATTATGGACAGCCCAGACAAAAAAGAAACGTGAAGCACCTACAAGGGGAGGAGGGAACGAAATGAAACCTAGCTGGTTGAGAGGGTATGTGATGTTATTTCAGTAATTCTACACTCCTGGAAATTGAAATAAGAACACCGTGAATTCATTGTCCCAGGAAGGGGAAACTTTATTGACACATTCCTGGGGTCAGATACATCACATGATCACACTGACAGAACCACAGGCACATAGACACAGGCAACAGAGCATGCACAATGTCGGCACTAGTACAGTGTATATCCACCTTTCGCAGCAATGCAGGCTGCTATTCTCCCATGGAGACGATCGTAGAGATGCTGGATGTAGTCCTGTGGAACGGCTTGCCATGCCATTTCCACCTGGCGCCTCAGTTGGACCAGCGTTCGTGCTGGACGTGCAGACCACGTGAGACGACGCTTCATCCAGTCCCAAACATGCTCAATGGGGGACAGATCCGCAGATCTTGCTGGCCAGGGTAGTTGACTTACACCTTCTAGAGCACGTTGGGTGGCACGGGACACATGCGGACGTGCATTGTCCTGTTGGAACAGCAAGTTCCCTTGCCGGTCTAGGAATGGTAGAACGATGGGTTCGATGACGGTTTGGATGTACCGTGCACTATTCAGTGTCCCCTCGACGATCACCAGTGGTGTACGGCCAGTGTAGGAGATCGCTCCCCACACCATGATGCCGGGTGTTGGCCCTGTGTGCCTCGGTCGTATGCAGTCCTGATTGTGGCGCTCACCTGCACGGCGCCAAACACGCATACGACCATCATTGGCACCAAGGCAGAAGCGACTCTCATCGCTGAAGACGACACGTCTCCATTCGTCCCTCCATTCACGCCTGTCGCGACACCACTGGAGGCGGGCTGCACGATGTTGGGGCGTGAGCGGAAGACGGCCTAACGGTGTGCGGGACCGTAGCCCAGCTTCATGGAGACGGTTGCGAATGGTCCTCGCCGATACCCCAGGGGCAACAGTGTCCCTAATTTGCTGGGAAGTGGCGGTGCGGTCCCCTACGGCACTGCGTAGGATCCTACGGTCTTGGCGTGCATCCGTGCGTCGCTGCGGTCCGGTCCCAGGTCGACGGGCAAGTGCACCTTTCGCCGACCACTGGCGACAACATCGATGTACTGTGGAGACCTCACGCCCCACGTGTTGAGCAATTCGGCGGTACGTCCACCCGGCCTCCCGCATGCCCACTATACGCCCTCGCTCAAAGTCCGTCAACTGCACATACGGTTCACGTCCACGCTGTCGCGGCATGCTACCAGTGTTAAAGACTGCGATGGAGCTCCGTATGCCACGGCAAACTGGCTGACACTGACGGCGGCGGTGCACAAATGCTGCGCAGCTAGCGCCATTCGACGGCCAACACCGCGGTTCCTGGTGTGTCCGCTGTGCCGTGCGTGTGATCATTGCTTGTACAGCCCTCTCGCAGTGTCCGGAGCAAGTATGGTGGGTCTGACACACCGGTGTCAATGTGTTCTTTTTTCCATTTCCAGGAGTGTAATATCGAGTGAAATTTACAAAGAACTTGGCCGTATGAGTTCACTTTTACGGCGTTGCATCCCCTCTGGCCTGGATGCAGGCATTGATTGGGTAGGGAAGGGTCTCATAAAACCGTCGGATCCTCTCCTGGCGCTCAACTGTTGTAACTAGTCCTTGATATCCTGGATAATGGTACTGGAACGTAGTTGACGCTCGAGCAGTTGAAACACACGATCTGTCGGCGACACATCTGGGGCTCTCGCTGGCCACAGGAGGGCCTCACCATCACGCAGACACGTGCCGTGTGTGGGCGAGCATCGTCCAGTTGGGAAACGACACCACGATACTGTTGCGTCAACGGCAATAGAAGAGGATGGTGTATTGTTGTACTCTCAGAGTTCCCTCAGTCCCCGGCCGGTGTGGCCGAGCGGTTCTAGGCGCTTCAGTCTGGAACCGCGCGACCGCTACGGTCGCAGGTTTGAATCCTGCCTCGGGCATGGATGTGTGTGATGTCCTTAGGTTAGTTATGTTTAAGTAGTTCTAAGTTCTAGGGGACTGATTACCTCAAATGTTAAGTCCCATAGTGCTCAGAGCCATTTGAACCATTTTTAGTTCCCTCAGTCCCTATCAGCTCTGGCTGGAAATTATACCCGACGGCTCGCCATACACCAGTGTGCCTCTCCAAAACATTTAAAGAATGAAACCCGTCTCAAGATCGACCCCATATTTATCAAAGATGTTCATCCAGGGCAGTGCAAAAAATAAATAAATAAAAAATTAAAAAAATTGTTCAAATGGCTCTGAGCACTATGGGACTTAACTTCTAAGGTCATCAGTCTCCTAGAACTTAGAACTACTTAAACCTAACTAACCTAAGGACATCACACACATCCATGTTCGAGGCAGGATTCGAACCTGCGACCGTAGCGGTCACGCGGTTCCAGACTGTAGCGCCTAGAACCGCGCGGCCACCCTCGCCGGCTGCTGTGCAAAACAGCGATTCATTGCTCTATATAACACGACACCCGTTTGTGTTCAAGTGTTAACGACACCGTAAGAATGGGGCGGTAATTCCCCATTCCAGCTCGTGCTAGTCTCCTACCAATGGTGTGAGATGACAAAGAACGTTGCAGGCAACACGTTACTTGCTATCAGACGGCAGCTGCAGATGTGAATCGTTTACGAAGTGTCTGGTACACAGTACGGCGGTCCACCGTTTCGATGGTCAGACGTAGTCGAATGAAGCCTCGCTGACAAGTATGCCTGACCTCAGGTTACCATGCACTCAAACACTGGACCACCGCCACAGTCAAATGCCCCACAAATCTGAATATTCGTAATAATAAAGAACAATCGCCTTAAGCCACAAATCGTGATTTTATTAAAATGCACTGTGCATTTCGAGCCCTGGTGGCTCATCTTCAGGTGCTCTGACAGTCTGCATCAACTATACAACATTTCGTTTAATTCTGGGCTGTTCATAGTATTAAGTGTACGGTTCTTGAGGATATTTATGCACAAATACACACTTTCTATTAAACAACACATTAGTAGAAACATTTGACTCAGCATATTCCCGAACACTTGGTTGGAATTGTGTTCGAAAATGTGCTGTGTCAAAATGTTTCTTCAAATGTGCTGTTTAATAGAAAGAGTGTATTTGTACATAAATATTCTCAAGAACCATACAGTTACTAATAGAAACAGCCTGGAATTAAACAAAAAGTTGTAAAGTTGATGTAGACAGTCAAAGCACCTGAAGATGAACCGCCAGTGCTCGAAATGGATCGTGAACTTTATTATTGGCGCAAATAATGTGATAGACCTAACCTTCTGGAGAAGACCACTAAGTGTCCGAAACCGGTAAAGAAATTAAATTTCTTGTACGCAACTGGTTGTTTAGTGTTTCATTATATATTTCAATAAAATCACTATTTGTGGCTTTATTATTACGAAAGTAATACAGTCAAATTGAGACCCACAATGATGTCCCGTACAAACTCTGTCAGGTGCTGATAACGCCACCTCACACAAATACGCGGCATGCCTGTGTCCTTGACAGTGAACACTCAACACCTGACGCTGTTCACGCCCGTTATACGTCCTACCAGGTCTGGCAACAACAATAAACACGAACCACACTAATGGGCTCTACAGGCCGCTGTACGTGTCACGGACAACTGGAACTCTCATCACTAACGTACCTACCGATGGTGTGTACATCTACGAACTTACATTAACACCCGCCCTTGACATCCAGGTGCTCCACGTTATTGTCGGGCAGTGCATTTAATGTGGTCTGGCTATGTGTATACCCTCCTAGTCGATTCCTTTCTGTATTATTGCGGCAGTTCTGTTGTTGTAAATACTCCTTTCAGCACAGAAGGGTAAGACTACTATAATCTGAGTGCCGGACAACCTTCTAGAGATCGCTGGTAAGATTTTTCGAAATTGTTCTTGCAAGAATGATACCGTACTGAAATTCTTTCAAGCCAAAATAATGTTAATCTGAACATTTACACCACAAGAAATCCTGCGCCAAGGTTTTCTGAGGAATTACGGGGGTAATGGTCCCAAAAAGTGTGACCCTCACTTCTCTCTCATACACTCGTACTTTTTGGCATGCGCATCGGAGGACATCGTGCAGCGCTAGAGCAGAAGATCCTCGTCGACTCCTGGTGGGAAGAAACATATCCGACGTAATTCACTCAGCTACCTCACTTTTTAGCATAAGGGGTAAATTTTGTGTGTTGCCTGAGGAGACGGAAGTAAAAGCATTTTTTTTTTTTTATTTACAAGTCTAGTTCCGTAGGACCATGCTGAGGAGCAAACCTCCTAGGTCATGAAACGTGTCAGGACATGAAATTACAACATAGAAGTGGCGCGCGGGATTAGCCGAGCGGTCTGAGACGCTGCAGTTATGGACTGTGCTGCTGGTCCCGGCGGAGGTTCGAGTCCTCCCTCGGGCATGGGTGTGTGTGTTTGTCCTTAGGATACTTTAGGGTCCGCAGCTCGTGGTCGTGCGGTAGCGTTCTCGCTTCTCACGCCAGGGTTCCCGGGTTCGATTCCCGGCGGGGTCAGGGATTTTCTCTGCCTCGTGATGACTGGGTGTTGTGTGATGTCCTTAGGTTAGTTAGGTTTAAGTAGTTCTAAGTTCTAGGGGACTGATGACCATAGATGTTAAGTCCCACAGTGCTCAGAGCCATTTGAACCATTTGATAATTTAGGTGAAGTAGTGTGTAAGCTTAGGGACTGATGACCTTAGCAGGTAAGTCCCATAAGATTTCACACACACACACACACACACACACACAACATAGAAGTAATAACAGATAAAATAAAATGCTTGTGAACCCAAAAAAGTCAAGTCATAAGTTTAAGTAAACGCTATCAACAATATAACATTGGAATCAGCTTAATTTTTTAAGGAACTCCTCAACGGAATAGAAGAGTGACCCATGAGGAAACTCTTCAGTTTCTATTTGAAAGCGCGTGGATTACTGCTAAGAGTTTTGAATTCTTGTGGCAGCTTACTGAAAATGGATCGAACAGTATACTGCACATCTTTCTGCGGAAGATTTAAGGAAGTGCGATCCAAATTCAGATTGGATTTCTGCGATTTCTGCCTAGTATTCACTGGGTGAAACCTGCTACCTCTTGGGAATTAACCGATAAGTGTCGAAGTGAGAAGAGGTGAATATACTAATGTGCTTACATGCATATACAGTGTCCAAAGGAGTATGGTGCTTCAAATGACTGCCTTGGAGTCAAATTTGCAATTACCGTTTGGATACTCGATCTGTATACAAGGGGACTTGAAAAAGTTAACTATACATTGTTATGGCAGGCCAGGTAATCTTTATTGAATGCTGTACTACACTACAAAGTGTCACCGATACGTGATAAACGGAAGTCAACAAGTGTCTGTAAGCAACGGCAGGAAGGCTCTACCAGCCGTTCAGTTGTTCGTCGATAGTAGTCCGCCCCTTGGTTACGGCTTAACACAACACAGTGCCCACACACGATTTTTTTTCCTGCTATATTAACTGTGTACATTTAAATGAAGTGTATAAATACGTTGTGTATATTATTATTATTATTATTATATTGTTGTGTATATTATTATGTTGTTGTTGTTGTGGTCTTCAGTCCTGAGACTGGTTTGATGCAGCTCTCCATGCTACTCTATCCTGTGCAAGCTTCTTCATCTCCCAGTACTTACTGCAACCTACATCCTTCTGAATCTGCTTAGTGCATTCATCTCTTGGTCTCCCTCTACGATTTTTACCCTCCACGCTGCCCTCCAATACTAAATTGGTGATCCCTTGATGCCTCAGAACATGTCCTACCAACCGATCCCTTCTTCTGGTCAAGTTGTGCCACAAACTTCTCTTCTCCCCAATCCTATTCAATACTTCCTCATTAGTTATGTGATATACCCATCTAATCTTCAGCATTCTTCTGTAGCACCACATTTCGAAAGCTTCTATTCCCTTCTTGTCCAAACTATTTATCGTCCATGTTTCACTTCGATACATAGCTACACTCTATACAAATACTTTCAGAAATGACTTCCTGACACTTAAATCTATACTCGATGATAACAAATTTCTCTTCTTCAGAAACTCTTTCCTTGCCATTGCCAGTCTACATTTTATATCCTCTCTACTTCGACCATCATCAGTTACTTTGCTCCCCAAATAGCAAAACTCCTTTACTACTTTAAGTGTCTCATTTCCTATTCTAATTCCCTCAGCATCACCCGACTTTATTCGACTACATTCCATTATCCTCGTTTTACTTTTGTTGATGTTCATCTTATATCCTCCTTTCAAGACACTGTCCATTCCATTCAACTGCTCTTCCAAGTGCTTTGCTGTCTCTGACAGAATTACAATGTCATCGGCGAACCTCGAAGTTTTTATTTCTTCTCCATGGATTTTAATACCTACTCCGAATTTTTCTTTTGTTTCCTTTACTGCTTGCTCAGTATACAGATTGAAAACATCGGGGCCTGGCTACAACCCTGTCTTACTCCCTTCCCAACTACTGCTTCCCTTTCATGTCCCTCGGCTCTTATAACTGCCATCTGGTTTCTGTACAAATTGTAAATAGCCTTTCGCTCCCTGTATTTTACCCCTGCCACCTTTAGAATTTGAAAGAGAATATTCCAGTCAACATTGTCAAAAGCTTTCTCTACGTCTACAAATGCTACAAACGTAGGTTTGCCCTTCCTTAATCTTTCTTCTAAGATAAGTAGTTAGGTCAGTATTGCCTCACGTGTTCCAGTGTTTCTACGGAATCCAAACTGATCTTCCCCGAGGTCGGCTTCTACTAGTTTTTCCATTCGTCTGTAAAGAATTCGTGTTAGTATTTTGCAGCTGTGCGTTATTAAACTGATAGTTCGGTAATTTTCACATCTGTGAACACCTGCTTTCTTTGGGATTGGAATTATTATATTCTCCTTGAAGTCTGAGGGTATTTCGCCTGTTTCATACATCTTGCTCACCAGATGGTAGAGTTTTGACAGGACTGGCTCTCCCAAGGCCGTCAGTAGTTCCAATGGAATGCTGTCTACTCCGGGGGCCTTGTTCCGACTCAGGTCTTTCAGTGCTCTGTCAAACTCTTCACGCAGTATCATATCTCCCATATATGTTATTATATGTTTTAATAATTTCCAGTTTGCAAAATAACCAATGAAAGAGAATGTAAAGAACTGCAGTAGACGCACTGGCCAAGTCAGGGAATGTCGTTATGCAAACTAAAGATGTTGTTGTTGTACTGGTGCTGGGCGCAGGAGCGCGGCGTAGTCTGGCAGTGTCTAAGAAAGTCGGTTAGTAGCGAGCGGTCGGACGCAAACGAGGAATTCTGCTGTGAGAGGACGCAAGACTTGTTTCACTGCAAGATCCCGCGTACGGTGTGATCACGCATAATGGGAAGAAGTAATTGGGCACAGCGCAAAGCATCAAGGTTGACCAGTGTTGTAAGAAGAGCGCTGGGGGCCCAAAGGGAATTGTGGTGAAGAGCCTGTGGCCGTACATTCTCGTGGTATAATGGGACCTCATCGCACCGACCGCGCCGTTATGGAGTCTATCATTTAGAACCGTAAAAGGCTTGCCAGAGTTAGTTGCTAGTCGTTCAGTGACGAATACTTTAGCAACTTCTGTGTATTAAGGTGTGCAATCCTCAGTGACAATTAACTGACAGGATCCTCTCCGTATCCATAACCAACCGAGTGTGTCATTAATGAACTGAAAGTGAATGATAAGCAGAGAGAAACTGATCGAATTGATTGGTAGTTTAAATGAAAGTGAACAAACAAGTTAGTTTATTTGGACTTGCTAATTCAGTGCTGATTGTTCAAAAAAATTTGACAGAGCAGTATATTTAACAATACTTCATGTTCAGACAATTTTTTGTGAGAACTGATTTTAGTAACAAAAAGTTAGCTATTTGGACTTGCTAATGAAGTGCTGATTATTGACGAATAATTTGGCAGAGCAGTATAGTTAACAATACTTCATGTTCAGACAATGTTGTGAGAAGTAATTTATGTAACAAAAAGTTAGTTATTTGGACTTGCTAATTAAGTGCTGATTATTAACAATTTGGCAGATCAGTATAATCAACATTACTTTACTTTCAGACAGTTTAGCATAGGAAGTATTTTACGTAACAATAAGTCCAAGTAGCGAATTTCTTAATCATTTAAAAACCAACTATTATTGTAGAACAGTCAATTTAAATACATAAATTATTCTCTTCAAAGAGTTTATCTTTTGAAAAACAGTTTAATAGCAAATAGCATTACAGTCATAAACGCAGTTCATTTGTTACATAACTGCTAGTGTGAAGAACTAGTAATTAATTTCATGAAGCAGTTGCAAGTTTGCTTTTGTCCATGTCTGAAATTTTTCTAGGTGATCATTGTGTTTTGATAATGAGCGCCAGTCAGTGTCTTTGCGACTGTCCACACCTGCCAAGCTGCTACAATAGCAACGTGATTTAATTTCAAAGTCAAGCGTTTTAATTGATTTCGCTCACACTGAGCTGGCGACCGTTCATTTTAAGTAGTTTCGAAACAGAGTGAAAATTAATTCAGTATTTCGGACCAAAATTTCACTAGCTAGTTTCCGTATTATTATGCACACTATATTTTTATTTCTGCCGATCGTTATTGCACGAAGTAAATTGTACAATAACGATCTAGTTATGAAAGCACCTGAGTTCTTCTGGGTAATACTTTCACTTCGGATTCGAAGCCTTATTCCAAATTAATATCAAACCATTAGTAACATGGTAATTTTTAACTAGTCTACCACCCAGAGAGGAAAGGAGGGGTGTTACTACGGAGCCGTTCGACAATAGCTGGATGAACGTCCTCTTCGTCGGAAAGTCTGCTGTTGCTGCAAATCAGATCTTCGATTCTCTCGACACTGTTCTCTGTCGCCCACCTCGATGGCCTTCCTTCCCGGTCAGCGCCACCCTCGACTGTGCGGCCGTGGTCAAATTGTCGGCACTGTATCACTACGGCTGGAGCGACAATGGATTTGGAACACATACTGCCAGAATTTCACGGTGAATCTGTGTGCAATTTAGACATTTGGGCGCAGCGGTCTTAGTGTGGGACGCCATCAGTAAGATACTCTTTGAACTCCTCTCTTAGAAGTACATTAGTACATTAAACTCTTGTCACTTGGCCACTTTCAATGACTTCGCTTATGTCTCCTTAGCCAGCACCACATAATCTTTTATGTTAAACAGTGAACTCCAACATTGAATAACTGAAGGCATAGCTGAATGTAATCACCTGAAGATGGGTATAAGCCCGAAACCAGACGTGTTTTAAATAAACCTCTTTCCATTGCGACTGGTAGCGGATTTTCTTCGTCGTTATCACTTAATGGAAGAGTAACGTAGTTGAAAAGCATCCACTATGAATAAAATTAATTTTTTTATTTAATTTCTTTTATGGCTTACTCATATGAAGGCTATAGAATTGTGGGGCACTAAATCTGACCGAGAGGATTTTGTAAAATGAATTTTTCTCTATGCAGCGGAGTCTGCGCTGTTCTGAAACTTCGTGGCAGATCAAACCTGTATGCCGGAGTGGGAATCGAACCCGCACGCAGGCAATGGTCTTACCACCTGAGCTATCCAGGCGCGACTTACGACCCGCCCCCACAGCTCTGCTTCCGCCAGTACAGACGTTAAAGTAACCTCTGGCGTGCCACAGGGGAGTGTTATGGGACCATTGCTTTTCACAATATATATAGATGACCTAGTAGATAGTGTCGGAAGTTCCATGCGGCTTTTCGCGGATGATGCTGTAGTATACAGAGAAGTTGCAGCATTAGAAAATTGTAGCGAAATGCAGGAAGATCTGCAGCGGATAGGCACTTGGTGCAGGGAGTGGCAACTGACCCTTAACATAGACAAATGTAATGTACTGCGAATACATAGAAAGAAGGATCCTTTATTGTATGATTATATGATAGCGGAACAAACACTGGTAGCAGTTACTTCTGTAAAATATCTGGGAGTATGCGTGCGGAACGATTTGAAGTGGAATGATCATATAAAATTAGTTGTTGGTAAGGCGGGTACTAGGTTGAGATTCATTGGGAGAGTCCTTAGAAAATGTAGTCCATCAACAAAGGAGGTGGCTTACAAAACACTCGTTCGACCTATACTTGAGTATTACTCATCAGTGTGGAATCCGTACCAGATCGGGTTGACGGAGGAGATAGAGAAGATCCAAAGAAGAACGGCGCGTTTCGTCACAGGGTTATTTGGTAACCGTGATAGTACGGAGATGTTTAGCAAATTCAAGTGGCAGACTCTGCAAGAGAGGCGCTCTGCATCGCGGTGTAGCTTGCTCGCCAGGTTTCGAGAGGGTGCGTTTCTGGATGAGGTATCGAATATATTGCTTCCCCCTACTTATACCTCCCGAGGAGATCACGAATGTAAAATTAGAGAGATTAGAGCGCGCACGGAGGCTTTCAGACAGTCGTTCTTCCCGCGAACCATACGCGACTGGAACAGGAAAGGGAGGTAATGACAGTGGCACGTAAAGTGCCCTTCGCCACACACCGTTGGGTGGCTTGCGGAGTATAAATGTAGATGTAGATGTAGATCTCCTGCCTTCCAAACTTTACATACGTTCTCTCTTGCATACCTTGCAGCAGTAGCACTCCTGGAAGATCTCTCTGCGGAGAGATGGCGCAGCGACAGCCTGTGAGACTGTTTCCAGGATTAAGTTTTCCGTCTGCAAACGAGTGTGCACTGTTTTCAAACTTCCTGGAAGATCAAAACTGTGTGCCGGAGTGGCTTTGGAACCGGAACTGCTAAAGACAAAGGTTCCAGGGTCCAGTTCTGGTCCAGCACACAGTTCTGATCTGCCAGGAAGCTTCAGATCGACCACACCCTTCTTCCACTTACCCTCCTTCAAGCTTCCTGCACACATCTCTCACAAAATTCGGTCTATGCAAAACCTGTTACTGTCCAAGCTGCCCCACTTGTTCTATGTGATTTACGTATCACAGATATTATTCAAAGAATTCACTCCTTCCAATTACTGTTTCCACAGCAATCTCAAAAAATGTACAGCTAAGTCCGAGAACACAAACCAGAAATTCTACCCAGATTATATTTCAGGAGAGTTTAGAATAATGACTTTGTTCATAGCTGTAGTTCACCAGCTACAGAATATTTCAATAGATATCAAAAGTCAGTCGTCAACTACACAAGAAACCTTTATTTGGTTCACTTTACTGATTTCGACAGTTTCAACTGTCATCTTCGAAGTGAAAAAGCCTCACATCATCGGTACAACAACGTCAGAATAACAATCGTAGTGTCCTTTAATACAGAATCGATAAAACAGAATGACATCGCTAAAAATATATGATATGTGCGATGAGTGGAAAATAATTCACAGTCTGATTTCACTTCGTACATATACTACTGGCCATTAAAATTGCTACATCAAGAAGAAATGCAGATGATAAACGAGTATTCATTGGACAAATATATTATACTAGAACTGACATGTGATTACATTTTCACGCAATTTGGGTGCTTAGATCCTGAGACATCAGTACCCAGAACAACCCCCTCTGGCCGTAATAACGGCCTTGATTCGCCTGGGCATTGAGTCAAACAGAGCTTAGCTGCCCATGCAGACGATACCACAGTTCATCAAGAGTAGTGACTGGCGTATTGTGACGAGCCCGTTGCTCGGCCACCATTGACCAGACGTTTTCAATTGGTGAGAGATCTGAAGAATGTGCTGGCCAGGGCAGCAGTAGAACATTTTATGTATCCAGAAAAGCCCGGACAGGACCTGCAACGTGCGGTCGTGAAATTATCCAGTTGAAATGTAGGGTTTCGTAGGGACTGAATGAAGGGTAGAGCCACGGGTCGTAACACATCTGAAATGTAACGTCCACTGTTCAAAGTGCCGTCAATGCGAACAAGTGGTGACCGACACTGGCACCCCATACCATCACGCCGGGTGATACGCCAGTATGGCGATGACGAATACACGCTTCAAGTGTGCGTTACCGCTATGTCGCCATGATGCTGTAAACAGAACCTGGATTCATCCGAAAAAATGTTTTGCTATTCGTGCACCCAGGTTCGCCGTTGAGTATACCATCGCAGGCGCTCCTGTCTGTGATGCAGCGTCAAGGGGAACCGCAGCCATGGTCTCCGAGCTGATAGTCCGTTGTTGTTGTTGTGGTCTTCAGTCCTGAGACTGGTTTGATGCAGCTCTCCATGCTACTCTATCCTGTGCAAGCTTCTTCATCTCCCAGTACCTACTGCAACCTACATCCTTCTGAATCTGCTTAGTGTATTCATCTCTTAGTCTCCCCCTACAATTTTTACCCTCCACGCTGCCCTCCAATACTAAATTGGTGATCCCTTGATGCCTCAGAACATGTCCTACCAACCGATCCCTTCTTCTGTTCAAGTTCTGCCACAAACTTCTCTTCTCCCCAATCCTATTCAATACCTCCTCATTAGTTATGTGATCTACCCATCGAATCTTCAGCATTCTTCTGTAGCAACACATTTCGAAAGCTTCTATTCTCTTCTTGTCCAAACTATTTATCGTCCATGTTTCACTTCCATACATGGCTACACTCCATACAAATACTTTCAGAAATGACTTCCTGACACTTAAATCTATACTCGATGTTAACAAATTTCTCTTCTTCAGAAACGCTTTCCTTGCCATTGCCAGTCTACATTTTATATCCTCTCTACTTCGACCATCATCAGTTATTTTGCTCCCCAAATAGCAAAACTCCTTTACTACTTTAAGTGTCTCATTTTCTAATCTAATACCCTCAACATCACCCGACTTAATTCGACTACATTCCATTATCCTCGTTTTACTTTTGTTGATGTTCATCTTATATCCTCCTTTCAAGACACTGTCCATTCCATTCAACTGCTCTTCCAAGTGCTTTGCTGTCTCTGACAGAATTACAATGTCATCGGCGAACCTCAAAGTTTTTATTTCTTCTCCATGGATTTTAATACCTACTCCGAACTTTTCTTATGTTTTCTTTATTGCTTGCTCAATATACAGATTGAACAACGTCGGGGACAGGCTACAACCCTGTCTCACTCGCTTCCCAACGACTGCTTGCCTTTCATACCCGTCGACTCTTATAACTGCCATCTACTTTCTGTACAAATTGTAAATAGCCTTTCGCTCCCTGTATTTTACCCCTGCCACCTTCAGAATTTGAAAGAGTGTATTCCAATCAACGTTGTCAAAAGCTTTCTCTTTCTCTTCATGGGGGGGGGGGGGGGGGCTGATAGTCCATGCTGCTGCAAACGTCGTCGAACTGTTCGTGCAGATGGTTGTTGTCTTGCAAACGTCCCCATCTGTTGACTCAGGGATCGAGACGTGGCTGCACGATCCGTTACAGCCATGCGGATAAGATGCCTGTCATCTCGACTGCTAGTGATACGGTGCCGTTAGGATCCAGCACGGCGTTCCGTATTACACTCCAGAATCCACCGATTCCATATTCTGCTAACAGTCATTGGATCTCGACCAATGCGAGCAGCAATGTCGCGATACGATAAACCGCAATCGCGATAGGCTACAATCCGACCTTTATCAAAGTCGGAAACGTGATGGTACGCATTTCTCCTCCTTACACGAGGCATCACAACAACGTTTCACCAGGCAACGCCGGTCAACTGCTGTTTGTATATGAGAAATCGGTTGGAAACTTTCCTCATGTCAGCACGTTGAGTTTCGACACCGGCGCCAACCTTGTGTGAATGCCCTGAAAAGCTAATCATTTGCATATCACAGCATCTTCCTCCTGTCGGTTAAATTTCGCGTCTGTAGTACGTCATCTTCGCGGTGTAGCAATTTTAATGGCCAGTAGTGTAGTATATGCGACAACTGTCGACCACCAAACTGATAAAAGTTAACGAAGTAAAGGTTTCTTGTGCAGCTGATGACTGACTTTTTACCTTTGTTGAGAGTTAAGAATTTTTTGTGCGTAATATTTATGCGTTTTATGGAATACATAATAATTCCGCCAAAGTTACAATTGTTTTCTTTATTTTCTCTACTACTTTCAAGCTATGCTCATTGTCAAGTAATATACGAACACCTATGGAGATTCATCGTTGTTAAGTCACTACTCTGTATGCACATTGGCGTCATGAAGTTTAGATACCACTACAGTATATACGCAGCTCGAAACTACGAGGGTATTCAATAAGTACTGCAGCACTTTTTTTCTGAAAGCAGGGTCGCTTTATTCAGGATTCCTCAGTCTCCTGGCTACAAACCCTACTTTTCATCGTAAACTCCGTTCAATGCGACGATCGTACGCCACCTTACTGGGAGTGCTTGTAAGCCTGCACGGTATTAATCTCTTAGTCGACGTTGGGCCAACGTCTTGCTGCATCAATAAGGTCCCCTCCATCATCCTTGTAACACGCAAGCATTTCCGCACATAGAGTTCTTCGTTGTTCTTTATGGTCTTAACGGTAGGCGGTGATGAACCCAACGGGCACACACCATTGAGTGTGTGGACGAGTGTGTCAATACTATCAACAAAGACGTCCAGTTGAGCAGCGACGTGTTTAATGGTGATTCGGCGATCACCTCGAATGAGAGTGTCCGCACGTTCCAACACTGGAGTAATCACAGCCGTGTGCGGTCGGCCGGCACGCGGGGGATCGGACAGGTTTGTAGCGATGATCACAGACGCCTCGCCGAACGACTCACCGTGCTTTTGTTCACTGCCAGGTCTTCGTAGACATTCTGCGAGCGCCTATGAATATCCTCGATGCTCTGGTTTTCCGCCGAAAGAAACTCAGTGATATGTCTCTACTTCGAACGCACCTTCGTTACAGGCGCCATTTTGAAGGCTGCGTACAGCGCCGGCACCTATCGGAACTTCATGAAACTATCGAGGCTGAAGCGAGAATATTTCACGATGTCCCACAACAAATTCCGCGTTTTTGCAACCTGAATTGGCTGAGAAAAAAGAAAGTTACATTAATTATTAAACGCCCTTCGTAGCAGCGACAATGAAGGGTAAAAATTATTTTGTTGCCATGGTGGAATTCGTATGTGTCTATGGTTAGGTTTCAGGAAGTTTCTCTGGACTATCAGGCCTAAATCGAGCTTTCGAGTACGCAAATATTTATGTTTTACTTTTCCACCATCTGCATAGAAACATTTTTCTCTGGGTTCCTTGAACTGCAGGTAAAATTCCTGTAAATGCATTCCTCGACTTGTGGCTGAAAATGATATGAGTCTTACCATGAGTACTGTCATTCCTACACAGCTGAATTTATATAAAAAAATAACGGAATATCTATCAACAAACAAAATATATGTTCAACGACTGTGTGATAAAACTAAAATATATGGGAAGTCTTGCGGGTTTATTCTTGCACGTTCTGTTGTAGAAACAAGTGTTTAGACGGTGGACTGGAATTATTGTGAGATCGTGAAACTAAAGAGATTAATGTTATTGTTCATAACACACTGTTAAGATGTCAGATTTGATATTTTTTAACATATATATGACTATGTTCATGCCTCTGTTATAAATCCTTGGTGAAACACAATATTTGTACATAGCTATATTAATCAATTTATTTCACATCCAGTTTCAGTCCTGAACAGAACCTCTTTAGATGTCTACATATAACGTAAAACCAAAATAAGGTACAGAGAGTCATAGCAAAAAATAATTGTAAATATAGTACTCAACATTTATAATCTATTGAGAATTTAAATTGTGAAATCGTATTCAGATGTTAGACATCTCATAGTAACCATTAACCATCACACAAGCCAGGCTCTCCATTTAGCTATACATCAGGACCTATATATTCTCCAGTACTCCTACGGCGAAACACGGTACAATACTGATGTAAAATGTGATCCTTAGAATTGAATACATCACCAGAGATGTTAGACTGGTAGGAAGAGATACAGCACAGAACAAAGGGCGCTCTATAATTTTAAATCAAAATAAATTCGACTTACGGTACCTTAATGTAGGTAACTCAATTACATTATTCACGATACTCTTACAGCTTACTTAACTCTAATTAACCTTCTGAACGGCCGTTGATCAAGCACACACAAGTATCACTGCATAGCCAAATTCTGTTCTTTTAAAGCTGACTTCACGTAATCTGAAAATCATTCATTTACTTATGCATTTACCTCGCCTTGCAAGATTAGGGCATTCAGGCCCTATGTTACATCTAGCCAGACATTTTCAGTCAGATAACATTACAATAGCATAGCACGTTAGAAGTACATAATAACAGTAATAATACTAATAATAATTATAATTATAATTATAATTATTACTCTGAGACAACGTTGCAGCGCATCCTGGGTATTATTCAATCTGTATATTGAGCGAGCAGTAAAGAAAACAAAAGAAAAATATGGAGTAGGAGTTAAAGTCCAGGGAGAAGAAATAAAAACTTTGAGGTTTGCCGATGACATTGTAATTCTGTCAGAGACAGCAAAGGAATGGACAGTATCTTGAAAGGAGGATATAAGATGAATATCGACAAAAGCGAAACGAGAATAATGGAATGTACTCGAATTAAATCGGGTGAAGCTGAGGGAATTAGATTAGAAAATGAGGCATTTAAAGTAGTAGGCGAGTTTTTCTATTTGGGAGCAAAATAACTGATGATGATCGAATTAGAGAGGATATAAAGTGTAGACTGGCTATGGCAAGGAAAGCGTTTCTGAAGAAGAGAAATTTGTTACATTGAGTATAGATTTAAGTGTCAGGAAGTCTTTTCGGTAAGTACTTGTATGATGTGTAGCCATGTATGGGAGTGAAACATGAACGATAAATAGCTTACATAAGAAGAGAATACAAGCTTTCGAAATGTGATGCTACAGGAGAAGCTGAAGATTAGGTGGGTAGATGACATAATTAATGAGGAGGTACTGAACAGAATTGGAGAGAAATTTGTGGCACAACCTGACCAGAGGAAGGGATGAGGTTGGTACGACACGTTCTGAGCCATCAAGGGATCACCAATTTAGTACTGGAGGGAATCGTAGGGGGCGGGGGGGGCATAAAAACCGCAGAGGGCGACCAATCAATGAATACAGTAAGCAGATTCAGAAGGATGTAGGTTGCAGTAGTTAATCAGAGATGAAGAGGCTTGCACAGGATAGAGTAGCATGGAGAGCTGCATCGAACCAATCTTTGGACTGAAGACCACAACAACAACAATTATTATTATTATACTGACAATACTAATAATACACATAGTAATAAGTACACGTAGTTCAACATTTACAAACTTGTCGAATAACAGCAGTAACATCTAACGGAAATAGATGGCAGCAACGCAAAATGGAAAAGTGGAGAAGTTGATACCGGTTCCCTGTGTTGGACAGAGAGAAAACAGCTTGCAAATACAGAGAAGGAAACTGCGCCGATAAGTAAAAGATAAGGCTTTTATCTTCTCTTGAAAGCTGAGTGGTTTCGGATAAGATGCAGGTTTACAGGGAAATTTGTTCCAGAGTCGTATGGCACTTGCGATCAAAAGCAAATCAGAAGTAGTAGGCATCCGCTTAGTCTCAGTACCGTTTGCACGGCTCTGACAGCCAGATATCGAAGGCACCCCAAATGAAACTGTTCTCCTCTTCTGTGCGGCTTTCGTCGCAGCTCTGTTCCGTCTCTGCTATCAGGATTCCGTTTGTCACGATGAGCCGCAGCGCATTGTTGTCGTCGATAGGTCCATTTCCCGTAAATATCCACTTCAGATGCCTCCTTCATGCACCTCTGAAGGTCTCCTAACGAACAGAGAAGCTCCAGGGAGTGCAACATGCAATAGACGTCGAGACACTGACACAGTACGGGTGTGTGACCCGCCACAGCCACAGATGACGCCCATTCGCTGTAGAACAGCTCCGTGATCGCTAATTTGCTCCTGCTTGAGATCTCTAGCTCCTTCTGAGGCAACCGAAATACGAGGTGCATTGAAGTTCTAAGGCCTCCGATTTTTTTTCTAATTAATTACTCACCCGAAATCGATGAAACTGGCGTTACTTCTCGACGTAATCGCCCTGCAGACGTACACATTTTTCACAACGCTGACGCCATGATTCCATGGCAGCGGCGAAGGCTTCTTTAGGAGTCTGTTTTGACCACTGGAAAATCGCTAAGGCAATAGCAGCACGGCTGGTGAATGTGCGGCCACGGAGAGAGTCTTTCATTGTTGGAAAAAGCCAAAAGTCACTAGGAAACAGGCCAGGTGAGTAGGGAGCATGAGGAATCACTTCAAAGTTGTTATCACGAAGAAACTGTTGCGTAACGTTAGCTCGATGTGTGGGTGCGTTGTCTTGGTGAAACAGCACACGCGCAGCCCTTCCCGGACGTTTTTGTTGCAGTGCAGGAAGGAATTTGTTCTTCAAAACATTTTCGTAGGATGCACCTGTTACCGTGGTGCCCTTTGGAACGCAATGGGTAAGGATTGCGCCCTCGTTGTCCCAGAACATGGAGACCATCATTTTTTCAGCACTATCGGTTACCCGAAATTTTTTTTGGTGGCAGTGAATCTGTGTGCTTCCATTTAGCTGACTGGCGCTTTGTTTCTGGATTGAAAAATGGCATCCACATCTCATCCATTGTCACAACCGACGAAAAGAAAGTCCCATTCATGCTGTCGTTGCGCGTCAACATCGCTTGGCAACATGCCACACAGGCAGCCATGTGGTCGTCCGTCAGCATTCGTGGCACCCACCTGGATGACACTCTTCGCATTTTCAGGTCGTCATGCAGGATTGTGTGCACAGAACCCACAGAAATGCCAACTCTGGAGGCGATCTGTTCAACAGTCATTCGGCGATCCACCAAAACAATTCTCTCCACTTTCTCGATCATGTCGTCAGACCGGCTTGTGCGAGCCCTAGGTTGTTTCGGTTTGTTGTCACACGATGTTCTGCCTTCATTAAACTGTCGCACCCACGAACGCACTTTCGACACATCCATAACTCCATCATCACATGTCTCCTTCAACTGTCGATGAATTTCAATTGGTTTCACACCACACAAATTCAGGAAACGAATGATTGCACGCTGTTCAAGTAAGGAAAACGTCGCCATTTTAAGTATTTAAAACAGTTTTCATTCTCGCCGCTGGCGGTAAAATTCCATATGCCGTAGGTGCTGCCATCTCTGGGACGTATTGACAATGAACGTGGTCTCATTTTAAAACAATGCGGATGTTTCTATCTCTTTCCAGTCCGGAGAAAAGAAATCGGAGGCCTTAGAACTTGAATGCACTTCGTAAAAACTGCTCTTTCCCCGCGATGGTCGTGCAAGCTTCGCTGCCATACAATACAGTAGTGATACACAGGAACAGATTGCTCAATATTTTGTGATATATGTTAGTAAACATCTCAAATCTTTTTCCTGTGAGCAACCCCTACCTAAGAGCTGCTGCCCTGGAAGTCCTGATGGTGACCTTATTTTTCTGAAACGAATTGCAGGCTATAATCCAAGGTCGCAGGTGTACAATACGTGGAACTGGATGTCACAACTTGAACAGAAACCAGACAGCACTTTTAAAGAGTCGAAGGGCACGAAAGGGAGGCAGTTGTTGGGAAGGGAGGGAGACAGTTAGAAGCCTCTATTTACACGATGAGCAAGAAATAAAGGAATGGGGAATTAGAGTTCGGAGAGAAGTAACACAACCTAAATAATACTATACAGCCCCAGAGGCCCTTTCAAGTCTCAAATATCTGTGATGTATATATGCAGACTGAAGAGACAAATGAAAATTTATACCAAGGCTGGGAGTCTAATCTATGTCCCCTGCTGATTAGGCAGATCACAGAGGCTTTGCACAACTGCACGTACTATTGTAGCATGTCTCCTTCCTCAATGCAAATTCCCATTCATGCCTCAGCCCACTTGGTAATCCCCTTGAATTCAAACAGCATTGCGGAGGCTCTCCAGCTGTACCAGAATAGCACCTCAGCATCCAATGACACGGGAGATCCTGCCTACCAATTGGACTGAGGTGTGAATGGGAATTTGGACTGAGGAGTTCGTGCAGTTGTGCGTAGCCACTGTGCCAGGGTGGCGTAGTGATTAGCGCATCTGCCTACAGAGCAGGAGTCCCGGGTTCGAATCCTGGCCAGGGAACAAATTTTCATTCGTCGCTTCACCCTATATGAACTGAGGTTTACTGATGGCAGAGACAGCAAAGGCCTTGATAGAGCAGGTGAACGTGGAAGTAGGCTTCTGAGGTTTGTATGTTGGTAACGCCACGTAGTGCTCTGTATGAAAATCACTGGCTGTGCTGTGTGCAGTCTGTGGCTGGTTGGCATTGTTGTAATATTCGCTACTGTAGTGTTGGGCAGTTGGATGTGAACAGCGCGTTGCGTTGCGCAGTTGGAGGTGAGCCGCCAGCAGTGGTGGATGTGGGAAGAGAGATGGCAGAGTTTTGAGCGGACGATCTGGACGTGTGTCCATCAGAAAAAGGAAATTTGTTTAATTGGATGTCACAAAATTATATATATAATGACTTTTGAACGCTATTAAGGTAAATACATTGTTTGTTCTCCATCGAAATCTTCCATTTGCTAACTATGCCTATCAGTAGTTAGTGCCTTCAGTAGTTAGAATCTTTTATTTAGCTGGCAGTGTTGGTGCTCGCTGTATTGCAGTAGCTCGAGTAACGAAGATTTTTGTGAGGTAAGTGATTCATGAAAGGTATAGGTTATTGTTAGTCAGGGCCATTCTTTTGTAGAGATTATTGAAAGTCAGATTGCGTTGCGCTAAAAATATTGTGTGTCAGTTTAGTGATGATCAGAATAAATAAAGAGTACGTTCAGTTTTGCTCAGCTGTTTGAAAATCAAATAACGTAAGGGGAGGTTTCAAACGGAATAAAACATATTTGGAGAAGATGTCATTCGATGAACATCAACAAAAGTAAGCATGGGTAACGGAATATAATTGAATTAAATCAAGTGACCCTGAGATAATTAGATTAGAGAAGGAGATACTTAAAGAATTTTGCTACATATGTAGCAAAATAACTGACAACGGCCATTGCAGAAGGGATATCAAATGTAGACTGGAAATGGCAAGAAAAGCGTTTCTGGAAAAGAGTTATTTGTTAACATCGGATATGAATTTAAGGGTTAGGAAGTATTTGCTGAAGGTATTTGTATGGAGTGTAGCCTTGTACAGAAGTGAAACTTGCACAATAAGAAGTTCATACAAGAAGAGTTAGCGGATTTTTCTGGTGCTACTATACTGGAATGTTTAAAATTAGATGGCTAGATAGAAAACTGACGAGGAGTTATTGAATCCAACTCAGGAAAACAGAAATTCGTGGCCCACCGTGAGTAAATGAAGGAATTGGTTGACAGAACACATTCTGAGTTATCAAGGAATCATCAATTTGGCTATGGTGGAAACAGTGCTGGCTAAAAATTGTAGAGGGAGACGAAGACTTGAATGTAGTATGCAGAATCAGAAGGATGCAGGTTGCTGTAGATGTGCAGAGATACAGAGGCTAGCACGGGATAGAGTAGCATGGACAGCTAAATGAAATCAGTCTTCGGAATTAAGACCGTAACCACAGTCAAATGTAAGCTGATCGCATTGTTATGCATCTCATGTCCACATGAAATAACTTACCAACTTCCCGATTGCAATGGAACTTCAATAACTGTGTGTTGTTCACTTTCTACGCAGCTTGAATAGCAGTTAATGCAGCATCTTTCCTGACCAAGCTCGAGAGTGTGTTTCTCCTTTCCCACTAGCCTCACTGTTAAACATTGTTGACTTCCATCGGTTATTAATGTATTATAGGTTTGACATCTGACTAAACTGTAGATTATACACTGAGTTGACAAAAGTCATGGGATACTTCCTAATATCGTGTCGGACCTTATTTTTCCCGGCGTAGTGCAACAACTCGACGTGGTGTAGACTCAACAAGTCGTTTAGAGTCCCCTGTAGAAATACTGAGCCACGCTGCCCCTATAGCCGTCCATAATTTCGAAAGTGTAGTCGGTGCAGTATTTTGTGTCTGAACTGACCTCTCGATTATGTCCCATAAATGTTCGAAGGGGTTCATGTTGGTCGACTTGGCTGGCCAAATCATTCGCTCAGATTGTCCAGAATGTTCTGATATGGCCCAATGTTGTCCCGTAAAAATTCCTTCGTTGTTTGGGAAAACGAAGTCCCTGAATGGTTTGCAAGTGGTCTCCAAGTAGCCGAACGAAACCATTTTCAGTCAATGATCGGTTCAGTTGGACCAGAGGACCCAGTCAATTGCATGTAAATACAGCCCACACCACTACGGAACCACCACCAGCTTGCACTGAGCCTTGTTGACAACTTGAGTCCACGGTTTCGTGCGATCTGCGCCACAAACGAACCATTACCGTCAGCTCTTACCAACTGAAAGCGGGACTCATTTGACGAGACCACTACCTTCCAGTCGCCTAAGGTCTAAGGCCGGTATTACACTATCAAATTTCTTTGTCAAAGATTTGAGCAAAGATGTGATCAAATATTCCGTCAAATATATTTGACAAAGATCTTTGACATAGCGCTAGAAGGGGTATTACACTGTCATCATATTTTTCGTCAAAGTTCAAGATGGCTGACAACAACAACTTGTTATTAACCGCAGCAGTTGCATGTACAACTCCACTGTGTGCACATGCGGAAGAGAAGCGGGGGAAAAAAGGAAATGTACCTGGGTTTTACGTCGACACGGTAAAAGCATACAACAAAACTTGTTACGTGAGCTTATAGTGGAGGACGTCAAGTCGTATATCAATTACTCCAGAATGGATGAGCATACATTTCCGTATGTGCTCAGTGAAGTGTATCCTCATATCACAAAGCACAAGATTCACTTAAGAACTGCTACATGTGCAGAAGGCAGGCTCACTGTAACACTCCGATTCCTTGCTACAGGAGAGGGTTAGGTTAGGTTAGGTCAGGTCAGGTCTCCAATCTTCTTAATCTATTTTTGTATTCAGGGTGTCTCACGTTGTAAAGCGCCTCATCAGCTTCATACATCTCTATTAATTTTGTTGTTGTCGGCACACATCAATTGTATTTGCCGGCAATGTTTATAAAAACACTACAGACGAAAGAATGCAGCGATGCTAGCGCTCCATGTGGTAACGTGTCACATTACAGTGAACAGAAGAGACAAGCGACTTCTTTGATCAAATCTACAGCGAGGCCCTAGATTTGATGAAATATTTGACGATATTTGACAAAGTTCCCTATTACACCATCAAATATCTTTGACAAAGATTTT
The DNA here is from genome assembly GCF_023864275.1 of Schistocerca cancellata. Classification (NCBI taxonomy): domain Eukaryota; kingdom Metazoa; phylum Arthropoda; class Insecta; order Orthoptera; family Acrididae; genus Schistocerca; species Schistocerca cancellata. The sequence continues at coordinate 1,152,769,700 of NC_064626.1, forward strand.
TGACAAAGATATTTGACAAAGAAATTTGATAGTGTAATACCGGCCTAACCGATATGGTCGAGAGCCCAGGAGAGGAGCTGCAGGCGATGTCGTGCTGGTAGCGAAGGCGCGCGCGTCAGTCGTCTGCTGCCACAGCCCATTGACGCCAAATTTCGCAGCACTGTCCTAACGGATACGTTAGTCGTACGCCCCACGTTGATTTCTACGATTATTTCACGCAGTGTTGCTTGTCAGACTGACAAGTCTACGTAACCGCCATTGCTCTGTCATTAAGCGAAGACCGTCAGTCACTGCGTTGTCCGTGGTGAGAGGTAATGCCTGAACTTCGGTATTCTCAGCACGCTCTTGAGACTGTGGACCTCAGGATTTTGAAATCGCCAACGATTTCCGAAATGCAATGTTCCGTGCATCTAGCTTCAACAACCATTCCGGATTCAAAGTTTGTTAATTCTCATCGTACGGCCATGATAACGTCGAAAACCTTTTCACATGAATTACACGAGTACAAATGACTGTTCTGCTAATGCACCGCCATTTTATACGTTGTGTACTCGATACTACCAAAATAAGTATTTGTGCAAATCGCTGTTCGATGACTTTTGTCACCTCAGTGTAAATTATTGCAGATCTGTACATACACCGGTTTACACTAAGAGAAAGAACTAACCAAAACTTACATCTGCAACGTAATACAGAAGAATGTGCCTGGCACAGTAAGCCGAGGAATAACAGGGGTGCCGCGCATTGTACCCGCGCGGTCTGCGGCGCATTGCCACGGTTCGCGCGGCTCCCCCCGTCCTAGGTTCGAGTCCTCCCTCAGGCGTGTGTGTGTGTGTGTGTGTGTGTGTGTGTGTGTGTGTGTTTTGTCCTTAGCGTAAGTTAGTTTAAGTTAGATTAAGTAGTGTGTAAGCCTAGGGACCGATGAACTCAGCAGTTTGGTCGCACAGGAACTTACCACAAATTTCCAATAAGAGGGGTGCGTGACTTAGCTGCAGTACACATCTACCTACTGCGTACTTGAAGTCCAGCCACACATACTCGACCTTTTAACTTGTACGTAGGCTGTTCAGGGTTATATGTTGGTAACGACACGTAGTGCTCTGTACGAAAATCGCTGACTGCGCTGTGTGTAGTTTGTGGCTGGTTGGACTCATTGTTAATATATTCGCTTTTGTAGTGTTGGGCAGTTGGATGTGAATAGCCCGTAGCGCTGGGCAGTTGGAGGTGAGCCGCCAGCAGTGGTGGATGTGGGGAGAGAGATGGCAGAGTTTTGAGCGGACGATCTGGACGTGTGTCCATCAGAAAAAGGAAATTTATTTAATTGGATGTCACAAAATTTTATATATATATATATATATATATATATATATATATATATATATATATATATAATGACTTTTGAACGCTATTAAGGTAAATACATTGTTTGCTCTCTATCAAAATCTTTCATTTGCTAACTATGCCTATCAGCAGTTAGTGCCTTCAGTAGTTAGAATCTTTTATTTAGCTGGCAGTGTTGGCGCTCGCTGTATTGCAGTAGTTCGAGTAACGAAGATTTTTGTGAGGTAAGTGATTCATGAAAGGTGTAGGTTATTGTTAGTCAGGGCCACTCTTTTGTAGGGATTGTTGAAAGTCAGATTGCGTTGCGCTAAAAATATTGTGTGTCAGTTTAGTGATGATCAGAATAAGTGAAGAGAACACTGTTTGAATACGTTGAGTTTTCCTCAGCTGTTTGAAAATCAAATAACGTAGAAGTTTGCCAGCACAGTCATTTATAATTTTTCAAAGGGGACGTTTCAAACTTTCCTGCCCTTTACCCGTGATGCCATTGCTCTTGCACTGCACTCCCATACCTGAAACCTGATTGAAGTTGCATGAATACAACAACAAATTTCTGAAGGCGTCGGTACACTATTCAAGAAAAAAGAAACTGGCCTGGTAAAATGAAATACACTCCTGGAAATGGAAAAAAGAACACATTGACACCGGTGTGTCAGACCCACCATACTTGCTCCGGAGACTGCGAGAGGGCTGTACAAGCAATGATCACACGCACGGCACAGCGGACACACCAGGAACAGCGGTGTTGGCCGTCGAATGGCGCTAGCTGCGCAGCATTTGTGCACCGCCGCCGTCAGTGTCAGCCAGTTTGCCGTGGCATACGGAGCTCCATCGCAGTCTTTAACACTGGTAGCATGCCGCGACAGCGTGGACGTGAACCGTATGTTCAGTTGACGGACTTTGAGCGAGGGCGTATAGTGGGCATGCGGGAGGCCAGGTGGACGTACCGCCGAATTGCTCAACACGTGGGGCTTGAGGTCTCCACAGTACATCGATGTTGTCGCCAGTGGTCGGCGGAAGGTGCACGTGCCCTTCGACCTGGGACCGGACCGCAGCGACGCACGGATGCACGCCAAGACCGTAGGATCCTACGCAGTGCCGTAGGGGACCGCACCGCCACTTCCCAGCAAATTAGGGACACTGTTGCTTCTGGGGTATCGGCGAGGACCATTCGCAACCGTCTCCATGAAGCTGGGCTACGGTCCCGCACACCGTTAGGCCGTCTTCCGCTCACGCCCCAAATATAGTGCAGCCCGCCTCCAGTGGTGTCGCGACAGGCGTGAATGGAGGGACGAATGGAGACGTGTCGTCTTCAGCGATGAGAGTCGCTTCTGCCTTGGTGCCAATGATGGTCGTATGCGTGATTGGCGCCGTGCAGGTGAGCGCCACAATCAGGACTGCATACGACCGAGGCACACAGGGCCAGCACCCGGCATCATGGTGTGGGGAGCGATCTCCTACACTGGCCGTACACCACTGGTGATCGTCGAGGGGACACTGAATAGTTCACGGTACATCCAAACCGTCATCGAACCCATCGTTCTACCATTCCTAGACCGGCAAGGGAACTTGCTGTTCCAACAGGACAATGCACGTCCGCATGTATCCCGTGCCACCCAACGTGCTCTAGAAGGTGTAAGTCAACTACCCTGGCCAGCAAGATCTCCGGATGTGTCCCCCATTGAGCATGTTTGGGACTGGATGAAGCGCCGTCTCACGCGGTCTGCACGTCCAGCACGAACGCTGGTCCAACTGAGGCGCCAGGTGGAAATGGCATGGCAAGCCGTTCCACAGGACTACATCCAGCATCTCTACGATCGTCTCCATGGGAGAATAGCAGCCTGCATTGCTGCGAAAGGTAGATATACACTGTACTAGTGCCGACATTGTGCATGCTCTGTTGCCTGTGTCTATGTGCCTGTGGTTCTGTCAGTGTGATCATGCGATGTATCTGAACCCAGGAATGTGTCAATAAAGTTTCCCCTTCCTGGGACAATGAATTCACGGTGTTCTTATTTCAATTTCCAGGGGTGTACATTATTGACCCCCTTTTGTCTACTAATGAAGTTGGTGCACGTACGTTGCAACATTTATGCAAAGCTGATCGTAGCTCTTATTAGAATTCAGTGATCTTGGACGACTGGAACTAATTCCGACTGACAAGATAACTCCGACCTACCAAATCAGCTGCTCGTACCATAACGTCGCAACCACTTTCCTGCTCCGCCGCGCGGGACTTTGACGCCAACCACCGTGCTGTGTTAGCTCTGAATCTGCTGGCAGTAAGTCTTAATTAACGTTCATGTTGCAAATGCATGAGACAAGTTAATTAACAAATAAAATAATAATTTTGAATTCGATTTAAAGAAATTTATTGCTCTTTCTACTTTAAGACAACTTTGTTTAATAATAGGATTTTGATTACAGGCACGCGATTTTTCCAAGATCCAAAATACGCTAACGCCATAGTCGCGACCTGATGACCATCAGCAACAATCTGTCGCAACGGTTAGACAGTACACAACTGAAGTCCGATTAAAATTACTTGATAATTGACGCCTGTCACTTGGCGCTTCGGTGTTGCCACATCGGCTACTGCTCGGTTAAAGGCGACACGTAAACACGGCGGATCACTTCACGAGTGCTGAAATGCTGTTGGTGTAACGTGGAGCAATGTTGAAGGCTGCTGCCATCATGTACGGCGGGAACGTAAAATGCTCTAACCACAGCTCATTTTAAATGTTCAATGAGGAACTGCGGCAGACAATGCGCTTTGTAGCGCCGAATCTACACTCGTGTCCTAACCTAACCACAACCTCTTGATGTGCACTTGTATCCGAGAAAACGGCGGTTAGCAACCTCCGGCAGAACTATTAATGATGCTCGCTTTGCTCGCAATGATTACAGCTGATTTGTACGAGCGAACTCAAGACAGGAAAAATTCAGTTTCAGCCCGAAAAGCGAACTGCAACATCTCGCTTTTGCTACGCGAGCTGACGCGATACACATCGGTGGGCAGTCCTGGTTGGAACTCATTTACAGGTTATAGGCGACACAGTCGGATTCCAAAAGAAAAAAGAATTATAGGAAGAAAAATAAAAGCAAAAAAAAAAAAAACCTAAGTACGATGATGAAAATGATGTGACAAAAGATTAAAAATAAAAGAAATGACATTGATACTAGTGAATTGAAAATAATAATAGTCTTTGATAAAGATTTAAAAATTAAATAAACTTATTAACTCACAACGGGATTCGAACACACGACCTTTTCCCTATAAGTCTGTTTTTATCACCAGCAAACGTATACCTTGAATCGCCATTAAAAGTACTGCTTACGCGATTGTACGTATCCACACTTAATAAACATCAAATGAACAACTAGCCAGACAATCCGCACGGAATGGTAATATTTCAGACCTAGTAGCTTCAAACAGGCCTGGCCTTATCGACAGTGTCAATACAGAGACAGGGGTTAGCGATCATGAGGTCATTGTAGCGACTAGATTTGTTACCGACAGGTTCGATCAACACGGAAGTATCAAATGGAAAACCTAGGACGAAAAAAAAAATGGTTCAAATGGCTCTGAGCACTGAGGTCATCAGTCCATATAACTTAGAACTACTTAAACCTAACTAACCTAAGGACATCACACACATCCCTACCCGAGGCAGGATTCGAACCTGCGACCGTAGCGGTCGCGCGGTTCCAGACTGTAGCGCCTAGAATCGCTCGGCCACCCCGGCCGGCTAGGAGGAAAAACGTTGTTCTTTTCACAAGACACGATTGCGGTAATTTAGAGTACCGGTATTTGACGCTGGCTGCAGAAGGATTCTACGGCCACCGCCGTAAATTTCGCGTAAGGGCCATGAAGATAAGATAGGAGACATCAGGGTTCGTTCGAGGCTTTTAGACAGTCGATTTCCCTCCGCTTCGTTTGCGAGTGGGACAGGAAAGGAAATGGCTAATAGTGGTGCTAGGTATCCTACGCCATGCACCGAACGGTGGTCTGCGGAGTGCGTTTGTAGATGTAGATGCAGATTTCGTATGCTGTAACTAAGGTCTGACATTGGTCTGACCTCAGCCAACCGCGACGTGTTCTACCCCTCCACAGTTGTCCGTAACTACCGCTTATAACTTCCTGGGCTTCTGTGACGTCAAACAAGCCACATTACTAACATTTTTCCTGTTAAAATTGTAATCTCCTACATCAGTCCCTCCAGTGGAAATTCTACCGGAACGCTATCTGAAATAATTCCCCTTCCATTCTTCTCCTCATGAAATATATTTTTCGGACGGACTATTTTCCTTTCTGTGTAAGTCTGCAGGCTTTCGTGGTCGTTGTCACTAAAGTTAAATTCTTCTGGGTTGTGAGGCCGCGTCATACCGGATGATCAAAAAGTCAGTATAAATTTGAAAACTGAATAAATCACGGAATAATGTAGATAGAGAGGTACAAATTGACACACGTGCTTGGAATGACGTGGGGTTTTATTAGAACCAAAATAATAGAAAAGTTCAAAAAATGTCCGACAGATGGCGCTTCATCTGATCAGAATAGCAATAATAAGCATTACAAAGTAAGACAAAGCAAAGATGATGTTCTTTACAGGAAATGCTCAATATGTCCACCATCATTCCTCAACAATAGCCGTGGTCGAGGAATAATGTTGTGAACAGTGCTGTAAAGCATGTCCGGAGTTTTGGTGAGGCATTGGCGTCGGATGTTGTCTTTCAGCATCCCTAGAGATGCCGGTCGATCACGATACACTTGCGACTTCAGGTAACCCCAAAGCCAATAATCGCACGGACTGAGGTCTGGGGACCTGGGAGGCCAAGCATGACGAAAGTGGCGGCTGAGCACACGATCATCACCAAACGACGCGCGCAAGAGATCTTTCACGCGTCTAGCAATATGGGGTGTTTCTTTTTTTGTTCTAATAAAACCCCATGTCATTCCAAGCAAGTGTGTCAATTTTCACCTCACTATCTACATTATTCCGTGGTTTATTAAGTTTTCAAATTTATACTGACTTTTTGATCACCCGGTATTTCCTTCTAAAATAATCGACGTTTCGACCCCTCTGCTGGGATCTTCTTCAGGATGTTACGGTGTCCACAATTGCTAGAACACTCTTTTCTTTCCTCGGTCGTCCGTGCATTGAATTCGTCCATCTGCTTGTTGCCAAGGGGTTTCTGCCCTCACAAATGCGTCTGCCTCTCAGTTTCATCCCTTCGTATTACTACGCCAGCTTCCCAAAAATCTTCCGACACTTTTGCTCTCATCCCCACCACCATGACTTAGCGTCCTCGGCCGCTGTGTCACTCCAATTCGCGGCAATGGATGCCTTCGACCTCTGCGCTCTACCACGAGTTCTGATTTCAGTACTTGATTCAAACTGATATGTCTCATGACCTAAAGCTCTGAACACCTTGAGATTTTCACCAAACGCTTTTAAATAACCGACTGCGCCCGTACAACTTCTGTTCCCACCTCTTCCTCCTGTTACTCAACTCTTACGGTTCCAAAAACAAGTACTTCGGCAGAGAGTGAGGTTAGTGACTGTATCTATCACGGCCACGTCTCAGCGTCTTTTCATCGGTTTGGATCTTGCTCAGCGACGAAAATCATGTGATGGTGCCGGCCAATAAACGAGTTTAAAAAGATATATGTGAACATACAAACTCCTTCACTCTCTTAATTTTTGCATCCCCTTATTACAGTGCCATTTTTCGTGACCTTAAGTGTAACGTGTTCTTGTATATTTGTATGTAACAGTCTTCGTTCTGTCGATGCTGTATTCAATAATGTATCCAATAACTTTTCCATCACTCCTCTCAAATTCAGAATCAAACGTACATTGATCTGCATTTTTGTAGGCAAAATAACACTCTTTTTAGGAAACATTTCTATTGCCTGTTACAGGTGGGATATAGTACTCGTACTATCAGTAGAGGCAAATATTTTAGTGGCGTCCACACTCATTAAATGAACGCGTAGCTTGAGCCATTCCTACTTTTGATACTAAACACACATCCAGTTAAATCGAGTTTTTAAGCAAGTGGGTTAAGTGCTAAACATTAGCAAGAGAAGCTTAGGTTTTACCTATTATTTCTTTATTACTATTATTATTATTATTGTTATTATTAATTTGGTCATTAGACAGTTCGATTTTAGAAGTGGTGTAACAACCGAAAACGCTACATTCTTTTTCCTCTGTGAGGTACTAGACGGATTAAACAAAAGATTTAGAACACTAGGCACTTTTTTGATTTAACTGAGGCTTCTGAGCCGCGTGGGATTAGCCGAGTGGTCTCAGGCGCTGCAGTCATGGACTGAGCGGCTGGTCCTGGCGGAGGTTGGAGTCCTCCCTCGAGCATGGGTGTGTGTGTTTGTCCTTAGGATAGTTTAGGTTAAGTAGTGTGTAAGCTTAGGGACTGATGACCTTAGCAGTCAAGTCCCATAAGATTTCACACATTTTTGAACATTTTTTTTGAGGCTTCTGATTGTGTTGACCACAACATATTGCTCCAGAAGTTGGACCATTATGGAATACGAACAGTATCTCACAATTGGTTCACCTTTACTTCAACAACAAACAGCAGTGTTGAGAATGGCTATGATGTGGGGTCTGAGTTGGGCATAGTGAAGTGGGGAAGGGGGGGGGGGTGCCCCAGGAATCAGTGGCGGGGCTGGTCCTGTTCCTTATTTACATAAACGATAAGTCCTCTAGTATTACAGGTGATTCTAAAATATTTCTATTTGCTGATAACACTAGCTTAGTAGTAAAGGATGTTGTGTACAACATTGGCACTGTTTAAAATAGTGCAGTTCAAGACATGAGTTCATGGCTTGTAGAAAATAAACAAAAGCTAAATCACAGTAAGACTCAGTTTTCAAGTTTCTAACACACAATTTAACAAAACCCTACGTTATAATTTCACAGAATGAGCATATGATTAGTGAAACTGAACAGTTCAAATTTCTAGGTGTTCAGATAGATAGTAAATTGTCGTAGAAAACCCACGTTCAGGATCTTCTTCAAAGACTTAACACTGCCATTTTCACTATTCGAGCGGTATCTGAAGTAAGTGATAGTTCGACATGAAAAGTAGTCTACTTTGCTTGTTTTATTTCGTTTGTGATGTATCATATTATATTTTGTGGCTACTCTGCCCATTCTGAAAGGATATTTTTGGCTCAGAAACAGGAAGTTTCATATCAGAAACAGGAAGTTTCATATCATCGCACACTCCACTACAGAGTGAAAAATCTCAATGTGGAAACATCCCCCAGGCTGTGGCTAAGACATGTCACCGCAATATCCTTTCTTTCAGGAGTGCTAGTTCTGCAAGATTGAGAAGTGGCATGAGCCCCCTCTCATATTTCTATCTTACTCTGAATAATTCGATTTTCCTCTCTAATTGCATGCGGTGAAAAGTTGCTACTCCTTCACATGCGGACTTCCCACGCAGCGTCTCTCATCACCTGGGTGGTCCGGTGACAGGCGGGTTCTGCTGCTCTTGAAAGGGTTAAGCCGACAGGTGTGAGGGAGTCGAGTGGATGCCTTCCAGACGCCGAAATTTTCATAAGAGCAGGACGACATGCCCATAGGGGCCTGAAGGAGTGGTCCGTTACTTCGCAGAAAATTAATGAAAACACTTTCTGGCGAGCTACCAGCGAGGCTGGGAATGACTTGTGTTCCCAGGCAGTCTTGGCGGGCATATTCCCGCGTTTTCTGCAAAATCGTAACTGTGATTGGCTTGCTCAGGGGATAGCTCCGTGACGTAGCAAAATCGGCGCAGAAATTGGCGCCAAGAATCTCCATTGGTGGAATCGTAGTGCTTCGGCAATAGAGTGCAATTTTCCGCCGGTTTTCGAGTTGCTGATTGGAACGTTTAACAACGGCGTGGGGTGGGAATGTTCTGTGTTCGGTTTATACGGGTGCTCTTGGGGGAGTCGGCTCTCGCCTTTCGGTCGGGGTAGGTTACAAGACTGAGCTCTCACGGCTCTGGACAGCCTGCCTTCTGTTGGCTGTCTAATACACTTTCATTTTTAATTGTAACTGTTTGAAGAAGTTGCTGAAGTTTCGACTTCAATGTAACTTTCCGAGTACAGTTGCCAATTGAGCGTTCTGCGTACAAGCGGCCTATGTTGTCCGTATTGAGCAGTTTTGGCTAAAGTTGACTGTATCGGAGTTACTGTGTGACTTCGCTTGTTAAAATCAATCACTGTACCGTCAGTGATTGTGTGGCGATCCTTCTTCATCTCCCTCAGAGGCACATTTGTATTGATAGGAAGTCTTTAGTCTGGAACAACCAGACCAGGATAATTTGTTTCGGGCTATGCTCGCGACATTATCATCAACACGACGGGACGTCGAAGCAACCAGCCATCGCCTCCGGTCCGCCAGATCGTGTCCTTGCAGTTAAGAAGACAGCTTGGTAATGTATGTCCGCAGCACTGGCAGATTAGGGAATTTGCTCTGTGATAATCAGAGCTCAGCAGAGCGCGCCTGTTCCCGTCTTTTCATACGTGGTTCTGTCTTGGAAGTTCATTGCCTGACTTCTCACTACTGTAGCAGCAATTAATGTTGGGTTGACTGGGTGTCTCTCTTAAGATTTGAGTTGCAAGGAATTGGCTCCACATACCACTTGGTCATAAATGTCACAATCTAGTTTATGGACAGCCTCACCTTCACAGCATTTATTTGAGTATCCAATTTGATGTATTGTAAATGTTTCATGTGTTGTTTACTATTTTGAGTTTAGTCATAATAAATCAAATTGTTATCTTGGACAGAACTTTCATTCTGTTAATCGGTAGAACAACCCTTTCATTTCTCACTACGTTAATGAAACTTTCCTTTATCTAATTAATTTCTATCAAATTAAATTATTGCAGGTGCCAAACTTTTTTCTACTCCACTTGCAGGGTCGATTACAGTCAGTTCGCGTTTCTTCATAATCCATGTGCAACAGCAGAAGTCGGAGTTAGAAAAGGGGGGGGGGGGGCTTAGAGCATCATTTCCATATGAAGATTATAGAAGAATTTAGTGTTAAATAAACTGCTAGCCCCGGCACCTCACAAGGTTTGCAGGAGAGCTTCTATAAAATTTGAAAGGTAGGAAACGAGGTACCAGCAGAAGTAAAGCTGTGAGGACGGGGCCTGAGTCGTGCTTGGGTAGCTCAGATGGTAGAGCACTTGCCCGCAAAAGGCAAAGGTCCCGAGTTCGAGTCTCGGTCCGGCACACAGTTCTAATCTGCCAGGGCGGTTCGGGCAGTAAGTGGTGTAAGTTCGCGAACCTCTTGTCGACCCCTCTTCACTAGTCTGGGTATTCTGACATTGGCGCCGCGTGGAGTGGCCGCGCGGTTTAAGGCGCCATGTCACGGATTGCGCAGCCCCACCCGCCAGAAGTTGGAGACCTCCCTCGTGCATGGGTGTGTGTGTTGTTCTTAGCGTAAGTTAGTTTAAGTACAATGTAAGTCTAGGGACCGATGACCTCAGCAGTTTGGTTCCTTAGGAATTCACACACATTTGAACATTTTTTTGACATTGGCTCTAAATATATATATTCTTTACTGTCGTTTCTTGTTAACAATATCGGTTTATTCCCAAGAATTAGCAGCTTTCACTCAGTTAATACTAGACAGAAATCCAAACTGCATCTGGAACGCAATTCCTTGACTCTTGTGCAGAAAGTTGAGCAGTATACTGCTGCATCAATTTTGAGTTAGCTGCCACAAAAATTCAACAATCGAAACTGGTACGCTTCCCCACTGGTCACTCCCATTCTGTCGAAGTTCCTTGAAAAATTAAGCTGATTTCTATGTTCTATTGTTGATTGCGTTTACATAAAGTTATGGCTTGTCTTTTATTGGATTCATTAACATTTTATTTCATCTGTTATTACTTTTATGTTGTAATTCCATGTATTGACACGTTCCATGAGCTTGGAGATTTGCTCCTCAATTTGGTCGTACGGAACTAATGTAAAATAAAAAAATAGTGTAATGCAAGACAGCTCAAAAAATGGCTCTGAGCACTATGGGACTTAACATCTGTGGCCATCAGTCCCCTAGAACTTCGAACTACTTAAACCTAACTAACCTAAGGACAGCACACACATCCATGCCCGAGGCAGGATTCGAACCTGCGACCGTAGCGGTCACGCGGTTCCAGACTGAAGCGACTAGAACCGCACGGCCACACCGGCCGGCTGCAAGACAGCGTCTGAAATCAGTAGCATGATGACGGAATGAACAAAAGTTTTAAACGTGTGATTGTGTGCTAGTGAGTGGCCACTGCATGATTAGAACGTAGGTACTATACCTGAAACACGTCAAAGTAACTGAAACGACCTATAGGTCAATTCTGCTGTTTTACGTTGCATATGAAATGTAGCTGAATCTAGACATATGCACACACAGACAATGAAGTAAGTGAAGTCCACACCTATACACCTGGTCGTAGGATTACTTATCTCTGCTCGCATACATTAGAACAAATGTCAGCGGGAGATATCTGTTAACTCGCTATCAGAATTTTATCTTTCATTGCTCACGTATCATGCCGCTGAAAAATTATTTAAGAAGTGCTATGGCAGTGCTATTTGAAAGCATCAAAAATACACTCAGAAAGTGATTGTGAAACACGTGATGCACCCGCCTCGCTGCTGAGTTTTCGAGACCACGCTAGGGTCCCACAGCGCTCTCTAGCTAAACGTGGTTCAGCCTGGGCTGCAACTTGGTCACTGACGAGCTAAGGAGGCCGCGTAGAAATCCAGGATTGCTCTCTAGGTGAACAATCAGAAGTTGGAATGCAACCTACTCACTTTTGAGATATGGGGCGGCCACACACCAATCCAACATTTCTCTCCAGATAAACGAACTGAAACCTCCTCGTTTAGACCTCAGCGCCGGCCGCGGTGGTCTAGCGGTTCTGGCGCTGCAGTCCGGAACCGCGGTACTGCTACGGTCGCAGGTTCGAATCCTGCCTCGGGCATGGGTGTGTGTGATGTCCTTAGGTTAGTTAGGTTTAAGTAGTTCTAAGTTCTAGGGGACTTATGACCTAAGATGTTGAGTCCCATGGTGCTCAGAGCCATTTGAACCATTTGAAGACCTCAGCGTTCCATTCAAGTGAATCATAAACTGTGGACAAATTGCAGAAAAGGATCAAAGCGTTTCATATGTGGTGCTATAGAAGAATGGTGAAAATTAGGCGTACCAATGAGGTAAATAATGAGGAGGTTCCCCGCAGAGTCTGCGAGGAAGGGAATATACGGAAAACACTGACATGAAGAAGGGTCAGAATGATAGGACACGTGTTAAGACATCGGGGAGTAAGCCCCATGGTACTTCAGGGAGCTGTATGGGGTAAAAACTGTAGAGGGAGATGGAGAGTGGAATATACCCAGCAAACAGCTTGACGAAGTTGGAAGCAGGAGGTATTCTGATATGAAGAGGTTGACGTAGGAGAGGAATTCACGTCGGACCGCATCATACCAGTCAGAAGACTGTTGATGACACAAAAAAGCCCATAAGGGATTTTAAACCGTATCCTCTCGAATAAGAATCCATTACCTTAACCATCCAGACACCCGACTCCATTAAATGCCACCGCAAAATAAAGTTCTTCACGTTGTTATGTTTTTAAAATGTGTGGTTCGATGCGATTTACTACAAAACATGCTCCTTTATGATCACCAAGCGCCCCACACTTATCACGTGCGGAGACTTTCGTAAATAAGAGTCTCTAAATGGTTCAAATGGCTCTCAGCACTATGGGACTTAACTTCTAAGGTCATCAGTCCCCTAGAACTTAGAACTAATTAAACCTAACTAACCTAACGACATCACACACATCCATGCCACCAGAGGCAGTATTCGAACCTGCGACCGTAGCGGTCGCGCGGTAAGAATCTCTATCATTGTTAAATCATATTGTTCTGGTTAGCGAACCGAATCCTTTCTTTCAGCGTGGCACATTCCCTCCAAACTGTACGGACGAGGTGGCACGTCTATTACATTCGTATTGCTCCATGGGTGCTTCGGGAGTCGCGTTCATTGGCTAGCAGAGCTATTGAATAGATTTTTTCTGCGAGAAGAGCGAGAAGGGTACAAAGCAAAGCTTAGTCAATTTAAGTAACCACAAATATAGATTTCTCCCCTCACACTGCTGCACTCGTAGACGAATCACAAGACAGGGATAGTATGGGAAGAAATGAATAGCTCAGCGAAGTCCGACACAAGAAATTCTTCCAGATCAGTGACGTCACTGGAGTTTTTACGAGGCGGTGGGTGCAAGCGCAGAACAGATGGCAAAAATGAAAACGGAAGACAGATGCCTTTGCTTGTATCGTGCTGCTGGCCGCTCTGGAGAACGACACCCATTGCGTTGCTGCGCGGAAAAAGTTAAATTTAGTTGCAGTCGGTTCAGTGGTTCCTCAAAACTTCCAATCTGTGTGTTCAACAGTGAGTACACTTTTAGCCAATGTTTAATTTCGTTATTATTCATAACGGCCTAACACCTGAAATCCTACGTGTATTGGATACTGGGCAAATGTTTTTACGAACGTTTCCATTGGCAGTAATGGCAAGTGAAGTGTATAAAGCCATTCGAGGTATTACGGAAGAAAAGGCTCCAGGAAATACTGTTGTTTGATTTGATGGTTAAAACTGGAAGAAAAGTAATATAAAACTTTTACAAATTTATTTACAGATATCTGCGCAGGAAGACAAATACTCAAATCGGAATCCCGCAGTAACTGTTTCACATCACAAAAAAAGGAGACACACAAGATAGGGAACTAGCGACCCATCGGCTTCGTCTCCACTATACGAATTTCGTGACGATGTTACGAACTTTTCGGGATGATGGAAATTCGAAATTTGTCGTAAGGTCTTACGGGACCAAATTGCTGACATCATCGGTCCCTAAGCTTACCCACTACCTAATCTACCTTTAACTTACGCTAAGGACAACACACACATCCATGCCCGAGGGAGGACTCGAACCTCCGACGGGGTGAGTCGCTCGGGATGATGTAGAACGGCAAATGTACAAAAAAAAGTCTACTAATGATGGCCACTGAAATGTACACCTTACGAAATGTCAACACTTCTTTAGGTTCGATAGTCGCGCAGAGTGACTGCACGGTTTGAGGCATCCTGTTACAGACTGCGCGGCCCCTCCCGCCAGAGGTTCGCGTCCTCCCTCGGGCATGGGTGTGTGTGTTGTTCTCAGTATAAGTTAGTTTGAGTAGTGTGTAAGTCTAGGGACCGATGACCTAAACAGTTTGGTCCCTTAGAAATTCACACACATTTGAACATTTTCTTTCATGTTCGATACTGTGAAACAAATCTCTTCTCGGCAAGCTCTTTGGTTTTCATGTTTTGAGGTGGTAGTATGGAGCAGAACAAAGAACAGTATGTCCAGTAAACATGGGCTCTAAAGCGCATACCTTAAGAACTACGAGCACTTGTTCATCTTCGATGCTGTGAAGCACAAATCGTCTTCTGAACAAATACTCATAGTTCTTAAGGTATGCACATTGGATCCATGTTTACTGGACGTTAGTTCTTGTTTTGCTACACACTACAACATCTGAGAATATCGAAAGCAAAGAGCTTTCAGTAGAAGAGATTTGTTTCACAGTATCGAGATGAAGAAGTGCTGACACTTCTTAAGATATGCATTTCAGGGTCCATGTTTACTAGACTTTTTTGGTGCATTTACCCTTCTCCATCATCCCTGAAAGTATGTAACATCATCACAGAACCACCCTGTATAAGAGATGTTCATTAAAATTATCATTAGCTGCACAGAAAGAAACAACGAATTTTATTAAGGCAAAGAAACGACTGCCCTATCAATGGATGCGTTACAACAGGCCTGTAATTGTGGAATGGAGCAATGAGTTTAATTACTGCTTTCTCAGCGATCTATATATTTCGAGAAAGCTTCTGACTCAGTTTCCACAATATTTGCGCTGACGCTTCTTGAAAGACAAGACATTCACTGTATTATAATGTGCTGAAGAATATACTGAGTCAACTGGCATTCCACTGACAAAATGTCGGAAGTCGTTCAGTGATACATTCTGAGTATTTTCGTACAAGAGGCCCGTGTTTTGCAATGGGTGGTTACGGAATTATTGCATCTCGTTTGATTTCTTACCCCCATTTATCTGCATATTGGTATTGCCCTGGAAATACAGTAGTGTAAGTCAGTATAAAAGCGGGGTTCCTACATAAATAATATACAATGTCTGAAGCATACATGTATCAAATTTATTGTGAAAGTAGTTGATACGTACAACACATAAACACTCATGACGTAATCACATAGTTTCTTTCATAACATGAGTAACAAAATTAAGGCGTTTGAAGTTCCCATATGGCAATTGATATAAAGACACTCACTGTCCTGTTGTGTTATTGCAATGTTAGTACTTTGCCCAACCTCCGTTCTTCTTAATTACCACAAAAAATCTCTTCGCGGTTTATTTAGTTAGGGTCTGCAGTTCTTGCACTGAAATTGTGGCTCACTCTTCTCGTAACTCTCTTCCCAGCTCATATACGGCATAAAATTGCCTTCCGTTGGGATAAACACGCCTTGCAAGTATTTCCCAAAGGTTTTCCACCGGGTTCAAATGCAGGCTACGTGTAGACAGGGCAAGATATCGATATCTCTAATCTTAAAACCACTCCTTTGTTGTGCGGAAACCTGGACAATTGCATTGTCTTACTGATACATTACACTTTCATTCCCTAGACCCTTATACGTTGTAATCCATTCTGTCTCTACCATTTCAGTGTACATATTAGAGTTCATTCTAGTGTTCCCCAATGCGTGAGTCGCTTTTAGTGCAGAATGCTCCCCAGATCATAACACTTTCACCACCAAAATTTCTGCTCCTTCTTAACTGTTGCTCTGTTCTCAGATCATACCAATCCGGGCCACCTGAATTAAATTTCCTCTCATCACAGAAATCGCTTATCACATTCTCGAGTCTATGATATACACTCCTGGAAATTGAAATAAGAACACCGTGAATTCATTGTCCCAGGAAGGGGAAACTTTATTGACACATTCCTGGGGTCAGATACATCACATGATCACACTGACAGAACCACAGGCACATAGACACAGGCAACAGAGCATGCACAATGTCGGCACTAGTACAGTGTATATCCACCTTTCGCAGCAATGCAGGCTGCTATTCTCCCATGGAGACGATCGTCGAGATGCTGGATGTAGTCCTGTGGAACGGCTTGCCATGCCATTTCCACCTGGCGCCTCAGTTGGACCAGCGTTCGTGCTGGACGTGCAGACCGCGTGAGACGACGCTTCATCCAGTCCCAAACATGCTCAATGGGGGACAGATCCGGAGATCTTGCTGGCCAGGGTAGTTGACTTACACCTTCTAGAGCACGTTGGGTGGCACGGGATACATGCGGACGTGCATTGTCCTGTTGGAACAGCAAGTTCCCTTGCCGGTCTAGGAATGGTAGAACGATGGGTTCGATGACGGTTTGGATGTACCGTGCACTATTCAGTGTCCCCTCGACGATCACCAGTGGTGTACGGCCAGTGTAGGAGATCGCTCCCCACACCATGATGCCGGGTGTTGGCCCTGTGTGCCTCGGTCGTATGCAGTCCTGATTGTGGCGCTCACCTGCACGGCGCCAAACACGCATACGACCATCATTGGCACCAAGGCAGAAGCGACTCTCATCGCTGAAGACGACACGTCTCCATTCGTCCCTCCATTCACGCCTGTCGCGACACCGCTGGAGGCGGGCTGCACGATGTTGGGGCGTGAGCGGAAGACGGCCTAACGGTGTGCGGGACCGTAGCCCAGCTTCATGGAGACGGTTGCGAATGGTCCTCGCCGATACCCCAGGAGCAACAGCGTCCCTAATTTGCTGGGAAGTGGCGGTGCGGTCCCCTACGGCACTGCGTAGGATCCTACAGTCTTGGCGTGCATCCGTGCGTCGCTGCGGTCCGGTCCCAGGTCGACGGGCACGTGCACCTTCCGCCGACCACTGGCGACAACATCGATGTACTGTGGAGACCTCACGCCCCACGTGTTGAGCAATTCGGCGGTACGTCCACCCGGCCTCCCGCATGCCCACTATACGCCCTCGCTCAAAGTCCGTCAACTGCACATACGGTTCACGTCCACGCCGTCGCGGCATGCTACCAGTGTTAAAGACTGCGATGGAGCTCCGTATGCCACGGCAAACTGGCTGACACTGATGGCGGCGGTGCACAAATGCTGCGCAGCTAGCGCCATTCGACGGCCAACACCGCGGTTCCTGGTGCGTCCGCTGTGCCGTGCGTGTGATCATTGCTTGTACAGCCCTCTCGCAGTGTCCGGAGCAAGTATGGTGGGTCTGACACACCGGTGTCAATGTGTTCTTTTTTCCATTTCCAAGAGTGTATGTTTCTCAGCGAACTCTAGTCTAGCCTGTTTATGTTTGGATGTCATATCAGGTTTCTGTAGTCATTTCTTGAATGTAACATGTTTATCATTTTACAAAATTTGTCGTACAAGCCCGACAGTTAACCGACAACTATAAAACAGCAACTAGTTGGGAAGAATAACGGTTGCGGTCCTGGCTTTGCGCAAAAGTAACCGTTTAAGATGCCTCAGTTTTCCACTTTGTCATATTTTCCATTCTGTCTATACTGTGTTTAACGAAATTATCGATATCTGTACTTTCTGTTCAATTTCTTGGCGATTTGACGATTACAGAGAGCCCCATTTCCTTATACGCACCCATTTTTGCTTTTTCATCACATGATAACTTTTTTCCGCGTGCCTATGCCGCAGTCGTGGTTTATGTACACAAAAAGCTCAGTGACTAATGGTATCCGTTTCCTATCTGCAGGAAAGGCACGTACACACACACACTAACATCGTACAGAGCCGCTTGCCTTTATACCGAATTCCACCCTCCACCTCCTGAATCGTTGATGTCTTGTTATATACTCTACCACTGACATCAAACGCGATGTCATTTGACTGCATTGGTCAGTACACTGGATCTCATACTATTGCATATACACTGCGCGCAACGGTTCCAACCGACAATATTAATTTTCCTACAGATATCCATTCCTTTAAACAGATTACCGGTACTATGAGGATCGTTCCGAAAGTAATGCTTCTTTTTTTGTGTTGACTTCGGATGTCCGCGCCAGATGTCGCTGGTGTAGTGCTAACGCTTGAACCTCCCTCCATTTGCAGGTGGTTCCGGTGTTCTGCGGCATTTGGCGCCAGCAGAGGAGTGTTCCAAAATGGAGTCTGACATGAACGCGCATATGAAACAGCGATGTGTGACTGAATTCCTCATTGGCGTGCTAAAGGTGTATGGACACGATACAATAGACGTGAGCAATGTAAAGTGATGAGTACGGCATTTTCAGTGTGGTGAAAAGCGTGTGCACGACAAGGCACGGCCCGCTCGACCCTGCACAGCCGTCATCCCTCGCAATGAAGAGAGTCTTCATCAATTCATCCGTGCTCATCGGCGGATTACGACCAGAGAATTGTGTGCTAAGGAGAATGTCGGCTGTAATGCCTTGGAAACAATGTTGGAACATCTTGGTCTGTGCGATATGGGTTCTTCAGATGCTTACAGAAAAACAAAACCTCATCGAATGGAAATCTGTCGGGACCTGCTGGACCAATATGAAGCTGAAGGTGGCGATTTTCTGAATAGTCACTGGAGATGAGACCCGTCGTGCCACCACTACGAGCTGTAATCTAAAAGACAGCCAGTGGAGTGGCGACAAGCGAATTCTCCGTCAAAGAAGAAATTCAAGACACAGCCGTCTGCAGGCAAAACGATGTGCACAGTCTTTGGGATAGCCAGATGTCCTGGAGCCTCGAGAAGCTGTCGGTTCAGCAAGGTACAAGACGACACTGGAAGCCTGAATTTCCAGAGTGAGGCCAGAGAAGACGACCTACTTTCACCTACAACATGATAACGTCAGGCCCAACACCAGTTTTGCGACCACACAACTCACTGCAAAGTTCACATCCACCGTACAGTCCCAATTTAGCGCCTTCGAAATTCCATCTCTTTGAGCCTTTGAAAGATGGACTACGTGGTGAACATTTTCAAGACTCAGATGCTATTGTCAAATCTGCAAGGAAGTGGTAGGCCACAGCTTTACAACTGCAGCATGCAGGCTCTGGTTCATCGCTGGCAAAAGTACATAACGAATGATGGTGACTATGTGGAAAAACGACAGTCTGCAGCTGAAATATTGCTCTAGTCAGCTGTGTGTTGTGACCTCTGTACTTTCCATGAATAAATATACGAGGCATTACTTTCGGAGCGACCCTCGCATATATGCACTCAGTGCAAATGACGATGTATAAGGTGTGTGTTTTGTTCGGAAACAAGCTTGTTCCGTTTACCCACGGTACTTGCTGTTGACGTCATGAGTGCCCACTTTACTCTTCGCCCACAATTAAAGAACGCGACGACGCCGCAATGTCGGGCTCTTCCTGCAGTGAAGGCGACCACATCACAGCACTTTCGTGTCTGCACACTGGACCCCCTAGAAACTGGACTCTTCACTGTAATGGAGACTGCATTTTAAATGTTTTATCACATTTTGAAGGTACTTTCAAAGAAACAAAACTAACTGGGTTGAAAAAAAACACACGCATTATTACTTTGTAACGTGACACCGGTGACCACGGTTTTTATATATATATATATATATATATATATATATATATATATATATATATATATATATATATACAGGGTGAGTCACCTAACATTACCGCTGGATATATTTCGTAAACCACATCAAATACTGACGAACAGATTCCACAGACCGAACGTGAGGAGCGGGGCTAGTGTAATTGGTTAATACAAACCATAAAAAAATGCACGGAAGTATGTTTTTTAACACAAACCTACGTTTTTTAAATGTAACCACGTTAGTTTTGTTAGCACATCTGAACATATAAACAAATACGTAATCAGTGCCGTTTGTTGCATTGTAAAATGTTAATTACATCCGGAGATATTGTAACGTAAAGTTAACGCTTGAGTACCACTCCTCCGCTGTTCGATCGTGTGTATCGGAGAGCACCGAATTACGTAGGGATCCAAAGGGAACGGTGATGGACCTTAGGTGCAGAAGAGACTGGAACAGCACATTACGTCCACATGCTAACACCTTTTTATTGGTCTTTTTCACTGACGCACATGTACATTACCATGAGGGGCGAGGTACACGTACACACGTGGTTTCCGTCTTCAATTACTGAGTGGAATAGTGTGTCCCGACATTTCAGGCCAATAGATGTTCAATGTGTGGCCATCATTTGCTGCACACAATTTCAATCTCTGGCGTAATGAATGTCGTACACGCCGCAGTACATCTGGTGTAATGTCGCCGCAGGCTGCCACAATACGTTGTTTCATATCCTCTGGGGTTGTAGGCACATCACGGTACACATTCCCCTTTAACGTACCGCACAGAAAGAAGTCCAGAGGTGTAAGATCAGGAGAACGGACTGGCCAGTTTATGCGTTCTCCACGTCATGGTAATGTATATGTGCGTCAGTGAAAAAGACCAATAGAAAGGTGTTAGCATGTGGACGTAATGTGCTGTTCCAGTCTCTTCTGTACCTAAGGTCCATCACCGTTCCCTTTGGATCCCTACGTAATTCGGTGCTCTCCGACACACACGATCGAACAGTGGAGGAGTGGTACTCAAGCGTCAACTTTAGGTTACAATATCTCCGGATGTAATTAACATTTTACAATACAACAAACGGCACTGATTACGTATTTGTTTATATGTTCAGATGTGCTAACAAAACTAACGTGGTTACATTTAAAAAAACGTAGGTTTGTGTTAAAAAACATACTTCCGTGCATTTTTTTATGGTTTGTATTAACCAGTTACACTAGCCCCTCTCCTAAAGTTCGGTCTGTGGAATCGGTTCGTCAGTATTTGATGTGGTTTACGAAATATATCGAGCGGTAACGTTAGGTGACTCACCCTGTATATATATATATATATATATATATACCGCCACCCTAGGGCTACTACTGCCGTGGATGACGAGGAGACTATGGCCCGGAGGAACCTTGACAGCAACACCACGATGTTGAATAATGCTTTTCATGCATCTACAGGACGTCGTGTTACGACTCAAACTGTGTGCAATAGGCTGCATGATGCACAACTTCACTCCCGACGTCCATGGCGAGGTCCATCTTTGCAACCACGACACCATGCAGCGCGATACAGATTGGCCCAATAAGATGCCGAATGGACCGTTCAGGATTGGCATCACGTTCTCTTCATCGATGATTGTCGCTTATGCGTTCAACCAGGCAATCGTCGGAGGCGTGTTGGGAGACAACCCGGTCAGGCTGAACAACTTAGACACACTGACCAGCGAGTGGAGCAAGGTGCAGGTTCCCTGCTGTTTTGGGGTGGCATTATGTGGAGCCGACGTACGCCGCTGGTGGTCATGGAAGGCGCCGTAACGGCTGTACGATACGTGAATGCCATCCTCTGATCGATAGTGCAACCATATCGGCAGCATATTGGCGAGGCATTCGTCTTCATGGTCGACAGTTCGCGCCCCCATCGTGCGCATCTTGTGAATGACTTCCTTCAGGATAACGACATCGCTCGACTAGGGTGGCCAGCATGTTCTCCAGATATGAACCCTACCGAACATGTTTACGATAGACTGAAAACGGCTGTTTATGGATAGAGTGACTCGCCAACCCATCTGAGGGATCTACGCCGAATCGCCATTGGGGAGTGGGACAATCTGGACCAACAGTCCTTGATGGACTTGTGGATAGTATACCACGACGAATACAGGTATGCATCAATGCAAGAGGACGTGCTACTGGGGATTAGAGGTACCAGTGTGTATAGCAGTCTGGACCACCACTTCTGAAAGTCTCGCTGTACGGTGGTACAACATGCAATGTGTGGTTTTCATGAGCAGTAAAAAGGGCAGAAATGATGTTTATATTGATCTCTATTCCAATTTTCTGTACAGGTTCCGGAACTCTCGGAACCGAGGTGATGCAAAACTTTTTTTGATGTGTGTATGTATATAGGGTCAAGAAAAATTCACACACTCACACGTTGCAGTGTGATTCCTCACACAGAAGCAATACAAAAATGTCTCACAAAATTTCGTCCTGCACATACTTCCGGTAGTGCATCCATAAGGTCGAGGGCTCGATTCTGGGTCGAGGCGTCTTTGTTTGCGAAATGTAGTCTGCGTGACACGGTAACTGGCGTCTTAATCGTCACATACTGATTATAGTGGGGTATTGTACAAGACATTTACACTTATGTACTACGAACAAAGAAATGGATGTACAATCATTTCCAATGGTCAGCTTTTAAAGAAGCCTTATGCAAGTTGTGGACGTAAATTGTTTCACACCACTGTGTCTGCTATGTTCCAAACCTCTTATCTCTGTACCCTCTCCCAGTCCAGTTGCCCCATCGCTTGGTACCAACTGCTATTCCCGCCACGTTCAGGTTCATTACATTTCCTTACGGCCTTACGTCACCAGTAGGGCTAGCAAGGTGTTTTTGGAATAATTCCCAAACATGTACTGTGTAAATTTCGGATACATGTGGCTTAAGAAACGGTGTATACTACGGAATTGCATGTCAGAATTAATCTGGCAAGTAAAAACAAATACACCTCTCCCCAGGATCGAACCCTTGACCTCGCGCATAGTAACCCAAAACGATATCCCCAGTACCAACAGCACAACACTATTGCTGCCTCCTTACAGAGTTAGTTACCGCACATGTGGTTACAGTGTTGCCAGATTGCCAGTCTTTAACGTTCATTTACTTCCGGAAATACGGTCAGAGCGAAATTTTGTGAGAGAGATTTTTCTGTTGCTAGTATGTGCGGAATCGCGCTGCGAAGTTCGAAAGAGCGAATTTTTTCTTTACCCTGTATCTACATACTGAAACACGAAAGAAACTAGTATAGGCATGCGTATTCAAATACAGAGATATGTAAACAGGCAGAATACGATGCTGCGATCGGCAACGCCTATATAAGGCAACAAGTGTCTGGCACAGTTGTTAGATCGGTTACTGCTGCTACAACGACAGGTTACCAAGATTTAAGAGTTTGGACGTGGTGTTACAGTCTGCGCACGAGGGATGAGGCATAGCATCTCCGAGGTAGCGATAAAGTGCGGATTTTCCCGTACGACCATTTCACGAGTGTACCGCGAATATCAGGAATACAGTAAGACATCAAATCTCCAATATCGCTGCGGCCGGAAAAAGATCCTGCAAGAACGGGACCAACAACGACTGAAGAGAATCGTTCAACGTGACAGAAGTGCTACCCTTCCGCAAACTGCCGCAGATTACAATGCTGGGCCATCAACGAGTGGCAGCGTGCGAACCATTCAACGAAACATCATCGATATGGGCTTTCGGAGCCGAAGACCCACTCATGTACCGTTGATGACTGCGCGACACAAAGCCTTACGCCTCGCCTGGGCCTGTCAACATCGACATTGAACTGTTAATGACTGGAAACACGTTGCCTGGTCGGAAGAGTCTCGTTCGAAATTGTTTCGAGCAGATGGACGTGTACGGTTATGGAGACAACTCGATGAATCCACGGACCCTGCATGTCGGCAGGGGACTGTTGAAGCTGGTGAAGGCTCTGTAACGGTGTGGGGGGGGGGGGCGTGTGCAGTTGGAATGATATTGGATACCTGATAGTCTAGACACGACTCTGGTAGGTGACAAATACGTAAGCATCCTGTCTGATCACCTGCATCCATTCATGTCCATTGTGCATTCCGACGGACTTGAACAATTCCAGCAGGACAATGCGCCACCCCAAACGCCCAGAATTGCTACACAGTGACTCCAGGAACACTCTTCTGAGTTTATACACTTCCGCTGGCCACCAAACTCCCCAGACGTGAACATTACTGAGCATATCTGGGATGCCTTGCAACATGCTGTTCAGAAGAGATCTCCATTCTCCCATACTATTACGGATTTATGGACAGCCCTGCAGGATCCATGGTGTCAGTTACCTCCAGCAGTACTTCAGACATTATTCGAGTGCATGCCACGTCGTGTTGTGGTACTACCTGCGTGCTCGCGGGGTCCCTACACGATATTAGACAGGTGTACAGGTTTCTTTGGCTGTTTGGTGTATATATTTTTTTTAATTTATGAATTTGGTCAGCTATGGACCGCATATAACTTAAGACTTATGGTGTTTCTTTTTCTTCCGTTCTTCCCAGTACTTCTTCATTTTCTCGCCAACTGCTCGTCTCTGCTCATCTGTCCACACTCTCTTGGGTCGAGGTTTTGGCTGATCTTCTTCATAGTTTGCGTTTTCTATCAGTAGCCTGAAGTGATTCCTGTCACGTATTATTTCTTCTGTAACACCTATTTTATTGGCGTCTTTCTTTACTGCTTCTATCCATCCTACAGTTTTTTTCAGCTTACTAACGTAATTAAAAATTTTCTTTGTAATCCGTGTTTCTTCCATTCTTTTTAAATGTCCATAAAATTTTAGCCTTCTCTTCCTCATTGTATCTGTGATCTTTTCTGTATTTTTGTATAAGTCTTCATTTCTCCTTTTAGTCCACCTATTTTCCTTGTTTTTCTCTGGACCTAGAATTTTTCTTAGTATTTTTCTCTCTCTTTTTTTCTGCTTCTCTTAATTCGCCTTTCTTGTTCAATGTTAGGCACTCTGATCCATACTTTGCTTGTGTCCTAATAACTGAATTATAATGTCTAATCTTCGCTTGTATGGACATTGATTTCTTATTGTAGTAGTTTTGTGTTAATTTATATGCAAATTCTAACTTTTTTATTCTTTCTTTATTTGTTGTGTTATCCAGTCCATTGGCTTGGATCCACTCCCCCAGGTATTTGAATCTATCAACTCTTAATTTTTCCATACTTTGTTTTCATAAACTTTTCTGTATTATGTTTGTGTTCTATATACTCGGTTTTTTCATAGGATATTTTTAGCCCAGTCTTTTCAGCAATCTAGCGTAACAGATCAAGCATAACTGCTGCATCTGTTCAGTTCTCACTTATCAATGCCATATCATCCGCAAAAGCTAAACATTTCACTTCAAACTTGTTCTTTCCTTGGCCCATGCTTATACCCTTTGTGCCTCTGTTTTTTAATGTGCTTTCCCATGTTTTTACATGTTCAGTATATATACCAGATTATAATATCCCTCAACAACATCCGCCTTTTTGTCATTGCAGCTACTGTGCAGCTAGATCATATCTGAGCCACCTCAGCCAACTGAAGGACATAATGGGGCAAGCTTGAAAGGATCAGTAAGCCTTATAATCTACACTGGTGTGCAAAACTTAGCTTTTGTATGATATTTCATTGCCAGCTGACGGAGGTGAATGAAACGTGGACCACACATAGAAAGAATTTGTACATTATAGTACAGAAGGTAAGTGAGAAGAAATACGCAATGGGGCGAACAGAAATAACACTTTTCTTCAAACACAATAATTAGACTGAAATCACTGTAATTCATGATGTGACATGGCTCGTAGTAGGACTCGTGCCACGACGAAAGGCTCTGTAGCTTGCTCCCATGTTGGCCATAAGGTTAGTAAGGAATTCTTGTGGTACGGAGTTCCATTCCTCCCCCAGGGCAGTTGACAACTGCTGCGAGTGGGTGTGCTACAGTACGTCTGTACATCGCATCCCACATGTGATCGACGGGATTTACGTCGGGGTGAACGGACAGGTCAGTCAATTCACCAAATATCCTCTCGTTTCAAGAGCGCTTCCACTTGCTCGGTACGATGCGGTCGCGCTTTGTCGTCCACAAAAATAAATCCAGTGTCAAATGCGCCCCTGAAAAGACACACGTGGGGCTGGAGCAAGGTGTCACAATAACACTGACGGGTGAGTGTACTGCTTTAAGAGATTTCGAGGCCAGTACGCCCATGCAATATTATACCTCCCCCCACACCATCTCACCTAGACCACCAAAACGATCGTGGACGTACCTTCATATGACGAAAGAAGGGAATACGTAATACACCCACGAACATTGTTGAATGTGATCGTTCTTGTAGCCCAGGATTTTGGGGTGGAGAGGCGTAATGTTGCATGGGCACACGGACGTCCAAGTCTTTGAGCACGGTACACTCACCGGTTAAAGTTATTGTAACACTGTACTCCTTCTCACTGTGTCTCTTTTTCCACCGATGCATTCGGACCTTACTTCATTTTTAGGGGTAACAATGAGCTACCGAATCGAACGGCGTAAGTGGAGGAACTCTCTAGGAGCGAGTGGGGAGGGGGGGGGGGGACAGTCAGCGAATGGAGAATGGACTGGCCTACCTGTTCTCCCAGCTTAAATTCTATCAAACGTGTGTGGCATGTGTTGGAGAAAAGTATTGAGACACGTTCACATGCACCATTGACCATCCACAAGTTGTCAACAGCGCTGGTGGAGGAATGGAAAGCCCTGCCACAAGAACTCCTCACCAAACTACATTAAATGAATTCCCAAATGTGATACAGACAACCATCAGCTGTAGAACTGAATGATGATAATGAACTCGTAGCCAGATTTCCCACTTATCGCGAGCGGTCGCCTTACCATTTGGCTATCTGTGCACGATTCGCGGTCAGACCCACACTTCCACATGTCGTCAACCAGGCGTCTACGACCTGTAATCCTACATCCATTATGTGCGAGGGGTGTTTGAAAAGTCCGTGCAAAGTCCGAGAGATGGCACCACCTGCGCGTATCGAGGTCATGTTTATTTAGTAGCATCTTTGGAAAGAACGCACACCAAGTTTCAGCCATATTGGTCTATTTCTTTGTGTTTGGCATTCGTGTGAATCAAGTAAGTCGAGTAATTGTCAAAAAATGAACGAAAAAGAATTTCGTCTGATGATTAAACATTACTTTACGAAAGGTAAAACGCCTCAGGAGACTAAAGAGAAGCTTGATAAACATTATGGTGACTCTGCACCTTCGATTAGAACAGTTCGTAAGTGCTTTCAAAATTTTCGGAGTGGCCATATCGGCACAAGTGATGCTGAACGTTCTGGACGCCCTGTGGAGGCTACGACTCCAGAAATCGTTGATAAAATCCATGATATGGTGACGGATAAGAGAGGAGTTAAGGTGCGTGAGATTGCTAGTGCTGTGGGCATCTCGAATGTACGGGTACATAATATTTTGCATAAACATTTGGACATGAGAAAGCTATCCGCAAGATGGGTTCCGCAATTGCTCATGCTTGACCAAAAACGGAATAGTGTGAAGAGTTGCAAGGATGGTTTGCAGCTGTTCAGGAAGAATCCGCAGGACTTTAAGCGTCGTTTCGTCACTGCGAATGAAACATAGATACATTACTATACACCTGAGACCAAACAGCAATCTAAACAATGGGTTATCAAGAGAGAATCTGCACCAAAAAAGGCGAAGACCATTCCTTCGGCCAGAAAGGTTATGGCGACTGTCTTTTGGGATTCGCAAGGGATAATCCTCATCGACTATCTGGAAAAGGCTAAAACTAGTACAGGTGCATATTATTCATATCTACTGGACCGTTTGAAAACAGAGCTGCAAGAAAAACGCCGGCGATTGGACTGCAAAAAAAGTCCTTTTCCATCACGACTACGCACCAGCGCACACCCCAACAGTTGTGGTCGCAAAATGAGTGGAAATAGGATTCCAAATCGTTTCACATCCCTCCTATTCTCCAGACTTGGCTCCCTCGGACTACTATTTGTTCCTCAATTTGAGAAAATGGCTGGTGGGACAAAGATTTTATTCAAACGACTAGGTGATTGCAGTAACTAATAGCTATTTTGCAGACTTGGACAATTCCTGTTATTCGGAAGGGATCAACAAATTAGAACAGCGTTGGACGAAGTGTATAAGTCTAAAAGGAGACTATGTTGTAAAAATAAGAAAGGTTTATCCCAAACGCGTAAGTATTTTTGCACGGACTTTTCAAACGCCCCTCGTACATTCCCGTACAGATCAGACGTTGACTGGAAGGTCGCTTGCCCGGCATCGGCAAGATAAATACATTGCCGTGCCTGTGTTGTTCCGATTACGATGTATGTGTGTCCAAAGGAACTTTGGATCCTAATCGGAATAACACAGGCGTTGCAGTATCGTTCTCACCAGCCTTGTGGCGAGTATGGGAGCACACTGCAAAGCATGCGTGGTGATCGCAGATCCTATTAAGAACCATGTCCCACCTTTCGAAATATACAGGGGACCACTATGAATCGCGGTGATCTCAGTGTAATTACTGTCTTTGAATGAAAGTGTCATTTCTGTTCGTCTCATTGCGTACACTGTAGCAGTTGTTTCTATATACAGTCCAATTTTCAACGAGCTATGTTACTTTGCAGACGTCATGAAAAAGTTAATTTCGCCCTTTGAGGTAGTTTGTCAGATTCCGAGAAACATGAAAACAGCGAAATGAAACCAAATGGAAAGTGAAAAGACGATTGGAAAACTTACTGGAGAAACATGAATCTGTATGATGATCATCATTACATTCTTGAACGTGATATTATGATGCATATGGTTTGAGTCAGAGTGTGCGTCATGCCCTACCACACAGTTGGTGGGCTGTAAGATGCAATCGAGAACTCAGCACACTGATTAGAAAAATGAAATCCACATTCCGTATAACCCTTCCTTTTGATATCAGTTATACTGTATTTACTAAGTGTAATCCTCGTTTATACCTAAAAGTAAGACAGTGTTCATCGAACACGGAAGAAAATTACATCTGTGCGAAAAGGTATAAAATATGGTGACACTAGAGCATTTAATCCCCAATGGCAGACACAGATTGTATGAGGGGCAAATGATATTTGTTTAAAACAACATACCTGTCTTTTTACATATTAATTAGGGTATAAATATTTGTAGAGCGGAAACAAAGGTAATTAATTTGCTGTAAGAACCTCATTGCTCTGTTGTTTGGTGTATCACTGAGAATTTCTGTCCGGTTCAGTCTTGTGTTTTTGATTTGAAATTTTGGCCTGAGAAACGGATTTAAGCAAAAGTTGGATCATTATTATCGCGTTTTTAGAATATCCGGTATCCCACATTAAAATATCGAATATTTGTAGCTACAACAAGAATACGAGTAGTCTTAATTCCGTATACATCATAACTAATACGTTTAAATCTTCAAAATAATCACCATCAGCAACAGCTTTGTAGCTATTTCGTCAAAAGGTCACTGCTACAGTATTTCCGTGGGAGATCTTCGAAAGCGTTTCTCTTGGCATCCAGTATCTATCGATATACAATATGGTGTATACCGTGTCCTTCAGATGAAATGCGGATAGCTGAATGAGTACTCAGTTGTCCCTTGTCGACTTTCCAATATGCCAATTAATGTTAAATGTTCCCTCTAGGACTGAGCTTGTTTAGCCAAGACAATGTATTGTTTTACTACCCTGTTGAAGAAAAGTCATCATAAACGGGAGGAGGGGGGGGGGGATAGTGAAAAACTGGCTCATTGCTTCCGTGCCAAATGATGCAGTACTGTTCGTCTGTCATTCTTGCTTTTTTTTTCCTCCTGCATATCACACGAGATGCTTTCTCTCAGTCTCATCACGTAATCTTCTAAATGTTACATCCGACTGTCAAAAGGCATCGAATGACACCCATCACTGGCGTTGCATATCTATCGTGTTACTTGAAACAACAATTTATAATCTACATTCATCGTTTGAATACAAAGTTATTCAGCGTAGCAACTCAGTCTAAAACGAGTAAACACCCACCTCCGATTGTTTAAAGAATCGAGCTCTCATAAACAAAAGTGATATCTCCCGAACTGCATGTCAGACAATGATGTAGTTTCGCAGGTACATTCAGTTTTATATATATGGAGACTGCCTCTAGAATGTGTTGCAAGTACAGTTAGTGGTAAAGAAGTAACACATTAAGGGACCAGTTAGGATCAGAATACCACGTCACATTTTTTTAAACCTTGTGCTGGTCTGGGTCAGGTGACAGAGGATTTAGGTTCACTCTGTAGAGATTTTACCAAGGAAGATACCATGGTTATTGTGGGTGGGACAGGCAATAGTATTGACAGAGATCCTGGGTACAATATAGAGTGTGACCTGGCAAAGATTGCATCAGCAACGAGACATACCAGTGTTGAGTTTGTGTATGTTCTGAGACGCCATGACCGACTTCATTTAAACTCTTATGTCGGGAGAGTTAATTTGGAGTTGGAATGGCAACTTGGGTCGGTTGCAGGGTCACATATCGGTTTGGTTCGCGTTGATTCTCTCAGTACGTGGGATTGTACTAGACATGGCCTACACCACAACAGGGAAGGGTAAACT
The DNA here is from genome assembly GCF_023864275.1 of Schistocerca cancellata. Classification (NCBI taxonomy): domain Eukaryota; kingdom Metazoa; phylum Arthropoda; class Insecta; order Orthoptera; family Acrididae; genus Schistocerca; species Schistocerca cancellata. The sequence goes on from NC_064626.1 coordinate 1,152,800,458, forward strand.
GGCTGGGTTAATAGCAGGAAATGTAAGGGGGGAAGGCACTGCCATGAGTGGTAATATACCAGTGGTCACAGGTGTTGGAGTAGCACCTTTTTTAGGATAGGTAGGACAGAACTAAGTCAAGTTCTGAGTGAAGTAAAGATTGAAACAAACTTTCAGTTTGTAAAAGAAATCAAACATTACGTCCTGGCACACTAGATCAGCGAACACAGCTGTTGGTTAAAAATTTACAGCAATCAGCGGAAATTTTATTTCCACCCGATTTCATCGTGGTAAATGTGAAACGCCAACTACCTTTAGTGCACCAAAATATCGAGGGCTTAGTAGTAAAATTAATGAATTACTTACATGCATTGATGAATTAGAGTCATCGAACCCAGTTGATATAATCTGCCTCTCTGAATATCATGTGAGCACTGGTATAGATATGTTAAACCTTACGGAATTTAAGCTAGCCTCTTACTTTTGTAGACAAAATATGGAGAAAGGAGGAGTTGCCGTATTAGTTAAAAACAGTATTAAATTTAAGAATGTTGACATTAATAAATTTTGCTTATAGCAGCACTTACAAGCATGTGCAACAGAGACAGAATTTCATAATAGGTCTTTTATAATAGTAGCTATATACAGAGCACCTTCAGGAAATTCCAACCTGTTTATAAACGGTTTTAAAGATTTAAAATTTAAAAAAACGAAGAACTAGTGGTTGCTGGTGATTTTAATATAGATGTCCTGAAAACACTGCCAGTGAACAGTTACTGAAATGAATTACATTGTCATTCAGTTTAATTTCTACTGTAAATTTCCCAACTAGTGTTCTAAGACTGCCATTGATAATATCTTTATAGACATTTGTAGGCAACTAAGCCACATTACAAAACCAGTAGTAAATGGGCTATCTGACCATGACATGCAACACCTAACACTAAATTTTGAAAATTGTCAGGGTAAAACGTCTATCAGAACTGAGTGCAAAAGGCCAATAAAACATTCAAAAACTGAGAAATTTAGGAGATTGCTCAAAGAAATTGATTGGGTGGATGTTTAGAGTATCCAAGACACAAATGGAAAATACAAAACATTCATTAATAAAATTAGCACCTTATTTGAAAATCGTTTTCTCCTGAAGGTAACTCAAATTAAGCATAAATCTAATAAGAAACCATGGATCACACAAGGGATAAAGATATCACGTGAGACACAAAGGAAACTATCAGATATGTAGGGACACCTTTGATACTAGCATTATAGCTCATTACAAAAATTACTGCAAAATACTGAAGAAGGTTATTCAGGAATCTAAACATCTGCATTATGAGAAGAAGATAAATACATCCAGCAATAAAGTAAAAACAATATGGGATATAGTTAAGTCAGAGACAGGTAGGACCAGAAATGAGGAGGAACAAACAGCTCTAAAAATAAATGAAACCCAGGTAACAAACGCATGTTGTGTTGCAAACCAATTAAACAAGTATTTTTTCTCTGTTACTGATAGCTTGGGGTTGTCAGGTTCAGTAAATAATGCAATGGCGTATCTGAGACCAGTGCACACAAGCAATCTCAGTAAAATGGAATTGACACTTATGTCACACAAAGAAATAGAATCCATTGTAAAGTCCTTGATATCAAAGCATTTTAGTGGTTATGATAACATATCAACAAAGTTAATAAAAGAATTTTCATGTGAATTTAGTCATAATTATCTTATGTTATTTGTGTAATCAATCACTTATCACAGGAACATTCCCAGACTGGCTTGAATATGCTGAAGTTACACTTCTCCACAAGAAAGGGGATAAAGAAATGGTGTCAAATTACCGACCGATCTCATTTTTGCCAGATTTTTCAAAAATCTTTGAAAAGGTTAAGTTCAAGTGTCTACTTAAGCACCTTAGTGGAAATAATATACTGTCAAAGTCACAGTTTGGGTTTCTTAAGGGTTCTGATATTGAGAAGGCTATTTACACTTACAGTGAAAATGTCCTTAATTCATTAGACGACAAATTAGAAGCAACTGGCATATTCTGTGACCTGTCAAACGCTTTTGACTGCATGGATCACAGCATTCTTTTAAGTAAATTAAAATTTTATGGCATCACTGGTAGTGCTGCAAAGTGGTTTCAGTCATATCTTACTAATAGAAAACAAAGGGTGTCATTATGCAACACTTCAGCAGTAGGCAATCAGACATCATCTGACTGGGAAGGAATTACATGTGGTGTTCCCCAAGGTTCCATACTAGGCCCACTACTTTTTCTTGTGTATATTAATGACCTGTCATCTGTTACATTGCCAGATGCCTAGTTTGTCTTATTTGCAGATGATACAAACATTACAATAAATAGTAAATCAAATATAAATTTAGAAAGGGCAGCTAATCAAATTTTTACTGACATTAATAAGTGGTTCATAGCCAATTCATTGTCATTAAACTTTGAAACGACCCACTACATACAGTTCAGAACTTCAAAGACATGTCCTTCTAGTGTGTGTATAAAATACGAAGACATGGAAATAGGAGAAGTTGAGAGTGTAAAATTCTTGGGATTACAGCTTGATAATAAATTCAGTTGGGAGCGGCATACTAACGAACTGCTAAAGCTCCTAAATAAGTCTGTGTTTGCAATGCGAATAATGTCAGACATGGGTGATATAAATATAAAAAAACTGACATGTTTTGTTTATTTTCACTCTATTATGTCATATGGCGTCATATCTTGGGGTAGCTCCACAAACCAAGAAAAATTTTTCAGAGTACAGAAGTGTGTAATAAGAGTAATGTGTAGTGTAAATCCAAGAACATCATATCGAAACCTATTCAAATAATTGGGCATACTAACCACAGGTTCTCAATATATTTATGGGTTAATGAAGTTTGTTGTAAATAATACATTTCTTTTTCCAATTAACTGCTTAGTACACAGTATCAATACTAGAAATAAGAACAATATACACTAAGATTTAAAATCACTTACTCTTGCCCTGGAAGGAGTCCACTATTCAGCAATGCATATTTTCAATAAGTTACCAGTAACCATTAAGAGTTTAGTTTCAGACAAGGCACAATTTTAACATAATTTAAAAGAATTTTTGGTGGTCAAATCCTATACCATTCATGAATTTCTCAACAAATGCAGTAGACGATTTTAAATAAAATTTATTATACTTTAATTTTTGACAATACTTGGTTGTAACAGTCAAGTAATTACCTACTGCGTGAATGATGGATATATGGAAAGCAGATGTAAGTCGTAAGTCTGTAAATAGTGGAAGTTTAATTTCAAATCTTGTACAAAATTTGACTGTTCTTAACTGAGGATCATTGAAATGAATAATTTACTTTAATTTTTGACAATACTTGGTTGTAATAGCCAACTAACTAGCTACTGTGTGAATGATAGATTTAATGACAGCAGATGTAAGTATTAAACCAGTAAATGTTAGAAGTTTAATTTTAATTCATGTACATAATTTAACTGTTTATTGACTGAGGATCATTAAAATTAATGAAACGCAAGTTTTTATAATTATATTTTTGTAATGTGTTTATCTGACATGTTCCACACTCAGGAGGATCGCCTCTTTTATGGGTCTATGGAATGAATAATAATCTAATCTTATCTAATCTAAAACATCACTCCTAATACTGGAGTGTTACTGCTCAGTAAAAATGTAGTAAGCTATAAACTTTTTCCCTTGAATCAGTTTGTGTGGGGTTTCAGCAAACAAAAGTTTCGCAAACGTTTGAAAATATGTGTCAAGTTTGTTGGAAGTCACAAAGTGCTCTCATTCTCAAATACTGGATGAATGTAGTGTGGGTAATTTGCACACCCCGAATTACACTGCCTCAAGACATGTACACAATTTTTAATTGTAATACTTGTTTCACTGTGTTAAATGCGTAACACTGGATTGTACCTCTTAATGAGTAGCATGTTAAATTTTTAAATTCGTTCAATAATTATACGAATGAATAAAATTAAAATTTTTGTTGCCCCTGGAAGCAGTTAGATAGGCAACCGGCAACTGAAATTGTGAACCATGAACCATTAACCGGGTTAAGCATTTAATAACATCGATTACTGCTGAAAATCGAACGAGAAAACAGCAGAATGACTCGTTACACCTGCACACATACAACCTTCTCCTTATAGCAACAGATAATAGCAGTCCCAACGGATTTAATTTTTTGTTTAATAATATTGTCAGATTTTAAATACTGTAATTGTTGTTCTGAGATACAGTATTCTACTTCCCTATATGCAGCCCTTTCTTCGACGTAAAATCTCTGCCACATTACTTATGTGTAATGAATAATACAAAGAGCTAAATTTTAATAGGGTGGTTACGCTTCCTTACACGTCCGCTGTGTTCGAGGCAAATTGAACTGCCATGTTTCCTGGCTGAAAGTTATCACCTACTTATGCCACACCAACGGTTCCTGACGCAAATTGTTATTGAATAGTAAGTCGTTATTTAAATCGCGGAACTGTTTTCAGTTGGCAAGTACATAACATTTTCTACGAGGTTTGCCATGCTGATACCTTACCCCAGAAAAAAGACGTTCAGTCCGCCTCAAACATGGCGGCATGGCGGACATATAGTCACTCTGTGAAATTTAAACTCTTTGGAATAATACGACTAAAGGATAAGTAATACATTACATATTATTAACTGTTACAGTGATCACTTGTCTTACATCTGGTCTTTAACGACCTAAATGTTCGCGAGTTCGCTCATCAATCAGAAGTAAACGTTTTACTTAACATTCTGATAAGATCAATAATAATCAAATACATACTAATTGAAAAAAAGGATTTCTGGCGTAAGCGAGGAGGCAAAAGACGAATGGTAGCAACAAAATCAATCCCGCTGACCAAGTTTTATCCTTAAAACAGGAAGAAACGGCATCTGCGTATTGCAGGATACGTTTGGCAACACAAACACGATCTGTACATTAATAGTTCAAATAAGCTAATCTAATATATATGCACTGTTCAATTAAAATTCAATCATAGAAATATTTTTTCGCCATCACAGTATTTCTCGAGTCAAATACATTTCATGAGAGCGCCATTACAGGATTCATACTCACTTCACTTCTCTGAAACTGGAACCACACTTTTATCGGAGAACTGGCCATCTCGATGCTTACGCTCCACACTTCACACCTTTTTCTCGAAGTCACTCGCGATTAGCCTTTCTAAGTAAATTTCCACTTGAAAGAATCGTGGTGTCACCGGATTATGTTGCAGTGAAAGATGCACACGAAATACTGCGGTTAATGCAAACCACAGCCCATTCGGATTTTAACTGTGTGACATTGTCTGTTGTCCAGCCGTTTCGAGTCCCAGACCGGCCGATTCGTGTCTCTGGATGGATGTCACCGTAACTTTCAGTATGTAGCAAGGTGGAACATCTAATGCAACTGAAGTCCGCACCATCTAGTTTCTTTGTGATTAGATAGCCTGTAATGGCGTAAGCCCACCGTTGCGATATTAATACGTCAGTTCAGTATTTCACATCACATCTCTAAATGTACCTTAAATTCGAAACTTCGATAAGTAGTGGATAATTGTATAGAATGGAATCGTCTACTCATTTTACAATTACCAACTGTCTCTAGAAGCAGAGCAATTATTTGTCACGTGATATATCTCTGTCAGCAGCCTTGTATAACGGTGGTTCCCACACCTCAGGGAAATTGATAGCGGTCTCCGTTTTCGCGGTTAGAATACGCGGAAATCGTCGCACGTTGCATTCTATCACAGTAAATACAGTATACACAGAAAGTGTACAAATTTTAAGAACCAACAACAATTTTAAATGAAACGCATAAATACAGATAAATTTCGTGTTGCTTTCAATCTACACTCATGCTCATAAATTCAGGATATTGCTACATGGTGAAACAACGATCTGGTGGGCGGTTTGCGGGTTTAAATCACCTCGGGGTGCTCTTTGAGAGTTGCTTTCCATTATAAAGTTTTAAATAGGGTATTGGCAGTAAAAGGCAGCCTGGATGTCTGACTAGAGGGATAAGGATATCATGTACAACAAAGTGGGAATTATATCAGAATGTTATTAGTAGTAGTCGAGATACAGTTGCACATTACAAACAGTATCGTAAGGTGCTTAAAATGTTGTTAGGAAGACGAAGAGTATGTGGTGCGCAAATAGAATAGCTAATTCACAGGAAAAAATTAAAACCATATGGTGAGTCGACAAGGAAGTGTCTGGTCAGCAGCACAAGCTCGCCGACATAAAGTCGGTTCGTATTAAAAAATGTTTCTATTACTGATAAGTCAGGTATATGTACAGTGTTTAACAATCACCTTCTGAGCGTCGCTGGTGAATTAAATAAAAACTTAGTAACTACAGCGAATCATCTAACTCTATTCGAAAATGCCTTTCCAAGTCTGATGTCTGAAATACTGCTCTGTTATACTGGCACGGGTGAGATTAAGTCAATAATTAAATCACTGAAGACTAAGGAGATTCATGGATATGATGGAGAGCCTAGAATAATATTAAAGTACTGTGCTGCACATATTAGCCCTGTATTTAGCCACATTTGTAATTTTTACTTAAAAAATGGTCAGTTTCCTGAAGGATTAAAGTAATTAATAGTAAAGTGGCTTTATAAAAAGGGGAGAAAGGGATAATGTAGATAATTTTAGACCTATTTCTACGCCATCAATGTTTGCTAAGTTATTGAAAAGGCTGTGTATGTGAGGCTAATTGATCAATTTATTTCACGTCATTTACTATCAAATGTTCAGCTCGGTGTTAGGAGTTGTTTAACAGCTGAAAATGCTTTATTCTCTTTTCTCTGTGAGGTATTGGATGGGTAAAACAAAAGGTTTAGAACGCTAAGCATCATTTTTAGTTTAACTAAGACGTTTGATTGTGTTGATCACAAAATATTGCTCCAGACGTTGGACCATTACGGAATACGAGTAGTACCTCACAATTGGTTCACCTCTTATTTTAATGACAGACAGAAAGGTCATTATTCACAATGTTTAGAATGGCTATGATGTGGGATCTAAGTGGGGCACAGTCAAATGGGGGAAGCCGGAGGGATCAGTGGCAGAGCTGTTCCTGTTCCTTATTTACATAGATGATATGTCCTCTAGTATTACAGGTGATTCTAAAATATTTCTATTTGCTGATGACACTAGCTTGGTAGTACAGAATGTTGTGTGCAACATTGGCACAGTTTCAAATAGTGCAGTTTAAGACACAAGTTCATGACTTGTAGAAAATAAACGCATAATCACATTAATATTCAGTTTTTACATGTCTAACACACAGTTCAACAAACCCGGCGTATTAATTTCACAGAATGGGCATATAATTAGTGAAATCGAACAGTTCGAATTTCTAGATGTTCAAATAGATAGTAAACTGTCGTAGAAGCCCCACATTCAGGATCTTGTACAAAAACTTAATGCTGCCATGTTCACTATTCGAACGGTATCTGAAATACGTGATAGTTGGACACGAAACGTAGTCCATTTTCCTTATTTTCATTCGAATGCGACGTACAGTATTATATTTTGGGGTAACTCTTCAAATTCTCAAAGGATAGTTTTGGCTGAGAAACGGGCGGTTGTCGACCCCCCCCCCCCCCCTGTTCATTCGTCTGAGTACTCTGACATTCGCCTCTCAATATGTATATATATTCTTTACTGTAGTTTCTTGCTAACACATCAGCTTATTCCCAAGAATTAGCAGGTTTCACTCAGTTAAACTGGGCAGAAATCCAATCTGCTTTTGGATCGCACTTCCTTGACTCCTGTGCGGAAAGGCGTGCAGTATACTACAGCATCGTTTTCAATAAGGTACCACAAGAATTCAAAAATCTTAGCAGCAATCCACGCGCTTTCAAATCGAAACTGAAGAGTTTCCTCATGAGTCATTCCTTCCGTGTTATATTGATGATTGCGTTTACTTAAACTTATGGCTTGTTTTTTTGGGGGCCATAAACATTTAATTTTCTCTGTTACAGCTTTTACGTTGTACTCGAACGCTACGAATCCCTGCGGTCGGATTGGCTGCGCTCCGTTACTGCGGTTAGATTCAGGCCGGACATCCATCATGTTGGAAGTACATCGCCATTCTGTCATGCAGTGAAACATCTTGTAGTAACATCGGTAGAACATTACGTAGGAAATCAGCATACATTGTACCATTTAGATTGCCATCGATAAAATGAGGGCCAGTTATCCTTCCGCCCATAATGCCGCACCATATGTTAACCCGCCAAGGTCGCTGATGTTCCACTTGTCGCAGCCATCGTGGATTTTCCTTTGCCCAATAGTGCATATTATGCCGGTTTACGTTACCGCTGTTGGTGAATGACTCTTCGTCGCTAAATAGAACGCGTGCAAAAAATCTGTAATCGTCCCGTAATTTCTCTTGTGTCCAGTGGCAGAACTGTACACGACGTTCAAAGTCGTCGCCATACAATTCCTTGTGCATAGAAATATCGTACGGGTGCAATCGATGTTAATGTAGCATTCTCAACACCGACGTTTTTGAGATTCCCGATTCTCGCGTTATTTGTCTTCTACTGATGTGCGGATTAGCCGCGACAGCAGCTGAAACACCTACTTGGGCATCATAATTTGTTGCAGGTCGTGGTTGACGTTCCACAATTGGCTGAACACTTCCTGTTTCCTTAAATAACGTAACTATCCGGCGAACGGTCCGGACACTTGGATGATGTCGTCCAGGATACCGAGCAGCATACATAGCACACGCCCGTTGGGCATTTTGATCACAATAGCCCTACATCAACACGATATCGACCTTTTCCGCAATTGATAAACGGTCCATTTTAACGGGGGTAATGTATCACGAAGCAAATACCGTCCGCACTGGCGGAATATTACGTGATACCACGTACTTATACGTTTGTGACTATTACAGCGCCATCTATCACAACGCGAAAAAGGTGGTCCAACTAAAACATTCATATTTCTTCATGTACTTCACAGATATGTAATAAAGAATGGGGATTCCTATTTAAAAAACGCAGTTGATGTCCGTTTGACCTATGGCAGCGCCAGCTAGAGGGCCAACCATAGCGCTATCTGGTTTCCCCCTACAAGCTAGACGAGTTTTTCGTTTGATGCTTATTTCGTGAGATATTTGGCCTGGTCACTATCAATGGACCACCCTGTATAGTCCATGTGGCATATTATGTCTCCATGCTCTTCGTCGAATATGGCGTGTCTAGGAATTCTTCATACTCGGGTCGCTCGACAGTCAAGTCAAACAAATCGTATTAATGAGTTTTGTTATAAAAAGAAAAGAGACAATACTTAACTTAATCAGTTACGCAAATGTGTCGCAAGCAAAGGGCTTCTTCCGAAATAATGAATCTTCTTTGTTGACGACCCTCGTATGTATAATACATCAAATTATTCAGGAAGATGTGCGCTACAAAGTAGGCACATGTTTGAAAAAACGAATTTTTTTTTTTTAATTATTGTCGTCCTACTCCTCTTATAAGTGTTCACTTACTTTGACGAAAGTAAACATATTCCCCATACCTACCTCAAAATAGCAATCGCCACTGAGTACTAAACAGAAACAAACATCCATCTTCTCCGAGCACTGGTGCTGGACACGTATGCTGGCTTGCGATTATATTTGATTTAATACTAGTGCACTCTGGTGTTTATAATAATAATTATCTGATAAAAATATAGCAGTGCCCTCTGTTGTATCTATAATTATCAAAAACAAACAAGATTACGTTAAAGTTTTCAACGTGTTACAATGGGTATCGATTTTTGCCCCACACCGTATTTTTATTTTATTAATGTGATTAGCAATGGCATCTTTGCTCTCAAGCGCTCTCGTTCTCTCGCGGCAATCTGCGTATGTTTGAATCCACGTTATCACTTACGTTAAGAAGTAAAGCTAGAAAATATTCACAATGTTAGTTTAATATATACATCAATAACGTTATGGTGATACAGAACTCTGAAGGTCTGAAACTGGAAATTTAAACACGACTATGAATGTCCTGTTGGATATCAACAAAATTAAATAGCGCTACGCTACCACTGATTAATGCTCATCAAAGTGCAGGTGCAAGAAATGAATTTGAAAATAATAATTAGTCTGTTCCACTTGGGTGCTATCTATAACAATGTTTGCCTACAAAGCTTCTCATCTAATTATTTTAATGGATTTATTTATGTAATTTTATGCCTTCTATATTTTAATGTCGACTGACATGATTCAAGCTTAACGAAATGTTTCAGAAGGTATATTTTGTGAATAATTTGCGTACAATGCATTCCAGACTTAACGTCCGATGCTGTGAATGTGTGAAACCTTCCAAAATTAACATCACACTGGCCCGAGGCAGCTGATCACTCGCCGAGAGTACAGACGACTTACAGAGTACACTATGTATAATCTAAAAGTACGTTTTCAGCTATTGAATACTCTGACATTTGTTTAGAGTACTGAACTACTCAGACGTTGGTACATAACATTTTTCATTAATGATTTACAGCGTTCTTACAAATTTTCGTTTTTCACCTTTCATTCCCTGTCCAGGACGACTGGCTGGATTGCTGTAAGACTTAGCTTTTTTTTCTTTTTTTAAGCAAAATCTCAACAAGCTGGGACTGGAGCAGAGGTGTTCCCCATTGGGAAAATCCTGGACAGGAATTTCAGTTCCGGCATGTGTTTTGTCTATATCTAATGAAACAGGTACATACCACGTTTGTGTGCTATTAACACAATATTCTAACACCAACAAATCCCAAGCTTGCACACCAGTCAATCTGACCTCTCGAAATTATCTCGAATTTCAACATCTGTGTATATCTGGAGCATTGGAGTTATCTGCCTTGCATAATCAAAGTCGCAGTGAAGTCAACAACTTGTCACTGTATCTTGTAGCCATTGTGTTATTTAGTATTGTCAATTGTGCTCAGGTATATCTGTGTTAACATTGTTTTAAACTTATAAAATTTATCATCATAGCTAAAACAAGGGCAATTGGATTCTGTGACAAAGATAGGATGCGAAATAAAATTGTTTTAAATGAAATATGTTACTGCAAGTATCATCATTCTGATACCTAGGTTGTCAAATTGGACCCTATAGCAAAATCGGTTATGGCCAGATCTGAACATACAGTCAGTTCCGCAAGAAAGTGTACACCATAATTTTAGACGTAGCGTATATAGATAAACAAGGTGAGAGTTGAATGTTTCGTTTTGTCTGTTCAGTTTAAAACGACTGCAAAATGTCTGAAGCATCACGAGGCAGTGTACCTTGTAAATCATCCACAGGGACCAAAGCTTTCATATGGAGATGCTGCTAAAATTCTTAGAAAGTCAGAGACATTCGTTGCGAAGTGGTTCAAACGATATCTAAAGGTTGGAAACGTGGATAATTTACCAGGAATTTGAGGTACCAAGCTGCAATCGATAATGGCGGCGATTGGATTAACTATTAGGTAATTCTGCAGTTAGTAATAACATGTATTTTCATGTAAACATCATTTATAATAGTCGTTTATTTCATACAGATAACGGCTTACACTTACTCGTGGAACTGATAGTATACGTGGCACTCTCCATAACACGTCCAAGAACCTCGAAACAAAGTTCAGTTGATTATGACCCTTCCATTCCTTTTGTACAGGAGCGAAACATAGATGCTAAAAACAAGAAATCATTATGCCAAATGGAGAGAGCCGAAATAAAATTTCTAACAACAAGAGGTTGCTCTAGATCAGATCTATAGGAATGAATCTATACGACAATAACTATAGGTGGAGGCGGTCAGGGAGGAAATAAGGAAGTAACTCCAACAATTGGTATGACCATACACAATGGATGGACAAAGAAGACTTCGCGAAATAGCTGTAGATTATAAGCCGCATGCGAGGAGAAACATAAGAAGATGTAGAAACAGGTGGAATGAATTTGTGCAGATGGAACAGCCTTAAAAGTCTAATGCATCACGTGAAGGAAAAGGTTTTCATTATGGTCACTGCAATGATTACATGTGTGCTCATATTTACAAAACTATGGAAACGTGGACACTAGTTGACGTATGAGTCTGACGTTTGTCATCTTCGTGCGATTTCTGTGCGGGGCTGCAACGAAATAGTAAATTTATAAAATTATACATTGAAACATCCCCTTAGAAAATATTTATAAATGACAGTGCTGAAAAACTTCTATGTTATTTGATTACCAAACAGCTGAGCAAAACTGAACGTACTCAGACGTTTCTCTCTTTACTTATTCTGATCAACATTAAACTGACACACAATATTTTTAGCGCAACGCAATCTGACTTTCAATAATCCCAACAAAAGAATGGCCCTGACTAACAGTAACCTATACCTTTCATGAATCCCTTACCTCACAAAAACCTTCGTTACTCGAACTATTCCAATACAGCGAACGCCAATACTGCTAGCTAAATAAAAGATTCTAACTACTGAAGGCACTAACTACTGATAGGCATAGTTAGCAAATGAAAGATTTTGATAGAGAAGAGACAATGTGTGTATATATATATATATATATATATATATATATATATATATATATATATATATATATATATCAGTTCATGACATCCAGTCTTACAAATTTCCTTTTTCTGACGGACACACGTCCAGAACGTCCGCTCTCAAAACTCGGCCATCTCTCTCCCCACATCCACCAATGCTGGCGGCTCACCTCCAACTGCCCAACACTAAAATAGCAAATATTCCAACAATGCAAACCAGCCACAGACTGCACACAGTACAGTCAGTGATTTTCATACAGTGTGCTACATGGCATTACCAACATAAAAACCTGAACAGCCTACTTACATAGCCCCCATGCTCCCCACAAAAAATTTTACAAATTGTTTTTGGGCAGTGGCCAATACTGATTTGCAAAACTTTTTCGTATTAACGATAACAAATATATCAAATGAACACACTTATTGATACACTGTTGGCCGAAAGCATAAATTGTTCTCATAAAGACAGTCCTGATCATTCATCACAGTAGTAATTACATTGCACAAAGTCTGATCAATAAAAGAAAATGCACATGGGAGTAGTGGATTTCCATGCAGTTTTGAAGAAGTAGTGTCGTCCTTCCAACGGAAAGACAGTGCTGACTCTTGACATGCAGACAGGTAATGGGCCACAACAGAGCAAACCCACAGCAGAGTCAGTAGAAGTTTTGAAGAATATTGGTAGGTAGGCCATCACAGAGCAGACCCACTGTAGTCCTGGTAGAGATTATGGTATTGGTGGGCCATCAAAGGTGTAGACCCACCGTAGACCTTGTAGAGATGACCAGCAGGTGCACAATCACCATCAAAGAGTCTTGCGGACAATATATCAAGTCCAAAAACCACCACTTGTGCACTCGCAAGTTTCTTTTCTTTTTTTTTTTTTTTTAGTGTCCTTAGAACCAGCATTGCTGTTAACCAGTCCCTTGCTGAATTACCAACACAAGTGCGAGCACTAACAGTCCTTTTTTTCTAACTTCTCACATATTATGTATATACTATGGCCAACAGAAACGTTTGCAGTGAAATGAAACTTAATTTGAAGAACTGGTGTCTATACAATTATAAATTTACAACATAAGAATACAATTGCAAAGGTACAAAATACATAATTAAAGAACATAATAATACAGATAACATTTGTAGTAATATGCGCTTTACAAAAGAATAGAAATAACATATACATCAGTGTTACAGGAATTATGACATAACTAAATAAACAAAAAAATGAGGATAGTTTTCGAAACATTAATTTCACACATGAGCATTAAAACAAAACAGAACAAATAATGTCTAAACATCTTTACAAAGTAAATAACATAGTATTAGAAAACTTCTACAACATAGCTCTTATCAGATAAACATGTAGAGACAGGAAGAACACAAATACACAAGGGTACACAAACACATAGCGGGATAACACAAAAGGAACGACAGGGTTTGTTTTACTGAAGTATATATCGTATCTGATTTGCAAATAAAACTTTTTTTACTTCTTGGAGATCTCCCTTATTTCATCATGATTCTCAAAAACTCTTATCTATACCTGCTTTCTGTATTCTATTCATATCCTCTTCCAAAATAATTATTCTTCATTGTGCACTAATTTTTCTTTGCCAAACATTTTTTTATATAACTTCCCAATGCATTTCTTCCAATTCATCTCAACCCATTCTCTTATATAGCCTACCCCTTCTTAAGCTAACTTAAATCTGCTGAGCTCAGGTATACAGGGTGGTCCATTGATCGTGACCAGGCCAAATATCTCACGAAATAAGCGTCAAACGAAAAAACTAGAAATAACGAAACTTCTCTAGCTTGAAGGGGGAACCCAGACGGCGCTGTGGTTGGCCCACTGGATGGCGCTGCCATAGGTCAAACGGATATCAACTGCGTTGTTTTTTTTTAATAGGAACCCCCATTTTTATTACATATTCGTGTAGTACATAAAGAAATATGAATGTTCTAGATGGACCATTTTGTTTGCTTTGTGATAGATGGCGCTGTAATAGTCAAAAAAACATGGCTCACAATTTTAGATGAACAGTTGGTAACAGGTAGGTTTTTTAAATTAAAATACAGAACGGAGGTACATTTGAACATTTTATTTCGATTGTTCCAATGTGATACATGTTCCTTTCTGAACTTATCATTTCTGAGAACGCATGCTGTTACAGCATGATAAGCCGGCCGGAGTGGCCGAGCGGTTCTAGGTGCTACAGTCCGCAACCGCACGACCGCTACAGTTGCAGGTTCGAATCCTGCCGCGGGCATGGATGGGTGTGATGTCCACAGGTTAGTTACGTTTAAGTAGTTATAAGTTCTAGGGGACTGATGACCTCAGAAGTTAAGTCCCATAGTGCTCAGAGCCATTTTGAACAGCGTGATTACCTGTAAATACCACATTGATCCAATAAATGCTCAAAATAATGTCCATCAACCTCTATGCATTTGGCAATACGTGTAACGACATTCCTCTCAACAGCAAGTAGTTCGCCTTCCGTAATGTTCGCACATGCATTGACAATGGGCTGACCCATGTTGTCAGTCGTTGTCGGTGGATCACGGTGCTTCGACGACCAATCCACCTGTCATGAAATATGCTATTTAATACCGCTTCAACCGCACGCGAGCTATGTGGCAGACATCCATCATGTTGGAAGTACATCGCCATTCTGTCATGCAGTGAAACATCGGTAAAACATTACGTAGGAAATCAGCATACATTTCACCATTTAGATTGACATTGATAAAATGGGGGCCAATTACCCTTCCTCCCATTATGCCGCACCGTATGTTAACCCGCCAAGGTCGCTGATGTTCCACTTGTCGCAGCTATCGTGGATTTTCCGTTGCCCAGTAGTGCATATTATGCCGGTTTACATTACTGCTGTTGGTGAATGACGCTTCGTCGCTAAATAGAACGCGTGCAAAAAATCTGCCATCGTCCCGTAATTTCTCTTGAGCCCAGTAGAAGAACTGTACACGACGTTCAAAGTCGTCGCGATGCAATTCCTTGTGCATAGAAATATGGTACGGGTGCAATCGATGTTGATGTAGCATACTCAACACCGACGTTTTTGAGATTCCCGATTATTGCGTAATTTGTCTTCTACTGATGTGCGGATTAGTCGCGACAGCAGCTTAAACACCTACTTGGGCATCATCATTTGTTGCAGGCCGTGGTTGACGTTTCACATGTGGTTGGTAGGCAGAAAACATCTTCCGAGATTGTCCTAAATGCTTTCTCCGAAAATTATTTCGAGCAGTTAGTCCACGAACCCAGGCGAATTGTGAATGGTTGCGAAAACACTCTTGACCTCTTAGCCACAAACAATCCAGAGCTAATAGAGAGCATCATGACTGATACAGGGATTAGTGATCACAAGGTCGTTGTAGCTAGGCTCAATACCGTTTCTTCCAAATCCACCAGAAACAAGCGCAAAATAATTTTATTTAAAAAAGCGGGTAAAGTGTCACTAGAGACAATCTCCATTCTTTCCGAACTGACTATGCAAATGTAGACGAGATGTGGCTCAAATTCAAAAATATAGTAGCGACAGCAATTGAGAGATTCGTACCCCATAAATTGGTAAGAGATGAAACTGATCCCCCATGGTACACAAAACAGGTCTGAACGCTGTTGCAGAGGCAACGGAATAAGCATGCGAAGTTCAGAAGAACGCGAAATCCCGAAGATTGGCTAAAATTTACAGACGTGCGAAATTTGGCATGGACTTCAATGCGAGATGTCTTTAATAGGTTCCACAACGAAAATTTGTCTCGAAATTTGGTAGAAAATCCTAAGAAATTCTGGTCGTATGTAAAGTACACAAGCGGCAAGACGCAGTCAATACCTTCGCTGCGCAGTGCCGATGGTACTGTTACCGACGACTGTGCCGCTAAAGCGGAGTTATTGACCGCAGTTTTCCGAAATTCCTTCACCAGGAAAGACGAATGGAATATTCCAGAATTTGAAACACAAACAATTGTTGACATGAGTTTCTTAGAAGTAGATACCTTAGGGGTTGCGAAGCAACTCAAATCGCTTGATACGGGCAATTCTTCAGGTCCACATTGTATACCGATTAGGTTCCTTTCAGATTACGCTGATACAATAGCTCCCTTCTTAGCAATCATATACAACCGCTCGCTCACCGATAGATCTGTACCTACAGATTGGAAAATTGCGCAGGTCGCACCAGTGTTTAAGAAGGGTAGTAGGAGTAATCCATCGAACTACAGACCTATATCATTGACGTCGGTTTGCAGTAGAGTTTTGGAGCATATACTGTATTCAAACATTATGAATCACCTCGAAGGGAACGATCTATTGATACGTAATCAGCATGGTTTCAGAAAACATCGTTCTTGTGCAACGCAGCTAGCTCTTCATTCGCACGGAGTAATGGCCGTTATCGACAGGGGATCTCAAGTTGATTCCGTATTTCTAGATTTCCGGAAAGCTTTTGACACCGTTCCTCATAAGCGACTCCTAATCAAGCTGCGGGCCTATGGGATATCGTCTCAGTTGTGCGACTGGATTCGTGATTTCCTGTCAGGAAGGTCGCAGTTCGTAGTAATAGACGGCAAATCATCGAGTAAAATTGAACTGATATCAGGTGTTCCCCAGGGAAGCGTCCTGGGCCTCTGCTGTTCCTGATCTATATAAATGACCTGGGTGACAATCTGAGTAGTTCTCTTAGGTTGTTCGCAGATGATGCAGTAATTTACCGTCTAGTAAGGTCATCCGAAGAACAGTATCAGTTGCAAAGCGATTTAGAAAAGATTGCTGTATGGTGTGGCAGGTGGCAGTTGACGCTAAATAACGACAAGTGTGAGGTGATCCACATGAGTTCCAAAAGAAATCCGTTGGAATTCGATTACTCGATAAATAGTAGAATTCTCAAGGCTGTCAATTCAACTAAGTACCTGGGTGTTAAAATTACGAACAACTTCAGTTGGAAAGACGACATAGATAATATTGTGGGGAAGGCGAGCCAAAGGTTGCGCTTCATTGGCAGGACACTTAGAAGATGCAATAAGTCCACTAAAGAGACAGCTTACACTACACTCGTTCGTCCTCTGTTAGAATATTGCTGCGCAGTGTGGGATCCTTACCAGGTGGGGTTGACGGAGGACATCGAAAGGGTGCAAAAAATGGCAGCTCGTATTGTATATCACGTAATAGGGGAGAGAGTGTGGCAGATATGATACGCGAGTTGGGATGGAAGTCATTAAAGCAAAGACGTCGCGGCCAGATCTACACTCCTGGAAATGGAAAAAAGAACACATTGACACCGATGTGTCAGACCCACCATACTTGCTCCGGACACTGCGAGAGGGCTGTACAAGCAATGATCACACGCACGGCACAGCGGACACACCAGGAACCGCGGTGTTGGCCGTCGAATGGCGCTAGCTGCGCAGCATTTGTGCACCGCCGCCGTCAGTGTCAGCCAGTTTGCCGTGGCATACGGAGCTCCATCGCAGTCTTTAACACTGGTAGCATGCCGCGACAGCGTGGACGTGAACCGTATGTGCAGTTGACGGACTTTGAGCGAGGGCGTATAGTGGGCATGCGGGAGGCCGGGTGGACGTACCGCCGAATTGCTCAACACGTGGGGCGTGAGGTCTCCACAGTACATCGATGTTGTCGCCAGTGGTCGGCGGAAGGTGCACGTGACCGTCGACCTGGGACCGGACCGCAGCGACGCACGGATGCACGCCAAGACCGTAGGATCCTACGCAGTGCCGTAGGGGACCGCACCGCCACTTCCCAGCAAATTAGGGACACTGTTGCTCCTGGGGTATCGGCGAAGACCATTCGCAACCGTCTCCATGAAGCTGGGCTACGGTCCCGCACACCGTTAGGCCGTCTTCCGCTCACGCCCCAACATCGTGCAGCCCGCCTCCAGTGGTGTCGCGACAGGCGTGAATGGAGGGACGAATGGAGACGTGTCGTCTTCAGCGATGAGAGTCGCTTCTGCCTTGGTGCCAATGATGGTCGTATGCGTGTTTGGCGCCGTGCAGGTGAGCGCCACAATCAGGACTGCATACGACCGAGGCACACAGAGCCAACACCCGGCATCATGGTGTGGGGAGCGATCTCCTACACTGGCCGTACACCACTGGTGATCGTCGAGGGGACACTGAATAGTGCACGGTACATCCAAACCGTCATCGAACCCATCGTTCTACCATTCCTAGACCGGCAAGGGAACTTGCTGTTCCAACATAACAATGCACGTCCGCATGTATCCCGTGCCACCCAACGTGCTCTAGAAGGTGTAAGTCAACTACCCTGGCCAGCATGATCTCCGGATCTGTCCCCCATTGAGCATGTTTGGGACTGGATGAAGCGTCGTCTCACGCGGTCTGCACGTCCAGCACGAACGCTGGTCCAACTGAGGCGCCAGGTGGAAATGGCATGGCAAGCCGTTCCACAGGACTACATCCAGCATCTCTACGATCGTCTCCATGGGAGAATAGCAGCCTGCATTGCTGCGAAAGGTGGATATACACTGTACTAGTGCCGACATTGTGCATGCTCTGTTGCCTGTGTCTATGTGCCTGTGGTTCTGTCAGTGTGATCATGTGATGTATCTGACCCCAGGAATGTGTCAATAAAGTTTCCCCTTCCTGGGACAATGAATTCACGGTGTTCTTATTTCAATTTCCAGGAGTGTATTTACGAAATTTCAGTCACCAACTTTCTCTTCCGAATGCGAAAATATTTTGTTGAGCCCAACCTATATAGGTAGGAATGATCATCAAAATAAAATCAGAGCTCGAACAGAAAGGTTTAGGTGTTCGTTTTTCCCTCGCGCTGTTCGGGAGTGGAATGGTAGAGAGATAGTATGATTGTGGTTCGATGAACCCTCTGCCAAGCACTTAAATGTGAATTGCAGAGTAATCATGTAGATGTAGATGTAGAACCCTTCCTCTTTCCTTAAATAACGTAACTATCCGGCGAACGGTCCGGGCTCTTGGATGATGTCGTCCAGGATACCGAGCAGCATACATAGCACACGCCCGTTGGGCATTTTGATCACAATAGCCATGCAACAACACGATATCGACCTTTTCCGCAATTGGTAAACGGTGCATTTTAACATGGGTAATGTATCACGATGTAACATGGGTAATGTATCACGATGCAAATACCATCCGCCCTGGCGGGATGTTACGTGATACCACATACTTATACGTTTGTGACTATTACAGCGCCATCTATCACAAAGCGAAAAAAGTGGTCAAACTAAAACATTCATTTTTATTCATGTACTTCACGGATATGTAATAAAAATAGGGGTTCCTATTTAAATAACGCAGTTGATATCCATTTGACCTATGGCAGCGCGATCTAACGGGCCAACCATAGCGCCATCTGGTTTTCCTCTTCACGCTAGACAAGTTTCGTTGTTTGTAGTTTTTTCGTTTGATGCCTATTTCGTGAGATATTTGGCCCAGTCACTATCAATGGACCACCCTGTATATATATTAAGGGACGAGGCAGTGCAGCAGCACATAACAAATTAACTCAACAGCAATGACAAAAAATGCAAATTGGCAAAGCAAGCAGCAGTATATCTAAATGCAACATTACAACTAATATGAGCCAATGAGCAGCATCAAGAAAAATAAATCTGTAGTAAAACTGACTTAGCAAAGTAATACAAAGTGACAAATGCAATAACTTATACCTAAACATGATAAAGCTTAAGCAGAATGAATATTACAGTAAAGATAGGAAATGTCTAATATTTGTGTCAGATCTTAACACTAGAGTGATGCATCACCTTAACTTACTCTGCCAAAAAAGTTACCAAATCGTTGAAAAGATTATGTATGCAATTCCTGTGAAGGTAAATGTCTATTTGTGCTCCCTTTTTTAAGAAAGTAGATCATAAAATTATTATTTACTGGGTCTGTAGAAAAAAAAGGTTTCTATTAGTACATCTATTAAATTTTAATCTAACCAATTCTGCAGTGCAACTAGAAACTAGATTTTAAACAAAATGAACAAATATATACATAAAGCAAGGTGTGAAACGTCATTCACTAGCCATATGGCATTTCATAAAGCAGAAAAAAATCTCTCAACTAGCAAGACAATAGATGTAAAATGTTTCTCATTATTTCATTAGGAATGTCAGTAAATATCAGAAATTATGAGCTCCAAAGTGTAATCATATGTTTTCAAGTATGAGCGTGTCGTATTTGCGATGCTTTCTACAAAGAAATGTCAATAGCGAGGTTACTGGCCTCTCCTTTCTTTTTGTTGTGCCTCTGAAATACACGGCTTTTTTCCCAGGGAACTGTCACATAGCTGGGCGCCTACAGTGCGTTACATCACGGTCACTTAGCTTTCTTAGAGAAATATTTACGACAGCAGTTTCCGCTACAGTCACAGTCTCATATAAAAAATTTCACAGATCAAAAAATTACCTTAGAAACACGTAGAAACGAAATCTCATGAATAGCAGTGTTGTGATACATTCACA
This sequence comes from Schistocerca cancellata, assembly GCF_023864275.1. Taxonomy (NCBI): domain Eukaryota; kingdom Metazoa; phylum Arthropoda; class Insecta; order Orthoptera; family Acrididae; genus Schistocerca; species Schistocerca cancellata. The sequence continues at coordinate 1,152,821,529 of NC_064626.1, forward strand.
CGTGGACACACATGTCATAACTCTAAAAGTACGATCCTTGGTTTCCATCATCCTTTTTCACAAACCATAGACCCTAACTTCTATTCATTTTTCATATACATATGAACACATAATCACATTCCTCATATAGCATCAGCTTATTGATCATAAATATACCTCAACAGCATAATACTCATCGTCATCATAACAATAACAGCATAACAGATCAATCACATCTCAAAATCGTCGCAGCTTCTTTCAATAATTTCAAAACCTGCAATAAAGTCATCTACCTCAAATGTACTTCAAAAATCATGATCCCTTAGCAAATACAACATTCAAAGCTCTCATAATATCACAGTGGTTCTGAATATATATGAACAGTTCACAAAGAACAGACGTAATACAATGTCATAAGTGTGAAGTTATCCAACTATGTAATTGCGTAAACATGTGTCACTGACATAGTAAAAGAAAATGTTTGTCTCTCTCAGTTAAATGATCAGATAGCTGTATAATTCTGTGTTAGAGAAATATGGTACCGATGTGTAAAGTTGTATAAGCAAATACCATATTAGCTAGGGCTCCTTGTACTTGCCAAACACATGGTACACAAAGTAAGCATGTACCCCCCTAAGGATTAATGTAATTATAACCTCAGGTGTTACAGATTACAGCAATGGAATGAAATGTATCACAGAAAACCTTTGTATCATTGTAGTTCAAAAATCTTTAAAAATAAATGTTTTAAGTACAAAATTAATCACTCAAATATGTGTACTGTAGCGCTAAACTGTGCGTCTTGTTGTATGATAATCTCTGTCATTACTTAAGGGTAGAAAATGTGCCAAGTGTCGTAATTATTGTCATCCGTAAGCAAAGTACTGTAGAAGTCAATGTACTTACCTCATAATAAAAAAAAGTGAAATGCTATGTGTATACATATTGAAGTTATTATGTACATTACCATGATCAAGAAAGTACTATACTGTAACACATTGTTGTGCTACGGAAAAGGCTGTCTCATTGTAGCTATACCACAAAAGCTACTATTAAAACATGTTTTACTTTCCAGAAGAATTCAGAAAAACTGTGCAGATATGAAACAGATAAAGCGCAAAAGCAATAATATAAATTGCGTCACTCACTAGTAGCGTCGTCATATAATCGTGCACCTGTCAAACTAACCACTGTGTCATCTGGTATCTCTCAGAAAGTACTTTAAATCCAGAATGTATTTTCAAGTAAACCAAAATGTTGCATTAAAATCTCATTAGCAGTACCGGTATATGTTCTAAGTATGTAAGCCTTATAGTCGTTACGTAATCGTGCAATGAACAAGGAAGATTGTACACACAATAAGACGATGTCATCTGTTCACTATAACAATGCATTCGTAATTACTGTCTAAATAAGTTCCCTAGGTTCTTGCGTGTATAGTTGACTTCAAAACATCCTTGAATGTTAAGAGTTTCTAAGTGTGACAAAGCGTACTAGTAATGTGAAGTGAAAGATTTTATGGCAACAAACAGTTTTACATGTGAAATGTGGTGTAAACCTTTACTCTTCCGTACGCAGAGCTTCAGCTTTGACGCAATTATAATGTGGTATACATAGGTAAAGAATGCTCAGATTTTTATCAGTGTTAGCGTCTATGTAATTTTTCTTACTGGTATTTGGAGATCTAACTTCTACAAATTCACCTTGTCGAGAGGGCCCTGCCCTGTTTGAATCCCGCCAGTTCTGATTAAATTCTGGTCTGTTGTTAAGATTATATCGTCTGTCGTCATGTCGGTAGTTTCTGTAACATCTTTCTTGTCGGTCACGTGGTGGAGAACTTCTCCCTGAGTCGTAACTGCGTGGTGGACCGTTGCGTCTGAAGTTATTCTATCTCCCTTGATAATAATTATTTTGGTTCCCATATTGTCTGTTTCTGTGAGTGTCTCTGCCATAGTCATTACCACGGAGAGCTGATCTTTCCCTGTAATTATTATTACTCCGCCAATGGTTGTCGTACGGGTGGTGTCTATTTTGGTCATAGTTGTGTTCCTGTTTTCGCGTCCTGCGATTGTCAGTGTCAATTTACAATTCTTGTAACTGACCCTGAAAACCTTCGGTGTCGTCTTTGCAACGTCCTGCCAAAATAATATGTCGTAAATGTTCAAGCAGTTTGATTAAGCAAATGCGGATGAGTTCTGATGGGCTGTATGGGTTTGACAGGTACTGTTTCTTATGCAACATGTCTTCAAAATATCTGACAAGACTGGAAAATTCAGATTGTTCGAAATGTTTCATCCTTATGATGCTATGTTTTACGCGATATTGAATAGCTTGAGACCAATATGCTGAGAGGAAGGCATGATAAAATTCTCCTTCACTGTGACAATCGTGAATGACCGATCGCATTCTTAGAGATGGTTCATTCTCTAAGTAGCCACACATAAATTCTAATCTGTGGTCCAATGACCAGTTGGGAGGAAAACAATGAGAGAATTGATGAAGCCATGCTTGTGGATGAATGTCGTTTCCAGAATTCATAAATGTTTTGAATTTACGTGTAGTAATGAACAGCTTATAGTCAAAATCATCACGTCAACGAGTCGCATATCGGTCATTGTTACGTCGTTTCGGCGATTCCATCTCAAAATTCGGTGTACCTTGCCAATTTCTTTCATAATTTCCGAAGTGCCCTGTGTTATTATTTTGTGGCTGTTCCGTATTTCTATGTCCCTCTTCCCGTACTGGAGTGCGAGTATCCTCTGAAATATGTAATTCTTGTATTACCTGTGTCAACTGATCTTGTACTTCTCGGATTTCTCTTTTGTACTGTGTATTGATTTGATTCTGATTTTGTTTGAATTTTCTAATTTGTTCATACTCTTCTGTGTCAGTGAAGGCTACCGGTCTTGTGTCATTGAGATCATCATCTACCTTTGTAGATAAGTTAGTGAACTGATCCGAAAGTTCGGCTACTTTCTCCGATAATGAACTGATTTCCTCAGTGTGTTTTTCTGAACCAAGTTTCAGAGTGTCCATTTGTGTTGAAAGCGTATCTACTATGTCCTTTAAGTTTCCTTGAGTTTTTGCAAGTTGTGTAACTGAATTGGTAGATGCAATTGAATCAATTTTAGCTTGCAAGGTGTCGTGATTTTCATGAACAATAGTTTGCAGTTCCTTTATGGCTGCTTCGTGATTCTGTAATGTATTTTCATGACGTGAAAAAATAGGTTGAAAATGCTCACAAATTTGTGTTTTTACGTCATTACAGACTTTTTGACATTTAGATTCGATGTTACGTAACTCAGTAGTTAAACTTTCGCGTTTTTGTTCAAGCACTTCGTCTAACTTTTGAAGATTTTGTTCCATCGTGTCTAATTTTTGAAGATTTTGTTCCATTGTGTCTAACGTTTGAAGCCTTTGTCCCATTTGTTGCATTAATTGTAATAACAATGCACTGGTGTCTGAACATGTTCCTCAGTACTTTTCAGCAGTGCATTTGCATCGGCAACATTCACATTTTGAAAAGCAGAAAATGTGTCTTGACTTATTCGAGAAAATGGTTAGGACGCAAAACCTGAATCTACAGTATTTGCAAGATTGTGTCCTGTCATTTCGGATTCCTTAGGCGAGCTGTTGCCGACCGATCGATCGATAATGCTTCCCTGTTCACTAATTGTTTCACTGTCTGCACCATTATTTGCCACCTGGTACATTTCCCTATGCACAGTTACCAAATTACTACTTTGAACGTTAGTTAATTCATTACACGGTGGCGCTAACACACTACTCTCATCTTCACTGTCATTTTTCAGTTTACTTTGGAGCCTAGTATTACGTTTTTCACAATATTTCACACGATAACACAGAAAAGCACAATTTGAAGAGTAAAATAAGAAAATACATTAACACAGCACTGAAAATAATATCTACTTAATTGCAAGCGCAGCTGCGAAATACTTGATGCAAATCTACGAGCATGCCACAACTGTTTTACAGTACAACAATGAAAAACAACAACTAAAAAGAAGAATCTCTCTACAATTAAGCGCTAGCAATAAACAATAGCTACACCAATTATACAAACTACAAGAAAAAATCAGAAGATTCCAGTGAGGTATCCTCGGCTAAGGGTCGACATATGAAACATCCCCTTAGAAAATATTTATAAATCACAGTGCTGGAAAACCTCTACGTTATTTGATTTTCAAACAACTGAGCAAAACTGAACATACTCAGACATTTCTCTCTTTACTTATTCTGATCAACACTAAACTGACACACAATATTTTTAGCGCAACGCAATCTGACTTTCAATAATCCCTACAAAAGAATGGTCCTGACTAACAATAACATATACCTTTCATGAATCCCTTACCTCAAAAAAGTCTTCGTTACTCGAACTACTCCAATACAGCGAACGCCAATAGTGCCAGCTAAATAAAAGATTCTAACTACTGAAGGCACTAACTGCTGATAGGCATAGTTAGCAAATGAAAGATTTTAATGGATAACAAGCATATATATCAGTTCATGACATCCAGTCTTACAAATTTCCGTTTTCTGAACGAACACACATCCAAATCGTCCACTCTCAAAACTCTGCCATCTCTCTCCCCACATCCACCACTGCTGGCGGGTCACCTCCAACTGCCCAATACTACAATAGCAAATATTCCAACAATGCAGACCAGCCACAGACTGCACACAGCACAGTCAGTGATTTTCATACAGAGCACTACGTGGCGTTACCAACATAAAAACATAAACAGCCTACTTACAACATACGTGTGACATCTTGTGTTCTGCAAACATTCGCTGTTGCTACTTGTTTAACAATTCCTAATTCTCTTTGCAGTTCATCTTCTGTGGCTGGTAGTCTGAAGTCTATTTTGTACATGGCATAGAAGTATGCTTTGTGTTGGATGAGTGACACTAGTTTTCTACAGTAATGTTATCTGAGTAAGTGTCATTTCTGGAGAAGTTGAAGATGTGCCTTCCTCCCTCCCTTTTGACCATAAAATCTAAAATGTTAATTGCTATGTCTTTTTTTATTAGAGCTGTAATGTGAATCGCATTTTTGAGTGCTGATCGTTTAAGATTTCCGTTAATACTCTTACTTCATTGTTCCTCCTGTTGAACAACAAAGTTGAGTCGCCAATGTACCGCGTGTAATAAACCCTTCTCTCTTAAATTTATGGGAGGAATAAAAAGTATTATTCTCTGGGCTGTTCACAAATATTTCTGCCAACATGTCTGACAGGCATTTGTCCAAGGCCAAGCCATCGCCTTGGATAAAACATTGTCATTAAGCCTTAACTCACGAGGTGACTTTTTAGTAATGTATACCATGAGGTGGGGTCTGTGGAACCCCTATGTTTAAACCGAGATTTAAGGCCAAAATCAGATGAAATTTTCAATTTATGCTATATAACATTTATTTTTACAATTATTTAAGTTTTGTTTAAATGCTCCTAGTTTATTTTATTGAAATAGACAAAGCCTGCAGCATTTTACTATTTATCACACAAAAGCACATAATTTTGTGTGGTTCTTTTAAATAGTAAATGTAAATGGACTGTTAGACTATTGAATTTTACAGTCTGAAAAATTATATAATCTCTGTAGCAAATAAATTTCCAAATAAATTTAAATTTCAGGGCTTGACTTTTTCGCATAAAAATTCCACCCAATAGGTACAAAATGAAAGTCTGTCAATTTGACATTTATTGCTGGGAACTACATTTTTCCTATCATCCCTCAGAACACATTCGATTTTAACAGACACTTTAAGCATTTCTTTGAAGTAACAGACAGATCCCTATCACAACTTTCCTGAACTTCTTCCTCTGAATGATACTCTTGTTCGATAGCAGAACTGTGATCACTGGCGAATGTAAAATCGTCGTTTTTTTTCGTTTATTTCTTGAGCTATATCACTGACACCTTCCTCCATAGACCGACTAACAATTTCATCAAACTCGGGAAAGTTAAAACTGACACATTTGATCCAACACATTTTGAACCTGACGGTACCGTACTGAAGAAAACAGGTACATAGTTCACGAGGGGTCTAGGAAACTCCAACACTTATCAATAACACGTGGCAACGAACACAGAAGGCGATAACACAACAGACAACAAAACATCGTAGGCTTGGCAATTTAAGGAGGGTAGGAGGAGTACAGCAGCTTTCACTCAAGTCAATACTCGGCAGAAATCCTATCTGCATTTGGATCGCAGTTCCTTAACTCTTGTGCATAAAAGCGTCCATTGTACTGTTGCAACCATTTTCAGTAAGCTACCACAAGAATTCAAAAATCTTAGTAGTAATCCTTGCGTTTTCAAATCGAAACTGAAGAAATTCCTCTTGGGTCACCCCTTCTGTTCGGTTGAGGAGTTGCTTGAAAAATTAAGCTGATTCTTATGTTATATTGTTGAATGCGTTTATTTGACTTTTTTTGGGTTCATAAATGTTTTATTTTATCTGTTGGTACTTTTATGTTGTAATTCATGTACTGATACGTTCCATGACCTTGGAGAAATGGTCCTCAATTTGGTCCTCAGGAACTAGACGTATAAATAATAAATAAATAAATCTCACCAGGTATTACTCGCAGCGTGCTCCACTCCATACTAAGAAGTCTACAAACTGTTATCAGTGCTAATGGTGTGCACACTTGCTACTAGAATTGAGTTACGTGAACTAGAGGGACCCTTTTAACTTCATTTTTTGTAGGTATCCCAACACTTTTTTATGTTTAAAGCAACTGATTTATTTTTTTAAACTAATATTATTATTGTGAGGGACGAATTATACTAGAAGAACTTTATGTTTACTACGGTACATTTAAATAAATATAACTGTGTCTTGGCATCATTTTGATTTGTTTGTGATGTATATATAATGATAGGCGTGTCAGTACTTTTTTGTGCTACTGTACGGTGGTTTTTGGAGCATGTATATGCAGGGTGATTCCCAAAGATATGCAAATAAGTTTATATGTTATCCTGCAAGTAAAACTAAAGAAAAGGGTTCATATAAACATAGGTCCGCGAATGTTTAATTACGGAGTTACGGCTAATAAAAGATACTGCCTGAAGTTTAGCAGCTTCACTAATATGAAGCCATCGCAAAACTGTAAGAGGTTAAAGTAAGTCATGATTTTCATTTATTTTGTTGTTATTGATCTGGTGAATCTAATAAAACGTGTCCCAGACGTGTATCTACAGTAGTTTTCCAGAACATCCACAGAAGCAAAGAAATAATTTCGTAAAATGTTTAACTTATTAACTACTTGGCCCAATTTGTTTTTTAAATTCCAGACAACTGCACAAATTTTTCAACTGAAGTTGTAGAGAATTTAATTTTGAAAAAATCAGGGTAATAACATTAACTGAAACTGTATGAATGTGTCAGATAATCTACTTTTATTAATACCATAGCACACATGAATTCACGTTAAGCCAGAAAAAAAACCAAAGTTGTACAGTGTACACACAATTTCACAATACATTCACAATAAATGTTCAAAAATGTCTCCACCGAGTTCAATGCATTTAGCTGCACGTGTAGGAACAGATTTTGTTGCTCGTTTCAGTTTCACACTGTTATTCTTAATTTCGTCTATTGCATTCATAATGCGAGCAAATAATGCCTCACTTGTATTGAATTTGTCCTCATAAACTATATTTTCCATCCATCCCCATACACAAAAATCCACTGGTGTTAAACCGGGCGGTCTGGGTTGCCACAGACGTGTAACACCACGACCAATCCTTTTCTGGGGAAAATGTTTATTTAAATGTGTAGTAACGGCCTTGGTGAAATGTGGAGGCACGGCGTCATGTTGAAAATACATTTGCAATCGCTTAGCGGGGGGAGGGGCATTTCTTCTTGAAGGAATTGTAAGTACGTCTCGTTAGTTAGACGTCCTGGGAAAATGAAATGTCCAATAACGTGCGTGTTGATTACTACCACACCACACATTTGTGCTCAATCGCTGCTGGAAATTGCGTTGCACTGTTGCATGTGGGTTTGCTATAGACCAAGGGTTCCCAACAAAATTTTCTCGAGGACCCGCTCATCGAGCATGATGGGTACCTTGTCAATATCACAGTATCATGTACCTAAGACAGCCAAATTAAGAGTCTTTTTATACGTTTTCTATTTTTGGTACTTAGAAAAAACATTGACTTACTCATTATTTAAAAAATATTGAGCTTAAAACTTTTTCAATTTATCCATCATTGTTATTGTTAAATTTTCGATTATTGCTCAAAATCTTTGTCCTAAAATCTGAGTGTTTAGTGTAAAAAACTCCTTAAAAGAATAAAAATTCAGTATGAACTGAAGGAAGACACTAGACTCAGAAGTTAGCGTTCGCTAAAGCTCTGCTCATGCAGGAAGCGGCCAAAAAAAATCTGTTATCATACGAAATATATTTAATATATTTTTTATTCTAATAGCACCTTGTGGACCCCTCTGGCATAGCTCGCGGACCCCTGGGGGTCTGCGGACCACCTGCTGGGAACCACTGCTATAGACCATAAGTGCTCGTTATGTAAATTGTTTATACCATATCGAGTAAACTGTACCTCGTCAGTAAATAATATGTGTTTGTGTAACTGCCGATTAGTATTTAACCAGTTGCACAACTCTAAGCGAAGGGCAGGACCTCCCGGATGTAAATGATGCACTTTTAGTTTATGGTAAGGATACAGATTATTGTACTTCAGTGTACGCCATATAGATTGTGAAACGCCTAATCGTTGAAAGATACGTCGTGTACTGGTACCCGCGCTACGTTGGACAGCATCCATAATATCCTCATCATCGTCTTCACGTATCGAGTGCTCATACTGATTATGAACTATAGGTAGAAAATCTATCTCCAGTAACATTGGAAATACTCCAATAATAGTTCGTGCATTCGGAAACTTCCGAGTTGGATAACGTGCGCATTAACTGCAGCTGTAGCATTACCATCACATTTGCCATAAATGAACACCATATCGGCGTATTCCGCTGTCGTAAATTTAAAAGGCATCCCTATTTCATAAATAATCCACAAACTACAACAGTTACTATATGGTTTCACTTAAATACACTGTTGCTATTATGTTCTTTCACTGAACTGTACAAAAAACTAACTCGTTTCAAGGTTAGAAAACGACTGAAACAACTCACTAACGGTTGTCAACAATGGAAACAAATTTTCTTGTATAATCTTTGCTTTTCTGGATGTTCTAGGAAACTATTGCAGATACACGTCTGGGACATGTTTTATTAGATTCACCAGACCAATAACAATAAAATAAATGGAAATCGTGCTTTACTTTAAAAATGGTTCAAATGGCTTTGAGCACTATGCGACTTAACTTCTGAGGTCATCAGTCGCCTAGAACTTAGAACTAATTAAACCTAACTAACCTAAGGACATCACACACATCCATGCCCGAGGCAGGATTCGAACCTGCGACCGTAGGGGTCGCTCGGTTCCAGACTGTAATGCCTAGAATCGCACTGCCACTCCGGCCGGCTTTACTTTAACCTCGTACAGTTTTGCGATGGCTTCATATTAGCGAAGTTGCTAAATTTCAGGCAAAATCTTTTATTATCTGTAACTAAACATTTGTGGACCTATGTTTATACAAACTTTTTTCTTTGGTTTTACTTGTAGAATAGCATATTAAAATATTTGCGTATCTTTATGATCACCCTGCAGGGGCAGATGTATATGTGTGGGAGCGAGACTGACAAACTGTTTACAGGTGGGCGCAGCTTCCGCCACAAACGCTCAAGGTGAAATAAATAAAAGAGAACTCACAACGCGCCTAGGTAAGAACAATGCTCATCGAGCAACTTCGAGATCGCGCTGCTAGCCTCGCGTTTCGGGGCCATACTGTATTTTTACGTGCGCTCTATCACCAGTGCGGCCTTGGTTCTGCTGTTCGGAGGACGTGAGGCATTGCGCGCTTGTCGGTTGTCATCCCAGTAGAGCCTCTTTGGTTACGTCAGAGCACCGCGTCAGCCGCACCGTATCGCTGCACGCGGTGCAGCCGCGCTGGCGAAACCAGAGGCTCTACTTACTGATTGGCCGCTTCCGGCCCGGGACCTCCTGATAGACGAGGCTTTCCGGCAGCGCAAGGAGTGTTTCACCTTGGGCGTCATCGTAGTGTCCCTCTCTATCTCTCTCTCTCTCTCTCTCTTTCTCTCTGCCTTTTTCCACACAAGGTATACTCTGTTCATCATAAGTATCATACACCGTAGATAACACAACTGCGCATGACGTCATTTTACTGAAAACAACACGTCACGTGACTCGAAGCACGAAGCCGAGTATGTCATTACCCTTTGTTGTTGTTGTTGTTGTGGTCTTCAGTCCTGAGACTGGTTTGATGCAGCTCTCCATGCTACTCAATCCTGTGCAAGCTTCTTCATCACCCAGTACTACATCCTTCTGAATCTGCTTCGTGTATTCATCTCTTGGCCTCCCTCTACGATTTTTACCCTCCTCGCTGCCCTCCAATACTAAACTGGTGAGCCCGCATCTCGTGGTCGTGCGGTAGCGTTCTCGCTTCCCACGCCCGGGTTCCCGGGTTCGATTCCCGGCGGGGTCTGGGATTTTCTCTGCCTCGTGATGGCTGGGTGTTGTGTGATGTCCTTAGGCTAGTTAGGTTTAATTAGTTCTAAGTTCTAGGCGACTGATGACCTCAGATGTTAAGTCGCATAGTGCTCTGAGCCATTTGAACAATTTCTACTTCGACCAGCTTTCTGCCCAGAGTCACGTGACTTAGATGTGTTAGCTTCAAGCGTTAACACGACAGAAATAGTGACATGCGCGGTCTATGTTATATATTTATTTTATTTGTTTATTTATTTATTTATTTAACCTGATCAGATTAGGGCCATCAGGCCCTCTCTTACATCGGACCAGTGTTCCACACATGCAGCATTTCACACATCAGAGTTACATCATGACAATACTTTAAATAAGAAAATTAGATTACTCTAGTCACAATATGAATAAAGAGTAGTGACTAAGACCTAATAAAGTAAATGCGGAAGTATTTTTACAACAGGTGCTATACATACAGATTATGATAAAAGCAATAATAATTACAGTAAAACAAAGAATCAAATAATAATGATGAACATGACTAAGACCTAATAAAGTAAATGCTGGCAGTATTTTTACATCAGGTGCTATACATACAGATTATGGTGAAAGCAATAATAATAACAGTAAAAAAAATCAAATAATAATGACAGACATGAGAAAAATTGGCAGCAGTAATGAAGGTTTGTGCAGATGTACATTAATATCTTGGTGTGTAAAGTAGATGTTTACTAGTATAGCGAGTTTTGGGTAAGGGAGATTTAAGGAGGGGGAAAGAGGGAAGTAATGATGTGAAGTGCACTCATGTACGAAGGAAGGCATTACTGTTGCTTAAGTAGATACGTCATTAACTGTTTTTTGAAGCCGGTCATGTTTTTAAGTTCTCTAACATAACGAGGGAGGTTATTCCAGAGTCGGGTTCCTGCTATTGTAAAGGACTTGGAGAAGGTGACTGAGCGATGGAGTGGAACGGAGAGGATTTTATTATAATGGGAACGTGTGTTTCTGTCATGTTGTTCCGACATGAGCGTTAGGGACGAGGAGAGATATGAGGGACAGTGTACATTTATAAGTCAGTAGATGAGACAGAGTGTATGGAAATCTCTGCGTTTGTCTGCATGCAGCCAGGACAATTTTGCATATGCTGGTGAAATGTGATCAAAAAGTCGAACGTCACAGATATATCGGACGCAGGCATTCGTGACCAGTTCTAGACGTCGGGAATTTTCCTGAGAGAGGCCTTGTAGGATAATATCGCTGTAGTCAATGATTGGGAGTATAAGCGTTTGTACTAATTTCTTTTTCAGATCGAAAGGGAAGAATTTTTTATATTTTTGTAGGACATGAAGGGATGCTGATGCTTTTTTGCACACTGCAGTTACGTGCTCTGTCCAATTTAGATTTTCATCTATTATTACTCCCAAACTCTTTGCTGAGGGAGAGAAGTTAATATTTGTGCCATTTAGGATAAGAGGTGGTACGGATTCCCGATGTTTTGGGCTAATGAACTTAGAGTGACCAACAAGTACCGCTTAGGTTTTAGATGGGTTTAGTTTTAGTCCTATGTCCTGTGCCCATTTTGACAGTGCATCGAGGTCAGTATTGAAATTTTCAATAGCTGCTCTATGATAGGAATAATGGGCTAATGGCTCTGAGCACTATGGGACTTAACATCTATGGTCATCAGTCCCCTAGAACTTAGAACTACTTAAACCTAACTAATCTAAGGACAGCACACAACACCCAGCCATCACGAGGCAGAGAAAATCCCTGACCCCGCCGGGAATCGAACCCGGGAACCCGGGCGTGGGAAGCGAGAACGCTACCCCACGACCACGAGATGCGGGCTGATAGGAATAAACCTGATGTAAACAAACACAAACGCGATGAGTGGTCTATGGCGCTGCAGTCATTTACTGTGCCACTGATCCCGGCGGAGGTTCAAGTCCTCCCTCGGGCATGGGTGAGTGTGTTTGTCCTTAGGATAATTTAGGTTAAGTAGTGTGTAAGCTTAGGAACTGATGACCTTAGCTGTTAAGTCCCATAATATTTCACACACATTTGAACATTTGATGATTGGTCAGAAGCCGTAGCACACGTACACTAGTGTTGTTACGCTCTTAGAAGTAGGTCCTACTTGTGTATTAGCTATCTTATTCTAAGTTACGTTAAATGAAACTTTAAGATATTCTAATGTATTAACAGCCATCAACGTTTTTCGTAAATCACGTTTCTGCTTTGTAGTTTTTGCTTAAAAAATCGTGCACAGTCACAATGTCTGTACTATGTAAGTCTGCGGGCTTTCGTGACCGTTGTCACTAAAGTTAAAATTGGGTTCTAGCAATAGTGGATACCGAAACATCCTGAAGAAGATCCCAGCAGAGGGGTGGAAACGCCGATTATTTTAGTAGGAAATGTGACGCGGCCTAACAACCCAGAATAAATCTTTAGTTTCGGTACTGTTGTGCTGTGACAGTCGCGCTGTTGATACTGCTCCGTTGTGAAACACGCTTGTGGAACACCTTTAAAAAGTACCTAGAAAAGGCTTTTTCTTAATGTTTTTCATAAATTTACAGGAAAAAAATCGGCTTTGGAGTATTCCGTGGGATTGTATTTGATGTAGTTGAGATAAAAATACTGTGTGTGTACTGGAATCGATTGCGTAGTAGATAGGTGATCTGGTGCAGTTCATGGATTGCTGGTTCAGGTCTCGTCTTGGTTATTCTTTTTTCTTCGTTCAATTTGAAATACCTTCATCTGTTAATTGTAAAATTCATCATCATTTTTTTTTTACAAATGATGCACGTCGTCTTGTTTCTAATTATATATTGTACGCGAAATTCGTGTTTTCATTTCAAATATAAATTCTTAACTATCGATATTTTATGAACGATTGTTAATAAAGGTTGCTTAAATTAAGAAAGCATAACAATTTTATTTTTAGGACAAAAATGACAAACCAAATACTCTTTGTTTGGTCTATGTCCATTGTTTGATATCACAGATGTAGGCTAACATGAAACGGAGTCGTAGACGTCATAGAAACACGAAAAACAATCGTTTTTACAGCATCGAGCGCACCATGCAAATGCTGCATTTTTACGTCTACGACTATACCAGTACAATATGAGCTCAACGGAACTGCTCTGGAGCCAAATTAAGGAATTTGTCACGAAAGATAACAAGACTGTTAAGCTGCCATACGTACTGGAACTAACGCACGCAGCTTTATCACATGACACTGCCGAACCTGGGCGGAATATAAACGGCGCGTCATAAAAGGAGAAAATGCGGCACCTGCGTGGCTTCGTAGATCCTGTTGATTGACTTCTTTATCACCGTAGCAGATAACAGTTCCAGAACTGAAATGTATTTCTCGGAATCTGATACGGGAGGAGCTAAGAGATAACCAGACGAGCGACTGTAGTTAATACCTTCAGTGGCTTCAGTATTCAACAATCCGGTGAAATCCCTGCAGTATGCTTTTGCATGGCACATGGCTCGCTCAGAAAGATTACTCCGTGTTTACTTTAGGAATTTTGATCACTCTCGTTTGTTCAAAATGGTTCAAATGGCTCTGAGCACTATGGGACTTAACATCTGAGGTCATCAGTCCCCTAGAACTTAGAACTACTTAAACCTAACTAACCTAAGGACATCACACACATCTATGCACGATTCGAACCTGCGACCGTAGCGGTCGCGCGGTTCCAGAATGAAGCGCCTAGAACTGCTCGGCCACAGCGGCCGGCTCACTCTTGTCTGTAATTAAAATACTACGTTAGGTAAGAACTAGAGCATTAGATGCTCTTCGTTTAGTCACCTAAGAAGCGTGCGGTGGTGCTGGAGTCTTGCCGAATATTATTTCATTCTGTTTGAAAATTAAACGACATTCGAAGCTATATTGTTTCTCTGCTCATCTCTTTCTACGTCGGAACTGCAACTCCTCACATCATTGCAAGTTAAGTGGACCAGTTCGCTGGCCAGTGCTGTCCAAGTTTAATGCGCCGGTAAAGCACTTGTCCCGAATTATCGCTCTGTCTACGTGCGTGAAACACGCCATAAAATGTATCCTTACCATCTACATTTACTCCGCAAGCCACCTAATGGCGTGTGGCGAAGGGTACTTTCGGTACCACTATCTAATCCCTCCAACCCTGTTCCACTCGCTAATAGCGCGTGGGAAGAATGATTGTCTGTAAGCCTCTGTATTGGCTGTAATTTCTCGAAGTTTCTCCTCGTGGTCAGCAAGCGAGATGTATGTTGGGGGAAGTAATATGTTGTCCGACTCCTCCTGAAAAGTGCAGTCCAGAAATTTTAATAGTAACTCTCTGCGTGATGCGCAACGCCTCTCTTGTAACGTCAGCCAGTGGAGTTTGTTTAGCATCTCCGCAACGCTCTCTCGCAAGTTAAACGATCCCGTGACGAAACGCGCCGCTCTTCGTTGAATCTCCTCTATCTCCTCTATCAGTCCTACCTGAAAGGGGTCTCAGATAGATGAACAATACTCAAGAATCGGGCGAGCAAGCGCCTTATAAGCCACTTCTTTCGTCGATGAGTTACATTTCCTTCAGATTCTTCTCATGAATCTGAGTCTGGTGTCTGCTTTTCCCACTATCTGTTTTATATGGCCATTCCACTTAAGGTCGCTCTGGATACTTACGCCAAGATATTTTACGGCAGACGCTGTCTCCAGCTTTTTGTCATCAATAGTGTAGCTGTACAGTAGTGGATTTCTTTTCCTATGTTACATTTATTTACGTTCAGGGTCAACTGCCAGAGCCTTAACCATTCATCAATTCTCTACAGGTCGTTCTGCATATTGTTAATATCTTCTGGCGTTGCTACTTTGGAATAGACAACTGCATCAGCTCCGAATAGCCTTAAAGAGCATCCGACGCTTTCTACTAGATCATATATATATATATATATATATATATATATATATATATATATATATATATATATATACCTAAAAACAAAGATGATGTGACTTACCAAATGAAAGTGCTGGCAGGTCGACAGACACACAAACGAACACAAACATACACACAAAATTCAAGCTTTCGCAACAAACTGTTGCCTCATCAGGAAAGAAGGAAGGAGAGGGAAAGACGAAAGGATGTGGGTTTTAAGGGAGAGGGTAAGGAGTCATTCCAGTCCCGGGAGCGGAAAGACTTACCTTAGGGGGAAAAAAGGACGGGTATATGTCTGCTTGTGTCTGTATATGTGTGGATGGATATGTGTGTGTGTGCCAGTGTATACCCGTCCTTTTTTCCTTTTTTCCCCCTAAGGTAAGTCTTTCCGCTCCCGGGACTGGAATGACTCCTTACCCTCTCCCTTAAAACCCACATCCTTTCGTCTTTACCTCTACTTCCCTCTTTCCTGATGAGGCAACAGTTTGTTGCGAAAGCTTGAATTTTGTGTGTATGTTTGTGTTCGTTTGTGTGTCTGTCGACCTGCCAGCACTTTCATTTGGTAAGTCACATCATCTTTGTTTTTAGGTATATTTTTCCTTCGTGGAATGTTTCCTTCTATTATAACCATATCATATATATATATATATATATATATATATATATATATATATATATATAAAACAACGGTCCTATCACACTTCACACTTCCCTATGGTACTCCGGATCTTTACATCTGTCGATTTAGTTCCGTTAAGAGCGACAGTTTTGAGTTCTATCTGCAAGAAAGTCTTGAATCCAATCGCAGATCTGCTCCGATACTCCGTAATCTCGCTTTTTTTTTCTTCATTAAACGGCAATGCCTTACTGAAATCAAGGAACACGGCATCAACTGAGCCCCATTGTCCACTGCGCTGTGGATCTCATGGAGGAACAGAGCGAGCAGAGTTTCGCAGGATCTCTGTTTGCGGAATCCGTGTTGATTTTTATAGAGGAGATGTTCATTTTCCAAAAACAACATATTCCTTGAGCATAAAACATATTCCATAATTCTACAACAGATTGACGTCTAATTGTGTGGATCTGTCTTACGGCCTTTCTTAAGAACGGCAATGACCTGCGCTTTTTTCCAGTCGTTAGGTACCTTTCGCTGCGCAAGCGGTCTACGATAAATTACTGCTAGAAGGGGAGCAAGTTCTTTCGCATAATCTTTATAGGATCTTATAGGTATCTCATCTGGTCCTGACCCTTTCCACTACTAAGCGATTGTATCTGCTTCTCAATTCTTCGGCGATCGGTTCTCTCAATATCTGCCATTTCGACGTTCGCACGACGGTTGAAAGTAGGGACAGTGTTACGATCTTCCGCGGTGAAACAACTTCGGAAGACCGAATTCAGTACTTTGGCTCTCTCTCTGTTACCTTCGGTTTCGGTGCCGGTGTGCTCGCTGAGAGAATGAATAAATGATCTTGACCCACTTACTGATTTTACATACGGGCAAAATCTCTTAGGGTTTTTACTCAGGTCAGTTGAAACGTCTTACTTTCAAAATCATTGAACGCTTCTCTCATTGCTCTCCTTACGCTCATTTTCGCTTCGTTCAGGTTTTTTTGTCAGCCAGGTTTTTATTTCTCTTGAATCTGTTTACGTAGCGCTTTTCTAACACGGCTATTAACCCATGGTGGATCTTTCCCATCCCTTAAAACCTTACTCGGAACGTACTTGTCTAGGGCATATTGAACGATGCCTTTGAATTTTTTCCATTTGTTGCGTTGCGTTGCTATTTGCCTTCACCAAAACACCCAGCCGCCGAAAGGAGTCGAGGACTGTACTGGATAGCGCTTGGCTTCCGCCCTACGTGAAACGAAATCTAGAGAGATTATGACGAGCTCAGGCACAGAGGCGACGAAAGAATTGGCCGGAAAAAGCGAGAAGGAAAGAGTTTGGGAACTAACCGGGAGAAATTAGACGAGTTACACTACCCTTCGCGTGGTGAGCAGGGGCCTGTCGTTCGTCCCGTGTCTGGAAATAGGCAGTGTTGTCAGACTGTCATTTCTACAGCCATTTCGTCTAAGTAGCATCCTACCTAACAGACGTGTCTATTGCTAAGGTTGTTCACATAGTAACGGCGCACTTGCTTCACATAACTGCCGCCTACACAGCTCATTGATATTCAACAACGGAGTTTTTGCTGCTAGTTCACTACGTTACTGTACCTTCTCAAAGGTCGGCTGTGGGGTAGGGATGGGAAAAACAGACCGGTTAAAACCGATACCGGTATTTTGGGTCTGAATAAACGGTAAAACGGTATTTTTCGGTGTGCGTTTGGTCTTGGTTATAAAAGATTTTTTTATTTTTATTCTGTACTATAACCAAGTAAAAAACCAAAACATCAGTTAGCAGAAGTGCTAAAAGTTTTGGGTTTTGAATAAGACTTTTTTTTTAAAAAAAAAGTGTGTAATATCTGTATGTGGAAGTTAGATTGCTTTGAAATATTGCACTATAATAGAAAAACGGAAAAGCGATCAGTGCTATTTCAGTAACAATGGCGACCGAGTCGAGCAACAATTACAGTGTGTTAACTGTAAGACAGCGGAGTTGTGAGGGGAGTGCGGGGAGAGGAGGAAGGGGAGGGGAGTAGACCCTTTTTTTTGGGGGGGGGGGAAGGCACGCCTACCAGTTGCAGTGCTGGCACTACAAATTGCGCGTCATGCTTACATGAAAGCAGACGAAAGGCTTCTTGTAACCGTAGGCCTACCGGTAGGGGTTGTTGGCGACTCCCGAGATGGGCCAGCAACTGCATCTTCACTCACTTTGATAATGTTTAGCACAACTGCACAATAAAAACACGCAGAACAGTACAGCGCAAAACAATAATGAAGCAGACGACAATGGCTACCTTGTACAACACAGTCAGCTACGTAATGTTGGCAGCAATCGAAACTGCGTGCCTACCGAAGCCTCCCGACGTTTACCGACTTCTACCGATTCAGGACTAGGGAGAGGTCTGCCATCTAAAAGTTTACACACTGTACGTGGCTTAAGAACTGATACAGTGTTGCTGTGACAATAATGTACCTCTTACCTTGGCCGATTAGATGGTACGCGTGTTCGTGCAGTGTGGAAGATTTACCCCATCTGATCTACGAGGGTAATCCCAAAAGTAAGGTCTCCTATATTTTTTTTTATAAGTATAGAACTCTGTTTGTGTGGCAGTTGGTCACACTGTTATGCAGAGTGCTTCACGTGCTGTGTGTAAACATGGGCACGCCGCGCTCAGGCGCTCAGTCTTGGCTTGGCAGCCGTTGAGAATGGAGCTTCCGTTGGATGTTACCGCCAAGTGCGAATTGCGAGCAGTTATTCGGTTTTTGAACGCAAAGGGCACTGCGCCGATTGAAATCCATCGCCAATTGACGGAAGTATATAGTGAGTCGTGCATGGCTGTCAAAAATGTTCGTAAGTGGTGTAGAGAGTTTGCAGCTGGTCGGACCGAAATTCACGAGGAACAAAGAAGGGGGAGACCGTTAATTTATGAGGAGACAGTGTTGAAGGTTGAGCAAAGCATGCGTGAAGATGGGCGGATCATCCTGGATTATCTCTGCACGTTGATTCCTGAGGTCTCCGAAGCACCGCTCACAGAATTTTAACGGAAACATTCAACTACCGGAAGGTGTGCGCAAGATGGGTGCCACGCATGCTGACTGAGGACCACATGCGGCAACGAGTTGATGCTTCCCGCGCATTTCTTCACCGCCTTGCAGCCGAACAGGACAACTTTCTGGACTCAATTGTCACGGGTGACGAAACCTGGGCATACCACTTTACACCTGAGACCAAGCAACAATCACGCCAGTGGCAGCATCCTCCTTCGCCAAAGCCGCGGAGCTGACGGCGAGCTGGTATGACATGGGCATACAAAAACTGCCACAGCGTCTACAAAAATGCCTCGACAGAAACGGTGATTATGTCGAAAAATAGCTAAATATTCAAGCTGTAAACTGATGTATACCATTGTAGAAATAAACAAGTCTACATACTCAGCCAGCCTGTGTGGCCGAGCGGTTCTAGGCCCTTCAGTCTGGAACCGCGCGACCGCTACGGTTGCAGGTTCGAATCCTGCCTTGGGAATGGATGTGTGTGATGTCCTTAGGTTAGTTAGGTTTAAGTAGGTCTAAGTTCTAGAGGACTATTGACCTCAGATGTTGAGTCCCATAGTGCTCAGAGCCATTTGAACCATTTTTTGTCTACATACTCATAAAAAATAGGAGACCTTACTTTCGGAATTACC
The DNA here is from genome assembly GCF_023864275.1 of Schistocerca cancellata. Lineage (NCBI taxonomy): Eukaryota > Metazoa > Arthropoda > Insecta > Orthoptera > Acrididae > Schistocerca > Schistocerca cancellata. The sequence continues at coordinate 1,152,841,331 of NC_064626.1, forward strand.
CTCGTATATGGTAGTTTCTCAATGCCGTCGTCGGACCTGAGTTGCAACAGAGAAGTACAATACTCCATTTGCTGTAAAAGATTGAAAACAGGAGAATACTTAATACGTAATAGTTAATTCACAATTTACGATAAAAATAAAAGGTCTACATAATAATACGCCGTTATCTTCTTGTAGACCTCGAAAATGGATACATTAACACGAAAAATAGAGTTCTTCAACCACACTTTTCACACTTTGGCACCGACTACGCCCAAATTGTGGTATGGTCCTCGACTACAACATGAACTTTGAGCAGCGTTTTAACAAGTTCGAATCATTAGGAGAATATTGCTGATTTTTTTCTAGTATTCAGCCACGTTCCACTTTTTGAGTACAGCAGCGAACAGTGGGGACGGACTAAGTTTTCTTTTACTTGCCCGTTTAATAATTTGATTATATGTATCTTGAAAGTGAGGGAGTCAAAATTTTTTCAATCTTTGTTCTACGTTTATTACAGGAAGTAATGAGAAACCGAAACTCGGTTATTTCAGAAATCGGTTCTTTTGAGCGGTTTCACCTGCCAGGTTAAACTGGCGTTAAAAAGGAAAAACGATATAACCGAAAAACGGTTGTTTCATCGATAACCTTACATGCCTACCAAGGGGTGCTGAAGCAAATATGCGGTTATTTGTCCTTGGCGGATAAGGACGAGACGAGAGTTCAGGAAACAATCTAAAATATGGAGGGACCATATAGTATACTCGCCTCTCCAACCAGTACTTTTGCTGATCCCATGTTTCGGTTCGTACCATCTACCATACAAATAAAAAAAGATTCAAAAATAAGGGTTCTGTGGTTGCAGGGTGGAGCAAATGAAAGTGGCCCTGAGAACTGAGGAAACACACCAGAGGAAGGGAAATAGCGTACTAACGTGACCATAGCAAATGATGAAAGTGATAACCATCCATCTCTTGGCACTTTTGGGCCCTGGTGAGCAAGTTGCTGAAGGCCGATCGAAGCTGGACGGCTGGAATTGCTGCAGTCTTATCCGAAATGTTCTGCTGACGTTCTTACCGACTGTGAGGATTGTTGCGATGTACCTTAGATTTGAGGGCTCCCCCACAAAATAATGGCACACTGATAGAGCAGGTGACCTGGGTGGTCAGCTAGGGCCGCGACCAGACTGACTCTGCTAACAACTCGATCAAGCGTGAAGATCGTGTAAATGTGTTCCAAACTTAAGCCGACTGAATGGGCAGTTGTTTCATCCTGTTGGAAGTAACTGTACATATTTTCCTTCTCCGTTAATGCTGCCACAAATCCACGGCCAAAAGTATCCTCTCGTCCGTACCACTTTTATTTGCCCCAACCCGTATTATGGAAGTTGTTAGTCGTTCTGCTTACAGACAATTAAATTTTGGTCGTCTAGGTTCAATCCTTATATTAAAAAAACGTAGCCGAATTAAATCGGGTGATGCTGCAGGAATTAGATTAGGAAATGAGACGCTTAAAGTAGTAAAGGAGTTTTGCTATTTGGGGAGTAAAATAACTAATGATGGTCGAAATAGAGAGGATATAAAATGTAGACTGGTAATGGCAAGGAAAGCGTTTCTGAAGAAGAAAAATTTGTTGACATCGCGTATGGATTTAAGTATAAGGAAGTCGTTTCTGAAAGTATTTGTATGGAGTGCAGCAATATATGGAGGTGAAACATGGACGATAAATAGTTTACACAAGAAGAGAATAGAAGCTTTCGAAATGTGGTGCTACAGAAGAATGCTTAAGATTAGATGGGTAGATCACATAACTAATGAGGAGGTATTGAATAGAATTGGGGAGAAGAGAAATTTGCGGCGCAACTTGACTAGAAGAAGGGACCGGTTGGTAGGGCATATTCTGAGGCATCAAGGGATCACCAGTTTAGTATTGGAGGGCAACGTGGAGGGTAAAAATCGTAGAGGGAGACCAAGAGATGAATTCACTAAACAGATTCAGAAGGATGTAGGTTGTAGTAAATACTGGGAGATGAAGAACCTTGCACAGGATAGAGCAGCATGGAGAGCTGCATCAAACCAGTCTCTGGACTGAAGACCACAACAACAACATGCTCTGCCATTGGTCGTTGGCTGCATTGCACAAGCATGTAGTGTCGTGAGATAACTGTAACTAGGCCTTACTAAGTATTAGGTATTTTGTTTTATTCTAGTACGAATTAAACTCTGGCACCACGTTTTCTTCCGCGTTTGCTTGAATCTCTTTGGATTTCGATTCAGGTTGACCGGAAGCCAAGCTGTGACCAGAACTGTCATGTACGATCATAAGATTACGTTTCATGCTGTGTTACACGCACATAGACTGAGAGGTAATGCGGGACAACAGCTCTACCAGCTCATTTAACCAGCTGGTCCAACTAACCTGCAATGATATACTTATATGGATATGGTGTCTGTTCTTTCGGACATGTCCGAGTGAACAGACACCATATCCACATCCACATTATAAGTATATAGATGTGGCAATACCGGCAACGACCTTCTTCTGTGCGAATGCACACATATTCCCCGAATTCTTACGGAACTTGGTAAGAATGTCTTCCACCAGTAATGAGTGTGTTGGGTAGGGACACTATGAATGTAGTGTGTGGACATATAAGGTGAGAATGTGGGTCTGGCGGGAGGCGTGCGCAAGATAGTCCCAGCAGTCGCACTGTACTCTGTGCCCTCGGTGGCTCAGATGGACAGCCGGCACGGTAACTCAGCGTGTTCGGTCAGAGGGTTTAGCTACTCTCTGTAACAAAAAAATGAGTCAACGGATTAACGAACAACCTGCACGGGTGTCGTCGGACGTCCGCCATAAACAAATTCAACGCATAATGTAGAACAAAATGAGATAAATAAAGATAGATAGAGCGTCTGCCATGTAAGCAGGAGATCCCGGGTTCGAGTCCCGGTTGGGGTGCACATTTTTCACCTGCCCCCATTAATATATACCAACGCCCGTCAGCAGCTGAAGGTATTAATATAATTCTAACCTGCAATGATGTGTGTGTGTGTGTGTGTGTGTGTGTGTGAAATCTTATGGGACTTAACTGCTAAGGTCATCAGACCCTAAACCTACACACTACTTAACCTAAATCATCCTAAGGACAAACACACACACCCATTCCCGAGGGAGGACTCGAACCTCCGCCGGGACCAACCGCACAATCCATGACTGCAGCGCCTATGACCGCTCGGCTAATCCCGCGCGGCTGCAATGATGTGAGCAACTGCAATTCAGACGTAAAAAGGGACGAGCAGAGGAGCAATATGGCTTCGAATGTCATTTAACTTTAAAGAGAATGAAATAATATTCGGCAAAACTCGAGCACTACCGCACGCTTCTTAGGTGACCAGACGGAAAGCTTAAAATGCTCTCGTTCTCACCCAACGTAGTACTCTAAATACAAACAAGAGTGATGAAAATTCCTAACTTAAACACAGGGTAATTTTTCTGAGCGAGCTATGTGTGATGCGAAACCATACTGCAGGGATTTCACCGTATTGTTGAATTCTGAAGCCACTAACGGTACTAATTACAGTTAGTTGTTTGATAATCTCTTAGCTCCTTCCTTATCCGAATCCGAGAAATACATTTCAGTTCTGGAACTGTCATCTGCTACGTTGATAATGAGTCGATTAACAACAGGATCCACGAAGCCACCCAGGCGCCGCATTTTCACCTCTTCCTTTTCACGTGCCGTTCTATATTCCGCCAGCGTTCGGCAGCGACATGTGAAAAAGCTGTGTGTGTTAGTTCAAGAACGACACAAATGTAAAAATGTAGCATTTGCATAGCGTGCTCGGCGCTGTGAAAAATGATTGCTTTTCATGTTTCTACGACACTTATCACTCTGGTTCGTGGGAAACTACATGTGTTGCAGAAAACAATGTACATTGTCCAAATAAAGAGTATCTGGTTTTTTATTTTTGTCCTAAAAATGAAATCATTACTTTTTGAAAATTTTAAGCAACATTTATTGACGATCTTTCATAAAATACCGATAATGAAGAATTTATATTTGAAATAAAAACAGGAATTTCGCGTGCAATACGTAATTAGAAACAAGAAGACGTGCATTATTCATAAAAAAGATGATGAATTTTACAAGATGTAGATATTTCAAACTGAACGAAAAAAAAAGATGTCCAAGGCAAGACTTGAACCAGCGATCCACGAACTGCAACATATGATCAATCTACCACATACGTTACCTATTCCGTCATACATCCAGTGTGTATTATACAGTCTCTCGGAAAACTTCAAAGCCGATTTTTCTGAAAAACATTAAGAACAACGTATTTCTCGGCACTTTTTATCCGTGTCCCACACGCTTGTTTCACTATGAAACAGGAAACAGCCTCAGCCATTTTCATACTGCGTATTAACAGCGCGTCAATCAGAGCACAACAATACGGAGACTCAATTGTTAAGGCTTTCGTGGCCACTTGTTGACAAACTGCGAGCAAGACGAATATGTGAGCCGCAACACCTCAAACGAGAAATGCAACACCTGGAAACTGTTCTGAGGAGCAATGGGTACTTCACAAATTATATTAGAAGTGTAACAGAGCCAAACACTCGGCGAAGTAAGGAACCAGAAAAAGAAATGTCGCGTACGGCCTTTCTGCCATACATTCCCAGAGTGACGGACAGAATCGGCCGTATATTGCGCAAACATGGCGTAAAGACGATTTTCAAACCGACAAGGAAGATCAAAGAGTGTCTTAGATCGGCGAAGGAGAAAAGAGACCCACTTGCAATGTCGGGAATATACCGTATACCATGCACATGCGGAAAAGTTTATGTCGGAATGACTGGACGATCAATTAACACCAGGATCAAAGAGCATAAGCGACATTGCAGGTTTGGGCAGGTGGAGAAATCAGCCGTGGCAGAGCACGCACTGAGACCGACCACGTAATAAAATTCGCCGACACGGAAGTTCTGGCTGTAGAGAAGCACTATCACACGCGCTTGTTCAGAGAAATACAAAAACACGCGAACAGTTTCAACAAGAAAGAGGAAAGCCTTAAGGTAAACGGATCCTGGCTTCCCGCACTGCAGCGAACGACCGTCGCAGGTAGCAAGAGGAGAACCGCACCGGAAATGACCGCGGAGAAGCCCTCGTACGTTGGCGCGCCAGGTACATATAGTTTGCGGCCGCGAATCCTATCCCTGGGTACCCGGGTTCACCGACTAGCCACCACTCGATGGCCTGACCTTTTATTTCGCCCCCCATGACCTCACATGCAATAGCCATCTCACCTCATGACAATCATTCTCCCTCACATCATAGAACACTCCCCCCAACATGTCAAGTCATTCACTCCCCAACACGCCACCCCCCCCCACACCCACACATCCCAAATGCTGGCCGAATCATGACAGGCCCTTCCTTTTTCCCTTCTCCATCTGTCGCTCTCTGACTTCTTTCTCTTTCCCCGACCACCCCAACCCGCCACATCAAGACCGACTACCACCACCATCAAGACACCGCTATGAAGAAGAAGAAGAAGAGGCCAGGACAATGGCCTTTCGCTTTCACTATCTCTCACTATTCCTCCTCCTCTCCTTTAATCTGTAACTTAGTAGTAATCCACGGCCAGTCAATTGGGCCATTCGTTTTCCCACTTCTTCCACTATCACTCTAACTATCCTTTCTACTTTTGTATAAAAAAAAAAAAAACCACACAGCACAAAAGTCAAGACCAAAAAACACCCACCACGTAACCCCTTTTTACCACCACACCATTTAAGAAGGAGAAGCGCATAAAGCGCTAGAACTTCGTTCACTGAAGAGGGTCCATCCCTCAGCCATGTGCGAAGTGAAGCTCGGCTCCAGTTCACCACCGGCAACGGAGGGTGAAGCTTTGACAATGCCAGCCACTCGTGCTGGCGAAACGTCAGAAAAATCATTAGATGAAAGGCGGCCGAAGAACCAGAGACAGAAGCCAATAGGAAGTTTGTCAATACGGATTACACGTGACTAGACGATTTTTGAAATAAAAACTACATTAGTAAAGCGTGATTAAGAAAAACGTTGATGGCTGTTAATACATTAGAATATCTTAAAGTTTCATTTAACATAACTTGGTAATAAGATATCTAATAAGTGGGATGCACACCAGTGCACGTGTGTTATGGCTTCTGACCAGTCATCGCGTTTGTATTTGTGTGTATCAGGTTTATTGTTATGATGAACAGAGTATACATTTATTCCCCACAAGCCACCTCGCGGTGTGTTGTGGAGGGTACTTGTGTATCACTGCGGTTTAACCCTTTTTCCGTTTCAGTCGCGAATGGCTCGCGAGAAGAGCGGTTGCTGGGAAGCTTCCGTATGCGCCCGAATGTTTCTAATCATTTCCTCACTGTCTTCGCGAGATGTATGTAGGAAGAAGCAATACGTTGGTTGGCTCTTATAGGGTCGTACGGTCTCGGAACTTTTAACCGTAAGCCATACCGTGATGCAGAATGCCTCTCTTGCAGTGTCTGCCACTAGAATTGGCCGAGAATCTCCGTGACGTTTTCGCACTTACTAAATGAACCTGTACGGAACGCTCTCCTCTACTTTGGGTATTCTCTATTTTCTCTATCAATCCTGTGTGGCACAAATGCCACACTGACGAACAGTAGTCAAGTATCGGTGTAACAACGCTTTCGTAAGCTACGTCCTATGCTGGTTGACTATACTTGCCGAGGATTCTTTCAATGATTTTCAGTCTAGCGTCTGCCTTACCTGCTATCAGTTTTATTTAATCGTTCCACTTTAAATACACTCCTGGAAATTGAAATAAGAACACCGTGAATTCATTGTCCCAGGAAGGGGAAACTTTATTGACACATTCCTGGGGTCAGATACATCACATGATCACACTGACAGAACCACAGGCACATAGACACAGGCAACAGAGCATGCACAATGTCGGCACTAGTACAGTGTATATCCACCTTTCGCAGCAATGCAGGCTGCTATTCTCCCATGGAGACGATCGTAGAGATGCTGGATGTAGTCCTGTGGAACGGCTTGCCATGCCATTTCCACCTGGCGCCTCAGTTGGACCAGCGTTCGTGCTGGACGTGCAGACCGCGTGAGACGACGCTTCATCCAGTCCCAAACATGCTCAATGGGGGACAGATCCGGAGATCTTGCTGGCCAGGGTAGTTGACTTACACCTTCTAGAGCACGTTGGGTGGCACGGGATACATGCGGACGTGCATTGTCCTGTTGGAACAGCAAGTTCCCTTGCCGGTCTAGGAATGGTAGAACGATGGGTTCGATGACGGTTTGGATGTACCGTGCACTATTCAGTGTCCCCTCGACGATCACCAGTGGTGTACGGCCAGTGTAGGAGATCGCTCCCCACACCATGATGCCGGGTGTTGGCCCTGTGTGCCTCGGTCGTATGCAGTCCTGATTGTGGCGCTCACCTGCACGGCGCCAAACACGCATACGACCATCATTGGCACCAAGGCAGAAGCGATTCTCATCGCTGAAGACGACACATCTCCATTCGTCCCTCCATTCACGCCTGTCGCGACACCACTGGAGGCGGGCTGCACGATGTTGGGGCGTGAGCGGAAGACGGCCTAACGGTGTGCGGGACCGTAGCCCAGCTTCATGGAGACGGTTGCGAATGGTCCTCGCCGATACCCCAGGAGCAACAGTGTCCCTAATTTGCTGGGAAGTGGCGGTGCGGTCCCCTACGGCACTGCGTAGGATCCTACGGTCTCGGCGTGCATCCGTGCGTCGCTGCGGTCCGGTCCCAGGTCGACGGGCACGTGCACCTTCCGCCGACCACTGGCGACAACATCGATTTACTGTGGAGACCTCACGCCCCACGTGTTGAGCAATTCGGCGGTACGTCCACCCGGCCTCCCGCATGCCCACTATACGCCCTCGCTCAAAGTCCGTCAACTGCACATACGGTTCACGTCCACGCTGTCGCGGCATGCTACCAGTGTTAAAGACTGCGATGGAGCTCCGTATGCCACGGCAAACTGGCTGACACTGACGGCGGCGGTGCACAAATGCTGGGCAGCTAGCGCCATTCGACGGCCAACACCGCGGTTCCTGGTGTGTCCGCTGTGCCGTGCGTGTGATCATTGCTTGTACAGCCCTCTCGCAGTGTCCGGAGCAAATATGGTGGGTCTGACACACCGGTGTCAATGTGTTCTTTTTTCCATTTCCAGGAGTGTATATTGAAGCGCCAAAGAAACTGGCGTGGTCATGCGTATTCAAATTCAGAGATACGTAAACAAGCAGATTGCGGCGCTGCAGTCGGCAAAGTCAAGATGAAGTGTCTGGCGCAGTTGTTAGATCCGTTGTGCTGCTACAATTGCAGGTTATCAAGATTTAAGTGAGTTTGAACGTGGTGTCATAGTCGGCGTGCGAGCGGTAGCAGACTGCACATCCGAGGTAGCGATGAAGTGGGGATTTTCCCGTACAACCGTTTCACTAGTGTACTGTGAATATCAGGAATTCGGTAAAACATCAAATCTCCGACATCGCTGCGGCCAGAAAAAGATCCTGCAAGAACGGAACCAACGACGAGGGAAAACATGTGTTCAGCGTGACAAAAGTGCAACCCTTCCGCAGACTGCTGTAAGTTTTAAAGCTGGACCACCAACAAGCCAGCGTGCGAGCCATTCAACGAAACGTCATCGATATGGACTTTCGGAGCCAAAGGCCCTCTCGTGTATCCTTCATGACTGCACGACACCAAGCTTTACGCCTCGCCTGGGCCCGTCAACACAGACATTCGACTGTCGGTGACTGGATACATGTTGCCTGGTCGGACGAGTCTCGTTTGAAATTGTATCGACCGGATTGACATGTACGGGTATGGAGACAACCTCATGAACCCGTGGACCCTGCATGTCAGCAGGGAACTGTGGAAGCTGGTAGGGGCTCTTTAACGGAGTCGGGCGTGTGCAGTCGGAAAGATATGGGGCCCCTGAAGCGTCTAGATACGACTCTGACAGTTGAGACGTACGTAAGCATCCTGTCTGATCACCTACATCCGTCCGTGTCTACTGCGCATTCCGGCGGACTAGGGCAATTCCAGCAGGACAATGCCATACCCCACACCTTCAAAATTGCTGCAGAGTGGTTCCAAGAACACTCTTCTCACTTTAAACACTTCTGCGGGCCACCGAACTGCCCCGACGTGAACATTATTGAGCGTATCTGCAACGCCTTGCTGTTCAGAAGAGACCTACGCCCTGTCGCACCCTTACGATTTAGGGACAGTCCTGCAGGATTCAAGGCGTCAGTTCCCTCCAGCACTACTTCAATCATTAGTCGAGTCCATGCCACAAGCTGGCCGGTGTGGCCGAGGGGTTGTAGGCTTTCCGTCTGGAGCCGCGTGGCCGCTACGCTCGCAGGTTCGAATCCTGCCTCGGGCATGGATGTGTGTGATATCCTTAAGTTAGTTTAAGTAGTTCTAAGTACTAGGGGACTGATGACCTCAGATGTTAAGTACCATAGTGCTCAGAGGCATTTGAACCATTTCCATTCCACATATTGTTGCAGCAGTTCTGCGTGCTCACTGATGCCCTACACGATGTTAGGCAGGTGTACCAGTTTCTTTGGCTTTTGAATGGAGCTCCGTACGCTTACTCCAACATATTTTACAGTTATGACTGTTTCCATTGATTGTCCTGCAATCGTGCAGTCACACACAAATAGGTCTTTCTGTCTATCGATGCCTAACGCGTTATACACTCCTGGAAATGGAAAAAAGAACACATTGACACCGGTGTGTCAGACCCACCATACTTGCTCCGGACACTACGAGAGGGCTGTACAAGCAATGATCACACGCACGGCACAGCGGACACACCAGGAACCGCGGTGTTGGCCGTCGAATGGTGCTAGCTGCGCAGCATTTGTGCACCGCCGCCGTCAGTGTCAGCCACTTTGCCGTGGCATACGGAGCTCCATCGCAGTCTTTAACACTGGTAGCATGCCGCGACAGCGTGGACGTGAACCGTATGTGCAGTTGACGGACTTTGAGCGAGGGCGTATAGTGGGCATGCGGGAGGCCGGGTGGACGTACCGCCGAATTGCTCAACACGTGGGGCGTGAGGTCTCCACAGTACATCGATGTTGTCGCCAGTGGTCGGCGGAAGGTGCACGTGCCCGTCGACCTGGGACCGGACCGCAGCGACGCACGGATGCACGCCAAGACCGTAGGATCCTACGCAGTGCCGTAGGGGACCGCACCGCCACTTCCCAGCAAATTAGGGACACTGTTGCTCCTGGGGTATCGGCGAGGACCATTCGCAACCGTCTCCATGAAGCTGGGCTACGGTCCCGCACACCGTTAGGCCGTCTTCCGCTCACGCCCCAACATCGTGCAGCCCGTCTCCAGTGGTGTCGCGACAGGCGTGAATGGAGGGACGAATGGAGACGTGTCGTCTTCAGCGATGAGAGTCGCTTCTGCCTTGGTGCCAATGATGGTCGTATGCGTGTTTGGCGCCGTGCAGGTGAGCGCCACAATCAGGACTGCATACGACCGAGGCACACAGGGCCAACACCCGGCATCATGGTGTGGGGAGCGATCTCCTACACTGGCCGTACACCACTGGTGATCGTCGAGGGGACACTGAATAGTGCACGGTACATCCAAACCGTCATCGAACCCATCGTTCTACCATTCCTAGACCGGCAAGGGAACTTGCTGTTCCAACAGGACAATGCACGTCCGCATGTATCCTGTGCCACCCAACGTGCTCTAGAAGGTGTAAGTCAACTACCCTGGCCAGCAAGATCTCCGTATCTGTCCCCCATTGAGCATGTTTGGGACTGGATGAAGCGTCGTCTCACGCGGTCTGCACGTCCAGCACGAACGCTGGTCCAACTGAGGCGCCAGGTGGAAATGGCATGGCAAGCCGTTCCACAGGACTACATCCAGCATCTCTACGATCGTCTCCATGGGAGAATAGCAGCCTGCATTGCTGCGAAAGGTGGATATACACTGTACTAGTGCCGACATTGTGCATGCTCTGTTGCCTGTGTCTATGTGCCTGTGGTTCTGTCAGTGTGATCATGTGATGTATCTGACCCCAGGAATGTGTCAATAAAGTTTCCCCTTCCTGGGACAATGAATTCACGGTGTTCTTATTTCAATTTCCAGGAGTGTATTTGTTTATGTTGAGGATCAATTGCAAACCCCTGCACCAAGCGTCGATAGGCTTTTCTGTAAACAACAGCAGCGTAACTTCCGACATTATCCACTAGGTCGTTTACATATATTGCGAAAACTAATGGTCCTATAATATTCTGTTGGGACACTCTTGAAGTTACTTTCACATCTGAAAATTTCTCTCCGTTGAGAATGGCACGCTGTGTTCTGTTTGCTAGAAATTCTTCATTCCAGCCACACAGCTGGTTTGATACTCCATTCTCTCGTATTTTGTTCGTTAGGTGGCAGTACAGACATATATCGAATGCCCTCCGGAAGCCAAGGAATACGGCATCTACGTAGGCGCCGGCATCTACAACCTACTGCTTTCCGGGTCACGTGGACGAACAAAGCGAACTCGGTTTCACGCGATGAACAGGTTGAACGAGAACAAAACCGACAAACTGCGGGGACGCATTCCTGACTGGAAATGGAGGGGAAAAGGTCCTATGAACGTGTGTGCAGAAACGGATGGTGTGCGTGCAACGAGAACAAGTCGTCTTGGAACACAGTACAAAGCTGCATCGCATCCACGTCGCAACATACACTACTGGCCATTAAAATTGCTACACCACGAAGATGACGTGCTACAGACGCGAAATTTAACCGACCGGGAGAAGATGCTGTGATATGCAAATGATAAGCTTTTCAGAGCGTTCACACAAGGTTGGCGCCGGTGGCGACACCTACAATGTGCTGTCATGAGGAAAGTTTCCAACCGATTTCTCATACACAAACAGCAGTTGACCGGCGTTGCCTGGTGAAACGTCGTTGTGATACCTCGTGTAAAGAGGAGAAATGCGTACCATCACGTTTCCGACTTTGATAACTTTGGGTTCAGGAGTGTAATACGGAACGCCGTGCTGGATCCCAATGGCCTCGTATCACTAGCAGTCGAGATGACAGGCATCTTATCCTTATGGCTGTAACGCATCGTGCAGCCACGTCTCTGTCAACTGATGGGGACGTTTGCAAGACAACAACCATCTGCATGAACAATTGGTGTAGCGGTTCTAGGCGCTCAGTCCGGAACCGCGAGACTTCTACGGTCGCAGGTTCGGATCCTGCCTTGGGCGTGTATGTGTGTAATGTCCTTAGGTTAGTTAGGTTTAAGTAGTTCTAAGTTCTAGGGGACTGATGACCACAGATGTTAAGTCCCATAGTGCTCAGAGCCAGCCAACAATTCGACGACGTTTGCAATAGCATGGACTGTCAGCTAGGACACCATGGCTGCGGTTACCCTTGACGCTACATCACAGACAGGAGCGCCTGCGATGGTGTACTCAACGACGAACCTAGGTGCACGAATGGGAAAACGTCATTTTTTCGGATGAATCCAGGTTCTGTTTACACCATCATGATGGTCGCATCCGTGTTTGGCGACATCGCGGTGAACGCACATTGGAACCGTGTATTAGTCATCGCCATACTGGCGTATCACCCGGCGTGATGGTATGGGGTGCCATTGGTTACACGTCTCGGTCACCTGTAGTTCGCATTGACGGCACTTTGAATAGTGGACGTTACATTTCAGATGTTTTACGATCCGTGGCTCTACCCTTCATTCGATCCCTGCGAAAGCCTACATTTCAGCAGGATAATGCACGACCGCATGTTACAGGTCCTGTACGGGCTTTTCTGGATACAGAAAATGTTCGACTGCTGCCCTGGCCAGCACATTCTCCAGATCTCTCACCAACTGAAAACGTCTGGCCAATGGTGGCCGAGCAACTGGCTTGTCACAATACGCCAGTCACTACTCTTGATGAACTGTGGTATCGTGTTGAAGCTGCATGGGCAGCTGTACCTGTACACGCCATCCAAGCGCTGTTTGACTCAATGGCCAGATCTATCAGGGCCGTTATTACGGCCAGAGGTGGTTGTTCTGGGTACTGATTTCTCAGGATCTATGCACCCAAATTGCATGAAAATGTAATCACATGTCAGTTTTAGTATGATATATTTGCCCAATGAATACCCGTTTATCATCTGCATTTCTTCTTGGTGTAGCAATTTTAATGGCCAGTAGTGTATGTACAAAGTGGCCTCCATGCAATAGACGCCTTCACGCGTCACAGGCGTCATGAACACGCCGTTGAAGGGTCTGCACCTCAGGAACTAATTCAGCATACACAACGCTTTTCAGGTGCCCCAGCGGCAAAAAACAAAAGGCATTATCCGTATTTTACAGGCAATAAGATGCATTTTTTCTTCAAAAAATTGCCTTCAAAGTTCAGGTGCGTCTTATACTTGAAGTTGATATAAAAATGTCCAGTGTTTGATTTGAAATTCTCGCCAGTTTTAAAAATGGCTATTTAGTCGATGCCGCGTGATACCTATCTCTACTGGATTCTCTTGGCTGCAGCAGCGCACCGATGCGACGAACATTAGTTGCAGGGATTCACAAGTTTGCTAACACTGTCTCCCTCTCGCCCCGCCAGCATACACCCAAAACACTGTCTAGCCTGTGATGCTTCATTGTAGTCTATGTTGTCAGTGAACTTGAACTGAAACTGATTTGTGTTATCGTTAACAGTACAATATTTTTGTTAGTAGCTACAATCATGCTCATAAATTAAGGATAATGCTGATACATGGTGAAACAACGCTCTGGTGGGCGGTTTGCGGGTTTAAATCACCTCGGTGTATGACCATGCGGTGCATTTGACCTGCGGTCGTCGCATGGTGGCGCTGGCAGCAGTCCACATACGCAGAGGTGTGTTGGTGCATGCCAGAATACCGTGCAGCGAGTAAGTGTGCAGACGTTTTCAGACGTGCTAATGGTGACTGTGTGTTGAAAATGGCTCAAAGAACACGTATTGATGACGTTATGAGGAGTAGAATACTAGGGCGACTGGAGGCTGGTCAAACACAGCAGGTCGTAGCACGGGCCCTCCGTGTGCCACAAAGTATGATCTCAGGATTATGGCAATGATTCCAGCAGACAGGAATCGTGTCCAGGCGCTACAGTACGGGACGTCCACAGTGCGCAACACCACAAGAAGACCGATATCTCACCATCAGTGCCCACAGACGGCCACGGAGTACTGCAGGTAGCCTTGCTCGGGACCTTACCACAGCCACTGGAACAGTAGTCTCCAGGCACACAGTCTACAGACGACTGAACAGACATGGTTTATTCGCCCGGAGACCTGCAAGGTGCATTCCACTGACCCCTGGTCACAGGAGGGCCCGTAAAGCCTGGCGTCAAGAACACAGTATATGGTTATTGGAACAGTGGGCCCAGGCTATGTTCACGTAAGAGTCTGAACAGAGATTCTCACCTGGTTTTAATCTGGCGTGAACCAGGAACCAGGTACCAACCCCTTAATGTCCTTGAAACGGACCTGTATGGGGGTCGTCGTTTGATGGTATGGAGTGCGATTATGATTGGTGCACGTACACCCCTGTATGTCTTTGACAGAGGAACTGTAACAGGTCAGGTGTATCAGGACGTCATTTGGCACCAGTTTGTCAGCCTTTTCAGGGGTGCAGTGGGTCACACCTTCCTCCTGATGGATGACAACGTACGGCCCCACCAAGCTGCCATCGTGAAGGAATACCTTGAAGCAGAAGATATCAGGCGAATGGAGTGGCCTGCCTGTTCTCCAGACTTTTAAACCCGATCGAGCACGTCCGAGATGCTCTCGGCCAACGTTTCGCTGCACTTCTTCAAACCACTACGACACTTCAGGAGCTTCGACAGGCACTGGTGCAAGAATGGGAGGCTGTATCCCAGGAGCTGCTCGACCACCTGACCCAGAGTATGCCAACCCGTTGTGCGGCCTGTGTTCGTGTGCATGGTGATCATATCCCATATTGATGTCGGGGTATATGCGAACGAAACAGTGGCGTTTTGTAGCACACGTGTTTCGGGACGGCTTTCTCAACTATCACCAATACCGTGGACTTGCAGATCTGTGTCGTGTGTGTTCCCTATTTGCCTGTGCTACTAGCGCCAGTTTTGTGTAGTGCCGCGTTGTGTGGCACCACATTCTGCAATTAACCTTAATTTATGAGTATGAGTGTAGTTTCGTAATGGAAAAATTGTGAAAGGTGTTCATATGATACGGGCTATAAATCGAAAGTGATAGCACATGCGGAAGTACACGGAAACAGAGCAGTTGAGCGACGTTTCGGCCTTCCACCAACAGAGAAAGAAAACATTCGCGGTTGGCGGGCTAGTAGAGAAGAATTAGTAAAGATGAGCAAGACTGAACTGAACTGACAGAATGCAAAAAGGCCAAAACTAGAAGATGACGTATTGAAATGGATTGAAGGACACTGGACACTGGAATTAACACAAAAATGATCCAAATACTCGCTTGTAAGCTAGCTCTACAGTGGAACTTCACAGACTTTAAGGGTGGTGTTGGTTGGTGCTACAGGTTTATAAAGCGTCATGGACTTAGCATACGAAATAAAACCAAAATATGTCCGGAAATGCCACAAGTGTGTGAAGGGAGAATAGTATCTTTCCATCGCTTTATTATTCCAGAATTCGAATCAAGAACAGCTGTCAACATGAGTAACGTAGAAGTAGATATCCTCGGAGTAGTGACGCAATTTAAATCACTTAATAAAAGCAAGTCTTCTGATCTAGACTGTATACCAATTATATTCTTTACAGAGTATGCTGATCCAATAGCTCCATACTTAACAAGCATACACAACCGTCAGCTCGACAAAAGATCCGTACTCAACGACTGGAAACTTGCAGATGTCACATCAATATTCAAGAAAGGTAATAGGAGCAATCCACTAAATTACAGGCCCATATCATTAACGTCCATATGCAGCAGGATTTTGGAACATATATTGTGTCCGAACGTTATCAGTTACCTCGAAGAAAACGGTCTATTGATTTACATTCAACACGGATTTAGAAAACATCGTTCTTGTGAAACACAACTTGCTGTTTGCTCGCACGAAGTGTTGAGTGCGATTGACAAGGGATCTCAAATTAATTCCGTATGTCTTCATTTCCGGAAGGCTTTTGACAACGTTCCACATAAGCGGCTTGTAGTGGAATTGCGTGCTTATGGAATATCGGGGCATGAAAGGGAAGCAGTGGTTGGGAAAGGAGTTAAACAGGGTTTTAGCCTAACCCCGATGTTATTCAATTTGTATATTGAGCAAGCAGTAAAGGAAACAAAACAAAAATTTGAAGTAGAATTTAAAATCCATGGAGAAGAAATAAAAACTTCGAGGTTTGCCGATGACATTGCAATTCTGTCGGAGACAGCAAAGCACCTGGAAGAGTAGTTAAACGGAATGGACAGTGTCTTGAAAGGAGGATATAAGATGAACATCAACAAAAGCAGAACGAGGATACTGGAAATTAAATCAGTCAAATTAAATCAGATGGTGCTGAGGGAATTAGATCAGGAAGTGAGACACTTAAAGTAGTAAATAAATTTTGCTATTTGTGAAGCAAAATAACTGATGATGGGCGAAGTGGAGAGGATATAAAACGTAGACGGGCAATGGAACGGAAAGCGTTTCTGAAGAAGAGAATCTTTTTAACATCGAGTATAGATTGAAGTGCCAGGAAGTCTTTTCTGAAAATATTTGTATGGAAGTGAAACATGGAACGATAAACAGTTTAGACAAGAAGAGAGTAGAAGCTTTCGAAATGTTGTGCTACAGAAGAATGCTGAAGATTAGATGGGTAGATTACGGAACTAATGAGGAGATACGGTGCAGAATTGGGGAGAAGAGGAATTTGTGGCAAAGCTTGACTAGAAGAAGGGCTCGGTTGGCAGTACATGTTCTGAGGCATCAAGGGATCACAAATTTAGTACTGGAGGGCAGCGTAGAGGGTAAAAGTCATAGAGAAAGACCAAGAGATGAATACACTAAGCAGATTCAGAAGGACCTAGTTACCTGGAGATGAAGAACCTTGCACAGGGTAGAGTAGCATGGAGAGTTGCATCAAACCAGTCTCTGGACTGAAGACCACAACAACAACAATGGAATATCGTCTCATCTATGTAACTGGATTCATGATTTCCTGTCAGGTCACAGTTCGTAGTAGTTGACGGAAAGTCGTTGAGTAAAACATAAGTGCGGAGTGTGCTCGCTACGGGTCAACATTTCGTATCCGTGGCATAGTGAACACTCACAACTGCAGAATATGAGGCACCGAAAATCCACATGCAATCCTGGAACACGTTCGTGTTAGCCCCAAAGTTAACGTGTTTTGTGCCCTTAGCAAAGTGAAAGTGTACAGCCCTTTCTTCTTCATGGAGGATACTGCCGCCAGTATTGGGTATCTGGATATGCTTGACAGCTTTGTAATTCCACAGATTGATAAAGATGACCGAGATGGGACGGTTTACTACCAGCAAGACGGTGCACCATCTCATTTCCTCACAGAGATTCGAGCTTTCCTGGATAATCGCTTCCAACGTCTGTGGCTTGACCATGAAGGCCCAATCGCATGACCACCTCGCTCCCCAGATTTGTCACCACTGGGTTTCTTTCTCTGGGGTTTCATTTAAGACCGTGTTTAAGTTACTTCTTTACCAATGATTTAGTCGACCTGAAAAATCGAATCTATACTGCCTTTGCACAAATTACGCCCGATTTCCTGCAGGGAGTGTGGAAGAAATTGACTACCGGTGGGTCGTTTGCTGCATCACAAATGGTAGTGAGAACGAACCTAAATGACATTTTACACTTTTATATGAAACTTGAGGTGATTTGCTACGAAATGACACATCCACCAATTCTGTAAGTTATCTCAATAAATTTCTGCATAATTCCAAAGTTGTGAAGTCCTTTTTGACTCAACCTGTACTTTGTAGTTCAGGCCATACTGTCAAGTCGGGATGGTGTTCCCTTTCATAAAAGCCAAAGGGATGTAATACAGTACTAACCGACAAACTCACATAAACGATGTTGTTGTGTAATTTAAATCTGTTGTGTCAGGAGTTCCACTAAATGTTTCCAAGGTAAGTAAAGTTCTTCATAAAAAAGTGACTGCAATTGAGAAATATTTATACTGAACTAGTGGATTATTGTTCTTTCTTTATAAGCCTAATTCAAGTGACTCAAGTTGTTAAATATTTGCTCGTTTTCCGTCCCAGAAGAGTAAATAATAATTGTTTATTCTGTTTAATGAAGAACTATTGCTTTAATTTTACATAAGATCATTTTAGGAAAAAGGCTTCGCAATTAACAAGGCTGAGCGCCTAGCTGCCACCACAATGGCCAATTTACAAGGCTGTTTACTGACTGTTTTTCTTTAGTTTAAGCACATTTAAATTTGATCTCACAAAAAACCTGACTGTAATTGATTACTAATAAACAACTGAAAATATCCAACTGATTCTATTTTTATTTAAAAGAGGCAGTCTGGCTTTTAGCGCAGGATATCTGGCTAAATACAATGGTGAGTGCAGCTTTTCTATTTCTGGACCTGGCATCCCTAGCCTTACTGGACCGGACACCATATGTGCCAACTTCATTTATCATGTAGATCTTATAATTAAATTTTCCTCGAAACATTTAAGTCTCGTCTTCACCTACAGTGGGGAGGACACTGGACTTGGATTGTCCATGCAACCGTATTAGCCATAGTGTTGTGGTGATGTGATGGTGAGCATTCCTGCCTCATAAGCAAGGAGACTTTGGTTCAAGTCCTGACTGTGGCACTAATCTTAATTCATTTATTCAGCTTACACCATTATCATTCATCATGGTTTGTCGAACACATTGTGAGGTTCCGCTTATTTGAGTCCCGTCTGCTTGTTATTTTTTTGCATTATATTTGAATGCTATGTGTAGGCTGGATCAGTTGTTACGGTGAGCACAACAGTGACACAGAGTGGCGATTCTTATGGTCGGCATGCAAACAGCGAGTGTGGTCGCACCACATGTGGTGCTGTAGGTGAGCTGGTGGTTTGAGGAACCGATCGATGCCTGAGAGTATACAGTATCTATGGGAGCAACTGTAGAAATGGGAAAGAGCCTGCCATCTAGGTGCAAAACAGGTGCTTTATTTGTAACAAATACTAATTAGCAGAATATACTTTTAACATAATAAATGCTAGGAGCAACCTGACTCACTAAAGCTTCTTCACTGTATAATAAACTAATTGCAGCAAGAAACGCTACTAACAAAATACTAATCCTCCTGATGTTATACAAAGTTTGCTAGTGATTCTTGTTGGGCTACAAGAAGTCAAGTCAGTGGTAGGACGTACACTGCACAACAGAATTAAAGGATCACTTTTTCGAAACCCTGTAACTGTCTCCCATTGCAACGCATAAATCTGGAATTTGGCTCAAAGGTGCCTACAACCTTCCTCTGTAACAGTGCAAAAGCATTGTGTCCTGCAACGTTACTCTAGGCCTGGACACATTTACTGAGAACTTTAAAAGATGTGCCATTACAGAGAAAACCTTTGGTGTAGTGCAATGGGCCTGCAGGTGGGCAACCACTTAATACACCTCTGGTGCCAGTGGCCTACCTACAGGGGCCTAGCACTGCACTGAAGGTTTTCTCTGTAATGGCACATCATTTAAAATTCTCAATAAATGGGGGCAGGTACCACTGAGGTTATTTCTGAACTGGGCGGGGCGGGGGGGGGGGGGGGTGTCTTAGAAGGACACTTCACCATTTTATACACATGTGTGTCACTGTTGCACCATTTTGTGATCGTGACACAGGAGGGTGCCAAACAGGAGCACTGAAAAATCACAAAAACTCTTTGTTGCTTCAGTTCACCATCAAATTTCGTTGAACAATTAAGCCTCATGGTTCCACCCTCTCCACAGCAAGTTTTCCCCTGATTGTATGCTTTACCTTGAATGTACGCAACACACACTAACAATATACCCCAGAACACAGCTCGTCTTACTACTAGCACAAAGTGTGGTTGTAGAATTATAAATTCACCTGTCCAGCTGGCATGGTTGCTTTGAAATGTGTCAGAATGGGGAGATGGAAGAGTCGGTTGTGTCAGCCAGTATGAAGCTGGTTTAGGATGTTCCTAAACTCCTCTCACCGAATGGTGGGCCTGGATTACGTCACACCTAAGCAATCCAAATATGAAAATCTGAGAACATACTTTACTTATCTTCAGTTATACTAGTCAACTTGGAAAAATAGGAGGCAAGAAAATAATGCAATAAATCCATTAACATGATGGAATGTGCAGTTTTGCAAGCAAACTAAATGTTATAGGTGGCATCGTAGATGAATAAGCGTTTTAAAAGTCTGTCTTCCGTTTCTCCTCTTCAACAAGTAATAATCAGTGGCATTCTCCCTGGTTATTTTTGTTAATAACCAATCAACAGGTTTTTCTCAGGTATTCTGATTTTTTTCTATTTCGCATTTTAAATTCATCTTGTGTTTTTGGTGCAAGAACGAATTTATTTTTTGTGAATATTTTGTAGCTTTGTCTCCTAACTCGTAGGATACACTGGATGTAATTGTGAGTGGAGGTAGCTTTAGACGGTTAAATCGAGAAGTGAGTGAATCAGTTTAATCGAAAATTGTAATTTTATGATTTTATCCTGTCTTCATACATTTCTGAAGGCGCCCATGATTGATTTAAGGTGCATTCTAACGATGCTGAAAACAAGCCAGTGCTGACATAGCTTAATACAGCTATTGTTCAGTAAGTGCGAAAAAAAACTAGCGGATAACATCAGTTTTAACCTTCGATTTCTCGGAGATATTGCAGCTATCTGTGATGGAGTATTATCCGAAGATAAGTAAATTCCTGTCAATACGCTCCTAAAACAATGTTAGTGCACTTTTCTATTGCGCAGTAGGTTTCCAACGTCCCGTTTCGTCCTGTTGACAGCGACCACAAATCATGGCAAGGGCTGGCTGCCATCCATCTCAAAGTGAGCGGTTCAGTTAAATCAAAAATGCTAATTTTGTGATCTTATCCCCTGTTCATAAATTTCTGCAGGCGCCCATGACTGAAAGAGCACTCCGAAAGTGCATTCTCCGAATGGTTACCGTCGCTGGTCATATTTCAATGTACATTCTTATTTACATTCAGTATTATTCAATACAAGTTCAGGTTCACACATGTAGTAAATATTACAACATGCCTTTTATAAAGCGTTAATTCAAAGATACGTAATATTCGGCATACAGGTGTTCGTTAAGAAAGTCGCTGTTACTAGGCATACACTGCACTATTTCAACAGTGTGTTGCTGTTCCTGCGTAACATGTTGAACTACACGTTCAGAAGAAAAATGGGAAATTGGAAGAATTCCTGTTTCACGCAGTGTCCTGAAAACTCTGGGATACACTCTACGATCTGTAATTCGACGTGTCGGAAAGTGCCATCACAGAAGTCAGTAAACAAACAACATATCTGCATGTCTTCATTAGTGTAAATGTATGGCATTTTAACCAGAGCGTATAGAAACACAGTTGAACGATCTTCCTCTTTGATACACTCTGTATCCCTTGCACTACTTCAGTCACAATACACCATGGACAGCTGCACGTTCAACGAGCCAGTTTAATGGCAGAAAGTCAACCTGAGCAAAGAGGTTGAAAGCAACGAGGTAGTTTAGGCTAGAATAACACGTCAAAGAGGTTGAGTGGGTGAGAAATGCGTGCACGCCACTAGCCCAAAAACAGATGTACATTAAGTGTGATTACCTGACACTGTCAGAAGGAGTGTGAGCTCTGTATCAGGACAAAAAGGCATCTAAACTAGAACTTTTATTACTCAGTTCGCAGTTGATACACATCCTAGTTACTAGTTTCAATAAAGTTATACTGCCATCTTCAGATCATCGGATACGTGGCCCACGGTGACTGCTGCCGCAATACAGCAGCGCTACTAGTCGCCATGCAGTACTTGTTATTCTCTTCTTTGTGCTGTCCCTGTTAACACATGATGGTAAAGCGAATACTCATACTCCTTGATTTCACTATCATACCACTGGACTAATGCTCTTTGATTTCACTATCATTTTGTTTGAAGGATGTGTACTCATCTTTTTATTTACCAACAGAAGCCTGTTTTTACTAAATAAGACATGCTCCCACGGTTATTTTCTGACCTGTTACAAGATGGTTATTTTATATCCGGCATTTAGTGAGGAACCAACAATTTTCTTAATTTACGGCCAACTGTGAGCTTGACATGTTAAGTTCAAAAATGGTTCAAATGGCTCTGAGCACTATGGGACTCAACTTCTTAGGTCATTAGTCCCCTAGAAATTAGAACTAGTTAAACCTAACTAACCTAAAGACATCACACACATCCCTGCCCGAGACAGGATTCGAACCTGCGACCCTAGCGGTCTCGCGGTTCCAGACTGCAGCGCCTAGAACCGCACGGCCACTTCGGCCGGCCTGACATGTTAAGTGTCCTTCAATATATGTTAAAGACATAATAAAATGAACTACTTGGAAAGGACATAAAAGGCGAAACCTGGGTAGTACTTCAATAAACAATAAAACGAGCGAATGGCGGTGTGTTCCTCTAAAAAAATGTTGCTCTGTTGCCGGCCGCTGTGGTCGAGAGATTCTAGGCGCTTCAGTCTGGAACCGCGCGACCGCTACGGTCGCAGATTCGAATCCTGCCTCGGGCATGGATGTGTGTGATGTCCTTAGGTTGGTTGGGTTTAAGTAGTTCTAAGTTCTAGGGGACTGATGACTTCAAATGTTAAGTCCCACAGTGCTTAGAGCCATTTGTTTTGAGCTTCCAACCTCTTTGCTCAGGTTGACTTTCTGCCATTAAACTGGCTTGTTGAACGTGCAGCTGTCAATGGTGCATTGTGACTGAAGTAGTGCAAGGGATACAGAGGGTACAAAGGGGAGGATCGTTCAACTGTGTTTGTATACGCTCTGGTTAAAATGCCACACATTTACACTAATGAAGATCATGTAGATATGTTGTTTGTTTACCGACTTCTGCGATGGCGCTATCCGACACGTCGAATTCCAAATCGCAGAGTGTATCGCTGAGTTTTCAGGACACTGCGTGAAACAGGTATTCTTCCAATTTCCCATTTTTCTTCTGAACGTGTAGTTCAACAAATTATGCAGGAACAGCAACACATTGTTGAAATAGTGCAGTGTAGGCCTAGTAACGGCGACTTTCTTAACGAACACCTGTATGCCGAACATTTCGTATTTTTCAATTAACACTTTGTAAAAGGCATGTTGTAGTATTTGTTAACTGTTGTACATGTGTGAACCTGAGAATGTATTGAATAATACTGAATGTAAATAAGAATGTACATTGACATATGTTCAGCGACGGCAACCATTCGGAGAATGCACTTTCGGAGTGCTCTTTCAGTCATGGGCGTCTGCAGAAATTTGTGAACAGGGGATAAGATCATAAAATTTCCATTTTTTATTTAACTGATTCGCTCACTTTGAGATGGATCACAGCCAGCCCTTGCCATGGCGTGTGGTAGCTGTCAGCAGGACGAAACGGGACGTTGTAAATCTGCTGCGCAATAGAAAAGTGCACTAACATTGTTTTAGGAGCGTATTGACAGGAATTTACTTATCTTCGGATAATACTCCATCACAGATAACTGCAATATCTCCGAGAAATCGAAGCTTAAAACTGATGTTATCCGCTAGTTTTTTTCGCACTTGCTGAGCAATAGCTGTATTAAGCTATGTCAGCACTGGCTTGTTTTCAGCATCGTTAGAATGCACCTTCAATCAATCATGGGCGCCGACAGAAATGTATGAAGAGAGGATAAAATCATAAAATTACGATTTTCGATTAAACTGATTCACCCACTTTTCGATTTAACCGTCTGAAGTTACCTCCACTCACAATTGAATGGCTTATTTCAATAGTGGTACAAGTCCATTTTTGTTCATTTTGAGATACGGAGTCCTAAAGTTAAATGAGCGCTGAAAAATCTGCAGTTTTTGCTTCAAGAAAATTTATTATTTCGTCCACGGTCCACAAGTTATCGTCACACCTGAAAGGCAACACAAGGGCTCAGTGGCAACTAAAGATGCCAGACACATTTTCCCCAACATAAATTATGCTAAAATCAAATTTACAAATTCCAATGGAATCCTGCGTATAATTTAGACTATTTGTAACAAGACAGCAAAAAAAAAAATTCCTTCAGATGCTCTCATATTGTCCTGTACTTACATTTTTTTATCGAAGCGGTTTTTAACATTCGTACAGATTTAACATTCGTAAGCAATAAAAACGGACAAAATACTGATACTTCAAATTTTAAACAGCAAAGAAAAGTGTCCATAACTGCTTCTAACAGTTAAATTGTGCACGTCGTTATCATTGTTGCCAACATTAATTTTTAAGTCCATTGGCAACTTTAGTTTCCTCTTGGTATTAATGGGTTAAGGATGCAGACAGTTTGGGTTGATCGGGAGAGGGGGGGGGGGGGGGGGGAGGCGTGCACGGATAGGTGAAGTGATGAAGCCGACCGCTCGCCATAAGGGGGGGAATCCTAGTTCCGGTTCGGCACAAATTTCATGTCACTAGTAGGTAATATGTTGTTGTTGTTGTGGTCTTCACTCCTGAGACTAGTTTGATGCAGTTCTTCATGCTACTCTATCCTGTGCAAGCTTCTTCATCTCCCAGTACCTACTGCAACCTACGTCCTTCTGAATCTGCTTAGTGTATTCATCTCTTGGTCTCCCTCTATGATTTTTACCCTCTACACTGCCCTCCAATGCTAAATTTGTGATCCCTTGATGCCTCAGAACATGTCCTACCACCCGGTCCCTCCTTCTTGTCAAGTTGTGCCACAAACTCCTCTTTTCCCTAATTCTATTCAATACCTCCTCATTAGTTATGTGATCTACCCATCCAATCTTCAGCATTCTTCTGTAGCACCACTTTTCGAAAGCTTCTATTCTCTTCTTGTCCAAACTATTTATCGTCCATGTTTCACTTCCATACATGGCTACACTCCATACAAATACTTTCAGAAATGACTTCCTGACATTTAAATCTATACTCGATGTTAACAAGTTTCTCTTCTTCAGAAACGCTTTCCTTGCCATTGCCAGTCTACATTTTATATCCTCTCTACTTCTACCATCATCAGTTATTTTGCTCCCCAGATATCAAAATTCCTTTACTACTTTAAGTGTCTCATTTCCTAATCTAATTCCCTCAGCATGACCCGACTTAATTCGACTACATTCCATTATCCTCGTTTTGCTTTTGTTGATGTTCATCTTATATCCTCCCTTCAAGACACTGTCCATTCCGTTCAACTGCTCTTCCAAGTCCTTTGCTGTCTCTGACAGAATTACAATGTCATCGGCGAACCTCAAAGTTTTTATTTCTTCTTCATGGATTTTAATTCCGACTCCGAATTTTTCTTTTGTTTCCTTTACTGCTTGCTCAATATACAGATTGAATAACATCGGGGATAGGCTACAATCCTGCCTCACTCCCTTCCCATTAACTGCCATCTGGTTTCTGTATAAATTGTAAATAGCCTTTCGCTCCCTGTATTTTACCCCTGCCACCTTCAAAATTTGAAAAAGAGTATTCCAGTCAACATTGTCAAAAGCTTTCTCTAAGTCTACAAATGCTAGAAACGTAGGTTTGCTTTTCCTT
Organism: Schistocerca cancellata; assembly: GCF_023864275.1. Taxonomy (NCBI): domain Eukaryota; kingdom Metazoa; phylum Arthropoda; class Insecta; order Orthoptera; family Acrididae; genus Schistocerca; species Schistocerca cancellata. The sequence goes on from NC_064626.1 coordinate 1,152,867,106, forward strand.
AATCTATTTTCTAAGATAAGTCGTACGGTCAATATTGCCTCACGTGTTCCAACATTTCTACGGAATCGAAACTGATCTTCCCCGAGGTCGGCTTCTACCTGTTTTTCCATTCGTCTGTAAAGAATTCGTGTTAGTATTTTGCAGCCATGGTTTATTAAACTGATAATTTGGTAATTTTCACATCTGTCAACACCTGCCTCTTTGGGATTGGAATTATTATATTCTTCTTGAAGTCTGAGGGTATTTCGCCTGTCTCATACATTTTGCTCACCAGATGGTAGAGCTTTGTCAGGACTGGCTCTCCCAAGGCCGTCATTAGTTGTAATGGAATGTTGTCTACTCCCGGGTAATATATCGACGCCTAAAGACGCGTACGCACTAAGCCAGTTACCGACAACCAACCGCTCCGTTCGCCGAAATCTGCTCACTGTGTACGGGCGACAAATCGGAACGAACGAAGCGGTTGACCTGCATTTCCGACTGCCAGCGGTAATTATGAAGCGTTGGAGGTTGGACGGCCTTGGGACCGTTCTTCTACTGTGGACGCCGTGTCGAATGTTCGTTGGTTCAGTAGCGATTTGCTGTGTCTGCTGAACCGGGGTGTATTTATTGCTTTTAAAAATGCTTGACCATGGAGTAGAATACGAAGACAGCATTAAAGCTGACAGATTTTTGTCGCGAACATGAATGTTTGTGACAACCTATGAACCGCGATTATAAAAGCAAATTGAGACGGTTAGACGGTTGGAAGGAAAGAAGTGAACTGTTAGCAACGTGCACGATGTGGAAAAGAAGGTGTGAAGTCTGTATTGACATCTGTAGCGTTCGTTCGAGAAAAATTATGAAACAACCTACATCGCAGTTCAGCTTCAAGGTCAGACATTAATTTTGTCCCATCACGCTGTCCCCTACTTCTTAACACTTGTAGTTACACCTATGGAATTGTCACACGAATTGTCACACGAACTGTACACACACTGACCTCCAGTTATTTCTGGAGAAAGTGAACACTGAATATTTTATAACAAAATTGGTATTAGTATATGACAGATCAATTTCATTATAAAATTGGGCTCTTATATACTAAACGAATTTTATTTGACCACTGACAAATGCTTTTTCAGTCAATATTAGTATTAATGCATCTCTTATTCGATACTCAAACAAGGCCCCAGGAGTAGACAACATTCCATTAGAACTACTGACAGCCTTGGGAGAGCCAGACCTAACAAGACTACCATCTGGTGAGCAAGATGTATGAGACAGGCGAAACACCCTCAGACTTCAAGAAGAATATAATAATTCCAATTTCAAAGAAAGCAGGTGCTGACAGATGTGAAAATTACCGAACTACCAGTTTAATAAACCATGACTGCAAAATACTAACACTGTAAGTACAGTTCGAAACATTACTACTTAATAGGAAATACCAACCGCCAGCACTGTTTATAACCTATAGGCGCAGTGACAAAAATGTAAATTAAATAGCTAACGCTAACATATGTACATATTCCAGGCCACTGATGATGCCTTGCAGAAAATATAGAAGAACGCGTATGGCACTAAAATTGTGTTTTATTCAGTTGCTGTCAGACGGTCCATAAGTAAAAATTATCAATATACCGTAATTTCATCACTCTTGTTTTTAATTACTATTCTGTGTTAGCTAAGATCGGGAGCATGTTATATTTTCCGTCCGATCACCTAAGAAAACTAACTCATATTCAAGGCTATATTGTTCTCTGCTGGTCTCTTTTCACGTCTTTCTGCAACTGTTCACTCACTGCACTTAACTTGGATCACTTGCCTGGCCAGTGCTGACTGAGTTAAATGCGCCGGTAAAGCTGTTGACCCGTATTATCGCTGAGTCGATGTACGCCTAACGCACAGCATAAAACGTATGCTATTTATCATACTTGACTGAACTTGAGGCAGCTTGGCTTCCGCTTCACCTGGAACGAAATCCAATGAGGTTCCAGCAATCGCGGAAGAAAGAATAAATAATGTAATATTTACAATGGTGGCGGCGAGCTGTGTATGTGCAGTGGCGCATGCACCGCAACAAACGAAAAAGTCCAGGGGCAGAGCAAAGCAATTGCTGCTCATGCGACGACTTCTATATCCCCTTCTTTCCTCGTAATATCGGCAGGTGAAATTGTAACTGAAAAGCTGCTTTGTAACAGTAACAAAAAGGGAGCAACGTCGACAAGTTGCCAGAGCCAACTGAAATTCCACGTGGCCAAATCCCTTGGCCGCAACCCCTTGGTTTTGTGCGGATGAGATACCGAACGCCAGTGCGATGGCAACAAATATTCGGACCAATGCATTAGCCTTAACACAGCTGATGCCTAGATATTCGCAGGCAGCGAATTTGTTTCGAATTAATTTCAGATGGCTGTCACTCGTCATTAATGTCCGTTCACCCAGACTTGCAAATAGCCAAAGAAACTGATACAGGCATGAGTATTCAAACAAAGAGATATGTAAACAGGCAGAATACGGCGCTGCGGTCGGCAACGCCTATACAAGACAAGTGTCCGGCGCAATTGTTAGGTCGCTTACTGCTGCTACAATGGCAGGTCATCTAGATTTAAGTGAGTTTTAACGTGGTGTTATAGGCAGCGCACGAGCGATGGGACACTAGCATATCCGAGGTAACGAAGAAGTGGGGATTTTCCCGTGCGACAGTTTCACGAGCGTACCGTGAATATCAGGAATCCGGTAAAACATCAAATCTGCGACATCGCCGCGGCCGGAAAAAGATCCTGCAAGAGCGAGACCAACGACGACTGAAGAGAATTGTTAAACTCGACAGAAGTGCAACCCCCTCAGCAAATTACCGCAGATTTCAATGCTGGGCCATCAACAAGTGTCAGCGTGCGAACCATTCGACGAAACATAATCGATATGGGCTTTCGGAGCTTCAGGCCAACTCGTGTACCCTTGTAATTGCTTGAGACAAAGCTTTACGCGTCGCCTGAGACTGTCTCGGCACCTGCATTGGACTGTTGATGACTGAAAATACACTCCTGGAAATGGAAACAAGAACACATTGACACCGGTGTGTCAGACCCACCATACTTGCTCCGGACACTGCGAGAGGGCTGTACAAGCAATGATCACACGCACGGCACAGCGGACACACCAGGAACCGCGGTGTTGGCCGTCGAATGGCGCTAGCTGCGCAGCATTTGTGCACCGCCGCCGTCAGTGTCAGCCAGTTTGCCGTGGCATACGGAGCTCCATCGCAGTCTTTAACACTGGTAGCATGCCGCGACAGCGTGGACGTGAACCGTATGTGCAGTTGACGGACTTTGAGCGAGGGCGTATAGTGGGCATGCGGGAGGCCGGGTGGACGTACCGCCGAATTGCTCAACACGTGGGGCGTGAGGTCTCCACAGCACATCGATGTTGTCGCCAGTGGTCGGCGGAAGGTGCACGTGCCCGTCGACCTGGGACCGGACCGCAGCGACACACGGATGCACGCCAAGACCGTAGGATCCTACGCAGTGCCGTAGGGGACCGCACCGCCACTTCCCAGCAAATTAGGGACACTGTTGCTCCTGGGGTATCGGCGAGGACCATTCGCAACCGTCTCCATGAAGCTGGGCTACGGTCCCGCACACCGTTAGGCCGTCTTCCGCTCACGCCCCAACATCGTGCAGCCCGCCTCCAGTGGTGTCGCGACAGGCGTGAATGGAGGGACGAATGGAGACGTGTCATCTTCAGCGATGAGAGTCGCTTCTGCCTTGGTGCCAATGATGGTCGTATGCGTGTTTGGCGCCGTGCAGGTGAGCGCCACAATCAGGACTGCATACGACCGAGGCACACAGGGCCAACACCCGGCATCATGGTGTGGGGAGCGATCTCCTACACTGGCCGTACACCACTGGTGATCGTCGAGGGGACACTGAATAGTGCACGGTACATCCAAACCGTCGTCGAACCCATCGTTCTACCATTCCTAGACCGGAAAGGGAACTTGCTGTTCCAACAGGACAATGCACGTCCGCATGTATCCCGTGCCACCCAACGTGCTCTAGAAGGTGTAAGTCAACTACCCTGGCCAGCAAGATCTCCGGATCTGTCCCCCATTGAGCATGTTTGGGACTGGATGAAGCGTCGTCTCACGCGGTCTGCACGTCCAGCACGAACGCTGGTCCAACTGAGGCGCCAGGTGGAAATGGCATGGCAAGCCGTTCCACAGGACTACATCCAGCATCTCTACGATCGTCTCCATGGGAGAATAGCAGCCTGCATTGCTGCGAAAGGTGGATATACACTGTACTAGTGCCGACATTGTGCATGCTCTGTTGCCTGTGTCTATGTGCCTGTGGTTCTGTCAGTGTGATCATGTGATGTATCTGACCCCAGGAATGTGTCAATAAAGTTTCCCCTTCCTGGGACAATGAATTGACGGTGTTCTTATTTCAATTTCCAGGAGTGTAGGTTGCCTGGTCGGACGAGTTTCGAAACAAATTGCATCGAGCAGATGGAGGTGTATGAGTATGGATACAACGTCATGAATCCATTGACCCTGCATGTCAGCAGGGGACTCATCAAGCTGGTGGAGGCTTTGTAATGGTGTGGGGCGTGTGCAGTTGGAGTGAAATGGGGCCCCTGATGCGTCTACATAAAACTCTGACAGGTGACACGTACGTAAGCATACTGTCTGATCACCTGCATCCATTCATGTCGACCGTGCATTCCGACAGACTTGTCCAATTCCAGCAGGACAATGTGACACCCCACACGTCCAGACTTTCTACAGAGTGGCTCCAGGAACACTCTTCTGAGTTTAAGCGCTAGCCACCAAACTCCCTAGACATGAACATTATTCAGCATATCTGGGATGCCTTGCAACGTGCTGTTCTGATCTCCACCCCCATGTTCTCTTACGGATTTATGGACAGCCCAGCCGGATTCATGGTGTCAGTTCCCTCCAGCACTACTTTACATATTAGTAGGGTCATTCCACGTCGTGTTGCGGCACTTCGGTGTATATGTATATGCATTTTTCGCTACTTTTCCTGTCTTCGATGACTCATAAGGTCATGTAAAAAAAAAGAAATGAAAAAAAAGGTTAACGGGTTAAACATTGACGGACGTCGTGCGTACACCTAAACGTCAACTGACACCCACGTTTTGTTTCTCGCTACAAACGAAAGCTCGGAACGAACAACGGGCGGTCACATTGGAAGCCACGCGGTGGAGTGATTTCGAAACGTACAGTCAGGCGTCCCTTAAGCTGTTTTCCTAACTGCGGGAATCTGTCGCAGCGTACTGTGGAATACGCTTGCGTCTCCTGCTGTGCGATGCGGGTCACAGGGTGCTGCGTGAAGCGTTTTCCTAAGCACGGCGCGGTGCGCGTCACAACCTAAAAAATGAATTTTATATATATATATATATAGAATTTGGCAACTGCACCGGATAGAGTGATACGAGAATTACCTCCTGATACCTTTTTTAACTCAATGAAAATTTTGTGCTGTTGAAATAGATAAATATTTAAGATTTTAAGAAAAGTTAATTTTTCACGCTACTCGATATTTATCACGCCATATCTCCTAAACTATGTGTCGTACAACAACATAACTTTGTAGTTGCCTTCAGAGGATGTATCCAGTGCTGTTTTTCTGGGGGAACGCCGGGGGATGCGTACCCCTAAACTTTTTCATCGACAAAGTAGTTTTTTTATGATGTTGTGAACTTGGAAGAGTGCCAAAGGTTTATTTCACGGACGTAAATTTTTATTTCATTTTTCGTGTTGGTAATTGCAATAGGAACGACACCAGTGCAGTTTTTGGTGGGAAAAGAGATGTCATTGACTGTTTCAAGCATTTCGAAGCTGCGACAACCGTTCTCGACTACTGAATCGCTGGCAGCCAGTCCGACAAGCATGTAGTGCCCTCGCCCGCTAATAGTGGACGATGGGAGTGCTAAACGAATGAGCATACTCTCAAACGCCGAGCTACCGATAGGTGTCTCTACGGTCCCGCTCCCATGATCCTTCACAATTCATTGCCATCTTTGTTTTGTTGTTCTTTATTCGTTTGTGTTTGCTGTTCCGTTCTTGTCGGTTGTGCGAAGTTTTACAGTGTGTCCTGTCTTTCGTTGTAACTTGTAAGTTAAGTTGGAGGTGAGAGATGAGCAGAAAACTAACAAACTATTTTACTTGTTCTCCTGCTATAGTAAAGTCAACAGAAGTCTGATACCTTTTTTTTATTTTTATTTTATTTATTTATTTATTTATTTGTAGTTCGACATGTTGATGACGTCATGGCTAAAAGTAGACGGGTGGCATCCCATGCTTCAGTTATAAGTAATTTTCGCTGCATTGTATCCAATGTCGGAGTACCCTCAAACTTTTTTTTACAAAAAAAAAAAAAACACTGGATGTATCGCTAACGTCTGCAGAAGTTCTCGCCAATACAGTCGGTGATAGTGAAGTAATAAATTAGAATGCAACGTCTGACGCGGAGTTATTACCAAACCAACGTCCAGAATGTAGTACGCGACAAACTTTTTCCCGTTACATTTTTTGTGGGGTGTGAAAGTGAGAAAAAGTTTCGGAAAGGTTTGAAATAATTTTCACAGTTTGTTGGAAGTCGGCGGATGCTCGAGTTTCTCCTAGACGAGAAGTTTCGTGCGGTTCACTTGCGCGACGCTATTTCCTGCGCGCTGCGAGGAGCTTTCTGCAAGGCCCAGGGCAGTAGCAGCGGAGACAGTGAAGGCCAAACATGCAGCGCAGTAGTCGAGCTAAAACTTGTTAATTTTGGCACACCGAAAGTACATGGAAGTTAGGGAAGAGGAGGAGGACCGTATGTTATTGGAAAGAGTACTCAGGAAGCGCAATGCAGTGAGACGAATGTTCTTGCGTCGCGAAGAAGTAGGAGCATATAAAATTTTAGTTACAAAACATTTGTTCGACGATGCGGAAAAGTTTATGGCATTTTTCAGATTCACACTCAACCAGTTTCATTATTTTCTTTCGTTGATTGAAGGCAAAATGAGAAGTAATTCCTGTAACCGAGTGGCTCAATGTATTACATTGGACATAACAAAAGACATTTACATCTACATAATACTCCATAAGCCACCTAATGGTGTGTGGCGGAGAGTACTTTCGGTACCACTATCTGATCTCTCCAGCCCTGCTCCGCTCGCGAATAGTTTTATTCAATTTTCTTCCGATTTCTGACCAAATTAAGTCTTTTTTTTTTCATCTGATTTTTCCACTCGGCGTCGGCCATATTCCCCAAAATTTGTTTTCGGAAACCAGTTCGACAATTTGCTCATCCTCTGAGGCAGAGAAGCGGTCAGCCGACATTTCTGGTGATTCTTCCTATAGCAACTCTGTTAAAAATTGTCTGTTGTAGCGCGAAACAAACAGCGCAGCTGTCGTCTCGCTGGTGCCCAATTCGACTACCCCCGCTCCTCCAGCCAAGTAAACCGCTGCGACGTGCGGGACAGACTCCTCACGAAACAAGCAAGCCTTCCTGGCAGGCTGCGGAACTACGTTGTCCCACCCTAGGAAAACGTCTCGTATGTTTGGATTGTGCGAGTTAGCAGCAGGGTCTCGCACGCGTTTTGCGCAGGAAAACGCAGCTTTAGTCCATTGATCGCTTCCCCCTGGCGTGAAATATTTCAACATTCTTGGTTGGCCCCATCGACGCATCCGGCAACTGATTTCGGATCTTTTGTGTACTCTACAGGTTTCAAAGCGAGGACGCGTTACATTCCCAACTGTTAGCGGTCGCCGAAAGTCGGTATATTTACACTACTGGCCATTAAAATTGCTACACCACGAAGAAGACGTGCTGTGATATGCAAATGATTATCTTTTCAGAGAATTCACACAAGGTTGGCGCCGGTGGCCACACCTACGACGTGCTGACATTAGGAGAGTTTCCAACCGATTTCTCATCACAAACAGCAGTTGACCGGCGTTGCCTCGTGTAAGAAGGAGAAATGCGTACCATCACGTTTCCGACTTTGATAAAGGTCGGATTGTAGCCTATCGCGATTGCGGTTTATACTATCGCGACAATGCTGCTCGCGTTGGTCGAGATCCAACGACTGTTGGCAGAATATGGAATCGGTGGGTTCAGGAGGGTAATACGGAGCGCCGTGCTGGATCCCGAAGGCCTCGTTTCTCTAGCAGTCGAGATGACAGCCATCTTATCCGCATGGCTGTAACGGATCGTGCAGCCACGCCTCGATCCCTGAGTCAACAGATGGGGACGTTTGCAAGACAACAACCATTTACACGAGCAGTTCGACGACGTTTGCAACAGCATGGACTATCAGCTCGGAGACCATGGCTGCGGTTACGTACATTGGAAACGTGTATTCGTCATCGCCATACTGGCGTATCACCCAGCGTGATGGTGTGGGGTGCCATTGGTTACACGTCTCGGTCACCTCTTGTTCGCATTGACGGCACTTTGAACAGTGGACGTTACATTTCAGATGTGTTACGACCCGTGGCTCTACCCTTCATTCGATCCCTGCGAAACCCTACATTTCAGCAGGATAATGCACGACCGCATGTTGCAGGTCCTGTATGGGCCTTTCTGGATACAGAAGATGTTCGATTGCTGCCCTGGCCAGCACATTCTCCAGATCTCTCACCAACTGAAAACGTCTGGTCAATGGTGGCCGAGCAACTGGCTCGTCACAATACGCCAGTCACTACTCTTGATGAACTGTGGTATCGTGTTGAAGCTGCATAGGCAGCTGTACCTGCACAAGCCATCCAAGCTCTGACTCAATGCCCAGGTGTATCTAGGCCGTTATTACGGCCAGAGGTGGTTGTTCTGGGTACTGATTTCTCAGGATCTGTGCACCCAAATTGCGTGAATATGTAATCACATGTCAGTTCTGGTATAATATATTTGTCCAATGAATACCCGTTTATCATCTGCATTTCTTTTTGGTGTAGCAATTTTAATGGCCAGTAGTGTATAATACCGCGCAAGGATAATGCGGGATAAGTCATAAGACACGCATAAAAAGCGAACATTCCACGGAAGTAGAGATATTTCGTAGCACCAGTTGGGAAGCATCTGTTTATTTACCTTGTTAGATGCGTAAATTTCTGGGTAAATTACGTATTGTTTCTCATGCATTACTCCAAAACAATATTCAATACGGGAGATACGCTTTTTCTGCATAGCAATCTAAAAAAAAGAGATGCAGTAAAAGAATGAGGCTGTAGAAAAAATACGCTTAATTTAAACGAGCAGCAATATTCAGTTTTGACAAATGAGTGTGCGCCGTAGTCTTTTAAGATGGGCTCGGGCTCGAAAAAAGTTACAATATAAATAAAAACTGAGAAAATACTTGAGGACTGGAAAACTGTCCTAATTCATCCACTGCATAAAAAAAGGAATAGAACCGATGTTAATAATTACCATTGTTTGCTTGATCGAGCCCACGAACAGTTAGAACCTAAAATTGTTGAATACCAAGCAGGCTTTAGAACACACAGATCCTGTCCGGAACAAATTCTTAATTTAAAAGTAATCCTTAGGCACCAAAGAATTTCTGGTAACAATACTGTTGTGGATTTTAAGAAGGCCTACGACTCAGTAGATCGTGAATCTCTTTTCCAAAATTTAAAGGAGCAAGGGCTAGATAACAAAACTCTAACACTGATTGAGGAAATGTTAACTGACACAAGCTCTGAAGTTAAGTTCGTGGGAGAAATTTCTGAACCATACTGTGTTTTGGGGAAGGTGATTACAGAATGGCGTGAGCAAACACCGAGTCAAAATATAGATAAATCAAGTTAGGCAGAAATAATATTAGAGCAGATTACCTCGTCTTTGCAGATGATCTGGAAATTTTAACTAGGGATATTACCGCAGCTCAGAAACAAATTGAAATTCTTATAGAAGTTGCGGAAAAAGTAGAACTACAAATATCGTTCGAAAAAACGAAATGCATGACATTCAACAAACAAGCAGCAAAGTTTTTGAACACAAAATATGGAAAAATAAAAAGGGTTTCTCGTTGTAAATACTTGGGGGGAAATCGTACAAGAAAACGGTCTGTAAAAAGCTGCAAACAAAGGTCGCTGTCAAAAAGTGGCAACTGCATTCAGATTAACAAAAAATGTGTATTTTAAAAAATCACTTTCTAAATTCAGTAAAATCGGGTATTACAGCACTGTAATCAAACCTGAATGTCTTTATGGAGCAGAAAATATAATTTTAAATAGAAAGAGGGATGTTGACGATATTCAAAAGAAAGAAAGAAAGATTGTTAGGAAAATATTAGGCCCCAGAATTACTGATGGAGAAACTTATAGGCTGAGAAGTAATAAGGAAATAGAAGAACACATAGACATACATGGTGATACGGGAAAAGTAAGACTTAAATTTTATGGGCACATTAAAAGAATGACACCCACTAGGTTGACAAAACTCGTAGTAGAACGCTACGAAAACAAAAGTAAGGCCAAAACTGAGCCAGTTAAATGGATCGCTGCAATTAAGGAGAATCTTAAAGAAAAGGTATAACTCAGGGAGACGTTACAAACAGAAAAACATTCAGACAACAGATATTTGCTCGTAAAGTTGGTCAGAGGGAAATTAGAAAAGATTAAAGAAAGAGACTTCACTATGAAACGAGAAACAAATTTGCACACAAAGGAAGCCAACCATCAAAAGTGACACTGATAGATTGTATCTCGCGCGGTCCTATTTGCCCATATAGGAATAATAAATAAATCGTTGAGATGGTTCAGCGTTTTCCCCATCATAATGCCATACAGCAAATGAATTCTCCAGTCTTCGTGGATAAAATAGGTCATTTAAAGTTACAGAGAGCTTCAAATTTAATTCGAATTTATTCCCGTTGTTATTATTCTACGTGGTTAGTAAACGATTCTCCCAATTGTCTTTCTCCAGCGGAATGGTGACATCCAATAAATTGCCCCGCACAGTGTGAATACACTCAACAACTCGCGAAGAAATAACCGTTACGGTAGTCAGCGGTGGCAGTAACGGCTGCTGTGACCACGACTACAAGTGCGTCACGCTATGGCGGCAGAAGGCGCGATCTGACGAGTGACGTCACGAGTCTGTGATTCCCCGTGAGCCCGCCGGCCGTTTCGCGCGCGTTCTGGGAATCTGCCAATGGTGGGAGTGGGTGGTGGGTGAGGCAGTGGGGAGGGAAGAGGAAGGGAGAGACGAAGCCACGCGAGTTAACTTGGCAACAGTGCAAGCGCAGCTTGCAACGACCAGCCCAGAGTAATGCTCACATGATTCATAGCTGTGCTGTAGAGATGGGCGAACTGAAACACGTAACTGTTTCGAAACAAATGAAACAGTACAATGTAATGTTTCGATACGCTGTTTCGAAACAGTGAAACAGTTTGTGTTTTGTAATCTAATAAACCTACACATTTTATCATCTTGAATGTCTACTCTATAAGTATGTCCATATAAACACAAATGAGGTGCGAGAGCGCTAATCATATCGCAGAAAGCATGAAACTATAACTTAGGCGTCTTGGCAGTTTCGTATTTCCTGCAGCAAATGCGCTGCTTTCGTGTCGTGTGACATCCATACTTTTCAATTGGCTGAGGACAGCCGTAGCTGAAGACAAGAACTACCACAAACGGAACTGGAAGTGGGAGCAAACTGCAGCAACGGATATGCTACTGGGATTCCCATATTCTGTTAGTATGGGTAATATACCCATCCTGCTAATTTCCATTCACACAAAGGGAATCATTGTGGATAATATGCACAGTGACTATAGACTCACAAATAACGCCAAATAATTCGAATAAATAACAAAGTATAACAGAAAAATTTTTTGTCTTTCAAGGGTTTTCGAACCGTTACTATAAATTCACCATGCTTCCCCGCCTTTCCTGTTCACCATTACACTATCAGTGATACGTCAAACTGATTACTTGCAATTATACCTAGATCAAATTTATGTATATGTCTAATAACTGTCACTCTACGCCTTTTTTATTCAAAATGTTGTAGGCTTATTTGCGTTTCTTAATGTCATTACTGTACATGAACAGAGAAGCGTATGTTATAAAAAAGTGTAATTTAACTGAATGACTTTCACATATTTATTATTTTGAATGTGAATAGTATGCGTTGTTTTATTGTTTGGTTAGTGTTTATAAAGCAGATGTTACGCCATTTCGTAATAGGACAGTCAACTAGAAACGAAGCTTTATTTTCGGATACCTTCAGCTTCACGCTATTGCTTGTCAAAAAGATTTCGACACTCTTGAAAGTGTTTCATGAAGTGTTATGTTGTGTTTCAGTACCTGTGCCAAGCCTGAATCTCGTCCGACACAGAGCGGAATGGAACATCACTGTTTCGATACAAGCATAGGTGGACTGAAACAGCCTTATTTTGAAACAACGATACAGTTTCTGTGTCTGGCTCGAGATCGAATCTGGTCCGGTTATCCGAGACAGGAACGGAATGAAACACCACTGTTTCGAAACAGTGAACCACAGCCGTTCCGAAACACTGAAACAGTTCCACGTATCGATACACTGTATCGAAACATAGAAACAGTGGCCAAGTCTACTGTGCTGTTGCAGTGCCGTAGTTTGTTCCATCGGCTTATTAAACGCATCGCAATCCCCACATACAGAGGTACTCTACTTTATTGACTGAATTTTAAATCAATGCGCTATGTTGGGTTGTGTTTCCCATCAATATGCGCATAGTGGCATTAAAGGGAAAACGTTTGCCAGACAAAAGAATACTCAAAAACAAGCAAGCAAAACATTCCTGGTGTAAGGGAAAATCACACATCAGATACTACATACCACCACTGCAGATGTTTTTCTTCAATTAAACGAAACGTGCTTGATGACAAAAATACGCATTTTCTTGTAGTAGCAAAGACGGATTTAAATCCGTCTTTCCTACTACAAGAAAATAGTACCTTCAATAATTATTGAGCTAATGGGGACAATATGATCACACAAATGACGAACATACTACAATGCACAGATATTCTAGTCGATATAGTGTTCGGTCAAGCCTTCTGGCTGGGTACAGTGCAGTAATTTTTTTTTTTTTTTTTTTTCGTCTGTGTACAGAGTGATTACAAAGCACTGTTTCTCCCTGTCGCGTGTCCAAATATCCATGAATGGTCGCGTTGTATTAATGTGGTAACACGGCAGAGGTCAACTTCGAAATTGTGTGACTATTCTTTACTGTTTACTCCAGAGTGTCTGTACATCACCGTTTTTGTAACAGAGTATGATTTTCCTCCATGTACGATGTGAAATTCTCCTCAAAATTCCAGGCACGATGGCAGTAAATGCACGTCAAACTGCATCCCGAAGTTCTTCAACCGTGCCGGCCGGAGTGGCCGAGCGGTTAAAGGCGCTACAGTCTGGAACCGCACGACCGCTACGGTCGCAGGTTCGAATCCTGCCTCGGGCATGGATGTGTGTGATGTCCTTAGGTTAGTTAGGTTTAAGTAGTTCTAAGTTCTAGGGGACTTATGACCACAGCAGTTGAGTCCCATAGTGCTCAGAGCCATTTGAACCATTTTTTTCTTCAACCGTCTTACCATGTGGCAGCAACCTTCTGTCTGATGAACTCCCATAAAGCACTGTCGCAAGATTACAGATCAAGACCGGGGCGGCCACTTCAGAGGTGCAGGAAAATCGACGGAACCACGTCCAATCCATTTCAGGAAATACAGTGAGTCCAAAAAGTATTCGTCTAGCTGCAAATCTTTTAGAAAACAAAGCCTGTGTAACATGAAAAGAAATGTATACAAAATCTAAAGAGGCAGTCGTGTAAGAAGTACCTCGGTAAGTCATTTTTGTTGAAAAGCAATGAAAGAAACACATCCAAATCGGCAGCAAGGTTAACAAAATAGAGAACGTAATACAAGAGCTAGTTCATAAAGTATTCGTCCACCCGCTGAACAAGCCTATATTCTGCTCGCAGTGATTGAACTATAACGCTGACCCAAAGTACACACTAGTGCGAGGCCCCCACCCTATCGCCTGTTGTGGTTCTGAACGGCGCCGATACAGTACAATGGGCCGTAAGGGTAGTGAGACGGCGAAAGGAAACTTCTTCTCCGCTTACATAATGAGTGCAAATCTTCTTACGAGATTGCTAAAGTAGTCGGTAGACCTAGGTCGACGGTTCAGTTGATAATAGATCGATTTTGCGCAACAAAATCATTAAGATACCAACCACGTACCGGACTCCCTCACACTCTGTCTGATGCAGACGTGAGATTTATCATGAGGAAAATGGAGAAGAAACCTAAAATCATCGCTCGTAAGTTGGCTTGGCCTTCAAAACGTATGGGTATCACGGCCGGGTAGCGCGCAAGAAATTTTGGGTCAGTGAACAGAATCGAAAGAAACGTCTTCATTTTGCGATGGAACATAGATTCAAAAAGGAATGCTTCTGGAATAGAGTAATATTTTCTGATGAGAGTAAATATAACGTATTCTGGTCGGATGGGAGGCGAATGGTGTGGTGTAAGAAGAATGCGGAGATGTTGCCACGCAATCTTGTGCCAGCGGTTAAACACAGTGGTGGCTCCCTGATGGTGCGGGGCTGTATGAGTGCTGCAGGTGTTGGAAAATTACATTTCTATCACCATATGTATATCAACATTTTAAAGGACGATCTGAATCCGAGCACCGAAAAATTACGTGTGCAAGGAAATTACATTTTTCAACAAGATAACGACCCAAAGTATGCGGCTCCAAATACAAGGCTGTGGCTCCTGTGCAGTACCCGAAAACAACTAACACCCCTCCTCAGAGCCGAGACATTAATCCTATTGAACACCTCTGGAAAGTACTGAAGATAGCATCAGAAGAAGACACATTTCCAACAAGAGAGACCTAAAAGAAGCACTTCAAGACGAATGGAACAAAACTTCAGCCTCTCTGACGGCAAACTTGGTCCTGTCGATGCCCAGACTACTACAAGCAGTAATAGCTGCAAAGGGAAATCCCACTAAATATTAAGTTTTGTAGTTGAAATCATATTTTCAGATAGTAAATTTAAAAAAAATATGATGGACGAATACTTTTTTAAGTAGCCCTTGAATAAATTCTCCATTTTGTCAAATTTGTTATCGCTATGGATGTATTTATTTCCTTGGCCATCAATAAAAATGACTTACCAAGGTTCGTTGCATATGACTGGATGTTCACATTTTATGTTCCCTTCCTTTCACGTGACATATACTTAGGTATTTGAAAAAAATACAAGTAGACGAATACTTTTTGGACTCACTATATCTCTCGAGATATTCGTTAATGGCAGTAGCGTAATAGGTTGGTGTTCCATCC
The DNA here is from genome assembly GCF_023864275.1 of Schistocerca cancellata. Lineage (NCBI taxonomy): Eukaryota > Metazoa > Arthropoda > Insecta > Orthoptera > Acrididae > Schistocerca > Schistocerca cancellata. The sequence continues at coordinate 1,152,882,439 of NC_064626.1, forward strand.
TGTCGGAACCATGCACGACCGAGCAGTTCCCGACCTTGGAGACGAGGAATAAACCAATCACGTAACATGGTGAGGTACGAAGCGTGGTTCACAGCAGCGTCAAGGAAATGTGGACATAACAAGTTGGTTGTATACAGTGCAGCCCAAATCATGACGTGCGGTGGGTTTTGCTAAAGTTCTTCGGATTTTCTTTACTCCTCAAATAAATGATTCTCGCTTTCAAACTATGATTTACTGCACGCTCTTCCGAGAAAAACACTTCCCTCATTGAAGGAAGAGTTATAAAGGCATTCAACTCACAAGGCTGATGACGTTTTTGCTTGTCATTTATCACACAGCTCGTTTACGAACGAACGTTTAAATGCTTTTAACTTCAAATCATTCTTCATATATTTTCGTAACGTCGAGTGTGGAGCACCCATTCCTCTGGCCATTTACGAATGGACTTTTTTGGCGAAGTTCGAAGACGTTGCAGCCTCCACAGACCTGTTGGTGGTCGTCCAACCAGTCGTCAACCAGTTGCAAAGAACTTATTCTCGCAGCGTGAAACCGTTGGTTTCGGTGGGGGAATGTTTCTGAAACCTTGAAGAGAAATCATGTCGAATGCCTCTGATTGCTTTTCATGTACGGGGTCGTTCGTGAGTCCGCGTGCTCATTACGGTCCGTTAACTCCATGGCATAAGTGGAGTCATCAGCCGTGATTTCGATGTACATCAGCACCTACAATAACAGGAATCAACAAGTCATTTACGTCTGTGTGATACATGAAGGGGTAACGGGAGTTAGTGAGCACTCCGTGTATTACTAAGCAGTTGAGCTACAATAACCGACGAAATGTATTGAAACTTGGTGGCAGATATAAAGTGTGTGTCGGACTGGAACTCGCCCTTGTGGGGCAGTGATCTTACTGATTGTGTGTGCTGTCTCACTTCACCAGAAACTCCTCCACGTTACCTTCGCTGCACCAGAGCGTGACATAGTTCCGGCGGGATACTATTCACGCCAGGAAGTTTGAAGACAAACCACACGCCGCAGCAGAGAGAAAGACACATTCAAATATATTTTTTAGCTTAAAACACACGCTAAAAGTAGTGCGGAAACGTTGCAGAAAGAAGACTGGTTGGAAGCATACGGCCCATTGATAACAGAAACAGATTACAACATGCCACGACCTAACAAAGAAATCTGTGAACATGTACAGAACATAATACACATCATGTGATTGAAAAATGTCGTTCGTTGGACATTTGTCTAGAAGGGATGGTGACAGACAGCCGAAACAAATCTTTAGTAAAATTATGAACCAGAAAGGACAATCAGCATGATCTACATACAGACACTAAATTACCTCAAAGAAGAAAACATCAACATAATGGACACACATAGCAGGAATTTATTTAGGAACAAAATTCAAACAGTGATCTTCAGGGACAGCACTTCAATGTTTCGTGTCTCACAGTAGCCATTGAATGCCCGAATGACGTCTACGGCATATCGGCGGGCAATTATTCTGATGTGAACACCCTCTGCTGTAAGCAACAATGCACACGTCTCTAAATCTATACCCATACCTTGTAAATCAGTGTGAAGTGCAACTTAATGGCAGATTAAAACTGTGTGCCGGACCGAGACTCGAACTCAGGACCTTTGCTTTGCAAGTTTCACGGGAGAGGTTCTGTGAAGTTTGGAAGGTAGGAGATGAAGTACTGGCAGAATTGATGCTGTGAGGAGAGGTCGTCGAGTATGCTTGGTTAGGTTAATCGGTAGGACACTTGCCTGTGAAAGGCAAATGTCCCGAGTTCGAGTCTCAGTCCAGCACACAATTTTAATCTGCCAGGAAGTTCCATCTCAATAAACACTCCGCTGCAGAGTGAAAATTTCGTTCAGTGTGGAGTGCGTGGCAGGGGGTGTGTCCCATTGTAGCAGCTATTAGGGTTTTCCCGTTCGATTTACGACGGAGCTCGGGAAAAAATTACTGTTTAAATGCCTCCAGTGTGCTGTGATTAATCTAGTCTCGTTCTCACGATACCAACGGAAGTGATATGAAGGGGGTTACAGTACATTTCTAGCGTCTTTATTTAAAGCTGGTTCTTGAACCTTTGTAGGTAAGCTTTCTGAGCATAGTTTACATCTATCTTCAAGAGTTTGCTATTTCTGTTTTTCGGCGCCTCTTTCACACTCTCCAAGCGATCAATCAAACCTATGACTATTCGGGTAGCCTTTCTCTGTTGTAGTTGTGGCCTTTTGAAGACTGGTTTGATGCAGCTCTTCATGCTACTCTATCCTGTGCTGGCTGCTTCATCTCCGAATAACTACTGCAACCTACATCCCTTTGAATCTGCTTACTGTACCCATTTCTTGCTCTCCCTCTGCGATTTTCACCCATCACAGATCCATCCAGTACTACACTAGTGATCACTTGATGCCTGAGAATTTGTCCTATCAATGATCCTACTCTTTAGTCTGGTCGTGCCACAAGTTTGTTGTCTCCCCAGCTCAGTTCAGTACCGCCTCAAATCGGCCAAAATTCTTTTGTATAAGGTTGTTGCAATTTTTTTTTTTTTTTTTTTTTTTTTTTAAATCCTCGTTCACAAAGAGCCAGTACTCTCTTGTACGCATACGTAGGCTGTCGCAGAAAATTTTCCAGAAAGGGTGTTAGCACATTGCGTAATATACGAGTGGGTTACTTTGCTCGTTTTCGGTTTATTTGCTCTGTAAGTAACGTAGAAACTGAAAATTAAAAAGAAATAAATGTTTCTGCATAGGTATTCGTGCACAATAGCCTGTTTTTCTCGCTGCGCCAAATGCAACCTGCGTAGCGTCATATATGCCCCTTCTCTCGCCCGTCCCGTGCCAAAGATGCTATTTTTTTTCGAAACGCTTGGCCATCTGGAGCTCCAACTTCTGTCATTTTCATTTTTGGCCAAGCCCTGTTTCCATTTTTTATATCTTCTGTATGTATCTTGTTGTTGTTGTGGTCTTCAGTCCGGAGACTGGTTTCACGCAGCTCTCCTTGCTACTCTATCCTGTGCAAGCTTCTTCATCTCCCAGTACCTACTGCAACCTACATCCTTCTGAATCTGCTTAGTGTATTCATTTCTTGGTCTCCCTCTACAATATTTACCCTCCACTCTGCCCTCCAATATTAAATTGGTGATTCCTTGATGCCTCAGAACATGTCCTACCAAGCGATCCCTTGTTCTAGTCAAGTTGTGCCACAATTATCTCTTCTCCACCTTCTCATTAGTTATGTGATCTACCCATCTAATCATCAGCATTCTTCCATACCACCACATTCCAAAAGCTCATATTCTCTTCTTGTCTAAACTATTTATCATCCATGTTTCACTTCCGTACATGGTTACACTCCATACAAATAATTTCAGAAATGACTCCCTGACACTTAAATCTATACTCGATGTTAACAAATTTTTCTTCTTCAGAAACGCTTTCCTTGCCATTGCCAGTCTACATTTTATATCCTCTCTACTTCGAGCATCACCAGTTATTTTGCTCCCCAAATAGCAAAACTCATTTACTACGTTAAGTGTCTAATCAAATTCCCTAAGCATCACCCGAGTTAACTCGACTACATTCCATTATCCTCGTTTTGCTTTTGTTGATGTTCATCTTATATCCTCCTTTCAAGACACTGTCCATTCCATTCAACTGCTCTTCCAAGTCCTTTGCTGTCTCTGACAGAATTACAATGTCATCGGCGAACCTCAAAGTTTTTATTTCTTCTCTATGGATTTTAACTCCTACTGCAAATTTTTATTTTGTTTCCTTTACTGCTTGCTCAATATACAGATTGAATAACATCGTGGATAGGCTACAACCATGTCACACTCCCTTCCCAACCACTGCTTCCCTTTCATGCCCCTCGACTCTTATAACTGCTATCTGGTTTCTGTACAAATGGTAAACAGTCTTTCGCTCCCTGTATTTTACCCCTGCCACCTTCAGTATTTGAAAGAGAGTATTCCAGTCAACATTGTCAAAAGCTTTCTCTAAGTCTACAAATGCTAGAAACGTAGGTTTGCATTTCTTTAATCTGTCTTCTAGGATAAGTTGTAGGGTCAGTATTATCTCACGTGTTCCAACATTTCTGCGGAATCCAAACTGATCTTCCCCAAGGTCAGCTTCTACCAGTTTTTCCATTCGTCTGTAAAGAATTCGTGTTAGTATTTTGCAGCCGTGACTTATTAAACTGATAGTTCGTTAATTTTCACACCTGTCAACATCTGCTTTCTTTGGGATTGGAATTATTATATTCTTCTTGAAGTCTGAGGGTATTTCGCCTGTCTCATACATCTTGCTCACCAGATGGTAGAGTTTTGTCAGGGCTTGCTCTACCAAGGCTATCAGTAGTCCTACTGGAATGTCGTCACTCCCGGGACCATGTTTCGACTTAGGTCTTTCAGTGCTCTGTCAAACTCTTCACGCAGTATCATATCTCCCATTTCATCTTCATCTACATTCTCTTCTATTTCCATAATATTGTCCTCAAGTACATCGCCCTTGTATAGACTCTCTATATAATCCTTCCACCTTTCTGCTGTCCCTTCTTTGCTTAGAACTGGGTTTCCATCTGAGCTCTTGATATTCATAAAAGTGGTTCTCTTTTCTCCAAAGATTTCTTTAATTTTGCTGTAGGCAGTATCTATCTTACCACTAGTGATATATGCCTCTACATCCTTACATTTGTCTTGTAGCCATTCCTGCTTAGCCATTTTGCACTTTCTGTCGATCTCATTTTTGAGACGTTTGTATTCCTTTTTGTCTGCTTCTATTACTGCATTTTTATATTTTCTCCTTTCATCAGTTAAATTCAATATCTCTTCTGTCACCCAAGGATGTCTACTAGCCCTCGTCTTTTTACCTACTTGATCCTCTGCTGCCTTGACTACTTCATCCCTCAAAGCTACCCATTCTTCTTCTACTGTATTTCTTGCCCCCATTCTTGTCAATCGCTCCCTAATGCTCTGTCTGAAACTCTGTACAACCTCTGGTACTGTCAGTTTACCCAGGTCCCATTTCCTTAAATTCCCACCTTTTTGCAGGTCCTTCAGTTTTAATCTGCAGTTCATAACCAATAGATTGTGGTCAGAGTCCACATCTTCCCCTGGAAATGTCTTACAATTTAAAACCTGGTTCCTAAATCTCTGTCTTACCATTACATAATCTATCTGAAACCTTCTAGTATCTCCAGGCCTCTTCCATGTTTACAACCTTCATTCATGATTCTTGAACCAAGTGTTAGCTATGATTAAGTTATGCTATGTGCAAAATTCTTCCAGGCGGCTTCCTCTTTCATTCCTTGCTCCCATTCCATATTCACCTACTACGTCTCCTTCTCTTCCTTTTCCTACTACCGAATTCCAGTCACCCATGACTATTAAATTTTCGTCTCCCTTCATTATCTGAATAATTTCTTTTATCTCATCATACATTTCATCAATCTCTTCGTCATCTGCGGAGCTAGTTGGCATATAAACTTGTACTACTGTGGTACGTGTGGGCTTCGTATGTATCTTGGCTACAATAATGCGTTCACTATGCTGTTTGTAGTAGTTTACCCGCATTCCTATTTTTTTATTCATTATTAAACCTACTTCTGCATTACCCGTGTTTGATTTTGTATTTATAACCCTATATTCAGCTGACCAAAAGTCTTGTTCCTCCCGTCACCGAACTTTACTGATTCCCACTATATCTAACTTTAATCTATCCATTTCCCTTTTTACATTTTCTAACCTACCTGCCCGATTAAGGGATCTGACATTCCACGCTCCGACCCGTAGAACGCCAGTTTTCTTTCTCCTGAAAAGAACTCCTCCTGACTAGTCCCCGCCCAGAGATTCGAATGGGGGACTATTTTACCTCCGGAATATTTTACTCAAGAGGACGCCATCATCATTTAACCATACATTAAAGCTGCATGTCTTAGGGAAAAATTACGGCTGTAGTTTCCCCTTGCAGTACCAGCACAGCAAGGCCGTTTTGGTTAGTGTTACAAGGCCAGATCAGTCAATCATCCAGACTGTTGCCCCTGCAACTACTGAAAAGGCTGCTGCCCCTCTTCAGGAACCACACGTTTGTCTGGCATCTTAACAGATACCCCTCAGTAGTGGTTGCACCTACTGTATGGCTATCTGTATCGCTGAAGCACGCAAGCCTTCCCACCAACAGCAAGGTCCATGGTTCATGGGGGGGCTGTATGTATCTATACTTTAATAAAACTGTAAAATCATCGGTCTGTCTGTTTGAACAAACCAACTACTAGACAAATATTCGTGGGGTTTTCAAAGATAACTTGAGCGTAGCTTGGCACAACACACAGGCCTTATTTCATGGAAATCGGATCACGGGAAAAAAACAGGATATTGTAATTTAAAATTTTATCGAAAACTGTCGTATCGGTCTGTTTATTTGAGTACTCAGATCTCCGAAACAACTACACGAATTTTCATCGGGTTTTTACAGGTAACTTGGGGGACGGGGGGAGGGGGGAAGGGAGGGGAGGGGAGGAACGTACAGGCTTTTATTACATCAAAATGAGGTCATTAGAAAAAGATAAGGTAAAATAACGCGACATAGGGAAATGTATTTACTCTATGAAAAATTGTTTACGCTTTGACGCTTGAACTATGTCATAGTTGTGAAAATGCTCATGAAATGTTCAAATGTGTGTGAAATCTTATGGGACTTAACTGCTAGGGTCATCAGTCCCTAAGCTTTCACACTACTTAACCGAAATTATCCTAAGGACAAACACCGACAACCATGCCCGAGGGAGGACTCGAACCTCCGGCGGGACCAGCCTCACAGTCCACCGCTAACAGGGACAATTTTACCAAGCAAGGCAACATTGCCACTTTTAATTGGGGCGCCAGTGCTTTCATTGCACAGGGCAAGCAATTAACAAAAAATTTGACACGCATTTTAGGTTTATTCATTGTTTCCTGGCCTCTTTTTCTTTCGGCTTGTGGAAAATGCATTTTGTGGTAGTCAAGAAGAGTGTTTCGACCTTCCCACTCATTCTAACAAAATGGAAACTATTTCTTTCGTTCTAAGCAGTATATAATTACTTTTCAGAATCACTTTTTGAAATCAAATTTTGGGATATATTGTGTAATACTATAACTTGGCATTGTTGCACAAGAAAGTTTCGTGAAAATGGGACAGCCTTGTCAATCTAGAATTTTGCCTTTTTCTTACCTCTTTCATACTTTTTTTAACTGACAAGTTTGGCTCTCTGTACTGGTCATTAAAATACCAAGGCTCATTAGAACCAAACTGGGAGCGTGCAGATCTCAAAATTCAGCCATTTGAGATGCTGTGCAGTTGGAGCGATATGAGACCCCTGATACGTCTAGATACGACTCTGATCGATGACACGTACGTAAGCATCCTGTCTGATCACCTGCATCCATTCATGTCTATTGTGCATCCCGACGACCTGGGCAATTCCAGCTGGACCATGCGATACCCCACACGTCCAGAATTGTTACAGAATGGCTCCAGGAACACACTTCTGAGTCTAACACTTCCGATGGCTACCAAACTCCCTAGACATGAACATTATTGAGCATAACCGGGATGCCTTGTAACGTGCTGTTCAGAAGAGATCTCCACCTTTTCGTACTCTGTAAGTAGGCTGTTTATGTTTTCTTATTGGCAACGTTACGTAGCGCTCTGTATGAAAATCACTGGCTGTGCTGTGTGCAGTCTGTGGCTAGTTTGCATTGTTGTCTGCCATTGTAGTGTTGGGCAGCGGCAGCTGGATGTTAACAGCGCGTAGCGTTGCACAGTTGGAGGTGAGCCGCCAGCAGTGGTGGATGTGGGGAGAGAGATGGCGGAGTTTTGAAATTTTTTATACTGGATATTATGAACTGCTATATATATATTATGACTATTAAGGTAAATACAGTGTTTGTTCTCTATTAAAATCTTTCATTTGCTAACTATCCCTATCAGTAGTTAGTGACTTCCGTAGTTTGAATCTTTTATTTAGCTGGCAGTAGTGGCGCTCGCTGTATTGCAGTAGTCCGAGTAACGAAGATTTTTGGTGAGGTAAGTGATTTGTGAAAGGTACAGGTTAATGTTAGTCAGGGCCATTCATTTGTAGGGATTTCTGAAAGTCAGATTGCGTTGCGCTAAAAAATATTGTGTGTCAGTTTAAGCACAGTCTTGTATAAAAGTTCAAAAGGGGACGTTTCAACTCTAACGGATTTATGGACAGCCCTGTAGGATTCATCGTGTCAGTTCCCTCCAACTTCAGACGTTAGTCGAGTCCATGCCACGTTGTGTTGCGGCAGTTCTGCGTGTTCGCGGGGGCCCTACATGATATTAGGCAGGTGTACCAGTTTCTTTGGCTCTTCAGTGTATAAATCTGGATGAGAGCGGTGACGAACAGTAGGCACTGCACACTGAAAAGAGGCTCTGTATCTTGTCTTCAGACTGAACGTCGTACACAAACCGCATCGTCCGTTCACGGTTACGGACTCTGCACTCTACAGAACTCCACTGAGGATGCAGGTCTACACAGAACTCCACTGAGGATGCAGGTCTACTGTTACCTCCATTATAAAGCGATTGCCTGTGCTCTAGAGAGTAATGAGAAAGAGGCTTCTCATTTTAAAAACCGACAAACTATGTATCTAGCGAGGATGGTGCAAAACAACTTCGATTCCATCAGGAACCCTTGTGCACAGCGACCGTAGATTGTAAGGAAGAAGAGGGACACAGCAGTCAGTCACAATCCCACTAGCTTTTATTATGCTTGCAAATCTAGATTTCAGCTACACTACTGGCCATGAAAATTGCTACACCACGAAGATGACGTGCTACAGACGCGAACTTTAACCGACAGGAAGAAGATGCTGTGATATGCAAATGATTAGCTTTTCAGAGCATTCACACAAGGTTGGCGCCGGTGGCGACACCTACAATGTGCTGACACAAGGGAAGTTTCCAACTGATTTCTCATACACAAACAGCAGTTGACCGGCGTTGCCTGGTAAACCGTTGTGATGCCTCGTGTAAGGGGGAGAAATGCGTACCATCACGTTTCCCACTTTGATAAAGGTCGGATTGTAGCCTATCGCGATTGCGGTTTATCGTAACGCGACATAGCTGCTCGCGTTGGTCGTGATCCAATGACTGACAGACAGGAGCGCCTGCGATGGTGTTCTCAGCGACGAAACTGGGTGCAAGAATGGCAAAACGTCATTTTTTCGGATGAATCCGCGTTCTGTTTACAGCATCATGATGGTCGCATCCGTGTTTGGCGACATCGCGGTGAACGCACATTGGAAGCGTGTATTCGTCATCCCCATACTGGCGTATCATCCGGCGTGATGGTATGGGGTGCCATTGGTCACCTCTTGTTCGAATTGACGGCACTTTGAACAGTGGACGTTACATTTCAGATGTGTTACGACCCGTGGCTCTACCCTTCATTCGATCCCTGCGAAACCCAACATTTCAGCAGGATAATTCACGACTGCATGTTACAGGTCCTGTACGGGCCTTTCTGGATACAGAAAATGTTCGACTGCTGCCCTGGCCAGCACATTCTCCAGATCTCTCACCAATTGAAAACGTCTAATCAATTGTGGCCGAGCAACTGGCTCGTCACAATACGCCAATCACTACTCTTGATGAACTGTGGTATCGTGTTGAAGCTGCATGGGCAGCTGTACCTGTACACGCCATCGAAGCTCTGTTTGACTCAATGCCCAGGCGTATCAAGGCCGTTATTACGGCCAGAGGTGGTTGTTCTGTGTACTGATTTCTCAGGATCTATGCACCCAAATTGCGTGGAAATGTCAATTCTAGTGTAATATATTTGTCCAATGAATACCCGTTTATCACCTTTTTTTTGTGTAGCAATGTTAATGGCCAGTAGTGTATAAACAGTCGTCTTCAGTGCATTTTCCTTACAATTCAACATGCCCTCCCGAGTTCATGTCACCATATGTACTTACACGTGTACAGGCAGTGGCCTATACACCTGTAAGAAAATGACTGTACTTTTCCATTAGAACATGCTGGAAAAACTTTAACTGTATTTATCGTAGTTTCCACTTCTACACAATCTAATTGCCACGACTGGTCCTGGCTGACTTACAAATAATTTGCGAAAGTGTTTTGTAAACTGGTACTGTTAGCTTTATTGTTGCGCCATGTCCTGACTACATTACTGACATTATAAAATGCAGCCCTGTCTTTGTACGATTTTAACTTTTTGGGAACAGACTCTGAAATTGTTTCCAGTACAGAGGACAGTGAGTAATTTTTTGTCACTACCAACCAGATCATGTTCACCAGCGTACCGTTATAACGTTGCGTCTTCTTTTGCGCATGATGTTATCAATTGGGTCAAAGCGACTGCTGTTTGTACATATATATTCCAGTAGCCCCTTCCCCCCTTCCTAACAACGATTCCTTAAGGAATCGAACTCCAATGCATGAAATGTATCTCACTGTTCATGGCGCCATGTCTCCTGAATTATGCATTGTACGGCGATATAATTTTGCAGCTACATTCAGTGGTATAGGTGGATACTGTCTGCAAAATGTGTTTCGAATAGAGTTAGTAGTAAAGAAGTAATAAATAAAAACGTCGTACCTGAGGCTGAAGTTTTACAGCATCACCAGAAAAAACATAGTCACCGATAATCTCTTTTCCCATTCATCATTTGCTAGTTAGTATCGGCGATAAAAAGTTTGTAAAAGTTTTGAACTTACGTGTAAAGTTTGTTGGATGTAGATAAGCACCCTGGTTCTCAAACATTGGATGAATGTAGTCTGGGTAATTTGCGCGCCATGGTTTACACTGTTTCATGAGATACGCACACTTAACGTTAATACTAGGCCTAATGTACTGAACCGGTAACGTAAGATTATACTTCTTGATGTGTAGATTATGATAACACTTCAAATTTTTAAATTCGGCCAATAATTGATCGGAACACTGAAAATGAAATTATTTTTGCCCCTCCAAACTATTACATAGGCGCCGGCCGGGTTGGCCAAGCGGTTCTAGGCGCTACAGTCTGGAACCGCGCGACCGCTACGGTCGCAGGTTCGAATCCTGCCTCGGGCATGGATGTGTGTGATGTCCTTAGGTTAGTTAGGTTCAAGTAGTTCTAAGTTCTAGGGAACTGATGACCTCAGAAGTTAAGTCTCATAGTGCTCAGAGCCATTTTATTACATAGGCAACCTGCAACTGAGATCGTTTCCCTGTGTGTCCGATTTAGCCGTTTAGAAATACAGATAAAAAAAGTATTTGCTCACTCGTAATTCTGTCGGACAAGATGATGCTTTGGAACTTCCTGGCCGGTTAAAACTTTGCGAGTCGAATCTGAGAAGGTAGGAGATGACATGATGGCAGAAGCGAAGCTGTGAAGACGAGTCGTGAACCGTACTTGGAGAGCTTAATCGGTGGAGCGCTTGTCCGCCAAAGATTTAGGTCTCAGGTTTTCGTCCGTTACGGCTCATATTTCTTATCTGACAGGAACTCTGAAAATAGTTACTTTGCTGGAAGTGATATGATGAGCTGCTCCGTGGAGTTTGTGAGGTAATGTGTGCTGGGAACTAGGAGCGGTTACAATATCGTTAACTGTCGTTATTCTAGTTGACAGCCAGAACAGTCTTGTCCAAAACTGAAGCGCAGCTGTTCGTCATTTGGCAGTCAGTTTGAAGTAGGTACGTGCATACATGCACGACTGCTTCGTGAAGGTTTCCTTAGCACAGTTGTAACTAGTGGAAGGGATGTCTACATTATTCCGACATCATTAAAACTCACAATAACAGATCGCCAGGTAAGGTAACGCAGGGTTTGTTCTTTAGAATTTTGACCTCACATCGTCGAGCGTCACCAGTGATTGGTAAGTCTCTAGTTAACCACTGAGTCAACATGGTTTCGTTTTGTGTTATGTTGACAGGAAGACATATTAGCGACTTCCAATCAGCGGCATGAAAAAGGAATATCAGAAGAAAATAATCTGTGGAACGTGCGAGTGACGGTAAAGACCAGATAAGATAAGAGACCTCACGGAGCGTGTGAAGCTACTTTATCTGTGGTCTTAAGTGACAACCACAGTGGCAGAAATTAGAGAATAAGATTTCCACCACGTAAACGCTAGAAAAAGCAGCATCAAATCGGAATTAGGATGTCTGAGCCGCCTTTCGCATGCTATAAAATTATCCTTTCGTGATCTTTTATACTCCAAGATGTGACGTCTCGTGTAACACAAGTGTCTCAGTTTCGCTTTTCTTTTTTCATCTCCCTGCTGCTGTTGTAGTGGGGCATGTTCTGCCTCAGAATAGGTCTTGTACCGGCAGTTCCACATGAAAGTGTAAACCGTTATCTGTACGAAATAAAAGACGACATCGTAAATATATGTCTACATGAAAATACATATTATTATTAATTGCACAATTACCTAATAGTTCAACCAATCACCGCCATTATTGATTATAGCTTGGCACCTTTCTGGTATGCTTTTCACAGGATTTTCTGGATATTCTCTCAGTTACGATCTCTATATCGTCCTGAATTTATGTGGCAGCTGCTTCATAGTATATATTGGCTTTCCTTTAAGCTTCGTCTCAACATACAACAAAACATTTTCGTTCGCATTTCCATCCGGATACCCTGCAGGCGAATCCATCGTGGACACCCCATTGTCTTGTTTCCACGCTGTATAGACACGGCTGCGATTTTTCGGACCATTATCCTCTTGAAACACCCAGTTTGCCTCGTTCGAGTCAATATAAATATCGCACATATTTCAGAGTTTAAATTGGCTGTGAACAAGTGCGAATAGCCAAAACTGGAACCGACAAAACAAAACATTCCTCACAAACAAATAAAGAAAAGATGTTATGTGGACATGTGTCCGGAAACGCTTAATTTCCATGTTAGAGCTCATTTTAGTTTTGTCAGTATGTACTGTACTTCCTCGATTCACCGCCATGATTTCAAACGGGATACTCTACCCGTGTTGCTAGAACATGTGCCTTTACAAGTACGACACAACATGTGGTTCATGCACGATGGGGCTCCTGCACGTTTCAGTCGAAGTGTTCGTACGCTTCTCAACAACAGATTCGGTGACCGATGGATTGGTAGAGGCGGACCAATTCCATGGCCTCCACGCTCTCCTGACCTCAACCCTCTTGACTTTCATTTATGAGGGCATTTGAAAGCTCTTGTCTACGCAACCCCGGTACCAAATGTAGAGACTCTTCGTCCTCGTATTGTGGACGGCTGTGGTAGAATACGCCATTCTCCAGGGCTGCACCAGCGCATCAGGGATTCCATGCGACGGAGGGTGGATGCATGTATCCTCGCTAATGGAGGACATTTTGAACATTTCCTGTAACAAAGTGTTTGAGGTCACGCTGGTACGTTCTGTTGCTCTGTTTCCATTCCATGATTAATGTGATTTGAAGAGAAGTAATAAAATGAGCTCTAACATGGAAAGTAAGCATTTCCGGACACATGTCCACATAACATATTGAATTTCTGAATTTCTCAGTAGAACGAATTGATATATATATACAATTCTGCAAAATTTCGGTGCAGTAATGTGTTCATTGTAAATAAGTGTGTATGTGCGTTTGTGTGTGTGTGTGTGTGTGTGTGTGTGTGTGTGTGTGTGTGTGTGTGTGTGTGTGAGAGAGAGAGTGTGTGTGTAAGTACAATCTAACTTCTGCACCATTTCAGTACAGTTATGTGTTCATTGTAAATATTTTAGTAGTTGTATTACACGTTTATTACCTTATAAATAAATAAAAAACTTTTTTATTTTAAATTCAGTGCATTAGTATTTGCAAAATGATTCTTTCATATAGTGTTCATTAAAAACTGACGATCATTCCACTTGGGACCTGTGGAATGGTACATTAGCTTATTTGTTTGAGTTGTAAATATTTGTCATGTATTGTTGTTTTTCTGACATGTTCTACATCCTGGAGGACCTCCTCACTACGGATCAATTGGAATGGAAGTAAATCTAATCTAATCTAATCCAACCAGAGATGTCGCTGCGAATGTTACATTTAAAATTATGGCGTACGCACTCTTGTGGATCTGACTGTGTGTTAGGAGTTGCGTGATTGGCAGCGGTAAGCAGCGTGCCCGTCAAGCATGAATCCTTCGCTCCCACAATAATATTTTAAATACAGAGTCGGGTGAAGGTTTCTACCCAGATATTCGTCTAGATACCTCTGCAGGGAACGAGGAATTCCGACAACAAAATCCCAACGTACACTATACACACTCGCTGATGTGTTTATTCTTAAGGAACTGTTCCTCTGTAAATCAAAAAATTCACAGCACTACCATAATACATTATACGCATAACACCAGGAGAAAAGTATGCAGTTCTCTCTCTCCATAGATTAAATTTGCTGTAAATGAATCTTAAAAATTCAAGTAGTTGCTTAAGGGGGGGTTTACTACTATCCTTTGGTTCAAAAAATCGACTTTTTTTAAATTGCATTTTTGGATCAATAAAAGTGATTAGAATCCACCCCTGAAACGGTTTTTCCGAATACGGAACGGAAATGTTTGTTATTCGCGGTTGAACAAAAAAACGTACCTGCCTGAAATCGACCTTTTTCACACACCAGTTAGTTTCTTTCGGAGGACAAGTTATTGTACCGCCGCTTAGGAGGAAACATAACAAAATTCAAATGAAAGTTTGAACGTGTGTGATTGGACGTTTTCCCCCAAGCATTTGCATTCTGGTGCGAAGACTGTGGAGATGCGACTTTCATGGCAGTGTACAGCTTTAACGTAAGGTATTCAGCAATTCTGAAGACCGTGACAACGATGGACGTCACCCTGGGACTCTGTTCGACGCAGTTCGCCAAGTATTCGGACGACCACCGGATTCAAGCGGCCGAAAACCGCTTGTCATCGGCCGTACGAGAGGCTCTGGAGCAGCGCAGGATGGCCCAGATCGAGCAGAACGCCCTCTATGAGGAAGAGGAAGGACTAGTTTATGGACCTAGAATAGCAGATTGAATGTACGTTGCATAAATCGCATTTATATGTAGTCAGAACGTCAAACGCGTTTTTCTCGAAATGACGTTTTTTTTATCGCGCGTTTTAGTAACTTCAAATCTACTGAACCGATTGCCATGATGCTTTGTTTCCAACGAAGCAAACTAAATTGTCTAGGAGTTGTACCACTTTTATTCCGATCCATCAACTATAAATATTTTTACTAGGCCGACGAAGTCGTAAATCAATGAAAAAAATCCTATTTTTTCAAATGGCCGCCATTTTGTTTCCTATGGTCCAAATAACTTAAGCGCGGTACAGCTCCTAAAGAATCGTATACTTCGCTAACGTCAACTCAATTTTGATTTCAGACGAGCCGGCTGACATACCGCGCGTGGAGGTCTACATCGAAATTTTGTTTCGTTCCGACGGCACTTCAGCCTTTGCTCTTCGACATTTCCGATCGAAAAAAATCCAGTTTGTAGAGGAAATATCAATAAACATTTAGACGAAATTTGACATTGATATCTATAGCGCATCCCGAGAAAAAGAACATGATTTTTTCGGGCCAAAGATAGTAAACCTCCTCTTAAGTCATTCTAATACAGAATACTGTATACGAATGTCTAAATCAACAATAATACTTTCTCTACATTGAGATAAATCTGCGATTATGCTCCACCTAAAATAACGCAACTCTCATAACTCTCATGAACTTCGATTTCCCATGGGCGTGTTAACTATTGACTGCTTGGTGGCAGCATATTTTTGATTGTAACTCACGATTTTTAATGTGTACGTAATCTAATGGTAATCGGTAACGATCTGTTAACCATCAGTAAAAAATTATGGACTTTTTTTTATTTTGTGAAGTTTTCACTCTTAAATATCCGTTAATCTATTTCATTTACTCACATTGCATTCATTATTTTACTAACATTTTGATGCTAATCTTCGCCAAATTATTATACTGTGCTACTTTGTGACAATCTATCTAATAATCTTTGTAAAATGTTTTGTGTTTCCAGTTTTGACTCGTCCTATATCAAGCAACTTACTTACTGATTGTAGCGCAAAACCCAATTTACTACTTGAATAAAAACACACAATGTGAATGTTTTTTTCGTCCCGTATAGATGCGTTCACAGAATGCCTTTTTCTATTTAACTGTGAAAATGCGCTTCTTGCATCCAACAGCGTATTTGCGTAGGCCTGTTTTGTCGAAAATAGGTGACAATGGAAGTGGTGAATAGTCAAGTTATTGAAAAGTTGTTCTACCTACTGTCTGGATGTTTAAAATTTCAAAATCACATGTGAGGTAATAGGTTATTGTATCATTTTTGGATATTTCAAAATACTGTCGCTAAAAGAACTTCTTTACAAAAGAAATAAAATGAAATTTAACTAAACCACATTGTCAGTACTTCATGTATTTTGCTGGCTCAAGAACCGATTTATTTTCAAACTTGGAATGTGAATAATCAGTTTTCTGGTAATCGAAGCATTATTGCCAGCCCCATCCTCTGTAGAAATTGCATTATGAATTACTCATAATGTCATCATCCTTACAGGTACGAGCTATCACTCTTCCGAGTAGAATACCAAAACAACCATCTTGCTGAAAGTTTGACGCTCCTGCATTCACGAATCAAACATGGTTTACAAAGTCTTGTGCAAAAACACATTTTTATTTTCTTTTTGTTTACCCGTACATATTTCAAAACCTATGTCTCTTATTGTTTGAGTTTCACTTTTCGTTCATTACCGAGAGGCCGATTCGTGCACAAAATCCTGCTCAGGCAGCAATTTCGCAGCTGTGGACGGCTATAGAGGCTACAGTAAGCCGCGCAGAAGGAGATCCAACACGATATTAGGTGATGTCCCATGACATTTGTCATTTCAGTGCGTACGCTGGTCAACAGATATATTCCGTCTTAGTAGTTTTCCGAAAGACTTCGACAGTGTACCACATCGCGTATGCCAACCAAGATGTAATAGTGCGACGAATGTTTGACTAACACGACACAGTACCTTATACTGGACAGCGAATATTTGAATATTCCACAGAAACGAAGGTACCGTCGGGTATTCGCCGGAAAGTATCGTCATTGGACGATTGTATTGAACTACACGAAGACTTGGGCAAATTTCAACGTGGGGTGACGAATGGCAAAAAAAAAAAAAAAAATGGTTCAAATGGCTCTGAGCACTATGCGACTCAACTGCTGAGGTCATCAGTCGCCTAGAACTTGGAACTAATTAAACCTAACTAACCTAAGGACGTCACACACATCCATGCCCGAGGCAGGATTCGAACCTGCGCCCGCAGCGGTCGCTCGGCTCCAGACTGTAGCGCCCATAACCGCACGGCCACTCCGGCCGGCGACGAATGGCAGTTCTCCGTAAATGTCGATAACCGTTTCGTACCTGATAACAAGATTAGTGGTGAACATCTTCATCTAAGAGAAGACCAGTTGCGGATACAGAAAAACCTCAAGGAGGGGACGCTAAAGATATCTTGAGCCACTTTTACTTTTACGGTAATAAAAAAATAATCAAGTCACATGCAAAATTTAAGAAAGTTTTATTTAAACTGACTATACAAAAGAAAAGTTTGGAGTAGGTATTAAAATCCATGGAGAAGAAATAAACACTTTGAGGTTCGCCGATGACATTGTAATTCTGTCAGAGACAGCAAAGGACTTGGAAGAGCAGTTGAAAGGAGGGTATAAGATGAATATCAACAAAAGCAAAACAAGGATAATGGAATGTAGTCGAATTAAGTCGGGTGATGCTGAGGGAATTAGATTAGGAAATGAGACACTTAAAGTAGTAAAGGAAATTTGCTATTTGGGGAGCAAAGTAGAGAGGATATAAAACGTAGACTGGCAATGGCAAGGAAAGCGTTTCTGAAGAAGAGAAATTTGTTAACATCGAGTATAGATTTAAGAGTCAGGAAGTCGTTTCTGAAAGTATTTGAACGGTGTGTAGCCATGTATGGAAGTGAAACATGGACGATAAATAGTTTGGACAAGAAGAAAATAGAAGCTATTGAAATGTGGTGCTACAGAAGAATGCTGAAGATTAGATGGGTAGATCACATAACTAATGAGGAGGTATTGAATAAAATTGGGGAGAAGAGGAGTTTGTAGCACAACTTTACCAGAAGAAGGGATCGGTTGGTAGGACATGTTCTGAGGCATGAAGGGATCACCAATTTACTACTGGAGGGCAGCGTGGAGGGTAAAAATCGTAGAGGGAGACCAAGAGATGAATACACTAAGCAGATTCAGAAGGATGTAGGCTGCAGTAGGTACTGGGAGATGAAGAAGCTTGCGCAGGATAGAGTAGCATGGAGAGCTGCATCAAACCAGTCTCAGGACTGAAGACCACAACAACAACAACATACGCATATACAAGACAATGCCATCTTATGCTATAAAAAAGTTCCAACTGTAGTTCTCTTCCTTAAATGATGAATTCTGTGCGCCTATTCTTCCTGGCAACTTGGTTGATTACATCGTCAATAGGACAATCAGGCAATTTATGTGTGTGGAAATTTTATTGTCGATTCCGCTCCTTTTTAGTGCACCCGATAGAGAGCCTATGTAGTAACAATGCGTTTTGAGAAATCTTTTCGAAAGTCACTATTACCGGAGATACACGCATCAGTAGTTTCCCATACCTAACTCGTAATTATTGTTACGTTACTAATATTGATACGAGTCTCGTACAATATTTTTACTGAGAAATTACTATGAATTACTATTATTAATACTTCGCAAACAACTGATCACTCTCACTCTTGACTAATCTTCACACTTGCACTTGCTACAACTAGGAGTTTTTACATTCTTCAGTCTTAATATTCCTGCCTCTGAATGTAAACTAGCTTCCTATTCGGCGAAAAGTCCGTTTTTATTACGCTACGCATCGAAGGTTCTCTGTACAAGGCAACAGTAGAATATTCGCGACTTTTCTCGACCAAATGCCAGAGTAACGTTTCGAGATCACTAGAATGGCCCCGACTTCTCTCGTAGGTATGTGTCAGCTACCTATGTGCCAGACAGAAACGTTTAAAATGCGATGACGCGGATGCGCGTACTACATAGGAAAGTACAACTTCTCGATAACTTGATTCAGTCGAGTCGACTGACGAAAGAAACGAACGAATTGGAAATTTGTGGTAAGGACTATGGGACCAAACTGCTAATATCATCAGCGGTCAGGACAACACACACACCCATGCGCGAATGCGCGAGGGAGGACTCGAACCTCCGTCGGTAGGGGGGGGGGGGCACTCCCCTCTTATGTATCCGCCACTGGGGAAGTCTCTAAAATGCCACGCTACAAGATCTAAATGTTATAAGTGACACAACAACTTATTGTGCCCCAGAGAATTGATGGTTATCCACTTCGGATTTGTTGTGGGCAGATTACTTTGGTAAACCCAACAATCATAATTAATACGGCACTTACTAAAGATATAGAACTGTCTCGCCAAGATCAGTCATGTGCTGCTACATTCGTCTAAACGAGAGGTTGTGTGGAATCGTGGGAAATCACTTCAGAAAGTGTATGAGAATTTTATAATGAATAAAGAAACTCTATACACTAGATTCTGGGGGGGGGGGGGGGGGGCGACTGCCCCCTCTTGGCCCATCCTTTCCGAACACCTATGCATTTCCAGTAATGTATCAAAACGTTGGGGCATCAACGCATACAAAGTTATGATACTCTCTTTTTTCCTCCAACCACAGATCTCTCAAAAACCTAATCCATGACACTCAGCATACCACTTTTTCGTTCACGTTCTTTTTCTGTTTACGACTAGGTGCAGCACGAGCGTCTTGATAATTCAAGATTCCAAACCAGAGCCGGCCAGAGTGGCCGAGCGGTTCTAGGCGCTACAGTCTGCAACCGCGCGACCGCTACGGTCGCAGGTTCGAATCCTGCCTCGGGCATGGATGTGTGTGATGTCCTTAGGTTAGTTAGGTTTAATTAGTTCTAAGTACTAGGGGACTTGTGACCTCAGAAGTTAAGTCCCATAGTGCTCAGAGCCATTTGAACCATTCCAAACCAGAGTAAATATTGCACATATTACTGTACATTTTTATTGAGCTGTGTCTAGCGAGAACTTCAACATCTACATCTACATTTATACTCCGGAAGCCACCCAACTGTGTGTGGCGGAGGGCACTTTACGTGCCACTGTCATTACCTCCCTTTCCTTTTCCAGTCGCGTATGGTTCGCGGGAAGAACGACTGTCGGAAAGCCTCCGTGCGCGCTCGAATCTCTCTAATTTTACATTCGTGATCTCCTCGGGAGGTATAAGTAGGGGGAAGCAATATATTCGATACCTCATCCAGAAACGCACCCTCTCGAAACCTGGACAGCAAGCTACACCGCGATGCAGAGTGCCTCTCTTGCAGAGTCACACTTGACCTCTTAGCCACAAATAATCCTGTGCATCACGACGGATACCGGGATTAGTGAACACACAGTCGTAGCGAGGCTCAATTCCGTAACAAAGAAATTCAACAAAACAAAACGCGAAATGTATCTATTTATAAAAGCAACTAAAAATTCGGTTGACGTCTTTCTAAGAGACAGTCTCTAATCCTTCCAAACTTTGTAAGTGAAGACCATATGTGGCGTAAGATCAAAGAAATAGTATCAACAGCACTCGAGAGATTCATACCAAATAAATTAATAAGAGACGGAACTGATCCCCCATTGTACACAAAACACGACAGAAAGCTGCTGCAGGAGCACCGAAAAAGGCAAGAATAATTTAGACGAACGCAAAATCTACAAGATGGGCGAAGTTTTACTGAGGCTCGAAATTTGGTGCGGATTTTAATGCGAAATGCATTTAATAGTTTCCACAACGAAACTCTCTCTAGAAATGTGGCGGAAAATCCAAAGAGATTCTGGTTCTATGTTAAGTAAACCAGCGGAAAGGCTCAGTAAGCGATGAGGAGGAGGGGGAGGAGGGGGAGACAAGAGACCCAAACCTTCGGAGCAGGTAAAATCGTGGCAAATGTCCGGCGTGGCAAATGTCCGCATACCCGTGCGCACACTGGAACCTACGAACATTCAGCTACATTCTGCGCATTTCTATAGTCGTCTATGCTGTTCTCTAGCCTTTGTGGCGACCCCGCGCGTTAGAGGGCGGGACGAAATAGCTCCGTTGTTTACAGTAAATTTGCGCTGCGAGGTATAACGGATGCCGCAGTGATAGCTACAGGGGAGAATAAGACGAACAACGCATCATCCTGTACAGTGAGCGTCCTGATGGTAGAGCGAAATTTTTGGCGACGTCTCCTGTAACTGTAGTTGCACTGTCCGTCATGTTTTCCCCAAAGTATGGGAGATTCATACTTGTTTACATATGAGGCAAGATGCGAGTGGAGAATTCTTATTAAATGTATCGAAGAATCCGTCGTAAATAAGGGTGGTTGGAACTGCGCTAACCATTGCAGAAATCGTTTTCACATGAAACTTTTATCCATTATGGTTCAAATGGCTCTGAGCGCTATGGGACTCAACTGCTGTGGTCATAAGTCCCCTAGAACTTAGAACTACTTAAACCTAACTAACCTAAGGACATCACACACATCCATGCCCGAGGCAGGATTCGAACCTGCGACCGTAGTGGTCGTGCGGTTCCAGACTGTAGCGCCTTTAACCGCTCGACCACTACGGCTGGCTATCCATTATGGATGAGGAACACTGCGACTGAAATGAATGAAATTACTGCAACCAGGCGCCTTTTGTTTTGTTCTTCATTTTTTTATTATTATTATTCAATTACCGGTTTCGAGCCGCCCAGCGATTCATCATCAGATGGTACATTTATTAATTGTCTGCAGCACCGTGGGGTCGTGTAGCGTATTTAATATCCGTCGGTTGGGTGTTGGTGTACACTGTATTCTGCTGAAAACATTGTTTAGTGTAGTGCAATGCTATCAACGACACAGGATAGAATAGAGAGCTTCAAACTGAAGGCAACAGTAATACCTTTCTGGCGCTAAAGATAACAAATTAACAATGCCGTTGCACAATAATTTATTGGAACATAGTTTTGCAATACGATGAAGTCCAATACAGAACCTAGACAAATAGAGATGGCCAGTCCTTTTTTTCTGTAACAGGAAAGAAAGAACTAACATCTGAGTAGTGACACAAAACCAGCGAAATGCCCTTGGGTTTATCTCTTCAATGCTTTAAGCCTAGTTCATTCCAGATGTCGAATGCAAATTGCTGAGATGCCAAGAAGAGGCAGACACAAAATGCACGGTACTTTTGAACGGAACCTGTCTATAATTGTAATGTAATGACATTCGAAAGCTGCATGGCGCTTCCGAGCAAACCGTACGTCGCGCCATCGTGAAGTGAGTTCGAATGGTCAGCCATGTTTTCTCTGAGGATTCGGCAATGTTTACTTTGCGGGTGGTTAACCTACTCAAGCAACTTTTCCCAGAATTTCTTATAAAATATTTGACTTTGCATGTATGAAGTGTACCGGACAGTAATTAATGTGAATGGAGATGTTTAGTATGCCCTTTTCATGTAACAGAAAAATTAAAATCTAATATTACACGGATATAGAAGTGTGGGTTCAGAACTTTGATGGCTTGTTATTAGTTTTTGCCCGTATAGGTTGGGGTAAAATACAGGGAGCGAAAGGCTATTTGCAATTTGTACAGAAACCAGATGGCAGTTATAAGAGTCGAGGGACATGAAAGGGAAGCAGTGGTTGGGAAGGGAGTGAGACAGGGTTGTAGCCTCTCCCCGATGTTATTCAATCTGTATATTGAGCAGACAGTAAAGGAAACAAAAGAAAAATTCGGAGTAGGTATTAAAATCCATGGAGAAGAAACACAAACTTTGAGGTTCGCCAATGACATTGTAATTGTGTCAGAGACAGCAAAGGACTTGGATGAGCAGTTGAATGAAATAGACAGTGTCTTGAAAGGAGGATATAAGATGAACATCAACAAAAGCAAAACGAGGATAATGGAATGTAGTCGAATTAAGTCGGGTGATGCTGAGGGAATTAGGTTCGGAAATGAGACACTTAAAGTAGTAGATGCGTTTTGTTATTTGGGGAGCAAAATAACTGATGATGGTCGAAGTAGAGAGTATATAAAATGTAGACTGGCAATGGCAAGGAAAGCGTTTCTGAAGAAGAGAAATTTGTTAACATCGAGTATAGATTTAAGTGTCAGGAAGTCGTTTCTGAAAGTATTTGTACGGTGTGTAGCCTTGTATGGAAGTGAAACATGGATGATAAATAGTTTGGACAAGAAGAAAATAGAAACTATTGAAATGTGGTGCTACAGAAGAATGCTGAAGATTAGATGGGTAGATCACATAACTAATGAGGAGGTATTGAATAGAATTGGGGAGAAGAGGAGTTTGTGGCACAACTTGACTAGAAGAAGGGATCGGTTGGTAGGACATGTTCTGAGGCATCGAGGGATCACCAATTTAGTATTGGAGGGCAGCGTGGAGGGTAAAAATCGTAGAGGGAGACCAAGGCATGAATTCGGAAGGATGTAGGCTGCAGTACGTACTGGGAGATGAAGCAGCTTGTACAGGGTAGAGTAGCATGGAGAGCTGCATCAAACCAGTCTCAGGACTGAAGACCACAACAACAACAACAGGTTCGTTTGTTGTGGTTGGTTTTGGGGGAGGGACCAAACAGCGAGAATATTTATTGTGATGTATTTATCTGTTATTATCATGAACAAACGTACACAAACTGGATAATACATAACATTGTTTCTCATGTAGGTACTGTAGGAGCAGTGATAATTAAGATATTTTTACAGCGGATTGGTCATTGTCATACCTGCAACACGTAACACAATCTTCAAAGAATAAAATTTTGACCACAACTCAACAAGCAGCCAGTTTTGTGTCTCATTTTTCTGTTTATGATAATAACATTTAATAACAACGTGAATTCCAGGTAGGGGTGGGGAGGTACTCAGATTTACATGCTGGGCAAGAACTAATTTAATCTAATGAAAAAAAATAACAAAATGTTAGTTTTGAGTAGTAGGACGTTATTAACATACTTGTAAGCTTTAGTTCATGCATGGTGCAGTTCAACGGACTTCACATTGCCACGTTTCTTCAAATACTTACTTATGGTCAAAAAATAAACACCACTTTTGTAAGCGTTTCTACGCGGGCAAAACCGAGCGAGATGGCGCAGTGGGATCACATTCGGGAGGACGACTGTTCAAAACCGCTTGCGGCCATTCTGATTTAGGTTTTCCGCGATTTCCCCAGATCGCTTCAGGAAAATGCCGGGATGTTTCCTTTGAAAGGGCAGGGCCGATTTCCCTCCCCATCCTTACCTAATCCGATGTGACCGATGACCTTGCTGTTTGCCTCCTTCCCCCAAACCGACCAAATCAAACCAACCTATACGGGCAAAAACTAATAATAGGCACAGGATGGTACTGCACAGAATCCGTCTTAGAAGACACCCCCGTACCGAGTTCTTACCTACTTTCTGGTGCGTGACCAGGGATGGGGGTGGCGTGACAGTGACCCAACTTCTGCGTAAATGAGATCTTGAGAGTTTCACGTAAATCAAAGCAGAATGGCAATGGCAGGTAGCGATATCAAGCGACATCAACAGTTTTCTGGTTCTAAACATCATGGGACTTAACATCTGAGGTCCTCAGTCCCCTAAACTTAGAATTACTTAAACCTAACTAACCTAAGGACATCACACACATCCATGCCCGAGGCAGGATTCGAACCTGCAACCGTAGCAGCCGTGTGGTTCTGGACTGAAGCGCCTAGAACCGCTCGGCCACCGAGGCTGGCTTAGTTATTTAATCTTGTCAACAATCTGTTTCCTGCAACTTGCAGCTAACTGTTCAGAACTTCATTCGAGATTTCTGAAGATTTTGTGGCGATGCTACTAAGCCACTTTTTTCCCAAATCTCCGTTTAACACCTGCAACTAAGAAACAATTTTGTTTCTTTGCACCGGTACTCTTTTCCTCAAATTTATTTATTATCGTTCTCCACCATTTGTTCTGTACGTCAGTGCCATTAAGTTATGTCCCATTAAAATAATTTTCTTCCATATTCGTTTCAGCATTTTTTCTGTCCTGTAAAATTTGTAATGCCAACGTTTTAGGCTTCATCGCACTTAAAAATTAAAACTAGTTAATTGTGTTAAGAGTAACATGAAATAGTAATAAATGGCTATAAGACCCACATATACGGCTTGAGAAATTGGCGATATAAAACAGACTCCACATATGAACTAATACAAATTTTTCACTATAAACAATTGGTCACTTTTATTGTTTGCTCCTAATACATAATTTCATTATGTTAGTTCCCCTTGAATCACTGGCCTCGTAGACGGTATGTCTTTCATTCTGATACTTATAAGTTATTATGTTAATCCACAAACGGAGTTGTGACTCCTTTGTATCATAAGTGGTGTTGTGGGATCGAAAAGGATACTGCTTTTGTTCTTGCCATGAAAAATAATTTATTTTGTTTTCACCATAAACATTTATTCATTAATTTCATATTAACCGATATTATAATACAAAGCGTCAGTTTGACAAAAAAAATCACAAAAGGAAAACAAGTTTATGCAATTGTGCCTAACAGCGAAGTGAAATGAAACATAACAATTGTAACTAGTTTATGTTTTAGGAGTAACGTGAAACAGTAATACATGGCTGTAAGACGAACATACACGGTGTGAAAAATTAGCAGTATACAGGGTGGTCCATTGATCATGCGTCACCGGGCCAAATATCTCACGAAATAAGCGTCAAACGAAAAAACTACAAAGAATGAAACTTGTCTAGCTTGAAGGGTGAAACCAGATGGCGCTATGGTTGGCCCGCTAGATGGCGCTGTCATAGGTCAAACGGATATCAACTGCGTTTTTTTAAATAGGAACCCCCATTTTTATTACATATTCGTGTAGTACGTCAAGAATTATGAATGTTTTAGTTGGACCACTTTTTTCGCTTTGTGATAGATGGCGCTATGATAGCCACAAACATATGGCTCACAATTGTAGACGAACAGTTGGTAACAGGTAGGTTTTTTTAAATTAAAATACAGAAAGTAGGTACGTTTGAACATTTTATTTCGGTTGTTCCAATGTGATACACGTACCTTTGTGAACTTATATTTTCTGAGAACGCATGCTGTTACCGCGTGATTACCTGTAAATGGCACATTAATGTAATAAATGCTCAAAATGATTTCCGTCAACCTCAATGCATTTGGCAATACGTGTAACGACATTCCTCTCAACAACGAGTAGTTCGCCTTCCGTAATGTTCGCACATGCATTGACAATGCGCTGCCGCATGTTGTCAGGCTTTGTCGGTGGATCACCATGGTATGGTGCTTCGACGAACAATCCACCTGTCATGAAATATGCTAATCAGTACCGCTTCAACCGCACGCCAGCTATGTACCGGACATCCATCATGTTGGAAGTACGTCGCCATTCTGTCATGCAGTGAAACATCTTGCAGTAACATCGGTAGAACATTACGTAGGAAATCAGCATACATTGCACCATTTAGATCGACATCGATAAAATGAGGGCCAATTATCCTTTCTCCAATAATGCCGCGCCCATCAAGTCGCTGATGTTCCACTTGTCGCAGTCATCGTGGATTTTCTGTTGCCCAGTAGTGCATATTATGCCGGTTTATGTTACCGCTGTTGGTGAATGACGCTTCGTCGCTAAATAGAACGCGTGCAAAAATTTGTCATCGTCCCGTAATTTCACTTGTGCCCAGTGGCAGAACTCGTCGCCATGCAGTTCCTGGTGCATATAAATATGCTACGGGTGCAATCGATGTTGATGTAGCATTCTCAAAACCGACGTTTTTTAGATTCCCGATTCTCGCGCAATTTGTCTGCTGCTGATTAGCCGCGACAGCAGCTAAAACACCTACTTGGGCATCATCATTTGTTGCAGGTCGTGGTTGGCGTTTCGCATGTGGCTGTACACTTCCTGTTTCCTTAAATAACGTAACTATCCGGCGAACGGTCCGGTCACTTGGATGATGTCGTCCAGGATACCGAGCAGCATACATAGCGCACGCCCGTTGGGCGTTTTAATCACAATAGCCAGACAACACGATATCGACCTTTTCCGCAATTGGTAAACGGTCCATTTTAACGCGGGTAATGTATCACGAAGCAAATACCGTCCGCACTGGGGAAATGTTACGTGATACCACGTACTTATACGTTTGTGCCTATTACAGCGCCATCTATCACAAAGCGAAAAAAGTGGTCCAACTAAAACATTCATATTTCTTTACATACTACACGAATATGTAATTAAAAATGGGGATTCCTATTTAAAAAAAACGCAGTTGATATCCGTTTGACCTATGGCAGCGCCATCTAGCGGGCCAACCATAGCGCCATCTGGTTTCCCCCTTCAAGCTAGACGAGTTTCGTTCTTTGTAGTTTTTTCGTTTGATGCTTATTTCGTGAGATATTTGGCCCGGTCACTATCAATGGACCACCCTGTATAATGAACTTCACGTATGGACTGATATAAAATTTTTCACAAATGTTCAGTATTCAAGTTCTCCTCTCCACACTCTTTATACATCACTGATCCTCTTCTCTCTATTCATTTCGCTCTTCATTGTCTGAGTCACAGCTTTGTTCTGAAGCAGTTTCATGTTCTGTACTGTAAGAAGGGTCATTTTCATCTTCGAGATCATATTTTCCATCGCTATCTTCATCTTCTTCTTACGTCTACCTCATAAAGTCCAGAAAATTTGCATCAAGCACTGACATGCATGACGGGTAGCGGTCTGTTAGTCGTCGGCAGTTCAGACGTACGGCGAATGATGGTACCCCTTTTTGGAAATGTCAGCAAGGGACTGTAAAGGACACCAAGTGCACTCAGTGTGTGCAGGGCCTCATTCAACATGTTCAAGAGGCTATTGTGGCAGCCATTGAGGGAACAGAGCCAACGAACAGCAGATTGTGGCGGACGTTGCAACAAATGATGCCTGTCGCCTGGACTCCCGAGATCATTCTTGGGTCATTCCAGCGACTGTCAGAGAAGGTTGAGAAGGCGAGCCTTGCTAGTGGAGGTCCAACGAAGCTCACAATTTACAGCACTGTCCTCAGAACTGATCGTGGCACTTTCGTTCCGAGTCGAGTGGAAGGACTGAACCAGAGACTTCGAAGTTTCTGTGACACGCTAGGCTGCGACTTACTGGACTTGCGCCAGTGGAATTGTAGGCTCCCCCTAAACAGGTCAGGTGCACACTACACATCAGAGACTACTCAGATACCTGACTGTGTTTGGGGTACACACAAGGTTTTTCTTAGATTAGGTGACTCTCCATCCAATCTAGATAACGATAGCTGCAGGAAACACAGAAGCATCAGTGTAAGATCGAAAGAAATGCCTCCCACGGGTGAGAGTATTACAATCGTAATGGTAAACTGCTGAAGCATTCGCAACAAAATGCCAGAGTTTGAAGCGCTCATGAAATGCAGTGAAGCTCACACAACACTAGGTACAGAAAGCTGGTAGAAACCTGAAACTGTCAGTAGTGAGATTTTTTGGGCAAATTTAAGTGGATATCGAAAGGATAGGCAAATGGGAAATTGAGGTGGTGTATTTATCGCAGTAGACAAGAATCTCAAATCAACCGAAACAGCAATTGGAGCTGCATGTGAGATTGTTTGGACAAGACACAGTATCAGGGGTGGGCATAAAACGATAACTGGATGCTTCTATTGCCCACGAAAACTTCAGAGAAAATCTCAGTTCACTTGTACGTAAGTTCCCAAATCATAGTATAATCGTCGATGGAGACTTTAATTATCGAACAGTTAATTGGCAAATTACAGTTTTGTTTGTGATGGGCGTGATAAGATATCCTGTGAAACTTTACTAAATGCCTTCTCTGAAAACTGTCTGGAAGAGATAGTTAGGAACCCCACTAATGATGTAAATATGTTGGATCTAATGGCAACAAATAGACCTGACGTCTTTGAGAATGTCCACACAGAAACTGCTCAAAAATGGTTCAAATGGCTCTAAGCACTATGGGACTTAACATCTGAGGTCATCAGTCCCCTAGAACTACTTAAACCTAACTAACCTAAGGACATCCCACACATCCATTCCCGAGGCAGGATTCGAACCTGCGACCGTAGCAGCAGCGCGATTCCGGACTGAAGCGCCTAGAACCGCTCGGCCACATCGGCCGGCCAGAAACTGCAATCAGTGATCATGACGCAGTTGTGGCAACAGTAATTACCATAGTACAAAGGACAACTAAAACAAGCGGAAAGATATATATGTTCAGTAAAATAGATACAAAATCGGTAGTGTCATATCTCAATGAGGTCAGAACATGTAGAGGAACTCTGGCAGAAGTTTAAAAGAATAGTTGACCACGCTCTGGATAGATACGTACCCAGTAGAACAGTTCATAAAGGGAGGGAACCTCTTTGGTATATAGTCACTGTAAAGAAACTTCTAAAGAGCGTTCTCGCTTCCCGAGCACGGGGTCCCGGGTTCGATTCCCGGCGGGGTCAGGGATTTTCCCTGCCTCGAGATGACTGGGTGTTTGTGTTGTCCTCATCATTTCATCATCATCCAGGAAAGTGGCAAAATTGGACTGAGCAAAGATTGGGTCATTGTACGGGCGCTGATAACCACGCAGTTGAGCGCTCCACAAACCAAACATCATCATCATCATCATCAACTTCTAAAGAAACAGAGATTACTACATATTAGGTTAAAACAAAGATAGAGAGACGTTGGATGCAACGCGTTTGGCTGTCAAGGGAATATTGCGTTATGCTTCAGTGACTATCGTGGCAGAATATTGTCAAGTGATCTTTCACAGAACCCAAAGTAATTCTCGTCGTATGTAAAGGCTGTTAGTGGCACCAAAGTTAGTGTTCAATCTCTAGCGAATGAGACAGTAACTGAGATTGAGGGTAGTAAAGCAAAAGCTGAAATGCTTAACTCCGTTTTCACATGTTTCTTTACAAAGAAAACCCAGGCGAATTGCCCCAATTTAATCCCCCTGCCGCTGAAAATATGAATGAAGCAAATACTATTGTCATTGGTGTTGAGAAACAGATGAAATTGTTAAAATTGAACAAAGCTCCAGTGCCCGATGGAATCTCTGTCAGATTCTATACTGAATTTGAGGCTGAGTTAGCCCCTCTTCTGACTATAATCTATCGTATATCACTCGAACAAAAAATCGTGCCCAGTTTTTGGAAAAAGGAAAAGGTCATACCCGTCTACAAGAAGGGCAGTAGAAGTGATCCACGAAACTACCTTCGAATATCCTTGACATCGATTTGTTGTAGAATCTTGATTGTATTCTGAGCTCAAACATAATGAGGTATCTTGAACAGAATGACCTCGTCAATGCCAACTAGCATGGCTTTCGAAAACATCGATTATGTGAAACCCAGTTGACACTTTTCTCACATGATGTACTGAAAGTTTTGGATCAAGGCGACGAGGTAGATGCAGTGTTTCTTGATTTCCGAAAAGCAGTTGACGCTATACTGCACCTACGCTTATTGTCAAAAGTACGATCATATGGGGTATCAAGTGAAATCTGTGACTAGATTGAGGACTTTTTGGTAGGAAGGACACGACATGTTATCTTGGATGGAGAATCGTCTTCAGATGTAGAAGTAGATTCGGTATTCGGGTGTGCCCCAGGGAAGTGTTTTGGGACCCACGTTGTATATTACTGACCATGCAGACAAGATAAATAGTAAAAGCACGCTGTTTGAAGATAATGTAGTTATCTGTAATGAAGTACTATCTGAAGGAAGCTGCATAAATATTCAGTCAGATCTTAATAAGACTTCAGCGTGGTACAAAGAATGGAAACTAGCTCTAAATGTTTAGAAATGTAAAATTTTGCGTTTCACAAGACGAAAAAAACCTAGTATCCTATGACTGTAAAGTCAGTGAGTCACTGTTGAAATCGGCCAATTCATACAGATACCTGGGTGTAACATGTCGTAGAGATATGAAATGGAGTGATCACATAGGTTCAGTCGTGTGTAAAGCAGGTGATAGACTTTGGTTTATTGGTAGGATACTGAGGAAGTGCAATCAATCTACAAAAGAGACTGCTTACAAATCACCCGTGCGACCGGTTCTAGCATATTGCTCGAGTGTATGGGACCTATACCTAATAGGACTAACGAGGGATATTGAACGTATAGAGAGAAGGGCAGCACGAATGGTTACAGGTTTGTTTAATCCGTGAGAGTGAGTCACAGAGATACTGAAGGAAGTGAACTGTTCCGAGAAAGTCTATTAACAAAGTGTCAAGAACCGGCTTTAAATGATTACTCTAGGGATATACTACAACCCTCTAGGAATCGCTCACATAGGGAACGCGATGATAAGATTAAAATAATTACTGCACGCACAGAGGCAAACAACCGTCCTTCTCCAACTTGCATGAAAATGCTGTGAGGCGACGCGGGCATTTGTTTGCACTTTTAATAACAGTTCTTACGTATTGACCAAACTTTTATTCCCAGAATGAAGGTACGCAGGAGAGCTTCTGCGAAGTTTGGAAGGTAGGAGACGCGGTACTGGCGGATTTAAAGCTGTGAGGACGGGTCGTGATTCGTGCTTGGGTAGCTCAGTTGGTGGAGCACTTGCCCGCGAAAGGCAAAGGTCCCGAGTTCGAGTTTCGGTCCGGCACACAGTTTTGAACTGCCAGGAAATTTCACACTTTTATTTTTCCAACACACTTGGCTTCCAAAATTTTCACTTGGTAGCAGTTTCCACTTGTCCCGTGATTGAGAATGTTGACGTGATACAGTGTATCTATTAGGTCTACAACTTTGCTTCCGCTGTTTTGCAATAGACGGCAGTAGCGGCGAGTGGGGTTCGGGTGGTTGGTCATAGGTGTAATACAAGAAGCTTAGGCAACTGTAAACATAATGCCATAAAAATGTTAGTCGATTTGAGATTGCATCAGAAGGTTATTTCCGATTAAGTACGTCAACTTACGTACCCATTTCTCGCCATTTGCGGGAAGTTTTAATTTTATGCTTTAACATGAAGAAATCTGCGGCTGTGGCTCTTAAAATGCTGGGTAAGACCAATGGTGAGGGAACTATTAATGGACGAACGGTGAGTTTGATCTCGAAGACCGGCATGGCGGTGGAAGACGGAACGTTTTCGTAGCTACTGAAACAGAAGAAGACAGTCACAGGACATTATTATCGAAAGCAACTGATGCGTTCGAGCCCACCACTGAAACACAAACGGCCACAATACAGCGATAGACACGTAAAGGTAATTTTGTAGCAGGTCAGTGCTCGACCCCATGTAGCAAACCCGTCAAAATATACATGGAAACGTTGAAATGAGAAGTCCTATCCCTCCCGCCGTATTCTCCATACGTTGCTCTCTCTGACTACCACCTTTTTCGATCAGTGGCATACAGCCTGGGTGACCAGCAATCCGATCATATGAAAAACTGCAAAATTGAATCGATTCATGGATCCCCACTAAAGACGCCCAGTCCTTCCACCACGGGATTCGTATGCTGTGCGAAAGATGGGAGAATGTAGTGGCCAACGATGGCAACAGTATGAATCATAATTTTTTTGTAAGTTTTTCACAATAAAGCCCCGAACTTGGAGAAAAATGGCGGAAGCAAATTTGTAGACATAATAATAAACAATTTTATATGACTGAGGTAACACTGGTAAGCTAGGAAGCCATATTCTAGTCGTTGTATTATGTCTGTTATCAGTGGTGAAATCTATCATATTTTCATATCTTCTGATACCAGTTTTGTGTTATATTTTGTAGCCTTTGAAAATGACGGAAAGTCGAAACGCCTAAGGTGTTGTTGGAAAAATAAAAGTGTGGTCAAGGCATAAGAAAAGTTATTAAAAATCATGCTTCCCGCGTCGCATATGTGAATGGAACACGAAGAAACCCTAGTAACTAGTACAATATGATGTACCCTCTGCCTTGCACCTCACGGTAGCTTATAGAGTATAGATGTAGATGTGTAACGAGAGTCCGAAGCCATAGGAATACAGAAAATAAATCAACTGCCGACAAGGTATGTGAAACCTTGAACACTAGAATGACCAACAGAGGAAATGGCAGGGGTATGCAGTTTCGGGCTGGTATCGAAAAGGACCCCGTGTGAAGGTTTACGGCCGCTTTCTCAGTCTAAGACGCTTCATCAGAAGTCATACGTTTACTGTCTACCATTTTAGCAGTTTATTTCCAGTTCATCTGTTCTCTCGAATGTCGTACTTGTTTTGAATTCTTCTGATTTCGGATTTATTTTCCAGAATTTGACGGAAGCTTTCCGTAGCTCGTGTTTTCCAGTCGTCTCTTCTTCTTAACCAGGAGGCATGGATTCCAGCTGACAGTGCAAGTACCGATACCCCATTAAAGCTGGCACGTCGTATCATGAAGTAATTGACGCTCAGTGCCGCCAGAGCTATTTAGCAACAAGTTGAAATCAAACTTTGTAACATGGTTCTTTACAGTTGATTAGAAAATGATACTTATATCCTTTCTTATCCACTTTTTTCTAGTACTGCTGATCCCTTCCACTTCAGCAGTAGGTAGGTTTTTGTTTTATCTGGGGCGTTTCACATTGTAAGATAAATAGTTCTGCAAACTTTAGCGGCCGGAATAGGATCCTGTAGTTCACTGCGTCGTATTTAAATAGAAGACATTATTATAGATCATCAAAAGAATTACAAACGCGTCGGGAAATAATAACAGAAACATTATAATCGGCAAACAAGTTATGTCAGATGAGAGTTATCAGTTGCGTTGCGAGATTTATTGCCGAAGATAACGGGTTTCACTTTATTTTTCATCCAATTGTATGGTTTGGTCTGTTTAAGTGCAAGATGTATATTTTAACATCTTACTAATCCAGTGACGTGCTGCTGAGTTGTGTGTTCAAAGCTACAACAATTGCGGCTGTCGCTGCATTTTTCCCCTTCGAGTACCGGCGGAGTGCTAATGTATGGCAACAGCGCAGCCGGGGAAGAACCATTCGTTGTGCAACTGCAGGAGTGGGAAGGCTGACGGAGAGCTGGTAAGTAGTCAGTGTGTATGTTGCATTCGAAGCTTAGTTGAGCAGCGAGCTTTGTCAGTGGTGCAGGGCTTGTTGCGATTAAGTAATTGTAACTATAATGTCGCAGGTGGCTTATACAGCACTACCAATGATTGATAACTTTGTGAACATTTCAACAAATTTAAATGTTAGTGATTACGAGTCTTCGGGTACGCATCTTAGGATTTGTTATCGTGTGCGCTAGTTGCAGCATATTGATGCTTAATGTGTTTAGTAATTTGGTATTTATTTATTTATTTGTAGCCACAACGAGCTCAATGTCGAGCCCAAACATGTTTTCTGCCAGTTCTCCAGATACTCCTGAATCATTTTTGTCACCCATTTTCACTATAAATCAAGAAGACCTTGGTGAGTAACTGTGTTATTAAATTTTAGAACTAATTATATTTGACTGACACTTTGGTATTAAGTATGAAGCCTTCTATTTTATAAAATTGTGAATAGGTTATGTGTCACAGCTGATCTGTGTCTTGGGTTAGCGGATTTATTGTGTATCCTCTGTTTGATATTCTGCTGTCGAAAACAGCTATATCCGAGATAGACAGTAAATAGCAGCAGATCTCTTCTACCAGACAAATTTCAGAACAACTACTTCATCTAGTTGCGAAAAGTTTAAGTGTAGGAAGCGTCTGTCATATTCAGATAGCAATGTCTTGTGTAGAAGTGGTGGTATTTCTTTTATGAAGTGTCTTAAAAGTACGTGGAAGTCTTATTTGTTGTCTCTATTTGAGATAACTAGAATACGAAGAAATAGGTGAGACATCTTGAAGAAGACTCGATTTAACGCTTCTCCCCGTGGCTTTGTTGTGGTACTTCCTAACACTTTGTGATTGTTACTCGAAATTAATTTTTTTTCCCTAAATTTCTATATGCTTACCCCGATTATTTAACGTGTTTGAATCATGCAGACACCTGCTAAAGGCTGATTTATTTTCGTGATCTAGCATAGAAAGTGTTAATTACGCAAAAGGTGTACAGTTGGAGGAACCAAACATATGAGAGACAAAGTATAAATGTAGCCTAAGTTCGTCAGGTATTTGAGTAGATGTCTTTGTTTGTTTGAATGACTGTGTAAGTAGTAGCGTTTTCCTCCATATTTCATACACAAGATTAAAATTTTAATGTTTACAAATTGAGGCAGTATTTCTTACCATAAGATAACCAGCAGCCCTGCCCCAAAATACAGCCAGGCTACTGTAGGCAGGTGCATGCCTTGATGTACTTCACCTGTGTAACATCAGTAATATTTGATTAGTAGCAATGATCAGTGCATGTAATGAGCAGAAAGTTTATTCAAGTTTGGTTTTTCGACATATATTTTTAATACCACTACACACTATGGTATGCAGTATCTTCTGTCTCAAGTAAAGTTGTTGAACTTGGGCTGGTGTATTCTGCAGGATCTGTTACATTACATTAATACTTGTTACATACATTTATAATACGACATTCCATAATTATGTGGACAGTGTCAGTTTAACATAAGTTATCATTACACAACTTAAACATCTAAAAATTATTGAGTAGGAGTAGTTGTCATTCAGAAATCCTTTTACTTTGTTTTTAAATGTTGGTTGGCTATCTGTCGGACTTTTAATGCAGTTTGGCAAATGACCAATGATTTTTGTGGTAGCATAATCCACCCCTTTCTGTGCCAGTCAGATGTAACCCTGAATAGTGAAGATCATCCTTTCTTGTTAGTTTTATTTTTGAATTAGGATGGGTTATTAATGACGAATTTCTTAAGCGAATATATGTATTGCGAAGGTACTGTGAGGATCCAGAGTTCCTTAAATGAATGTCTGCAAGCTATTATTCTGATTACTTGTTTTTGTGCAACGAACAGTTTCTCTCAATGATGAATTACCCCGCAATATGATGCCATATTAAAGCAGTAAATGAAAACAGGAATAGTAGGCTAATTTATTGATAAGTTTATCACTGAAATTTGCAGCAATCCTGATAGCATAAGTAACTGAATGTAACCATTTTAGCAGATCCTCAATGTGTGTCTTCCAATTCAATTTCCCATCGATGTACACGCCCAGAGGTTTTGAATACTCTGCATTAATGGTGTTCCACCATTCACTGTAGAGTTGTATATACTGTGTTTTCTCAAAATTTAGTGAGAGTCCATTTGCAGAGAACCACATGTTAATTTTCTGAAAGAGATTATTTACAAATTCCTCAGCTAATTCTTGTTTATGGAGTGTGATTACTTTACTTCTGTTGTCAGCAAAAAGAACTAGCTTTGCATTTTTATGAATTTAGAATGGCAGGTCATTAACATATGTATTGAGAACAATGTGGGGCACCATTCATGATACCTCCCCAGTTAGAGGACTGCTGATTTTTGCAGTCTGTCTGTACCATTAATTACAACCTACTACATTCTTCCAGTTACTAAACCATTTGTGCATTGTCCCACTCATACCACAACACTTCAGCTTGTCTAGAAGAATTTTTTGACACACACAGTTAAAAGCCATTGAGAGCTCATAAAATATCCCAACAGGTGACGTTCGGTTACTCAGGGCATTTAATATTTAATCAGTGAAAGCATATATAGCATTTTTTTTTGTTGAAGAGCCTTTCTGAAAACTAAATTGACATTTTGTTAACACATTTTTACAAGTAGTGTATGTTAAGCTACTCTGTAAAAGTGTATGCCATATTTACCTGCTCTGCTCAACTTGTACAAACATATATATACTGTTCAGTCAAAAATTAGTAATTAATTTAGACACCAACATCAAGAGTAGCTTTGTGGGTTTCAAATATGTTTAGTGATGGTTATCTTAACAGTTCCACTCTTAATAAACTTACCAGTAAGGTAACAGTATCTCCACTTTATTAAATCTTGGCACTCCTAGTTTTAAGTTTTCCCCCTTTTAAGATGTTGTTGGGGAATGGGGGAGCCAAATCTGTTCTAATGTGGTTACTGTTATGCCATCCACCAGCAGGTTTGTGAGTGCATTTGTGTTTTGTTGCATCCTACACAGATGAACCTGTGACAGACTGGATGTCTCATTGCTCAGCCCATCTAAAAACAAAGGTCCTCTTCCTTTACAGTGTGCTCCCTCCAAGACACAGATAATTTAAATTGTACTTTCATCAAATATGCCCTGTAATGAAATCAACATTACTGTAAATCTTACAACAACTTCCTGGAGTATACAGCGTGCACTGAGGCTGTTACACTTTACTTATTAAGAACACTTATTGTCCCTTAGAGGGATTCCTTGTCCTGTAGTTCCATGCCTGGAAAAAACATGGACGCATAGTGTAAACTAACACTTGCGCGGTGACCGGGGGGAGCGACTTCCAAGCAATTCTAGTAAAGTCACTCCCATCTTCACTTTCATTCGAAAATTGTTATGGAAGGAATGTGAGTTTAAATTGCTGGCGGCTGTGGGACACATGACCCTTATGTGAGTGATACGTTGGAGGGTGTATTATATTCCTAGGTTCACCATTTGAAGCCAGACTTGACTTGGGGTATTTCTGTTGATCCATTGTGGATAAGGGACAGTAGCCGGGCAAATGTTTACCAAGCAAAATCACCAAACATCCATATGTTTTGAGAAGTATTTTATATAGACAGCCAGTTCTGTCATCTCAGGAATGCCGTATTCAGGCCCCTATGCACTCCATGTATAGACAACCTGATATTGCAGTACTTCCATAAATGGAGCCAGTCACCAGCTATGCAAGTATTGGAGGAAATAATATGTTCTCTGTCTCCTCTTGTATACACACTGAATTTTACCAGTAAGCTTCTCATTGATGCACACTGCCTGGTTTTTGTGAATTACTTGTGTGGCTGAGCTACATCAGTCATTCCATTTTACTTATCTTTGGACAGGTACAGTACTTCTACTTTCAGGTAGGCCTATTGGAGAGTTGTGATTGTTTACAGTGTTTTGTTGACTGCAGTTTCATTGAACATTAATGAGTTTTTGTACACATTTATGCACAATGTGTTAATGTTTGTTTCTGTCGAGGGTTAACTGGTAATCTCTTCACCAAGTTAGTATCCTCTGAAGATCTCTATGCATTTTGCTATATTTTCTTGTGTTGCAACTATCTAATATAATGTATCATCTTGCACAAACATTGTCACTCAGTTTTTGACATTATCTGCCAGAATATAGATAATAAGACTGGATGTATTTAGCTTTATTGAGGATCTCCAAAATTTACTGTCACGTATGATGAGTAATCAGCTGTTAACTTTGCTCTTTTGATGTTATCCAGCATTTGAAGTCACCCTCTTCCTTTCCCTCTATTGCATGCAATATTTACAACTCTTTGTTGCAGACAGTTTCTTTGAAGCACATGTCCCAGCCGAGCTGCCTACCGCATTCTCATCATTTCTGCTAGCTATTTTTCCCTCTTAGAAGTACAAACATATCAGTTACCAGTTTCTCTTTTGTCATGAGAAACTCGTCATATATCCTGCTTATAAACTATCTTGGATATGCTTTTGATGACTTTTGCTTTATGATCATTAGGCCTTCGTTCGAGGCATATATCTTCACTTAGTGTCTCATCATCCAATGCTGGAAACGTGTCGCGTGGCTCCCCTGTGATTGACGTTTCACAGAAGCTGTGCTATTGACGCCTGTTATCTTGTTATAATTTGGATTGATGACAAGTTGGAAATGATCGACGCAGTGCTGTATCAGCTTGACACTTTTCCATATTTATTGGGGCAGATAGTATTATAATGATCAGTTTGTCAAGGATAATTTATACAGGTAATTCATCAAATGATAGTTCAAAACTACACTGTACTTGATAGTGGTCAAAATTTTTTCTGCGCTGTTCTAATGCCTACACAACATTAAAAAATTGTTGAACTGTTCACTACATGGTGAAGGACAGAAAATTAATCTCTGACGGACTTTTAATATGAAGATTTTCATGTGTAGGCACTGTATTGTAAATATTTTCTATACCACCACAAGGATACACAGTTCCCACCAAAAATGACTAATATATGTAATTTTGTAGACAGAATGATCAGCAGACTAGCATTTTTGTGTGGTGCAAGTGGGTATTTTTGTGATAAGAAGAATTAGCCTACGTAGGCCTAACTGAATTTGGATATAAGCTCTAGTTACAGAAGGAAGAATATAGAAGACAAGAACTTTCATTATAAATAACTTTCGAAAGAAATGTTTACTGAAGTCAGTAATCAAGGGCTTTTAGGTGAGTTTGCTGCTGCATTCAGAATTTATGTATCAGCTCACTTCAAATTGTGTGTCCATGTATTTGTCCAGCATCTTAAACAACAGATATAGCAACAAAAATAATAAATTTTTTAAAATAAAATTGGATAGATAAAGAATTTACTTGCAACTGTTTATAAATAGTTTTTAATGTTTGTAAACAGTTTGAATGCTAAGCCTCTATAAGCTGTTAGAGAAATATGCCTTGGACTACAGTCTAATTCCATAAAATAAATAAATTACCAAGAATATAAATACTGAGATGGTGTAAACCTGCATTGTGTGATTATCTTTGTTTTATTATTGCACCTTCGCTGATCACTGATGTCCAGTGGTGCAAAAATGAAATAAATTGTTCTCAGTGGTGTATTTACTTGCTCCCTTTTCCTTTCACTCACTAAAGAGTAACATACTACCTGAAAGTGTCTTCTATCTGTGATGAACATCAGTGATTGTATCAGTCTTGCGAGATTTTTAATTGTACAGCAAATTTTGGTAATACTTCTGCTCCGTCTGTCGCTATGTTGAAGCAGCTCCGTCTGTCGCTATGTTGAAGCATGCCTCACATACTGATGTTTTTATCTATTTGCAGGTTTTAATTTGCCATGCCTGGGCCAACCTCATTTGGAAATAGTGGAACAACCCGTTGATAAATTCAGATTTCGATATAAGTCAGAAATGATGGGAACTCACGGGAGCATCTTAGCGAAAAGCTCCGACAAATCCAGGAAAAGAGTTTATCCTACTGTTCGGGTAAGTGTGTAGTATTTAATTTAACATCAGTGAAATTGTGCTTTTGGAAATCTCATAATTGAAATATTTTTTTCAGCTTGGTGTCTTAACTTCATCAGAAACTGAAGTTCGTATTTCTGTTTGTTCCCCTCTGACAGTTTGTATATCTTTGGTATTCTGATACAGCAACATCGGTCCAAATCTGTGACTGTATATCCAGTTTAGGGTAAACGGTATATATTGGACCCCACTGGCACTTTTCAGTACAATGTGGATGTAGACAGTAGGCTTCACTAGCAATCACTTTGTTGCCACAACCTTTATTTGGCTTTCATATTTTTTGGCTTTGCCAGCTCACAACCAGATTGTCAACTTCAAGCCTGACTGAGATCTCAGGCTGCAATACAGATCAGTGTAAAGATTTTTTATATAACAGGTTGTTATTTTGCAAATGTGTCATGCCCTAATAACTAATTTTGATAATGAGTATACAGAATTTTTATCATAAACAACAAAACCCAGAGGTATTAAGGTAAATTATTTTGCTACTTATTGCTAAGCATATTTTATTAGTATATATAAAACATTTAATTTTATATTAGTACTTTGAATATACATTGAAGCACCAAAGAAACTGGTATAGGCATGAATATTCAAATACAGAGATATGTAAACAGGCAGAGTGTGGCACTGCAGTTGGCAACTCCTGTATAAGACAACAAATGTCTGCTACAATGGCAGATTTTAGTGAGTTTGAATGTGGTGTTAAAGTTGGTGCATGCACAAGCGATAGGACACAGCATCTCTCAGGTAGCGATGAAGTGGGGATTTTTCCGAATGACCATTTCACGAGTGTAGCGTGAATATGAGGAATCTGGTAAAGCATAAAATCTCCAATATCGCTGCGGACAAAAAAAATCCTGCAAGTACGGGACCAACGATGACTGAAGAGAATACATAAGTGCAACCCTTCTGCAAATTGCTGCAGATTGCAATGCTGGGCCTTCAACAAGTGTCAGCGTGTGAACCAATCAACAAAACATTATTGACAATTGCTTTCTGAACCAAAGTCCCACTTGTGTGCCCATGATGGCCGCACAACACAAAGCTTCACACATCGCCTGGCCTGTTGACACTGACGTTGTACTGTTGATGACTGGAAACATGTTGCCTGGTCAGACAAGTCTCATTTCAAATTCTTTTGAGCAGATGGACATTGTTGAGTGGATGTGGAGACAACCTCAGAATCCATGGACCCTGCATGTCAGCAGGGGACTGTTCAAGCTGTTGGAGGCTCTGAAATGGTGTGGGATGTTGGCAGTAAGTAAGCATCCTGTCTAATGATCTGCACCCATTCATGTAGGGTCTGAATCAGAGGCTCAGGCAGTTTTGTGACCGTTTAGGATGCAGATTCCTTTGCTTGCACCATGGGGTGGTGGGTTCCCGGGTTCTGCTTAATAGCTCAGGAGTCCACTATACACAGGAGGTGGCTACATGGGTAGCGGGGGCTGTGTGGAAGGGACTGGTCGGTTTTTTTAGGTTAGAGGGTCTCAGGGAACCACAGAAGGGGTGTCCATCAGAAAATGGGCAGTAAGGTAGTCGTAGTAATGATTGGTATTGTCGTAGCTGTGTTGGGAAAGAACCAGAGCTCCAAGTCCTAATAGAAAGCACTGAAGCTGAAATAGTTGTAGGTACAGAGAGTTGGCTAAAGCCGGAAATAAGTTCAGCCGAAATTTTTTCAAACGATCTAACAGTGTTGAAAGGATAGATTAAATAAAGTTGGTGGTGGAGTATTTATTGCTGTCAGATGTAGTTTGCCTTGTAGCGAAATTGAAGTAGATAGTTCATATGAAATAGTATGGGTAGAGGTTATACCTGACAATTGGACTAAACTATTAAT
Organism: Schistocerca cancellata; assembly: GCF_023864275.1. NCBI lineage: Eukaryota > Metazoa > Arthropoda > Insecta > Orthoptera > Acrididae > Schistocerca > Schistocerca cancellata. The sequence continues at coordinate 1,152,924,511 of NC_064626.1, forward strand.
TGGATCGTTTTACCAACCCCCGACCCAGAAGACATAGTCGCTGAAGAGTTCAAAGAAAACTTGAGTCTCATTTCAAATAAGTACCCCGCTCATACAATTATAGTCGGTGGTGACTTCAATCTACCCTCGATCTGCTGGAAAAATTATACGTTTAAAACCGGTGGCAGGCATAAAACATAATCCGAAATTGTACTGAATGCTTTCTCAGAAAATTATTTTGAACAATTAGTTCATGAGCTCACTCAAAGTGTAAATGATTGCGAAAGTGTACTTGACCTTTTAGCAACAAATAATCGTGGACAAATAGTGAGTGTTGTGACGAATACAAGGATTAGTGACCATAAGGCAGTTGCTGCTAGGCTGAATACCGTAACACCTACAACCATCAGAAAGAAACGCAAAGTATATCTACTTAAAAAATCTGATAAAAATGCTCTTAACGCCTTTTTAAGAGACAGTCTTCACTCCTTCCAATCTGATGATGTAAGTGTAGAAAAGTTGTGGAACAACAATTGTGTGCGTCACAGGCCGCCGCCCCAAAGTCATCTTTGTCATCATGGCCTTCGCCTGAGAAGCCCTGGGAGTGTATTCATGCTGACTTTGCAGGACCTTTTTTAGGTACTTATTGGCTTCTCGTTACTGACGCCTACTCTAACTTTCCTTTCATTGTCCGTTGCACGTCACCTACCACCACGGCAACCACCAATGCTCTAGCTCGCATTTTCTCTTTGGAAGGCCTTCTCTCTACTCTTGTTACTGATAATAGTCCGCAATTTGCCTCTTCTGATTTTGCGGATTTTTGTGTCCGTCACGGCGTCATTCATGTCACAGCCCCTCCATTCCATCCACAGTCAAACGGTGAGGCTGAACGACTGGTCTGCACATTTAAGGCTCGGATGAGAAAACTCCTGTGTACTTCTGCTTCTGATGCTGCGATTCTCCAATTTCTGGCTTCTTACCGTTTCACCCCCATGGGCGACCACAGCCTAGCTGAGCTCTTACATGGCCGACAGCCCCGCACGCTACTTCATCTTCTGCGACCTTCCACCTCAGGGCCGCGGGTGCCTTCACTTGGCCGATTCACCGGTGGCGACCTTGTATGGGTCCGGGGATATGGCAGGCGGCCGAAATGGAGTCCTGGCCGCATCTTACGACACCGTGGCCGACGCCTGTTTGAAATCCAGACGAACACGGGTGTTGCAGTGTGTCATTCGGACCAGCTTCGGCCTCTTGTGCCGGCAATGCCTGTTCCGGATGCCGCTACCCCACCTTCGGCTCTCCATGACGCTCACAATCCTGGAATCTCTCAATACTCACAACACAGTCCTCTCCCCATCATATCGGTGCCAGCACAAGAACTGATGCCAACAGGAGACCTGCCCTTGCAGGAACCAGATGACCATCATCTGTCGCTCTACTCACCTCCTTCCTGGACGCGGACTCATCGCCCATGTCTCCTGTTATAACAACCGGACTTGCCGCAATGGGCAGATTGGTGTACGGGGCCCCAGCAGATTCGACCCCCACGTCTCCTGTCATCTTGACCTGTTATCATTGGGGACACTTCGTCCGTATGGAAAGCCTCCTCCTCGAGACTTTAACACCTATGGACATTAGCAATCTACAGACCACCTCCATAAAGACCTGTGCAAAAACTTCAAAGGGGGGAAAAGTGTTGTGACTCGCTGATCTTTCAAAGTGCCGCTGCGCAGTTACGCGCGTCCTTTACATCCGCACTTTCTGCCAGCCATGCAGCAGCAGCGCCACCTTAGCGGCCAGCCAGCGGCCGCTAGACTCAGACTCAGTTGTGATTTGACTGTTAAAGTGACACACGTCTTATTCTGTTAACTTGATCTGTGACTTTCAGGTATTGCGTCGTCCTTGAAATATATTTGTTCAACTTGAAGTCATAACACCATTTTCAATAAGCTACCACAAGAATTAAAGTCTTAGCAGTAATCAAAGTGTTTCTAAATCGAAGCTGAAGAGTTTCCTTATGTTTTATTGTTGATTGTAGTTACATCAAGTTGTGGGATTTTTTTTTTTTTTTTGGTTTGTAAACATTTTATTTTATCTGTTAATACTCTTCTGTTGTAATATCATGTACAGACATGTTCCATGACCTCGGAGATTTGCTCTTCAATTTGGTCATATGGTACTTGCATCAGTGCTCTCTGCTACAGAAGTGGTTTGTTTTTTCATAGTAGTGACTTTCATAAATTAATAAGTAGACCTAGGCATGCTTGCCCTGTGAGCGTTCATTTTCGGACAAGTCTTGTGTACGTTATTATGTACGTTAGTAAATTACAAAATCAGCTTAATAACCAAATAATGACTTTACAGCTCTTTTTTGTTGAATACTCTTTAAAATAAATGAAAAATTTATGTCCAATATGATATAACTTTGTTAAATTATGGAGAGCTAGTTTAATTCCAGGTTATTTTCTTTTTTATTTTCTTGCATTGTCAGGTAATATGCCGGAAAAAGCTTATTTGAGGTGTCCAGAAGAAAAATGCAGTGAGTGAATTAGAACATTTTTTTTCCCTAAGGAATTCCAAAAACTTCTTACCTCCTTCGTATGACAGATTCTAGAAATTCCTTTTCTTCCCTGAAAATTTGGCTTTTCTTTTACTAGTTATAACTTACGATAATTTGGATTTGCCGAGTTTTCCTCTGTTTCTATGGATCTACAGAGTTTTGCTTCTTTAGAGGTGGATATACGTCTGTTTATCATGATGTAACAATAAAAAGGCACTTCAAGCTTACCGGGCAGAAGATTTGTAATTAATCTTCACGGGTTTGGCACCGGATGACGTTGTGCATATTCTGTGATAGTTCTTCGGAGCAGCTGTCTGACATTTTCAGATGGTTCAACCTTGCTGGTGGCTAGGTACGTCGGAAAACCCGTTAAGACTATTTACTATAATAAAAAGACACGTTAGTACTGGTACAAAGGAGAAAAGAAAACATTTTGATGACTACAGTAGACAGTAATAACAAAGTATGTAACATTAAACAAAAGTTTGAAAGCTATTAAAATGTCACAGGCTTAAGAGTCCTTTCCTTTCCTGTCCTGTCCCTTCTAAAGTACACTGGCAACTTATTATCCTCCAGGTGAATTTTAGAGACTGTGTCCTCTCGTGCGTTGTTCACAGCAATAACTTAATATTATTGTAGAAAGCAGGAGTTCAGTTTTGTTTCCAAGTCTGCCTGAAATGCGTTTTGATCAGGAAATCAGTGTCCCTCACTTCTGATTCCTTTAAGGCCATTTCAGTTCTGGTAACACTTGGCATCCAGATCAAGTAGGCTCTTTCTTGTCTGCACATCCCTCTTCCTTCACCAGCATGCATTCTGTAGGGCACTTCACATGTTCCAATGCGTTTCCCTGTTAACGTCTGGTGATCACATGGAGCAAATCTGAAGTGCCACTGATTTGGAGGCTTAATGATATCGGCAACTGTATCCTTGCAACATCGATTGTAGACAGCTAATCCTAATTGGAAAACTGTTCTATGATCCTTGAACACTTAATTGTACTCACTTGATGAGGTAATTGTGGCCGTAGACATGAGAACCTTTTCTATTTGACCAAAAATTCAGGCCACAGAAGCAGCAGCTGTCAAGCCAGTCGCCAGCTGGTATCAACCACTGCCGACGATATAGAAGCAGGCCTTACGAATGGTCAAAAATTAACCCACAGAAGGTGTGTCCAGCTCAAGTCTGGCACACACTGCTGGGCAGTGGGAGCAGGACCTATAAATATAGTCGGTTGTGCAGATGACGAGAACCAGCAGAATGCAAATGAAGCCAGCTCCTGTCCAGCACTCCCTCCCAGGCAGTCGGAACATTGGCTTCCGCCCTTCATCGTGGAGGTAGAGGAGGACTACAAAGGATTACTGCAGCACCCCAAACAATTGATGACTGCAATCTTGACTGTAAGGGCTGCAGGCAATTGTACACATACGCTGTTTGCCAGACAATTGCATCGAGTAGTTCTTGAAGGGTTTCTCAAAGTGCACAGACGCTGACTTCCTAAAAGAAGCCCTGGAGGCCATAGGGTGTGGTGTGCACACAGTGACGCATATCAAATCCGACCAGAGAGAGAGAGAGTCACCTTCATTTGTGGTGATCCGACAGAAACCAGTGGAACAAGAAGCTCTTTTCGGTGAAGAGGGTAGCCAACACTCAGGTCACTGTCGAACGTCTACAGAACACGAAAGGCTCAGCCCTACCGTGCTGCTGCTGTGTGGTGGGACATATGCCACGCCACTGTACCCTCCCGAGGCATGCGTGAAAAGTGCGGGTGTACACGCGTGCACAATGGGCTTGTAACCCGTGAAGCGTCCTCCCAAGTGCAAAAATTCCAGTAACCTGCATATTGTGAGCTACTATGACCGTGAAGTATTTAAGGTCACGGTAGCCCTGCAGCGCCTAGTCCCACTCGAAAAGAATGCTGACATTCCTATCGTACATCTGTGCACAGACACCGCCCAGGCCAACTGACTCGTGAAGAACCTGATATGTTAACAGCATTAATTACTGATGGCCCGAGAAACCTTCATCAATAGTTTACGCCGGGAAAGCCTACAGTCACATATAGCATTAATTACTGCTTACAATTTTACTGTTATTGAAGTTCTTGTTATTTCCATCCAGAAAAACAGCATAAAAAGACATGATGATTGAATCTTACCTCTTGCACATTGCTTTGTTCATGTTCCAGTCAGAAGGATAGGCTGATCTTTTATTGCTTTTATCTTTTGGAACTCATTGTACACACATTCCATCATCAACATCCTTGATTATGGAGGTATGATAAAGCATTGCCGATATTCTATCCAACAGAAACACCACAAACGTTCTCCTTGCTGTCATGAGATAATCCAGCCAAGGTAGACACACCAATATGACTAGGTGACAGTGTGGTACTGTCTTTTGTTTCACTGTAGTGTGCAGTAAGGACAACTTGGCAAAATTGGCACACACAAACTCAAAACTAAATGTTAGTGAAGTAGTAATCTAGGAAAGCAGCATTAATTAGGCAAAATACAAAATTAATTCAGAGCAATTTCTTTGCTTGGACAATGACATTTGCTAAGGTTACATAAAGTTCTGCTACTTCTTCATGCAGTGGATTCACTCACTTTCGTTTTGCAACCAGAAGTTCATAATGTCTCTAAGCACTATGAGACTCAACTTCTTAGGTCATCAGTCCCCTAGACTTAGAAATACTTAAACCTAACCTAAGGACATCACACACATTCATGCCTGAGGCAGGATTTGAACCTGCGACCGTAGCAGCAGCATGGTTCCCAACCAGAAGTGGAAACACCAGTTTTTGCAGTTTCACAAGTTGTTATGCTTGTATTTTAAAAAAAAGTAATTAATGGTCAGTTGTTGTTGTTGTTGTTGTCTTCAGTTCTGAGACTGGTTTGATGCAGCTCTCCATGCAATACAGTAAAGCTGTTCGCAGTACCAAAACAGCAAGGCCATTTTGGTTAGTGTTACAGGGCCAGATCAGTCAATCATCCAGACTGTTGCCCTGCAACTACTGATAAGGCTGCTGCCCCTCTTCAGGAACCACACGTTTGTCTGGCCTCTCAACAGATACCCCTCTGTTGTGGTTGCACCTATGGTACGGCTATGTGTATCGTTGAGGCATGCAAGCCTTCCCACCAACGGCAATGTCCATGGTCAGTAGCATGGAGAATAAAATGCTGGCAACATATCATTTTTAGAAAAAGTGGATTTACTGCAGTTTGCTTCTGGATGTCTTTAGAGGATAAACATAAAATTGTACAGCCAATGACCCAAATGTTCTTTCTGTGCTTTCTTCATATTATTTAACAGCTGTAGACCATTACTTACAAAAAAGGTCTATTAATTAATTCTGTTAGTAGTAAATATGTACGTCATTATTTTCAGTTGCAGAACTACAGTGGGGAGGCAATTGTACGTTGCTCGTTGTACACTGCGCACCCTACTGAATATATGCGCACTCCACACACGCACAGGCTCGTTGTTCGTGTTGGAAATGATGACAAGGATGATCCTCATGAATTGAAAGTTAATGCTGCAAATAAATATACAGCAATGTAAGTATACAAAAATTGTATGTTAATGGATTTCAGTGACTTCGGAATTTCTTACACTGTTCCTGGTATCATTCTGAATCTAATCAGTACATAAATGGATGGTCAACAGAAAGCAGATCAGGACACTTCTACTGGCAGTTTAAAAGTGTGCCTCTCTTAGAGAAATTGGCTGATCTAATGATGCCATTATTCCAAACTATTGCATTGTATTTATGAACTATTTGTAATGCCAGTTACCCAGAGTTTTAGAGTTACTACAATGCTATGTGTCGACAAGAAAGTTGATTTTGTTAATATTACACTTTGATTTATGTCACGTAACATGTGCTAGAAAAGCAGACACCACCCACAGTCAAACATTCTCCACACACAGAGGATCCAGGCCCTGAAAACTGTCAGCCAACTCAACCATTGAACTGAAGAGAGAGTTCTCAGCTTTGATAAAATATCTGCCGCTGCACATCTTCATGCAGGACACTCAAGTGAGTCACTAACTGCTGTAACAGGTCTGAAGAACTGGTGCCTGCAAGACCAAAGACCCCCTCATGTACAGTACCATTCAACTTCGGGTATCAGTGTGAAAAAGGCATCTCTAATCTTAGCTGCGGTGAAATCAAATGATGTGATCACCAGTAATGAGGTTGTTGATCACTTACCAGAGATCCCCCCAGGGGGCTCACCACTCTCTGACAGATTCGTGCTTGGCTACCTCGGAGCCTCAAGCCTTTGCAGCATTTTTCCCTTCTGTGCTGTGTGTCTATCTGCTTGCTATTCTTTTTCTCCTCTATTGGGGAACATGTCTGGAGAATTCTTGGGAATGTTCTGCATTCTGTCGCTGACATATGAACAGTCTCACCTTTGTTTTTGGCTCCCTTTTCCTTTCTTTGTTTCCCTTCTCCTCTTGTTCCTCTTTTTCGGTGTTTGAGTTTCCTCTTTTTCTTCTTCCACTCTGTGCGCTCCTGAAGTCCGGCCCATGGGTCTGATGCGTAACATGTGACTGGGTAACGTGTGATTTCCAGCTGTGGGTCGTCAGGTGGAGTTCACACGTACCTCCTGGTACAGGCCAGGCCCAGGGAGGAGTGATTTCCTGAGCTACAACCTTCCCAAATTGCCAATTGGGTCCCTCTTTCAGTTGTTTGGGAGGTGTGACCAATCACCTAAGACGAGGGCTCGAAGAAGTCCGCTAAAGGCAACTTGAAGATCCTGTTTGAGGGTGCCGCCGCATGGTACCTTAGCCCGGCCAGCCTCTTGTCTCGCCAGTGCGCACCACCAACCGTTATCGATGTTGGACTTCATGGACCGACCGCACGAGCAAGCCGATGCTTCTGTGGACCACATGGAGCAGGATCCTCCTGCATATGTGCCCTTGTAGTAGCTACTCTACACTGGCTGTCACTCGGTGGCTGCCGAGTTGACACCCCTACATTTCTTCATCCTCATGAGTGTCCTGCAATGGAACGTTCTCGGTCTGTTGCAGTTCGCCTTTTCCTTCCCCACCTGACTTTTTCCCTCCGTACCATTTGTGTACCTTTGTCATTCAATGTCATCAGGGCAGGCTTCCTTCAACTTATTGGCAGCTACCTCCCCTATTTTTGCTACTCGGTGACTTTAATGTGACTTTTTTTAAATGCACATAATCCCCTTTGGGGTTCTCCCAGGACTTGTTAGAGAGGTGCCCTCTTGGCTGACATCTTAACCAACTTAATCTCTTCTGCCTTAACACCTGCCTTTCAGACTCCTCGTACACGTATTCCCATTTGGATGTATCCTTTTGCACTGCCCAGGTTTCCCATCGTCTTGAGTGGTCTATTCTTTCTGACACCTACTCAAGCGACCATTTCCCGTGTGCTATCCGTTTGTTAACTCCTAACTCACATGCGTGCATGCCCAAATAAAGCAGCTTACTAAGGCTGGCTGGCAGCTTTACTCCTCCCTGATGACCTTTGAAGAACAAGATTTTCCCAGTTGTGATGACCAGGTGGACTATCTCACCAACGTTATCCTTACTGCTGCATAACGTTCCATTCCTCGCACTTCCTCTTTACCATGTCGTGTCCCAGTCCCTTGATGGACCGAGCCATGCTGCAACGAGCTCTCCGCAATTTTAACTGCCACCCTATGCTGGCGAACTGCATTCATTATAAACAGAAAGTGTCCAAAGTGTTGTCACGTTCTTCGGAATAGTAAAAGGGATAGCTGGCTTTCATTCACTAGTTATTTTAACAGTTCCACACCTTCCTCTGTGTTGTGGGCCAACCTCTGATGGATTTCTGGCACCAAGATCCATTCTCCAATTTCCAGCCTGACAGTCGCTGACATTGTCATTGCTTGCTATCTCCAACACCTTGGGCCGTCATTTTGTCAAAGTTTCAAGGTCTTCCCATTATCACCCTGCTTTCCTTTATTAACGAATGGAGGAGGCTCGGGTGATACCCTTTCTTCTCCGCATCATGAGTGCGACAATGCCGCCTTTACTATGAAGGAGGTAGATCATGCTCTCAGTTCATCCTCATCCTCCGCCCCAGGACCAGACGCCATCCACGTTCAGATGTTTCAGCACCTTTCTCATGCTAGTAAGCACTTTCTGCTTAACACGTACAACCGCATCTGGACGGAGGGCACATTTCCTCGACGCTGGCGTAAAGCCACCGTCATACCCATACCTAGAACCGGAAAGGAGAAAAACCTTCCTTCTAGCTACCGGCCCATCTCTTATCAGCTGTTTTTGCAAGGTGAAGGATCGTATAATTCATGCCCGGCTGGTGTGGCGGCTCGAGTCTCACCATTAACTAATGAATCACACTGTGGCTTTCATGCGTGGCGTTCTGCAGTTTACCATCTCATTACTTTATCCACCCATTTGATGAATGGTTTTCTGCGAAATCCCAGACTGTGGCCATGTTTTTCGATTTGGAGAAGGCCTACAACAACTGCTGGAGAACTGGTATCCTCTGTACTCTTTACACGTGGGGCTTCCTTGGGTGCCTGCCCCATTTTCTTCGGGCTGTTTTACAAGACCGAGTTTTCGGGGTGTGTATGGTTTCTGCCTTGTCGGACGCCTTTATCCAGGAAATGGTGTGTCTCAGGGTTCCCATCCTGAGGGTTGTCCTATTTCCTACCGCCCTTAACCATATAATGACCTGTCTCCCACCAGGCATCTCTGGCTCTCTTTTTGTTGATGATTTTACCATTTATTGCAGTTCTCCGCAGACCTGCCTCACTGAGCAGCGTCTTCAGTGCTGCCTTGATCATCTTTACTCCTGAAGCATCAACAATGGCTTTCGCTTTTCCACTGACAAAACCGTCAGTATGAATTTCTGGCGGCGCAAATGGTTACTCGTACCATCTCTACATCTTGGGCCTGTCATCCTTCCGTTCGTTGAAACTATGACTTTTCTGGGGCTCATGCTGGTTAGGAAACTCTTTTGGTCCTCCCATGTGTCTTACCTGGCAGCCCGCTATACACGGTCCCTCGATCTCCTGTGTGTCCTCACTTCCTTTGTTTGTACTGGTCCCTTGTATGTTCGAAATTCGACTATGGGTGCTTTGCTTATGCGTCTGCATGCCCATCGCTTTTACACCATCTCAACACTATCCGCCATCATGGCATCCATTTGGCCCCAGGCACCTTTTACACCAGCCGGGTTGAGGGTCTGTATGCTGAAGCTGCTGAACTACCACTGTCCTACTGCCGTGACTCTCTCCTCAGCAGGTATGCATGCCATTTGTCTGCCATGCCTCCTTCTTTGATTGTCAGTATGGTGCTCCTCTCTCTTCTCTGTTACCTCCTGGAGTCCACTTTTTCCTCTTACTACGGTGGCTTAACTTCACACTACCTGCAACTTTCCCACTGGGTGTGAACTCTTCACCACCTTAGGTACGTGAAGTGGCCCATGTTAATCTTGGCCTTCATTCGCTTTCTAAGGACACTATTCCAGCCTCGGTCTATCGCCTCCAGTTTCACAATCTTCGCATGGAACTTTGCGATAGTACCTTTTTATTTACGGATGTCTCTTGGACTGACCATGGGGTCGGGTGTGCCTTCATCATTAACACCCGTGTCTTTCGATATCTGCTTCCGGCACACTCCCTTGAAAGTCCGTGTGCTGTACACCGCCCCCCCCCCCCCCTTAGTGCAGCGCGTCCAGGAGAATTGTCACTTGCTCACTGTTGATGGAGCCAATGTCATGTTTCTGTGGGTCCCTGGTCGTGGCGGTCTGCCAGGTAATGAGGCTGTTGCCAAGGCTGCAGACCTCATACATCAGCCCACGAGTACCTATATTCCCTCCGATGATCTCTGGATTGCTGTCTGTTAGGTGGTGGTGTCCCTTTGGCATAGCCAATGGTCCTCCCTTCTCGGGAGTAAGCTTCGGCTTGTTAAGGCTCTCCCACCGCCTTGGACGACGTCCTCTCGGCCCACCCACCGGGAGGAGATATTTTAACTTGGCTGCATATTGGGCACTGCCTTTTTAGCTGTCGTCATTTGCTCAGTGGCACTACCCCATCCCTTTCTCCACATTGCGCACAAAATTTAACTGTCCACCACTTCCTGCTGGAATGCCCTTTTTTTTTCTAACCATTAACGTTCAGCTTGGGTTTGCCACCTGATTTATCAGCCTTTCAGCGTATGATGCGCGCGCTGTCGACTGCATTTTACTTTTTATCCGCCGCAGCAATATGGCGAAGGCCGTTTTTATTTTTTATTTTCGGACCTCCATTACTATATGATGTTCCCCCCCCACCTGGTTGTTTTTAGCTGTCTCCTATTCTGTCCATTGGGACTGATGCATAGTCATTTTAACTCCATTCTGTGTTCGTGTTCTCTAGTTTTGACTTGGGCTCATATGACCCCAACTGTTTGTTGCACCCTAAAGCAAAACAGAACAAACTTACCAGAGATGTAGTATTTCAGTGTGAGCATAATTTGGTGTGAAAGCCCAAGTACATATTACAGACATGACCTGTTAAGGAAAACGATAGAATACTGGCATCAATAATGGGAGGAATCAACAAGATGCAAAGGAGAATGCTGGCCACTGCTATGGGAGTGGTCAACAAGATGCAAATGCAAAATCTATAATCTAAGAAATAACCCAATCAGCAGTTGCTTTCCAATAGCTAGACTCATCTATAATCTGTATCTACATGTTGTTCTTCAGCTCACAATTAAGTGCCTGGCAGTGGGTACATCGAACCACTTTCGAGCTACTTCTCTACAGTTCCATTCTTGAACAGTGTGCAGGAAAAACGAACACTTAAATATCTTTCCATGCAAGCTCTGATTTTTCTTATTGTATTACAATGATCAGTTCTCCTTATGTAGGTTGCACCAACAAAATTTTTTGACACTGTGAGGAGAAAGTTTGTGACTGAAATTCCACGAGAAGGCCTTGCTGCAGCGAAAACAACTTTCTATTTTATTTTTTTATGGTATTCTGTCCCTTATTTTACAATAATCCGAAATCAACTGACCTTTTTTGAACTTTTTCGATGTACTTCGTGAATCCTATCGGAAGTGGATCCCATACTGCACAGCAATACTCCAGAAGGAGGGAGAATAAGTGTGGTTTAAGCAGTCTGTTTAGTAGAGCTTTTACATTTTCTATGTGTTCTGCTAATAAATCAGTCTTTGTTTTGCTTTCCCCACAACATTGTAGATGTGATCCTTCCATTTAAGTTACGTGTAATAGTAATCCATAAGTATTTAGTTGAGTTTCCAGGCTTTAGGTTTGTGTGATTTATAATGTAACTGAAATTAGCAGATTCTTTTTAGTGCTTATGTGGATGAGTTCACAGTTTTCATTATTTAGAATCAGTAGCCACTTTTTGCACTGTACAGAAATCTTGTGTAAATCATTTTCAACTCGATTTGGTCATCCGATGACATAACATGATAGTAAATGACAGCATCATCTGCAAACAATCAGAGAGGGGTGCTCAGATTGTCTCCTAAATCATTTATGTAGATCAAAGAACAACAGAGGGCCTATAACATCTCATTGTGCAATGCTAGATATTACTTCTGTTTTATTTGATGACCTTCCATGAATTACGCCAGTAGCACTTATTATTTTGTGGGAATAAAGAGCTAGTTGTATTTCCACAAGAATGATATTTTATGAATGTGTGTTGCCTTATTTGTCAATAAATCGTTCTCTTCGAGGTGATTCATAATATTAGAGCACATTGTGTGTTCCAAAATACTACTGCAAATAGATGTTAAGATATGGGTCTGTAATTCAGCAGATGGCTCCTATTTCCGTTCTAGAGTATTTGTGTGACTTGTGCAATTTTCAAGTCTTTGCATACTTACCTTTATATGAGCAAGGGATTGTATGGGATTACTAAGTATGGAGCCATTGTATCAGAATATTGTGAAAGGAATCTGACTGGTGTACAATCTGGGGTGGAAGCCTTGCATTTCTTAAGTGAGAAGCTACGTCACTACACTGAGGATATTTGCTTCTAAGTCATTTATGTTGACAGTTGTTCTCTTAATAGCTGCTTGGTTGCCAAACACTGAAGATGAAGAATGAAATAAGATGTTTAAAAGGATCCTAAGCTTACTGATGGAGGGACTGTTTATCACTGCATAGGCTGTGACCACGGGTGACTGGCCCCTCTAGGAGAGACTTTTAGGGTGGAAAGTGTGGCAGATGTCAATATAGAGTTGTTACTAGTAGGTTTGATGTGAACAGCATTTTGTGTAGAGCCATCAGTGGAATGAAGGTCCACATGCAGGAAAGTGGATCATTGATGTAAACTGATAAGAAACAGATGGACATCAGTGAGCTTGTACCAGGCTGGAGGTTCGGTATTCTGAATGGGTAGAAAACTCCTTGAACATCATGCCATTAGTGTTCCAGGACAGTGCACAATATTGTTTGCGGATGGTAAGGGGAAGTAATTGTGTGTTAGAATATAGTCAGTAAGTTAGTTGTTACTACCAGGAATGAGGTCATGGGTTTAGTTGCCTGGATGTTGGGAAAGGTGATGTACAGTGATGCCAAGACAATGATTGTTGGAGATGTTTGTGTAGAGAAATATGGCTGTCAAAGTTGTGAAGCAGAACTATTGGGAGTGGACAAAGACATTTGTTTGGAAAGCTGGGAAGAGTGTCACTTTTAGGTTCTACATGTGTGTATTGACAGTGCTACAGTTTTTTTGCTTCTTGGTACTGCCCCCCTCTCCCCCTCCCTCTCTCACACACACGCGCACACACATACACTTTTGTCGTCTTCTTGATGCCTCGGAGTGTATAAAGAAGGACAAGTATAATTGATAATTAATAGTGCAAAAAATTCTTTTCAGATTCCAAGGTATGGGCATCATACACACAGCTAAAAAGCACATTGCGGAAGAACTGCTTAAAAAGAAACGAGCATTAAAATTGGAGCAGTTACGGCAGCATAACATGAATATTTCATCCTTGCCAACAAAGGATGAAACGGAAGTAAGTATTATTATTTGTAATGGTATAACTTGAAGTAAAATAATAATAATAATAATAATAATAATAATAATCTTCCTCCCTCATTCTGTGCATCTGTTGTCTACTTATGCAAATGTAAATTGGTGCCAACAGAATCGTTCAGCAATCAGCAGCAAATGCGAATTCTCTAAATTTTCTCAGAAGTATTCCGCAAAAAGAATGTTTGTTTTCCCTCCAGGGATTGCCATTTGAGATCACGAAGCGTCTCTGTAATACTCATATGTTGATTGAACCCAACAGTGACAAATATAGTTGCAAACCTCTGAATTACAATACTTAAGAATGGGTCACGCTGGTGATCTATATATGGTCTCCTTTATAGATGAGCTACACTTTTCTAAAATTTTCCCTCAAAGGCTGTCTACCATTCACTTTACCTAGTCTGCTACCCTATTATTATGCATAGATACTTGATCTGACTCTGTCAAGCAGCACGCCACAAACACTGTATTCGAACATTATAGGATTGTTTTTTCCTATTCATCTGTGTCAACTAACATTATTCAGTATTTATGGCAAGTGGACATTCATCAAGCCAAATAATAATTGTGTCCAAGATATCCTGTATCCTTCTAAAGTCACTTGATGAAGATAAACCAGCAAACCAGCATCAGGAAACAGTCATAGGTGCTCACCATGTCCGCGTGTCATTTATTTTCCTGTCACACTTCCGTGGAGCACTCCTGGCGATACCCTTGTCTTTGCTTAACACATCCCATCGAGAGCAGCATAGTGAATTCTGTTACTTAGTTTGTAAACTTTTCTGTATCCTCAGACCTTTGCTTACAGTCTGCAGTGGGGCACTTATTTTTTTTTATTTTTTTTTTTTGTTTATTTATTATTATTATTTTTTAATCTGGGAATGCTGAAACTGCATGTTTTCCTTTGTTCTTTCCTCATCTGAGGAAAGGGCAAGCCAAGTTTTGAACATGTAACACTATCTAAAACAATGCTAATTTGTGCACAATTGCTGTCCTGTCTTGTAGAAATTTATTGTATTCGAACTCACAATAAGTGCTAGAATTTTGCAGCAAACCAATGTTAAGTTTAGTGGTCTGCAACTTCGCAGTTCCGTTCTTTTACCCTTCTTGTATGCAATAGTCACCTGCACTTTTTTCCAGTTGCTTGGGACTCGTTGGACGATAGCTTCGTGATAAATGCAAGATAAGTAAGGGACCAGCATTGCAGAGTACTCCTCCTAAAAACGAAACTGAGGTTCCATCTCGACCTGGCAGCTTACTTGTATTCAAATTTTAGTGTGCGACAGTCAAATGGCGGCATGTTTGTACGATTCTCCTGTGTTAATGATTTCTTAAATGAGAAATTTTAAACTGCAGCTTTACTTTTGCTGTCTTCTATTGCAACCTCCCAGACTAGTTGACAAGTGAATCTACAGAAGTCTTTGACCCACTTAGCGATTTTCAGTAGTACCAGAATTTTCTCGTTTCTCAGCAAGATCTTTTGCTGAGGTATGGCAGTGGAAGTTGTATGTTTCGTGCATTGATCTGTTTGTAGATACATGAATTTTCACCTTTTCCCTGTTGGTATTTCTGCATTGCTTTTCGATCTGAGAGTGGAACAGTCTGTGTCCTAAGCATTTTCCTAATTTGTTATTAAACTGTCAAACAATGTGTGATCAGTTGACTTTAAGTTTAGATGGCTCTTGCATGGTGGACCAGTACACATAGACACAAACAGACATGAAAACAGAATCCTTGTATTGACTCGCTCATCCATCTCGCATCATCCTCCTTTGTGTAATTTTTGATTGTGCTGTGATGTACCTATAGGCATGTGTTGCAATTTCCTTCAATCCTCTTTTATCATATATCTTCATTCCCAAGTGCTGTCTTGATTTCTGGGACTGTGGTGTCAAATTATACACAGCTGTTTTTCTCAGAATAGTTGGTCACATGTCCCTTTGGAGTGTTCAGCACGGCTTGTGGATCAGTATTTGGGTTGTTTTCTCGGCTACAGTGTTGAAATACATTTTTGTCCAGCAGGAATAGTGTGTATCATGAACTGCACTTTTAGAACGAACAGCTGAAGTGTTATCAGTCACATTGGTAAGAACAAGGCAAAGTAAATAATGAAATATATGTGATTGCAATCACACATAAGAATTTAATCAGTGGATGTAGCACATTCATGTTTGCACAATGCATTAAAAGTTCTTAATGGAACACCAAAATCACAAATGAGGTACATTTGACATTGTGCCATTACAAAGTACACACATTTTACACTGTTCATGGCAGTGGACCTTGCATTTTTTTCCTACACCGAAGGGGCAGCTGATACAAGGTTTTGCCACAACAAAGAACACAAAAAGTGAAACTCATTGCTGCATGTAAGTCAGCATTGTCATTTTTGCACATTTGTGGTTTCTGCATAAGAGGGAAGAAATGTTCTTATCTTGATAAACATAATTGTTCATTTTATTATGATAGTCAAAATATCATTCTGTAATTGGGATTGTCCTTTAGTTTTTAGTGCTATCAGTGAATTTATACATTTATTAAATGTTTAACTTTGTGCATACCAGTTCCTTAGTTCAGTGTGGATGTTATCTTGCATTGTATTATTTATATATTTGATTTGCAGAGCAACTTACAGGGTGTACATGCGATAAGGAAAAGAAATTCACAGGTTTTCCCAGATTTCCCAGTGAAAATAACACTTTTTTCATGGAGAAAATACGTCTTCAGTGTTAATTGACAATATACTTTCTTTCAGAGCTGTAAAACTTATTAGTCCATTGAATGGTAAAGGTTTTATACACCAGCGTAGAATTTCACAGCAATTTAGGAAAGGAAACACACTGAAAAAGCAATGTATTTCGCAAAGATCTTTCATGCACAGCAGAATGTACACAGTGTATTTTCTTGTTACATAAGTATAAATACGAATTCCACCAAATACAGCATGCCAGTTCCGAAGCACTGAAATTTGAGATAGCGATGCGCTTTTATGGCCAGTCTTAGCTGTTGTCACGTGATCTCGCCAACCAATGACAGCAGATACTCGGAGCATAGGACAAGTGATGTAATCAGCCAACAGCAACACCACTTTATGTAATGCGAACACACAAATAGGCGGAGGAAATGATTAATGTACATATATTATAGTTACAAGCAAAGCCAAGCTTTCAAATGTAATATTTGTTCTTTTTTACCTGAGTCACCCTTTAAGACACATCAAATGCAAATCTGCCAGTAAAATTTTAAATAATGACATAAATGGCTAGTCTTCTGATTCCTAAACTTCCCTCGGCAGTTGATCCTCAAAGTGTTAAGTTTTGAATGTGAATCAAACACTCTGTGATTTAAGAACTTCATCGCATATTCTCACACGTAACGTAACTCACCTTGCATAAAAGGAAATTTACATTGATACTAACACGTGGCAAACCATCATTCACAGTATTTTCCAGCTACCTATTAGGAATAGGTTTGTTTCAACAGTTGTCAGAAAGCACCAGAAAACGGGCATTACTGTGCATCGCAGCTGTGATGCCTTAGGAAGTCCGTTCACGGTGTTTGGCTTGGTTGTATGCTTTTTGGTGCATTTCTTTTTGGAACTTCGTGCGTACTGGGGCATCACGTGACCATTTGCAACACTGTGGCATGTTGTTCGGATGGGACATATGGAGTTAACTGTATGTAGGGCAATTGTTTTATCATATCCAATCCAGAAAAGGAATGCAAAATAAGAAAGCAGTCTTTGGCGTAATGTTCATTTCAGATCTGGACTCTACAACCTGAAGTGCCATAATATTTTACTATGTGCTGACTTTTACATTGATTATATTTTAAATTCGTACTCTGCAGCTCTGTTATTAGCATTTCCAATTAGGTTTATGTCCACACAGCACTGCAAAAAGCTAGTAATAAGAAGTAATAAAATTTTTTTGTAAAAATAAAAGGAATGCTGTTTGTATATGCTAAAACTAAAACCAGTAAATTTTTCACGACTTTTTCAAATGGTATAGAAAGTTAACTAGGTTATCTGTGAAGCCAAGGAACTGTACAACTGGCAGCTGTGCTCTAGGAGTAAATATAAAGCCTTGTGCGAAATTACAGTGATAAAACATGCTATGCTGCCAGTATATAATTTACCAAAGAATGGCATTCTGTAAATTAAGGTATAAACAGCTCAAATTAAGAAATAATTGAACTATGTCTTGTGATGAAGAAACATGGTGTTTCACAGAATGCATATTTGTAAAATTCTGGTAAAGCTCTCAACATATTTGAAACAAAACATTTAATTCTACTAATCAAATTTTACCTGGTTAGTCATTGTCAAGTGAACATTTACATATGTTCGTACGTATGTAGCAGTAACAGATCTCGACATTATGTCATAAAAGAAACGAGATCAGAATACTCTTAAGGGTTTCAGACTGTGTTTTATTGGCAGGACACTTAGAAAATGTAAGAGATCTACTAAGGAGACTGCCTACACTACGCTTGTCCATACTCTTTTAGTATACTGCTGCGCGGTGTGGGATCCTTACCAGATACGGTTGACGGAGTACATTGAAAAAGTTCAATGAAGGGCAGTACGTTTTTTATTATTTCGAAATATGAGAGAGAGATATATAGAATTTGGGCTGGACATTATTAAAAGGTGTTTTTCGTTGCAACAGAATCTTCTCACGAAATTCCAATCACCAACTTTCTCTTCTAAATGTGAAAATATTTTGTTGACACCAACCTACATAGGGAGAACCTGCGAGGCACTAAAATGTGATTTGCAGTGTGTCCATGTAGATGAATAATTTTGTAAACCATACTAAAATGCATAATTTGGCTTAAAGTGCACATTTGTATGTCCAGGTTCATACTAAAGTAGTCCCCTACCTGGTATTAAGCTTTTTAGCATGGTTTCTAGGATGCGAATTTTCTTGGACTATAAGTATGTATTATCTTGTGTTTGTTTTGTTATTTGGCATTACGTCGTAGGTGCCAGAAGATGAAAATAACTGCTTCAACCAGCAAGACAATTAATCCTTGGTTGTCAGTATTGTGCAAATAAAATCAGAAAACTGAAACTAATAACATATTTTAGCCTACTTTGTTTATATTTCACTTCACTTAATAGCTCCCAGCCATAGAAATTTGTTTTGTTTTTGTTTGATACAAGTGCTGTAAATGAAGAAAAAACCGCAAAAAGCACAAAACAAAAACACAGGTCACTTAGAGGCTGCTCCACCTCCTTCCCCCCTCTGACTTGAACTGCTCTGCGTGTATCCAGCAACTGTGGCACGATAGAAAAAATTTTCCTGCCAGCATCACGCGACTTGAGCTCTGCACATGTGCGTGTGCCCGTGGCAGCTGCTCAAATGAAACTCATGTAAACAGTTGTGATGTCATGCTCATCAAAAGCAATCTTTTGTTATGAAGTATTGCATAGTTTTCGCCCTAAAGCCTTTAGTTGTCAGTAGACGCTTGTTTGTGCACTGTGTTCTGTTGTAAATAGTGCAATTTCTTTGTAATTTAAATTTCATTTTGGTGTTTTTCTCTCATTTATGTTCTATTTCTGCAGTTTTAGTCTGCAGTAACAGGCTAAAGTTATTCTTTGTTATAGTATCAGTTTCTATCAGTCAAAATTACACAAATTTAACTGAAAACTAAAACAATAAAAAAATTCCCAGATTTTTCCCGGTTTTCTCTGGGATGCAAAAATTCTGGTTTTTTTTCCTGGATTTCCCAGTTGTCATGAGGTGTATACACCTTGTCTTAAATGAATATTGAAATTCTTGCTGCGGATTCTTCTCCCTCTTCGCCCACATTCATTTCATACGTTCTGATCTCTGATTTTGGAACTGTTTAACAATGTGAGGCTGCCCCCCATCCCGGAAGGTCAGTTTCTGGATTTTGTTTCTAAATAAATGATTGTTAATTATCCTTATGTTGTTTTCAATATGTTGATATTGCTTCTTTGAGGTCATTTAGTGTCTGTGTAAACCATGCTGGTTGTCCTTTCATCTTCATAGTTTTACTAAATATTTGTTTTGTCAGGCTGTCATCATGAACTCTAGCCAAATGTCTGAAGAATGACATCCTTCTTTTTTTGCATCCTGTGTAAATGTTCTCTGTATGTTTGTAAATTTTAAACAAGTTCTTAAAGTTAGTATTTTTACTGAGAATTTAATTTGCAAGCATATGATTCAATAAAAGAATTCTTTACATTTCTTAAGTAAGGAGTTGCAATAAAGGGTGTGTTAAATATGACACAGTTATCTTATAACAGATACCATTGACCTTTCCTAAGTAGTCATTTTTATGTTGAAACAGTTTAGTAACACTGTTTTTATGCTAACCCCCTAATATGTGAATAATTCACTCCTCTTGAACATATTTTTTTTCTATAAACATTTTGATTATTTGCTTTCAGATAAGAGCTGAGGCAGAGTCCGAAGCCAAAAGAATGAATCTGAACAGTGTGACATTATGCTTTGAAGCGTTTATAGAAGGTCCTGGTGGGGTCATAAAACCTATATGCCAACCAGTTTTCTCGACACCTATAAATAACATGAGTGAGTATCATTCAGTACTCCTATGATTTTTTTATATTGTTTTCTGTTTACAACAGGTATTAATTAAGCATTTGTGTGATATCAGAAGATACATAGCAGTTGCATCAAAAGCAAAAACACTAATAAAGTCACAGGCAGAATTATTTCTATAAGAAACTGGGGTGAAGAGTATGAGGAAATGGAAATAGGTAAATGAATGGAGCAATTGTAACAATTTAAACTGTATGCAGGGACATGTCTGTTTGATATTTATGAAAACAGTGCCTGATTTCCTTTGGGAATAAACCACTCTCGTTTGTAGGATGTCAATTACGACTTTCCAAATTTTATTTATTTCACACCAGTTACTTCAGTGAAAACAATCAATTATGTAATTGGATAGATAAAAAAAATCTACTCATCAAGCGGCGGCATAACACACACACACACACACACACACACACACACACACACACACACACGTGTGTTCTGCCTCTGCTTGGTGAGTAGATTTTTTATCTGCCCAATTACACCATTTATTTCAGTTGACTCGTGTAATGCCCCTCTTTCAGGATTGACCCCTCCCTTTTCAAATTGTCTACAAAAGTGTAGGCCATATGGGGAGGGTCGCCCGTTGCCCAGTGTTGAACCCAGTCCCTGTGGAAGGTTGTCAGAAAACCATACGGTGATAGCCCCCGAGGCAGAGAAAGGAATACTCTGTCAATGATAAATGCTGTTACCTGTTTGCTTATGCCAGGAAATGGGTGGCTACCTGTTTGGGGCCACTGGGACCTCTGGCAGTGACTGTGAAGCCAGGTGGCCACTGCTGTGTGGCTAGGTGGCACCCCTGGGGAGAGCCCTCATTCAGAGTAGGCAACATGGTGGCAGATATTCTTGGTGCAGCAAAAAAACCTGGGTTGCCACCTGGTGGCTGCGAGCCTCTGGCAGTCTCTTCAGACTCGCTGAAATTCTGAAATGCAGATTGTTATGACCCTAGCAGCTTTCTCTGTCTGGGCATGCTGTGGGAGGAAAGCAAAGTAGGGCCAACTGTGGAAACTTATCCCCTCTGATACTGGTTTGTACTCGACTGATGAAAGGTCCTTTCTATCTGTTGAGTCGGTGCTTAAGTTTGTGTAGCATTTTTCTGTTTGGTTTAATAAACACAACAGACACGTATGACAGAGACTTGAGTCATCAATAGTATATTCTCCTTCACTGTTTCACAGTCTGCCCATGCTGGGGTAACTTTTCGATTCCTTGACTGTAGAAATACTTGGCTTTGAGGTGAAGAATTCATTGACCCGTGTTCAGAGCACATTTTCATTTGGAAAGGAAGTTCCTTAAATGTTGTTTGATAGAGAGCAGGTGAGGTGAAAATCTGAAGGCGCAACATAAGGTGGCTGCGGAATGACTTCCCAACCCAACTCCTGTGTAGTGTTTCTTATCAGTGCAGCAGAATGCGCTCGAGCATTATTGTGGAGTAGCATTGCTTCACGCAGTCTTTCTGGTTGTCGTTCTTGGACTGCGTCTGTGAGATGTCTCAGTTGTTGGCAGTAAACGTCAGAAGTGACGGTTATACCTTAGGGAAGCAATTTGTGGTACAAAAAACTTGCTGTTTCGCCAGATGCATAACATTATCTTTTGTGGATGTGCACAGGTCTCTGTACAGGGAGTTGCTCCTTTGTTGGGACTCAACTGTTCCTTTCTTTTGCTTATGTTCGCATAAAGACACCATTTTTCATCACCAGTAAAGATACAGAATAATGGTGGTCGGTGGTGTTCGTGAGCCAATTGACAATGAGCAAGCAGAGATTGCACATATGGCCATCCACTAATTTTTGTGATTTTGTTTTACAGCATGCAGTACTAGACTGTGGTGCATTGAAGATCGAACCTACAGCAGGTGTTTGTCATATCAGCTTGTAGACTAAGGGACGAAACCACAAACGTGTGACAGAAAGGCAATTTAGTATTAATGTATTGACCAGTTAAACAAAGGAAAATAGAAGATTGTCTTCACAGCACAGGATGACAACTGTCTACTATGTAAGATTGTCGTTTATCCAGTCCTCCACAGCAGTCAGAAGATAAGGGATAAATTATGAAACAAGAAATAAATTTTGGTGCAGCCCTATAGGTGTGTGTCCACCTACAAGTAAACTTCTGCAAGTCACTTAGAGAAGCTGCTACTGCAAGTTCTTTGAAGTGGAAACGCCCCCAGCAGGTTTGTCAGCTTGCAGAAGCACCTTCCGCAAGTTAGTGGAAACATTTCCTAGCATCTTGCTGCAGGCACTTGCCATGTTCTGGGAGTTTAGTGTGTTGAATGCCGATACGAAAATGTCAGTGTCAAAAATTAGAATGGCATAAAGATGGTTGGACAGAAATTTAATAAAAATAATAAACATTTGCGAAAATTAAGAGTTATTAGAAGGCTATCTCATCGTGACACAGCTTGCAGCTCTTTTTGGTCCTGTTTTCGAATATTTTATTATACAATAGACGAGATTTTTGAAACTTTCATACAAAATTCTCGTAAAGTTTTTACTCTGACTGGAGTTCTGATTTTTGTTCATTGAAAATAAATAACTTAAATAGATATGCCTGTTTTCCCATTTCTTCACTCACATTTTTTTGTTGCTCAGATTTTTTTCTTCAGTACAAATAATAATATTAATAATAATACGAATACAACAATGGGGGCAGCTCTGTTTTGTTACTCAGGTTTTTTTCCTTCATTACAAATAATAATGCAACAACGATGGGGGCTGCTCTGGTTTTTAACTGCAAGAGTGTAACAACCACTTGCCTATCTCACCTCGAGAGACTAGCGCAAACACTTCTGAGGGAGCTTGCAGAAAGTTCCAGAAATTAACTTACCCAAGTGACTAGTAGAAGTTACTTTGCCCAACCTTTTTTTTTTTTCCTAATGTAAACACTTCAGCAAGTGCTTGCAGAAGTTCCTTGTGGAAGTTACTTGCTAGTGAACATGTGCCTTCAGAGAATCCTAAGTAGTAAAACGTGGGAAACCATCTTGAGAGGAAGGTGAGAGTATAGTTGATAATGAGAGATAAGAGGGCAGTGAGCACGGCGACTCCTATGCGCAGCATCAGTGAGTGGCATGCAGTCAGTTCACAGAGCACTAGGAGCAAAATTAGGTCCAGAGAGCGAGTCTCCATGGTTTTATTGCCTTGGTAGATACACAGTGGGATGTCCTCACAAGTAAAAAAAAGTTCCTGAAGCCATTGTAAGAGGGGAGGTTGTGCCTGTGCCGACCTGTCGTGTGGATATTTAGGCAGAGCGGCATAGGAAGCTCCCACGGCACCTAGATTAGCTACTCCGCTGTGCTACCAGTCGGGTACCACTTGGGGTGGCATCACCATCCAGTGGTCCTGTATCTCGGCAACACATTGACAAGTCTTGAATACTGACAGAAATTAATATTTTATTAGAAATTTTGTGTATAAAGTAACCAACTTATTAAATATTCACGCAATCTACCTATGATAGTGGCCATCAGATCTATAATTTTCCCTTCTCCAAGAGTGTGTGATTGGAAATATTATTATTATTATTATTATTATTATTATTATTAAAACTGAAGTGGTGCCAAAGAAACTGGTATAGGTGCGTGTATTCAAATACAGAGATACGTAAATGGTCAGAATACAGAGCTGTGGTTGCCAACACCTATATACGACAAGAATTGTCTGGTGCAGTTGTTAGATCATTTACTGCTTCTATAATGGCAGGTTATCAAGATTTAAGTGAGTTTGAATGTGGTGTGATAGTCAGTTTACGAGCGATGGGATGCAGTGTCTCTGAGTTGTAGTGGGAATTTACTGTTTGACAAATTCACGAATATCAGGAATCTGGTAAAACATCAAATCTCCGACATCGCTACAGTTGGAAAAAGATCCTGCATGAACAGGACCGACAACGACTGAAGAGAATCGTTCCAATGTTACAGAAGTGCAGCCCTTCCGCAAATTTCTGCAGATTCCAAAGCTGGGCCATCAACAAGTGTGAGCATGCGAACCATTCATCGAAACATCATCAATATGGGCTTTCGGAGCTGAAGGCCCACTCGTGTACCCATGATGACTGCACGACACAAAGCTTTACGCCTGCGTTGATGACTGGAAACATGTTGCCTGGTTAGATGAGTCTAGTTTCAAGCAGATGGACATGTATGGGTATGGAGAGAAGCTCATGAATCCATGAACCCTCCTTGTCAGCAGGGGACTGTTCAAGCTGGTGGAGGCTCTGTAATAGTGAGGGGTGTGTGCAGTTGGAGTGATATGGAACCCCTGATAGGTCTAGATATGACTCTCACAGGCGACACGTATATAAGAATATCGTGTGATGACCTGCTTCCATTCATGTCCATTGTGCATTCCGGTGGACTTGGGCAGTTCCAGCAGGATGATGCAACACCCCACACACCCAGAATTGCTACAGAGTGGCTACAGGAACACTACCACGGGCCACCAAACTCCCCAGACACAAACATTATTGAGCATATCTGGGATGCCTTGCAACATGCTGTTCCGAAGAGATCTTCACCCTTATCGCCATCATCATCATAATTATGAATTGAATAATTAGGTACATTTCCTTTGTAAGGGCTCAACGATGTAGTCACTGAGACGTGTGTGTGTGTGTGTGTGTGTGTGTGTGTGTAATACCATGGAAAAGTTTCAAGTTTACACTCATGTGTTAAAAACTTTGTGATGTACTTGTTACTCCATTAAAGGCTGAACACAGTAATGGGTTTAAGAGTGACAATTCTTCTGGAAAATGTGGGATTCTTAGGGAATTACATTTTACGAGAAGCAGTCTGGAAACTTTTACAAATTAACCAAGGGAATTGTTCATTTTTACCCAGTGTTGAAAATGAATTTTATTGAGTTTATAAATCACAAATTTTAAAATCCTTAGCATCTTGAAGTGTGTTAATTACATGAAAATCATTCTATATAAATTATTGATGTTTTAAAAGCTGTGGTTAAGCTACTACGTATTGGCTGGAATATAGGTCAGTGAAGAGGAAAGAAAAATTATTGTGATATATTGTTCCACTTCCCACTCACCATTAATTTATCAGGAACTTCTTGACACCATCTTTCACACTACACACCTGTAATTCTCTGGAATTTTTTTGTCCAAGTTTGAGTAGCCACCCTGGGTTTACTTTTTGTCTGGTGGCTGGATGAGGAATTTCACGAAAAGTTGGCGAAGCAAAGTGTCCGCTTTGTACAAGGCCGACCGGACACTTCATCAAAGTCCCAGTAGACCATGACGTTGACAACTACCTACTGCCAATGCAGTGGTTTAAATACCATGTCTTCCCGCTGTTTGAACAACCAAATTTGTGGAGACTGGTTAGCCTCATTACGAATACTCACCATATTAGCCTCTATCTTTCTGAGGTTGCCAGGCATATACGGCTCAGCTACACCTTTGGCTTTGAAATTATTGGACCCCGTACACCATCTGTAAAATATCTATTAGCAACCGTCCGGAGCAAACTTACGTGGAATGATCGCAGAAACCAAGTTTCAGGAAAAGCAGATGCTGGCCTGAGATTTGTAGGAAGAATCTGTAGGAAATGATAGTGATCCACAAAAGAAGTAGCTTACAAAACAGTTAGAAAGCAATAGAGAGGACCTAACAAAGAGTAGTGCGTTTCGTGACATGGTCACTCAGCTGGTGTGAGAGTGTTAAAGATATGCCCAACAAACTCCAGTGCCAGACTATACAAGAGAGGTGTTGAACATCACAGAGTGGTTTAATATCGAAATTCTTAGAGAATATAGTCCGGGAAGAATTAGACAACACATATGTCTCACAAAACGAGAAAATTCGAGAAATTAGAGCTAGTCTAGTACAGAGGTTTACCAACAATCATTCTTCACACAGGCCATTCGTGAATGGAACGGGGAAGGAGGGATCAGATAGGGGTACCAGAAGTACTACCTATTCAATCCTGATGGTTCCAACTCTTGCTTATCTATACAATCACTATACAACAATTTCCTAATCATCAGACTCACCAAATTCTCTCTTCATGCTGCTTGTTCCTGCCACCCTCGAGCAGGTTTCCCAGTTGGACTGCGCCTCAAGACCCTTGCTGGAACTTCTACCTACTCTTTGTAGAACACGCTCCCTGTATATTTGCACGAATTACTCCTTGGTTTGTACACAGGCCACATGTTAGGACTGATCTATTTCCAGGACCTAAAGTTTGTCATTCCATGACATTTCAGCAATTTCTATCATATCTTCAGAAGTATTAGAGTGCTTCTATCCTCTACACTGCCAGCTCTAGAACTATGGCTAGAACAGGATTTGATTCTATGCCCCATGTGGGTCAGGAACAACATTCAGCGCCATGAACATGTAGTGTTTCCACAGGAGAGCTGTTAGCCATTACCAGAGCCATGTGATAGACTTACCTCAACCTCATTTTAATTTATAGTGACTCAGTGAATATTCTCCTGGCTACTGATTGATATCTGCTGCACTCTTTCTCTGGGTCACAAGTTGTGGGTGCCCCAGGGAATGAAGTGGCAGACTTGTTGACCAGAGAAGCAATTACGTGCTCAGCATTCACTTTGATGACTGTAGGTGTGGATTTGTTGGTGCATGGTTCATATAAGATCTATACTTGGGATTTGTTTGTGCGAC
This sequence comes from Schistocerca cancellata, assembly GCF_023864275.1. Taxonomy (NCBI): domain Eukaryota; kingdom Metazoa; phylum Arthropoda; class Insecta; order Orthoptera; family Acrididae; genus Schistocerca; species Schistocerca cancellata. The sequence goes on from NC_064626.1 coordinate 1,152,951,309, forward strand.
TTCTTCTCACACCAAGGTGGTACACTGTCTGCTGAGCTAGTGTCCTCTGTAATTAACTCCTCACTATTGAGGAGACTAGAGTGTGTTTAAAATTAGTTGCGACTTTTGAGAGTACTGCAAAGGGCGAGTAGGGGAAGCATAGTTGCCAGTGTGTGCCAAATGCATCACCAGCTGACAATAAAGCCGTGCCTTCCGTACATTGCAAATGTTACCGTACATTGCAAATGTTACCGTACATTGCAAATGTTAGCGGCCACGAGGCAAACCTTCTTTGGTGATAAAGAAACAACAGTAATGAACAGAGAAGTTAAATCAGTGAATCTTTTATACATATATACATACATACTCAAGAGTATGGTGTAGTGGAGCGACCCCAAAGGAAGAACTGTCACTGTCCTCTTCCTCAGAACTGGTACTGGTGCCAACTGAAATTACTGTCTCTTCAATCTCTTTTTTCCAGCAGTCCTTCATGAATCCAGGTCTCCTAACTCGAGACCAATCCTGTGGGGCAACACTTGCAACGGCTTCTTCTGCCAGCATTTCAGCCTCACTGAATGTAAGCTTTTTCTGCCCCCCACACTACCTTTCATCTGCACCCATGAGTTCTCAATAGGATTTAAATGAGTAAGGTATGGAGGAATTCTGACTACATTATGCCCTTTATCGGTAACCAGTTCGTCGATCTGCTAGTGTGGAGTTTCCGGCTAATAAAGTGCTAAAAGTTTGGTTAAATATGCCTTATTCATGCCAGGTTCAACTTTATCCAATGGAACATACCTTTGCACTCAGAGCAAAATATCTGCATTCCTCTACTGTATTGTCAGAGCTTTATCTATCACAAGAGAATGGTATGACGCATTGTCCGTTGCTATTGTCGTATTTGGAGGAATATTCTGTAGCAGAACATCAGAAATCCACTTCGTGAAAACTTCGGTATTCATTTCCTCACGATAGTCGCCTTGCTTCGTAGAGCGTAACAGCAATAAACAGTTTGAAATGAAACCCCGAGTGGAGCCAGCGTGGAGGACAATTACCCTGCCACCCTTGCCTATCTTTGCTTTCATCTTTCATTGTGCTGTGCAATCTGTCCACCCCTTTGTCAGCTTGTGATGTGCATTAACCCACGTCTCGTCCAACTACACAATATCTTCGAATGAAATGCTCCTCACTGCATGCAGATATCGGCCTCACCATGCCACTATGCCAATTCTCTCGATGATAAATAGCAGAGATGAAAACTTTTCGTGCTGGAAACCAAGCTCGTGCAAACAGTTTCAAAGTGATGGACCTACTCCCCTCGAACGTCTCTGCTTCTGTGAGGCTGAAAAGAAGTTTGTTTAAAGTAGGATATTCCTTGCACTGATAATAAGTGTACATGTCTCGAATTGCATCCTGCTGGAATGCGTCAATCTTAGTTACAAGTATGTCATACCATATTTTCGTGCCTGGAGTTTCTAATAAAGAATGAGCTGGTGTTGCTCCTTCAGTCACGCCTTCCTTTCTTTCCTCCTCCTTGCCAATTCTCAGCACTGTAGATCGCTGGATGTTCAATGCAGCAGCTGTTCTGTCCTTCCCTCTCATAACATCTAAAATGTGCTGCTGCATTGCACTCCAGTTCAGAATAACTGTGCGTAGAGCAAACAAATTTGCGACCTCGGCCACGGATAGGAATTCCCTTTCCACAGCTCATTATCTTCACAGCTGGTGAACGTGTTCTCGGATGACCTCTTTTACTGCTAATCTTATGTTCAGATATGCTGCACTGCTATTATCAACGCAACGCCGACACAAAAACACTCGTGCACAACACCTGAGCACTGAAGAACACTTCAGTGACAGAAAATAACACTTCACAAAGAGAGCTAACGAATGCGGAAGCACATTAAGCACGACAGCACGTGGTACTTCAATGTCTGGCACGGCAACAGGGTTGGTTTACCAACCAAACTGTTGGCAGCATTGTAGGGGAAAGCTGGCTCTGTTGTGGTTTAACTGGGCAACAGCGTCATGTCCCATCTGTTGAGCCAAATGTCAAAAGTCACAACTAATTTTAAATGCACTATAATGGCTGCGTGGCGGTCCTCATACCTTTCCTCTCCTGGAAGAAACCCACTGCCCCTTGTCATGGCCTCATTGATCATACCGGATTAACTCATAACCTTATGTAATGAACCACCTACCATATTGTGGCTGCGAAGCCTTGTAGACTGTGGCTGAAATTCTGGGGGGTTGTCCGCCTTCTCTTCCACGACAAGTGTTGTCTTCCAGATTTTTTGCTTCTGATGTTGGGGGACAATGTACAGTCAGTTAACTGGTTCATTGTTTCCTCCAAGAAAGTTATTTTTATTGTGAAATCTGGGCAGGGGCAGAATGGTTGGGGTTGCGGTTGGATTTATGGTGTCAGGTCTGTCCACCACTCTTGTACTCTTCCTCTCTTTTTTTAAAACTGATAGGAGGCATCAACTGTTGTGTTCCTGCTACGTCCTGGTTTTCTTTTTTAGAATTGCCCCTTCACACAGTACTCTGAAGAGGACAAGATATTCAAGATCCTTTATCCTTGACACAAGGTGATGACAGAGATTATGTGAACATATTTTTATGCTTCCTCTGAGAGTCGGTGCTATTCCCACCTGTATTGTCGAATCTACTAGTGCTCATTACATTTTTAACCTTTTCACTTTTACTGTTACAGACCTCCTGGTTAGAATAAATTATTTATTCCATTACTCTCTCAGCTTCACCTTGGGTTGGGGGGGGGGGGGGGGGAGAGCAGATGTGATGAAATTTCTCTTGCTGCAGATAGGCACTGGGGGGGGGGGGGGGGGTTGCACTGTGACCTCCAGATTGGCCCTACCCCTATACTTTCTCTTTAAATTATTTTGTGTGGTAAGCATCAATATTTTGTGTCCTACGTACTACCACAATTTCATCAAATTTTTGGCTAAGTCACTTAACTCCAGGTGGAGTGCCCTATTAATGAAGACTGATGACCTCACTGTTCAGTCCATTTACCACTGCCTCCACCTGCTGAACCAACCCATATCAACCACCCAAAACATAATTCTATTCTTGACTGCAAAGTACTCAGTTTGGATGGCACGCAGTGTTGTTTAACATGTATCAACATGATAGAAACAAAGCTTTGTACTAAGCACTGTCTGCCTCAAATTCCGAAAATTTTGCCTTTTCTTTTGTACACCCTCTGTCTTTGCTGTGGAAGACTGATATTCAGTCATCATTCTTTGTTTTTTTGCTTGTTGGTGTCATCCATGTGTCTATGTTCACTTTTACTTCTCAATTTGACTGAAGATATGCTGTGGGTTATTCTTTCCTTTGCAGATTTCAAAAAAGTTTTTTTGAGTAGTTCACTGATATCCATGTGGATTGATTTTGTATGTGTGCAGGTGATGATTTGTGTTGAAGTACCCCATTAATTGACATGCAGTGTATCTTGCACATAAACCTTGTAAAGTTCTTTGCAATGAAATGCACAAAGCCACCTCAGTAACTGTAGCTAGCAATGAAATAAGTATGCTGTGATAAAAATCATTGTTGACACTATTATTGGAGGTGTAACTTTCATTTTTCACTCTTGGAATTAAAAAATGATTCATAAACAGCTCAATGCAGGTATTTTTGGCAGTTGTTAAGAGACATTCTCAATTTATGAGCATAGGCTTTGATGGCCAGAGACAGTGTCAATTCTTCTGTGTACGTGAGGATGTCATGATGTGATAAAATGATCATTAGTTTGGCTTCTTTAGGGTGATTTAATTCTTAATTTCGTTCATTTGTGCACATAATTGAAAATGAGAAGTTATTGTTTGGTTGAACAGTTAAATATTTCATGTTTATAGGTGTCAGCATAGTCTATAAGATAATTTCTTCATTTCAGCTTTGATTACCATTCTGATATCTCAGAAGTGTGATAAGCTAACACACAGTTTGTCAGCTGTGTTGCTGGAGGTTCACAATGCTAGTTGAATGAACTATGAACTAGGTAATGAGAGAGAAATGAACCACTGTCAAAATAGGAGAGACTGCTGTGTTTAAATGTGATAATGTATTGAATACTGCTGTAAAAGACTGGTGGTGTCTTTGAGTTGTTAACTGCTATATTTAATCGTCAGTGGAATTTCTAGTTTTCTCTAACAATATTTGATGTTCTAAAACACTTCCTCTTTTTGTGGTTATGTATAATTACAAAATATCATATCATTGTACATATCCCAGTTCTTATCCTGTGTTAGTGTATGTTATTTTGTGCTGTTATTGGAATCATTCAATTCTTTTGCTGTGTGAGAAAACTTATTGTGATGTCATAGGATGTTCAGGTCATGGGTAAGTCACATTCGCCACTGAATCCATTCTGAGAGATGCTAGTGCCGCTGCATCACGGAATGGCGGTTAGGGAATTTGAGGCAAGTAAAATTTGAAACAATGTGTTGATCTGTGTACCCAGATGGCATCTTTGTACCAAAGGCACCTGTGTGGTTTTGTATCCCTATCCGCCTCATTCTAACGTGTCACAAGCAGTTGTGTGTCTGTGTATGTCCTGCCAGAAGAAAACTAATTGTATCACTCTCTATAACTGACATGTAAATAAAATAATAGACATTGAAACTGCTGAGTGAAGCAGTTGATACGATTGAGTGGAAGTGTGTCCTTTTTACACGTCACACCTGAGCATAATGATAATAGTTCAGCTGTTATAAGTAGGCAGTATATGGTAGGATTGAACCTTCGCATTTCACTTGGAAAGACGAGTAAGGAAATAGGGTTGGTTCCTCATAAAAGTTTTTCTATACACAATTTGTAAAGTAGAATGTGCCTTAAAGCATAAGCACCAAGTGACTTCACTATTACAGGGTGTATATGACCCGGGCCAACCGGGAGATCCGGGAAAAACCCGGGAATTTTTTCATCCAGGAGAAAACCGGGAAAAACCCGGGAATTGTTTAGAATTCCGGGAATTTTTTTTTCATTGTTTTAGTTTTCAGTTAAAGTTTTGTGATTTTGACTGGTAAGAACAAATACTCTAACAAAGGATACTACTGTATCCCGCTATTGCAGAATAATACTGCAGCAACAAAACATGAACAAGAGGGGGGAAAAAACGAAAATAAAACTTAAGTTGAAAAGGAAATGCGCCATATACAACAACAAAACACAGTGCTCATACAAGCGTCTGCCAACAGCGAAGTGTGTCAAAGGCTTTAGGAAGACTATGCAATGCTTCATAACAACAAATTGTCTCCAATGAGGGTGACGTGGTAACTGTTTAAATTAGATTTGTTTGAGCAGTTGTGGGCGGGCTCTTGCGCAGTTGAGTCTCGTATGAGTAGTACCTTCTTTCGCTTCTGGTTACGGAAGTATGGCTGGGCTCCACTACTTAATAGTGCACCGGTTCGGAAATATAGTAAATCTGGCGCTGATGCCCAGAGCAGTCTGAGTTGTGGTGGGGAGATGGATCGCCTCCATGTGACCTGTGTTTACGTTCAGTGATTTTGTTGTTTCCTCTTCATTTATTATTCTCACGTTAAATGATGACAAACGGATTTTTGCGGCCAGGAGTTATCAAATGAATTAAAATACATTCACATAATTACGGAAGGCTAAAATATGTTAAAAGTTTTAGATTTTATTTCCACCTTCCTGACAGTCAAGCATTAATTGCCTTACAGAACAATGAAGTTATTTTTGTTGATTTGCTAAAGAGATTTGGCTTTCATTAATCTTTTCTGCTTTATTTGAAAAGAAGTGTTTAATTTCACACTATTGCCTAGTTTCAACTGTTCGCTGCATTTCAAGTGCACTTCTGTCATTATACCATAATAAAGAACCAAACATGATATAATGCAGTACTGGTAGTCCAAGAAAATTTACATACGAATCTGGACATACGAAGTGCCAAATTATGCATTTTAGTATGGTTCACGAAATTCCAATGCTCTTGAAGTATCCTCTCTTGTCTTGTTTCTTTTATGACACAGTATAAGATCTTTTAATGATTTATGCTTACGAACGTATGAGCTTCCTGCATCATCGTAGCTGCGCAAGCGCGGTGACGCTTATTATCTGGCGCTCTCTTCCAACTGCTGAAACGAACTTATTTCTAACAGGTCGCAGGAAAATATTGTGAATGGTGGTTTGAAAAGCGTTACATTCAAAACAAATTTTCTTTTACGCAAGATGAACTATGTGCAAGAATGTACGATGAATTTCTTAAATCACAAAGTGTTTGACTCTCATTTAAAAATCAACTCTTTGAGGACAACCATTTAGAAGAATTTCGAGCCCAGAAAATCAGACATTTATGTCGTTATTAAAAATTTTACTGGCACATTTGTGTGATGTATCTTGAAACGTAACATGTGCAAAAAAGATAAACATTATATGTGGAAGCTTAGCTTCTCTTCCAGCTTATTAATCTTAGACACCAATATTATATGTGAATGCTATGTATAGTAATTTAAACCATTAACTTTTCTACTTTTCTTATTTGTGTGTCCACGCTACTGAAGAGTGATCTTGCTATTGGGTGACTCCATCACATGTCCTGTCATCAGCTGGCGAGATCATGTGACATGAGCTACGATTGCCTTACAAAAGCGCTTTGCAATCTCGATTTCAGTACTTCGGAAAGTGGCATGCGGTGTAGGGTGGAATTCAAATTTATACCTTCATAATACGGAAATATGCAGCGTACATGTTGCTGCACATGAAAGGCCTTTCAAAACGTTTTTTCCCCCGCTGAGTTTCGTTTTCTAAAGTGCTGGGAAATTCTATGTCAGTATATAAAACCATAAACATTCAAAGAATTGATGAGTTTTACAGTGCCAAGGTAGAGTATACTGTCACTTAACACGGAAAAAGTGTATTTTCACTTGGGAGAAAGTGTATTTTTAACCGGGAAATCCGGGAATTTTTTTTTTCCTTGTTCACGTATACACCCTGTATTGCAATCAGTTAAAACTGCACAATGCCAGAGAAGGAAAGTTGCTACTCACCATATAGCGGAGATGCTGAGTCGCAATAGGCACAACAAAGAGATTCACACAATTGTAACTTTCGGCCATTAAGGCCTTTGTTAGCAGTACACACACACACACACACACACACACACACACACACACATGTGTGCACGCAAACGCAACTTGCACACACGTCTGCAGTCTCATAGAGCTGAAACCTCACTGCCACACTTCTTGTTGTGCCTGTCGCGACTCGGCATCTCCGCTATATGGTGCGTAGCAACTTTCCATTGTTTTAAATAAAAGTTGAACTTTTTATACAAAGGACTGTTAGCTTATTTTATGTTGCAATCCATCCCCTTTATGTAAGAATCTTGTTTATAGTATTACATATGTTCAGTCATGTTGCAGTTTCACTAGTAAGCAAACAACTTCCTTTGCTGTTAGGTGAATTCACATTTGCACTTTGGGATTACTGATAAACTGATATTCTGTGTTACAGAGAGCGCCCTAACTGGAGAGCTAAAAATATGTCGCATTGATAAGCACTCCAGCAGTTGTTTAGGAGGAGAAGAAGTGTTTATTCTTGTTGAAAAAGTTGGGAAAAGTGAGTCATGCTAACCATTTTAATGATTTACAAATATTTAATGTTATACTTTGAATGTAGACATAAATTTGATTGGCATTATCCATTTGTTTCCACAGAAAACATTAAAATAAAGTTCTTTGAACTTGATGAAGAAGATAATGAAATTTGGTGCGACTTTGGAAAGTTCTCAGAATTGGATGTGCATCACCAGTATGCAATCGTGTTTCGTACCCCACCATATAGGGATACAGAAATTACAGATAATGTTAATGTGTATTTGCAATTGTATCGTCCGACAGATGGCGATTGTAGTGAACCAATACAGTTCTCGTACAAGCCATCGGACAGAGTAGGTGAGTTTTGTAGCATAGGGGAAAAAATTAATTGGCCACCTTTGTGGGAGAACTCTTGTCATATAAAGTTTCAGCTGAAGCTCTCAAGTGTCTCCCATTATTATTATTATTATTATAACAAAATATTTACACAGATAATGAGTGACTGATTTGTTATGTGGGCACTAGTACATTATTTCTGATCCAGTTGCATGGAAAAGTTACCTAAATTATCCCAGCGGTGGTAAAAGAAAAGTTGCTTTTATGGGGCAAATCATCAACTGTTTTAATTTTTTCTGCCCTCCCATCCTGCTCTCTCTCTCTCTCTCTCTCTCTGTGTGTGTGTGTGTGTGTGTGTGTGTGTGTGTGTGTTTCAAAACACACAGACCCAACAGAGTTACATTGTTACAGTGCTGTAGCACTCCCCTTTCGTGGTGGCAGTGCTTTGTTGTTACTTTATTCCTTCCTACATAATATTTAGAAAATTTTTACTGTGCCTTTTCTGCATCAAGGTAGATAAAAGCTGTACATATGCAGTTGCAGGTGCTCATAAAAGAGAAAGTAGGGTTTGTTAATGAAAGCCAAAGCAGTAGAATAAATGAATAGGCTGTTCTCATTAAACAAACTATTTTGTAAATGTTCTTGTAAAGAAGTTTAGCTTTCATAGCGCTTTAGGTAGTGCTTAAGATAAAACAGTAGTTAAATCAATCGCGGATACAGGCTGTAGGAGTGGTAAACACAATGATTGGAAATAAAACAGTGAGATAATAAGTAACTAACATGTTGGTAAGCATTTCTTTATGTCGGGTGGATGTAAGTCATCAATATTAATGGGTTTACATGAAATTGAACTTAATTGCCAATCAAAATTTGGGTCTGTTCATTGATTTTTACTGGCCAGTGACAGTCTATTCTTTCTCTGTGCTTCTACTGTGCTCCAAAATTGCCTGTTTCTAAATGAAGATCTGTGATCTCTCACATAACCTTTTTTTTTTTATCTTCTTTAGGCAGGAAACGCCAAAGGATGTCAGTAAATGACTCCTACAACAGACACATTTCACAGGAGAATGAACTGGCTCGGAATTTGTTGAACCTGGAAGTATCAGGCAACAATCCATCTTTTAGTGGTATAGCAACCACGTCAACTAGCCTGGATGCGTATTTGTGTGACCCTCGTAGCAATTCAGCCGAATTTCAAGAGTTCTTGGGTAGACTGTCAGGTAGTGATATTTTTCAAGGTGAGTTACATTTATTGGTATATCGCCTGTTGGAATAGAAAAAAATCATTTCTTCATTTTTTGTGGGGGAAGTATATTTAGTAATCTGTTTATTACTTAAATATTTGCAATGTTTACAGATTATCTCGGTGCGTTGCCCCAAGGACCGCAGAATCTGACAGTCAGGCAGGCCTATGGGGGAGACCTTGTTACGGATTCTGCAAGTAACAGGACCCAGCAGTCCACTGGTAAGAAATTCTGTGTTCATGTAGTTCTTGTGTAAAGTTCTTGGCTTTGCTACATTATTAATTTTATGAAGAGAAATCAGAATACCATAATCCAGGATGTTTCAAAATGAACATACCGGTTTTAAGGCGTTGTAGCATTTATTAAATTCAACTTACAATTGTAAATAATACACCAAATGAAAGAGCAACTCAGTTTCGTTTGTCTACCTGTGTGCAATGGGAAGAGTATGGAATGATGAAGAGTGACTGAAAAATGTGTTGAACGAGTGCGAGTCTTTCACGTTTCATCCCATAGCCCCAAGAAATATCCCCACGGAAAGTTTATGGGCCTTTCTATTTTAGTGAATCAACCGTAACTCATGTTTCTTATCTTGATGTGCTACAGCTATGGCCCGTGCCTCAATGGGAAGAAGCTGAATTACACATCTTTATTTGGGAGCAAGATAGTGCACCGCCTTGCGACTGGTTAAACGACATTGTACCCAACCAGTGGATTGGGACCAACAGGCTGGTTGACACTGCATTTTATGCATGACCTCCACGTTCACATACAATCTTATGCGATCATGTGTGTGTGCACCACCGATACCAGCTGATCTATCGGACTTTAGAAACAGTGTTATTGCAACAGTTACTCCTGACACATTGTTTTGGAGCAACTCGCCTATCGACTCGATGTGTGATCGGTGTTGACACTGAATAATTGTAAGAAAAACTTTTTGTGTTTCTCTTTCATTTGGTGTATTATTTATAATTGTAGGTGAATGTAATATGTGCTACAAAGCCTTAAAACATGTATATTCATTTTGAAACACCCTGTATATGCGGAGTGGGGGAAAGAGGTGGCATTGCTTTCTGAAAAGCTAAAGGGCAATCTGTGTATTAAATCAAGGATGACTGCCCAGGAAGGGAAATGTTTTGTATGTTTCCAAAATATCTAAGGACAGATTGTGGGTCAATACATAGACTGTATATTGATGGTGTAGTGTTTTCTTGTATGAATTGTGTTGTCTGAGACTGTATTAGTTATTTGATGTCAGTGTTGTGTGCGTGTTACCTACATCTGTATCTGCATCAACATCGATACTCGACAATCCACTGTATGGTGCATGGCAGAGGGTACTCTGTACAACTAAAAAGCATTTCCTCTCCTGTTCCACTAGCAAATAGAGTGACTGTCTATATACCTCCGTGTGACCCCTAATTTTTCGTATCTTTGTGGTCCATATGCACATTGGATGTTGGAGGCAGTAGAATCGTTCTGCAATCAGCTTCAAATGCCGGTTCTCTTAAATTTTCTCAGTAGTGTTCCTCGAAAAGAATGTCGCCCTCCCCCCAGGGATTCCCATGTCATATTCTGAAGCATGTCTGTAACACTAATGTGTTGTTCCAACCTACCAGTAACAAATGTAGCAGCCCACTTCTGAATTGCTTCAGTGTCTTTCTTTAATCCAACCTGGTACAGATACTAAACACTCGAGCAGTATTCAAGAATAGGTCACACTAGCATCCTATATGCAGTCTTGTTTACAGATGAACCACATTTACCTAAAATTCTCCCAGTAAACGGAAGTTGATAATTTTCCTTCCCTACCACAGTCCTCACATGCTCGTTCCACTTCAAATCACTTAGCAGCGTTTTGCCCAGATATTTAAACAATGTGACTGTGTCAAGCAGGACACTACTAATACTGTATCTGAACACTGCTCAGTTATGGTAAATGTAATACAGTGGAAATTCACTGAAACAATTATTGTGAGAATCATGTTTTATACATATTTTCAGTTTCTATCTTCTTGCATTTGCTTTGTTTCTTGTGCTACCTGTTTTGATCACTTCATTACTGTGCAGCGATTGTCCTTAGTGCATCTACCTTTATATTTTCAGGAATGAATTTCCTTTAATTTATGTGATTATTGTGCTGTTGATATAGTTATTCTGAGGCATTGTTGGGTTTGGGTGATTATACAGTGACTTGATGTTGATTATATTTTTTATTATTTCAGGCAAAACACCTGTTGGTCCTTCAAAATTTTACCATACAACAGACTCGGTAAATGTAAAGGACTGTCCAGTAAGTACTAAAATTAATCACACATATAAAGATATACATGTAGACAGGTGCATATAAAAGAAACTGAAAGTCCTATAAATCATGCCTTTACTTCCTAGAGTAGCATAAATACAAGTGGCTAGTGGCCCTTTTCCAACCACAGTGTCCAGTTTCATAGTATCTCAGAATTTCTTCATAAATGTCTCATGATCTAAACATACACTGTATCTTTTCAATTGTGTGTACCCATTGACACCTTCTTCCACAACTGGCAATGATTTTTTATGTGGAATACACAAAGTTACGCCATAGTTTGGAGAACACATTAAACATAAGTCTTCTTACAATTGGCTGTAAAACTTGGTCCTAAAGCAAGACAAAGCCCAAGTGCATGGTAATTCCAAAGTACCGTACCTAGTAAAACACAGTAGTGTTTAACAAACATTTATGTAATGGGCAACTTTATTTTGTGGACAGTAAATGTTCTGCTGGATATTACGTGCAGTGTAAACATATTGATTATCCTGTTGTCTCATTACTTAAAACAAAAGATTAATATACGTGTATGTTCTTTGGATTTTATGAATACATGATTTAATTAATGATTTACATTGTGTTGACAAAATTAATATTTTCCCATGACATTTGATAACCCTGTGTTTCCGAAGTATGCACTGAGATAAATGCATTGCATGCCAGGAAAATTGGAAACTCTTAAATGATAAAATGCATCTTACGTAAGTTTTGCATCAACCGTGCCGTGTAGATCTGCTCGTAAACAACTATGTTGCAAAATCAGTGCTTACTCTGACAAACATATGGAATCCTGAAAGCATTGACTTCCCGGCTGCAGACGTGACCCTCAGTCTGCTTGCGGTGAAACTCACATCATTCTAGTGAGATATTTCAGCAATGTAGTTCATCAACTTGAGAACCAATTTGTCTTGAGTCACACAACGTTAGACAATATTAAATGTAGTTACGTAGTGATTGCACGTGAGGAGCAATGGGTACGGAAGTAGAAGACATCCTATCTTCACCCCACGCCACCGAAAAATACACACCTATCAAGCACATGCTTGTCGCAGTCTGAAGTCGAACAATTTGATCGGTTGCTCTGCACTGAAGAACTCCGCAACTACAAACGATCAGAGCTACCCCTTCATCTTAGCATGCTGGCAGGAAACACAGTTAGCTAGTGCCAAAACATTACCTTAGTCTGATTATATGAGGACACAAGACGCAGCTAATCTTCCATCACCACAGCCTGTGCCTCCAACTAAACGCCCACTCGCCACTCATTCTGGACGTTACGTATACTACAGCCCAAATACTGTTGACACTTTGGGAGGAAGCATGTGCTAAACGAGATGTTCCTGAACTAGTGTGTATTTGATGAATTGCAGTGGATGTGATGAGTATTACATAGGTTAGACAGTATTTTCATTTGAAACACATTTTAAAGAGCATACATATTCCGAGAATAAAAAGCCTTTGGTACACACATTGCTGAATATAAGCATTGCACAACAAACATAAAAGTGCAAGTTAACTTAGACTGCAGTTTTTTAATGCTTTTGAGGATCTACTTTAGTGATATGATATTTTAATGTTGGGTCAATCCATACCAAGTGGTCCAGCACTGGTTGCTTGACCATCTCAGAAAAAAAAATTATACTTCCTGGGTGAATTTCCCAATGTTTAGTAGCCACAATTCTTTTTTTTTTTTTTTAAGTTTATTGTTTATTATTTCGAAATGGCGTCCATATTTGTTCCAGGCTGCATGCGTTTTTTCGTATTTGCAAGCATCTACATTTTTTACAGTTATTCAGTAGTGGATTGTCCTAAGCCTTTCAGATAAAATGTATTTAGTTCAACACACTCTGGGCTACCAATTAACATCATTATTACTTAGTTGAATGTATTCTTTAGTATATTTTTCATAGTTCAAAGTTATCATCCACAAATTAAAACTCAATTTTTTAACAGTAGTTTTCCAAAGAAAGGTTAATTTCTCAGCTTTCTTTTCTGCTGTTACACTCTATGGTGTAGTTACTTTTTGTAGAGTATCAATGGTGAGCAGCGTACACTTAAATAATACACTGTTTTAAAAAATGGAGTTTTTTAATTTTTCCATTTTGTGGCCTGCAATATCTTTGTTACGTTGTTGTTGTTGTGGTCTTCAGTCCTGAGTGTGGTTTGATGCAGCTCTGCGTGCTACTCTATCCTGTGCAAGCTTCTTCATCTCCCAGTACCTACTGCAGCCTACATCCTTCTGAATTTACTTAGTGTATGCATCTCTTGGTCTCCCTCTACGATTTTTACCCTCCACGCTGCCCTCCAATACTAAATTGGTGATCCCTCGATGTCTCAGAACATGTCCTACCAACTGATCCCTTCTTCTAGTAAAGTTGTGCCACAAGCTCCTCTTTTCCCCAATTCTATTCAAAACCTCCTCATCGAATCTTCAGCATTCTTCTGTAGCACCACATTTGGAAAGCTTCTATTCTCTTCTTGTCCAAACTATTTATCGTCCACGTTTCACTTCCATACATGGCTACACTCCATACAAATACTTTCAGAAACAATTTCCTGACACTTAAATCTATACTCGATGTTAACAAATTTCTCTTCTTCAGAAACGCTTTCCTTGCCATTGCCAGTCTACATTTTATATCCTCTCTACTTCAACCATCATCAGTTATTTTGCTCCCCAAATAGCAAAACTCCTTTACTACTTCAAGTATCTCATTTCATAATCTAATTCCCTCAGCACGACCCGACTTAATTCGACTACATTCCATTATCCTCGTTTTGCTTTTGTTGATGTTCATCTTCTATCCTCCTTTCAAGACACTGTCCATTCCGTTCAACTGTTCTTTCAAGTCCTTTGCTGTCTTTGACAGAATTACTGCTTGCTCAATATACAGATTGAATAACATCGGGGAGAGGCTACAACCCTGTCTCACTCCCTTCCCAACCACTGCTTCCCTTTCATACCCCTCGAGTCTTATAACTGCCATCTGGTTTCTGTACAAATTGTAAATAGCTTTTCGCTCCCTGTATTTTACCCCTGCTACCTTTAGAATTTGAAAGAGAGTATTCCAGTCAACATTGTCAAAAGCTTTCTCTAAGTCTACAAATGCTAGAAACGTAGGTTTGCCTTTCCTTAAACTAGCTTCTAAGATAAGTTGTAGGGTCAGTATTGCCTCACGTGTTCCAACATTTCTACGGAATCCAAACTGATCTTCCCCGAGGTCGGCTTCTATCAGTTTTTCCATTCGTTTGTAAAGAATTCGCATTAGTATTTTGCAGCTGTGACTTACTAAACTGATAGTTCGGTAATTTTCACATCTGTCAACACCTGCTTTCTTTGGGATTGGAATTATTATATTCTTCTTGAAGTCTGAGGGTACTTCGCCTGTCTCGTACATCTTGCTCACCAGGTGGTAGAGTTTTGTCAGGGCGACTCTCCCAAGGCTGTCAGTAGTTCTAGCACTTCCTGTCGATCTCATTTTTGAGACGTTTGTATTCCTTTTTGCCTGCTTCATTTACTGCTTTTTGCATTTTCTCCTTTCATCAATTATATTCAGTATTTCTTTTGTTACCAAAGGGTTTCTACTAGCCCTCGTCTTTGTACCTATTTGATCCCCTGCTGCCTTCACTATTTCATCCCTCAAAGCTACCCATTCTTCTTCCACTGTATTTCTTTCCCCCATTCCTGTCAATTGTTCCCTTACACTCTCCCTGAAACTCTGTACAACCTCTGGTTCTTTCAGTTTATCCAGGTCTCATCTCCTTAAATTCCCACGTTTTTGCAGTTACTTCAGTTGTAATCTACAGTTCATAACCAATAGGTTGTGGTCAGAGTCCACATCTGCCCCTGGAAATGTCTTACAATTTAAAACCTGGTTCCTAAATCTCTGTCTTACCATTACATAATCTGTCTGATACCTTTTAGTATCTCCAGGGTTCTTCCATGTATACAACCTTCTTTCATGATTTTTGAACCAAGTGTTAGCTATGATTAAGTTATGCTCTGCGCAAAATTCTACCAGGTGGCTTCCTCTTTCATTTCTTAGCCCCAATCCATATTCACCTACTATTTTTCCTTCTCTCCCATTTCCTAGTCTTGAATTCCAGTCACCCATGACTATTAAATTTTCGTCTCCCTTCACTACCTGAATAATTTCTTTTATCTCATCATACAATTCATCAATTTCTTCGTCATAGGAGGTAGTAGGCATATAAACTTGTACTACTGTGGTAGGCGTGGGCTTTGTGTCTATCTTGGCCACAATAATGCGTTCACTATGCTGTTTGTAGTAGCTTACCTGCACTCCTATTTGTTTATTCATTATTAAACCTACTCCTGCATTACCCCTATTTGATTTTGTTTTTTTAACCATGTATTCACCTGACCAAAAGTCTTGTTCGTCCTGCCACAGAACTTCACTAATTCCCACTATATCTAACTTTAACCTATCCATTTCCGTTTTTAAATTTTCTAACCTACCTGCCCGATTAAGGGATCTGACATTCCACGCTCCGATCCGTAGAATGCCAGTATTCTTTCTCCTGATAACGACGTCCTCCTGAGTAGTCCTCGCCTGGAGATCCGAATGGGGGACCATTTTACCTCCGGAATAATTTACCCAAGAGGACACCATCATCATTTAATCATACAGTAAAGCCGCCTGCCCTCGGGGAAAATTACGGCTGTAGTTTTCCTTGCTTTCAGCCGTTCGCAATACCAGAACAGCAAGGCCATTTTGGTTAGTGTTACAAGGCCAGATCAGTCAGTCATCCAGACTGTTGCCCCTGCAACTACTGAAAAGGCTGCTGCCCCTCTTCAGGAACCACACGTTTGTCTTGCCTCTCAACAGATACCCCTCCGTTGTGGTTGCCCCACCAATGGCAAATTCCATGTGATGGGGGGATCTTTGTTAGGGGACCAGATAAAAATCTGAAAATTTCACAGTTGATAGACCTTTATGATATCAAACTTCAGTATAAATTTCGACGTTGAGATTCAATTGGAAGTTATGGAAAAAAGATTACTAACACAGGTCAAAAATACCTGTGATATCTGGTAGGCTAATCGAATAAAGTATACCAATTGCATAATGCAACACACCACATTACACTAGCTAATAATTATGTGTTGAAACAGTGCTGTGGCAATTGTTTCAGCAGGCCAAGAATTGCATCTGCAAGCCTATACAAGTCTGATTGTTGCCCTCCTCCTTACACCAACAATTGTCTACTCACACTTATTTAGCTAGAAGTTCTTGAAGTGTGCAGTTGAAAACTGATGTCTCAGGGTTCCGTTGGTGTTGTTATTAATGAAGCTTGTCATAAAAATGTGTATGGAGTGTATCTGAATTGAATATTACAGTGAAGAAGAAAAATTGTTGTTTTACTTAAGAATCGGCCCAGAGGTCAAATAAACATGCAAGTACCGTGAAATGAAATACTTGAAAAAATTTTGTCACGTTTTTGGTCAGTCTTGCATGGAGAACATTAGAAACCTATAACAAAAGGTCTGCGAGAAATAACATTTGATCATTATTCTAATAATAAAAGCCCTTTTGCGAATCTCATACCAGGAAAATCATTGTGTCCAACATGTTATTCTAAGATATTTGTAATTAACAAGAGAGAGGATAGTGAAACCTCAGATACAGCATTTTGTGATTTATCAGCAACCATTAAAAAAGTAGACACAGCTTGTGAAATCCTGGGTATATTGCCTGCTAGTAAAATTAGAAAACTAAGTCAAGATAAAAGACCAAGTGCCTTGAATACAAAAAGTGAGGAAGTGGCAGCTACATTCAAAAAGAATTTGGAAGATTCATCTCAAAATCCAATTTGCACTAAAACAGATGGAAGCTCTAAAACTTCACCAACTGAATTTGATGATTTGTTAGAAAAAATAAAAACTAAATGCAGTACTTCAAACAAAGAGAATAAAATTAAGATTATCTGTTTACTGCCAAATCCTTGGAGTCGAGCAAAAGTTAGTGATGAATTTAATGTGTCAGAACGTCTTCTTACGTTATCATGGCAATTAGTAAAAGAACAGGGAATTTTACCAGAATTACAAAAGAAAAGTGCATCTAATTTGGTAGTGAAAACACAATCAATAAAGTTATTAAGTATTATGATGATGACAATAACAGCTGTTTGATGTCTGCCAAAATAAGACTTGTTTCTGTGAGAGAAAATGGTTCTAAGATTCAAAGACAAAAAAGTCTAATATTGTGTAATTTAAATGAACTATTCACTGAATTAAAAAAAAAAAAAAAAAAAAAAATCCCGGCATTAAAATTGGTAGATCGAAGTTTTGCGAGTTGAGACCAAGATGGTGTATCATTGCAGGGGCATCTGGCACTCATATTGTTTGTGTTTGTTTGTATCATCAGAACGTAAAGTTGATGATAGATGGGGCCAATTGAGTTCACCTTTTGGAAGTTATGGTATGCAATAGTGACAGTTACAATTGTATGATCAGGGGAAAATGTGAAGATTGTCCAGGCAAACAAGGCTTACTTGACGTTTGAAGAATCCGAAGAAGACAGTTTGATGCCTGACAATATAAAATACAAAGAATGGGTGACACAAGACAGAACTGAAATGGTGACAGTCATAAAATCACGAGAAGAGTTTCTTGAAGTGTTGGTGGCTAACCTTGAAAATCTGAAAATGCCTCATTTTATTGCAAAAGCTCAAAGTAAATTTTTGAAAGACAAAAAGCAAACCTTGGCAGCTGATGAATGCTTAGTTCTTGCTGACTTTTCGGAAAATTATTCCTTTTTTGTTCAAGATGAAGTACAAGGGCATCATTGGATAAACAAACAGGCCACAGTTCATTCATTTGTATTCTATTATAAAAATAAAGATAAACTAATGAGCCACAGCTTTTGTGTCATAAGTGACTGCCTTGAACACAACACTACAGTAGTGCACATTTTTCAACTAAGTTAAACAGCACCACTCTTCCTTAAAAAGCTGATTTACTTTTTGGATGGGGTAGCAAGTCAGTATAAAAACAAAAACAAAAAATTATTAACATGTCCTTTCATAAAGATGATTTTGGGTTTGATGTAAAATGGCACTTTTTCGCTTCATGCCATGGGAAGAATGCTTGTGATGGTGTCTGGGATACAACAAAGCATGCCGTCACGAAAGCAAATCTGCAGGGGACCGATGACAATCATAACACCTCAAGAAATGTTTGAAATCTGTGAAAAACATATCAAAGGAATTACCTATTTTTTCGTACCATGTGAGGAAATACAAGAAGTGTATTGCAGTGTCTTGAAGGAAAGGTACAACACTTTCCAGAAGGTTAAAGGCACTCAATCTTTTCATTGTTTTGTAGCCCATTCACAGTGTAAGATCACACCAACTTCACCTGATAGTGAACTTCCATCAGTGTGGAAAACTTGTGCAACTGGTTCTTCAAAATAAAGACATAGTGGCTTGTGTTTACGATTAACAGTGGTGGATTAGCGAAGTCTTCTGTCAGTATTATTACATAAGAAAATGCTGCATTCAACAATTACAGGTAACTGTGCTTACCTTTTGAAATTGTTCAAAGCCAAAAGTTAGATACGCCAGACATTATCTGTCATTTATGGTTTCTAATGCCTAGAAATTAATTTATGATCTGTAGTCTTGGATTGGATAGCCTCTGTCATTAGTACAGGATGGCCAGTAACAGTTTGAAAAGCTTTTAATGTTGTTGCAGGGTAGTTTGTGTGGAGAAATAATCAATGGTTGAAATTAGCCCATAAGGTGGTGGTGTGTGCAAATCCAACCAGCCTGCCAGAGGCATTGTTGCCATGTGTGTTCCTCATTCGGCTAGCTGAAACTGAGTGCAATTTTTGTGTCACCATCTTTTTCAGTTTGAGGAAACTAAACGAGGATCATGTTTGGCAACATTATCTCTGGTAGGCTGCTCAAATTCATGTGTGCAATGACTTGATTGGCTAACTTCAGTGCAAATTAAATTAGAAATGGTCCAATGTATCCAATTTTTTTCTTAACAATTATTTCTCAGCCATCCTAATATGCAACACCCTTACAAGCTTTCCAGACTGTTTCTGAGCCGATATGAAACAGACTGGTGGTGTTTCCATCACAAATTCCTTGTGACAGAATAACTTTGCAGTTTGTAAAGTTACATAATGACAATGCTTGCTTACCTTCAGGAGTTGAAATTGCAAGTACTGCTATTAGACGTATTTAAAAGTAGATGAAACCATAACTTAGTATTCTGAATTGTTCGTTCTTCCTTGAGGAGGAAAGAGGTCAGCTTTGTAAAGGAAGTGGTGCTTTTTTTTGACCCTACATCGTGGGGGACTAGACTCTTGTAAGGACAAGGGGAAAGCAAAAATCTCTTTCAGAAAATATAATTTCTTTTGTTTCTGTTTTTTGTTGTTCTGAATAATTATTCTTACATGCATTAAGTGTTCAGCATTACCTAACAAACGAATTTAAATTTTCAGGACGAACCCCTGCTTGCTCGACAAATAGTGGATGAAATGAAGCGAAATGCTTCATTGAGAAAGCCTGTATTTACAGAAAGAGTTCTTAAAATGTTCACTCAGAAATCGCATGATGGCAATACGTAAGTACAATAGGTTTTTGTTCCTTAGTTTTTTAAATCTGGTAAATTGAAGCATTGACTCTTAATTTGATTGCTGTTGATGAACTGAAATAAAATCTAAAGTCATCAGCAGAAAAGTAATGCCAATAGAAACAATAGAAAGAAAGTTAACAGACCACAACCAGCCACAAATTACACTGATCCTAGTTGTATTTTGAGTGCTGAATTGAAAACTGTTTTTGGTTTTTTTCTGTCAGGGATAGTTTATGAGTAATCGCAATTTAATTTCTCTTTTCAGTTTCTGATATAGTGCAGCAAACGTGAGGTGAAAATCGACAAACAAATGCACATCTTTATGATGTTATAAGTTCATCACATTAATGGAGGGTGGGATCTAACATATAACTCAGTAACCTTTGTGTATACACTTTGAAGCATTTATTTGACATGAGAAATTACAGAAAATTGACAAACAATGAGCCACTGCCTTGTAATGCACATCACTTTTTTCTCTTGTATTGTGAATCTTTCTTCTCTCGAATGATATTCCAGCAATAATCTGCTAACATAGAAAGTACCTACTTCCCTTCATAGCACCTTTCTATGGTAGAAATGTCTTTATGGAATCTTTCCCCATGTTCATCCGATACGTCACTACAACTCTCTGTGAAGTAGTCCAGATGAGAGTCCATCATATGTACCTTCAAAGACATATTGCACCCCAAATCCTGATATGCTTTGATCATATCCTTCACCATTGCTTTGTAGTTAGTAGCTCTTCTTCTTCCGAGGAAGTTTTCAGACACCATCTTGAAACAGTCCCATGCGGTTTTTTTCTTTATCAGTTAAACATGCTTCAAAATTTGCATCTTTCTGCAGCTCCCTGATTTGTAGGCCCACAAATACACCTTCCTTTATTTTTGCAGCTGAAAGACGGGGGAATTTGGTAGATAGATATGCAAACCCACAGCCTGTTGGATCCATGGCCTTCACAAATTGTTTCATCGGGCCACGTTTGATGTGAAGCGGTGGAAGTAGTATATATTCAGGAGCTACCAGACATTCACGTTGTACATTCTTTTCGCGAACTTTCCATCTTCGCCTAGGCCATTTCTTTTTCACGTAGTGATAATTTTGGTCTCGACTATCCCACTCGCAAAGAAAATAGGCATACTTTGTGTAGCCTTGTTGCATTCCCAGTACCATAGCAATTACCTGGAAATCTGCACATGTTTTCCATTTGTGTTCATTGTATTTTAATGAATTTAGCATCCTTTGCACGAATTCGTAATTCTCTTTCGTCAAACTAGCGTAAGCTACTGGAACAGAAGGTATTTTATTTCCGTTATGGAGCAAAACACCCTTCAGACTTGTTTTCGATGCATCTATGAAAAGTCTCCACTCCTGTGAAATATAAGTGAAGTTCAGCACTTTCATCAATGTCATTGCAAAATGTCAGTGCTTTGTCAGTTGAAAAATAAGAAATAAAGTCATGTTCTCTGTGCCTGAACACAATGATTTTAGTACTTTGGTGCAGTAGATTATACTCTTGTAATCTTGAACCAAGCAGCTGCGCCTTTTGTTTAGTTAGTCCTAGATCACGTACTAAATCATTTAAATCTGCCTGTGTTAACAAATGTGGCGATGACTCACTTGTGCAGTGATATAAAGAATCATCATCTGTGATTTCTTCAGTACTACTTATTTCACTGTCACTTGGAATTTCACCTCGAGCTTTTCAAGGTACTGGAAGGTTGTCGGAATGCTGCACTGGCATTCTCGCTGAAGGCAGATCTGGGTAAACACTGTGCCTCTTTGACTTTTTGTTTGTAAAACCCTAAATTTTTGTTAGACAGAAATAACAATCAGTAACATGGTCCTTAGGCTCCCTCCACACCATGGGAACAGCAAACAACGCCACATTCTCTTTTCCTTTCCACCACTGAATTAGTTTGCAGTAACATGTAGCACAACAGAAATGTGGTGCCCATTCTTCATCTTGGTCTCCTACCTCTACTCCAAAGTAATGTTTGTATGCTTTCTTTATGATTGAAGAAATTTTCTTCCTATTTCTGGCAAAAGTGGACTTCCCACAGATGTAGCAGAAGTTGTCCGGCTTATATCGTCATCCATGACGACGTGGCATTTCTGCAAATTTAAAAATACCACTTTGGTAATACACCTGTATTTAATTAATAGTAGGGAACTAGAGGAACGCTGATGTGTAAAAACAAGCAGTCGTTTTACCTTCAGCACCAGGCTCGATCAGTTTACATATAGGAACTAAAATATTCAACCGTGCTCGGAAATATGACAGACAGTTACTTGTCAGCCAAAACACCCACTCGTTAAGACTGACACAAATTGCGGCTAACACCACTGTTGTAAACTCGATGCACCTGCCCCTAGGAGGCATGAAGCTTTACTGCCGAGGCAGCGACCGGCTGTTGCTGTTCAGAGTTAATGAGATGTTTCAGGTGGTCTTAATGACATAGATGTGGCGGGGGATAACCTAATGATGTCTGATTCTTCCCACCTGCTGTTGCACAAGAAATTATCATGTTCTATCACTACCGGATGCGACAACATACCCGTATTTCTCTATAACGTCTCTGTGTTTGCCATGAATTGTGAATATACATATATGTACATGTTACATAGAAAGTATCCCTGAGAATGATATTTTGTTTACATATTTGAATTTCCCACAGTAAAATGGTCTAGAAGCACATACTTTAATATCAGAAATAGAACCCATGTTGAACAGTGTTATTTGAGAAACTATTGCTTTACTGTCAGGTATGCCCCTTACGGGATGGCTGTATTTATATTTATTACATAGTCTGTATCTTAAGAAACAGTTTTATTGTGCTGTGTGACAACATTTCCATTACATTATGTAAGAAATATCCAGTATAATTTGTAGTCTGACTAATTGTTAGTGTTGGGTCACACGCATCATGAACACCATCTAGGATAGCTGGAAGACTAGGAATCATCCCATGCATTGCCTTCAGATATTTAGGGAGGAAATGGTAATAGCTGGGTGGGTACATGAACTCTGTTCTACCGTAGGGGAGTCCAGAGTGCTAACTGCCCCACTTGACTCTGAGAACAAAAGAGGAAAACTTCAGAGTTGGTCAGAGCTTTAACTCTCATGAACCATGTAAAAACCATTTAGGATTGGACTAATCATTTTTTATATATTTTCTTTATGTTGATTGTTACCAAGATATTCCGATTTTGAGAGCTACTACATATTTGGTTTATCATCTCCTTGTAAATAATGATTGAGAAGACATTATTACTATTTTTTTTATTTGTGCTAAGGAATTTTTTGGAAAAATAATATTTGAATATTGGATTTTCAGTGCACTTCATGCTGCAATACTCCATAAGCAAGAAGTCTTACTAAGACACATGTTGGATGTATTGGCCAGGGAACCACAGCATTATTTGCTAAATTGCCCAAATGATAGCCAGCAGGTAAGCTATTTTTATTTATTGAAACTTCAGTTATCAAGTATTCTATTTAATTTTTATTATTGGATATGTGTTGCACAGGTCCCTACAGCAATTTACTAGCACTAGATCTAGGATGTGCCAAGATTTAGTTACATACCAGCATTCATAATATACATCCATATAAGATGCCATTGCAATTACCTTCAAAGTCCGACATATTTAAAAAATCGTTTTGCTTTATCTTGTAACTGCGACCGGAACGGTCGTGGGGATGACGTGACGGAAAACGCGGCGGTACCCACGAACAACACAAACGGGAGAAGATGGACACGACTGACGAAGGACCTTACGACGACGACAACAACAACAAGAACGAAACAACCGAGTCACAAGAAAACCTGACTAGACAACCATATCCACTCGTGAACAGAACATGAAAGTAAATACACTGTCTAAGGTGAGGTGGTATGTACTGAGACATACGCATGATTAGACTGACTGGCTGAATGAAAGGCAAGCGCTTAAATCCATGATCGGGGGCTATTGCTCGCTGGGACCACATGTCGCACTATGGCGCCCTCACACTAAATGTGTGCCAGGAGACGCGCGCCGCCACGGCTTATGGCGTGATGGTGCAGAGACCTCTAGGGGTCTTCGATGTCCGTATCGTCTGGTGCAGATTCAAATTCCATGACCCGCTGTACCAGATACCTCCCCCCCTGAAACTTGCGCATAGGGGCAGAACGCCCCAGACGATGCTGAGGTGGGTGGCAGTGGGAAGAAGAGCCAGGCTCGTCAGCCGCTGTTGGCGATGAGGAAAGGATGCCCGCTGTATCACCGATAGCCGTCCCAGACTCCAGGGCAGGGCAGGGAGCTGCCGATCCCCCCCGGGGGCGGGGAGGGCCAATAGCAGGCCCGCGGGGAGATGGCAATCGGGGGCAGGGGCAGCGCCTCGAGGACCACGTCTGTACCCAAAGGAGGTAGGGGATGAGGCAGGGGCATGCGGGTGGAGCTGATTATGATGGCGGCGCTCCAACCCTTTTGACGTCTGCACTGACGTCACATGTCGCTCATTGGCTGCGACGACTGTGGCAGGCGTCCAACCTGCCTTGTGCCCATACTCAAGTGGGCCCACAATGGCCGTGCCGGGGGCATAACGCTGCAAGGGCTGGGAGTGGGAGCAGGAGGGGGATGCCATCAGCAAATAGACTGTGTCCGTCAATTGGCGTAGTGCGATTGATGCTCAAAAACAGGGTGAGGCCCACCGTGGTTGGAGATGTGTCAACTTGTTTCAAAGTTTGGACAAGCCTCCGCCACGCCATTGGATGAAGGGCGGAAAGGGGGGCTACGGATATGTTTGATATCGTTGGCCTGACAGAAGTTGTGGGAGGACGCCGCCCTGAGTTGGGGGGCCATTATCGGAGACCAAGTGAGTGGCGGGCTCTCAATGGCGAGAACCTGGGCCTGGGTCGTGAGTGTAGCGTCCGTGCTGGTGGACGCCATGCGGACAACATATGGGTGTTTTGAGTAGGCATCAGCGATAAGTAACCACATGGACCCCAAAAATGGACCCGCAAAATCGATACGGATGCGATCCCAGGGCCAGCGAGGCACAGGCCAGGGTGCAAACGACTGAGGGGGGTGGCTTGCCTGGCGACGCGCACACACACACATGGTGCACCCACGGATCAGGCGGTCAGTATCGCCATCGATGGCTGAGACCCTGTGAGTCCATGACCCAGGAACGATAGGATTGACCAGGCTGTTTATGGTACTGGTGGAACTCCAGCTGAGAGGCGACCACATGGTAGCATTGGGAATAATAGTTTATCAGCAAGGGAGGCATGTCTCCTGGAAAGAGAGAGCCACAGGATCGGACAATAGTGCCAACTTGCGGTGAAGAAAGAACGTATCTGGGGAGGCCCAAGGCATAAACGACGACTGCTGCAAGGAGTTGTCTGTGACTTGAAAAGCTGTGAAATGTTGTTTCAGTCAATGTAAGTACGTCTTCCAGTCTTCTTTAGCGTCATTAAATGGTGGGAACGACGTCGGACGTGGGAACACATCTGACACCCCGAGGACTCGGGAGTTGTTTTGGTAATGTGTCCCGGGCACCGACTTTGTCCATTAGCAATCACAGCAGCCACTGCAAGATATCTAACTGGAGCTACTGCTGCTGCATGAGCTGCTGCTGTTGCTCCAGCAGACAGACCAACTTCGCCTCCATGCCAACAATGACCACCTCGTCGCCAAAATGTTGTAACTGCGACCGGAACGGTCACGGGATCGATGTGACGGAAAGCGCGGCATGGCCCGCGAACAACTCAAACGGGAGAAGACAGACACAACCGATGAAGGACCTTATGACAACATCAAGAACGAAACAACTGAGTCACAAGAAAACCTAACCAGACAACCACGTCCACTCGTAAACAGAACACGAAAGTAAATGCATTGTCTTAAGGCGAGGCGATATGTCCAAAGATGTACGCAAGGTTAGACTGACTGGCTGAGCGAGAGGCAGCCACTTAAATCCATGATCGGGGACGCCGCTATTGGCCGCTGGGACCATGTGTCCCACTGTGGACTCTCACTAAATGCATGCCAGGAAGCGCCTGCTGCCACGGCTTACGGCGTGATGGTGCAGAGACCTCTAGGGGTCTTTGACGTCCATATCGTCTGGCGCCAATTGAAATTGCGTGGCGTTTGGTACTAGACTTTAGATATGAAAAGGTATCTGCAATTTCTTAAGTTTTTGTGATATTTGATGAGAACTTCGAAGACTGGTGTCACAATACTAGAATGTGAAAAATTTAGGACAAACACTGGTCATTGATAAAAGTATTGTGAAGCTATGTGATATCCATGAGAAGATGTTATTTGTTTCCATATGTAAATATGCCTTTTTTTCTTATAGTGCTTCAACAGAGTAATGCCAATGTTGTCTCTTCTCTAGACACCTCTGCACACAGCTGCAGCTGGGAATCCTGTATCAGTGAAATGGCTGCTAAACGCAGGTGCGGATCCTGACAGGCAAGATGAAAATGGCGATACGCCACTTCATGTTGCGGTGAAACATCATGCCAATTTGTGTGTTGAGGAGCTGCTGACACCGTCAAATTATAAATCGGAAATGAAACCTGATGTAAACAAGAAAAACTCAACAGGTATGTTATTGGTTCTGTTGTTATCTTCATTCAGTAAGACATAAGGGGGTGTTTAATATTGAGAACTACAATATTTTGCCGTCAAAACGCAGCATAATAAGTTTACATATAACTCCACTGTGCTTTCCAATGCAAGAGAAAATTTATTTACAGCGTGTATCAGAAATACTTTTGACTTCTTGGATTCCCTTCTCACATGACAAAGAAGAAAACACAGGGTTAGAAGTGTTTGAATATTTTTATTAGCTCCCCATCCCCTGCTGGAAAAAAAAAACACCTACATTTGATAGAATGATTGGACAGTTATCTGTTCTCTTTTAAGTATTTTGCACGGTGTCCACGATTGGGAAGACTTTCTTCAACCATGCGCAAAAAGTCTGTGCAAGCGCTGCTGTCTCTTCAGGGGCGGCTTGTGTTTGATGCCTCCTGAACATTTGGCCTCGAGATGACTGTGTGTTTGTGTTGTCTTCATCATTTCATCACCAGTAAGTGGCAATATTGGACTGAACAAAGGTTGGGAATTTGTACCGGCACATAACCGCACAGTTGAGCACCCCACAAACCAAACCAATCATTCATCATCATCATCATCATCATCATCATCCTGAACATGTGCAATAAGCTGGTGTGTGCTGCATGGATGAGATTCTTCGAAAACTGCATCTTATAGTCCTATCCACAAGTGCTGTAAAGCCTTAAAACCTTAAACTGTTTCCAGGCCAGTCAATTTGAGCAATTGTGGTGTTGAGACATTTCACACCATGGAGGCATTGAACCTGCCAGTGAACATTTCTTATTCAGCTCCCATTTTGTACGGCACCTATACAAATTACGAAAAACACAAATAACCACAGAGCAGTTAACAGAAAAAGTTTAAAGTTAATTTAAGTGAGGAATGTGTAAATATATTAAATTGAAATAAACTAAGCTTTTACAATATGGTCCTTTTTTATCTCCTTAAATGTAATTTAGAGATAACATTGTTTTCTTTCATTAGGTGAAGACACATTATGCAACAACAACAAAATTGAATGGCATTAACTTACCAAGTGAAGGTGTGTTAAATTTATGAAATTTGTCTGCGTAGAAATATTGCACCACAACACAGCCATTTGGCAGCAGCAAATAACAACGTAATGGAATGTGTTCACTATGATTTGTCAAGTAACATAGACTAGTATAAAGTTCATACAGCCAGCACCATCTGTTGGTGTAAAATGATAGTATCTCCACAAAGCATCAAACCTAGATGGCTCTGACCCCCTCTCCCTGGAGCTCAAATTTCTCTTTTCCTGCTGCAGTTTTACATTTCAACTATATCTTGTCTACAACTTACTCTTTCTAGAACAGAGTGCCTGCTGACAACCTAGCTCACTCATAAAATGTCGATTCTGAATACTCCTACTTTGTTCCTTTATTTTGCACTACGTACATTGGTTTACTACTTGCAGTCCCCACTCAGCCTCTACCGTATTAAAAAAGTTTTAGATTGTGTAGGCAAGCTCGCCGTCTACCCAGCACAGTAGCCAGCCCGTTGAGAGGCATCGTCTGGTACCCGTATGGTGGTAACTCCCTGACCATACAGGGTCTCACTATTGGTTCTCAAGCTGTCATGCATGCTGTGGAGTAGGTGGCCGTCTGGAGTCGCCAGGCACTGGCCATCTCACCAGGTAGCCTTTGTTCCAGCTGGGTTACACCAATGGTGAGAGTAGGTGGCGTTATGGAATGTCCAAAGTTATCATCTAGTGGCATGGAGGACCCATCAGTCTTCAGTCAGACAGGCCACAGTTCAGTGCAAATCTTTGTGACTGTAGAAACTTTCCCTCTTTTGCTATGCCATGGAAGGAAAAGAAACCAACAAACTTCTCGACAGTTACTGAGAGTTCCTTGTTCACATCCGAAAAGATGGAAGTCCTTTCTCGAAATGAAACTGATGGTATACGAAGGCGGTTCAAATATAAACAGGAATTTATTTTTTATTTAAATTCATTTACTGAAAAAATTAGGCAATTATAATTTGTTTTTGCACATAGATTCCTGCTTTGGAAATGCATTTGTCCCAGTGTATAGGCAGCTTTTTGATGCCCTCATCATAAAAAGAACTGGGTCGTATCAGCAGCCAGTTGCACACAGTCTTCCACACTATCGTCATATTCTAATTGTCGCCCTCCTGGAGCTTCATTAAGCGGTCCGAATAAATGGAAGTCGCAGGGCAGGGCGATAAGCCCGGACTGTCAGGAGGATGATAAAGTGTAGTCCAGTGCTTTTCCTGTAGCCTGGAGACTAACTGCAGTATGGGGTCATGCATTGTCGTGGAGGATCGATTGATCGTCTTTTGTGGTGATACGTAACTATGGCCTTGTTCAACAGTTCGCAGTTGTAAGCAGAATTGATTGTGCATCGCTCATTCAAAAAATCAATAAGCAAAATGCCTCCTGGATCTTTCCTCTGCCACTCCTTGCTGGCTTGTTTGGATTCTGGAGTGAGTTTGTGAACCCATGTTTCGTCCCAGGTGACAATCTGACTCAAAAATGCATTACCTTCTTCCGCAAACCTTGCTGTAAGCCTCTTTCAGGCCTCCAAATGTCTCAACTTCAGATTTTCAGTCAAAAGTATAGGGACCCATCTGGAACACATTTTTCTTAACTGTAGGTCGTTTGTAATGATCGCTTGACAGCTCCCATAACTGATTCAGACTTATTGTACAATATCAGATACTATTGCAAGTCGATCATCGTCAATAATCTCTTTAACTGCATGAATGTTTTTGTCTGTAATGCATGTCCAAGGAAGGCGATCATGTTTCTGATTTTCCACATGTTCTTGTCCTTCCTTGAACTTCGTATCCCAGGCAAACATAAGCATCCTTGATAATGATTAATCACAGAACTGTGTAGTCAATCTTTGGCAAATTTCCGCTGCAGTAACTCCTTCACGAGCAAGAAATTTGATGATTATGGTTTTCGCAGTGTAGGGGTGCACCTATTGCTCAGGCATCGTGATGTTACTTACGAAATGGCGGGAAATATCTAGCAGCATGCTGTCCTCACTTCTAATGATCCCATCTAAGCAGAGCAGAAGTGTGGGGCCAGTTGTACCAACTGTTGAGGTTCAGGAATAAATATCC
Source organism: Schistocerca cancellata (assembly GCF_023864275.1). Taxonomy (NCBI): domain Eukaryota; kingdom Metazoa; phylum Arthropoda; class Insecta; order Orthoptera; family Acrididae; genus Schistocerca; species Schistocerca cancellata. The sequence goes on from NC_064626.1 coordinate 1,152,981,096, forward strand.
CATTTATAATTGATCCCCCCCCCCCCCCCCCCCCCCCCCATATATGTGGTTTATGCTCATTCGAACATGTCTGAAAGAACAGGTAACATTTTGATCCTGCAGCAACTGTGAATCAAGACACAAAGGAATTAATGATGTTAGCTTCCAATAGACATTTATTAAATCAATGGGAAAATCTGAAAATTTGTGCCAGACCGGGATTTGAACATAAGCCTTCTGTTTACTAGGCAGCTGCACTGTCCACTGTGCCATCTGGACAAAGTGCTCATCACAATTGCGTGGACTACCCTGACACGCCTCCCAAAGGACCCAAATTCCCAACATATCCAGACATTACAAGTGTAGGCCCTCGTGCCCATTATCCTGATGGATCAGTGGTCAAAGCATCTGCCTACTAAGCAGAAGACTGGGTTTGAATCCTGGTCCAGCATAAGCTCAGCTTTCCCCATTTATTTAATCAGTTGCCCACTATTAGTTGATGTCATTAATTTGTTTGTGTCTTAAAACCAATTTTTTTTTATGTATTCAACAATTTCTCTTCCCTTAGCATATTGCAAAAACGATTCCGTCTTAATTAAGGTGGCAAATTCTTTCTAGTCCCAGGCATTACTCTCTTTTAAACGCCTTGATGGTGTTCCTTCACATTCCATAAGTACCTCAGCAAGGTATAGCAGTTAAATTTTCACTTATGCTGTAAATGAACGAAGATTTGTGTGAACATGTGGAGAGGTGAGGGATCATCTTGATACATTGTGTACGTTGAGAGGCGCGTCAGACAACAATTTTTACATCCAGTGTAGTGGTTTAAATGCCACTGCTTTGGGATATGTCTTCCCAGTGTATACATGACCCCATATGTGGCGACTGTTGATGGCCACTTCATGAAAATTCAATGCTTGCGCTGCCACTGGTCTGGAGTCAATTGTGTGAGTGACCACCCTCTTTGATCCCAGAAGTGTGTCAAACTACTCAAGGAATGCAAAATCAGGAACTCTTTGAAAATCAGGAAAAAAAGATGATTTGTACAGAGTCCCAGTGGGTACTTTGCGTTTACTTTCGCAAGGTCGTCAGCAGTATATGATGTGTTTATGGCCTGGATGTCTACTTCCAGTAGTCAGTGCAATTAAACATGACCGTGGGGAGTGATAGCCCCCTCCTCCCCGCCTCGTTGTTCCTACAGCATTATCTTTGGGAACCAACCACCTCACATGCAGACAGGTCACCATCTCGGAAACCCTCTCCCCGGAAATCTACAGATCAGATGCCCAACACTAGCCAGTGGCTGAAGGGACCACAGACCGAGGATCCCAGGCTGCCTGCTCTTCTTCAGTTACTACACTCACTGACCAAGCAGTTAAACTCTCACAAGAATGTCGAGTGCCAAAAGTTGCGAAAGAGAAGAGAGTGTAGACTTTGTCATGTGTACATATTTGAATGACTTGTTCCTCAGCATTTGATAAATGTGGCTGATATTATGAAAAGGATAGTTGCTATTCATCATATAGTGGAAGTGTTAGTCACAGAAAGGCACGACAAAAAGACTGTGACAAAATAAGCTTTTGACCAACAAGGCCTTTGTCAAAATTAACCATCCCCCCGCCCCCCCCAGCACGCACGCGCGCGCGCCCACACACACACACACACACACACACACACACACACACACAGAAACAGAAGTGCATCTCACACACACATGACCATAGTCTCTCAAAGACTTTTGACAAAGGCCTTGTTGACTGAAAGCTTATTTTGTGACAGTCTTTTTGTTGTGGCTATCTGCTACTTGGCATCTTCACTATATGGTGAGTAGCAAGTATCCTTTTCATAATAGTGTTACATTCCATCCTGTATTTTCCATTGTTTGATAAATATGGCAGACCTTGTTACGACCGCAGCTTGTGCAGTGATGACAATGGATAGTGAAAGAAATCGAAAGAGCTCTTCGGTACGCGACTTGTTGTTGTTGTTGTTGTTGTTGTTGTCTTCAGTCCTGAGACTGGTTTGATGCAGCTCTCCATGCTACTCTATCTTGTGCAAGCGTGTTCATCTCCCAGTACCTACTGCAACCTACATCCTTCTGAATCTGCTTAGTGTATTCATCTCGTGGTCTCCCTCTACGATTTTTACCCTCCACGCTGCCCTCCAATGCTAAATTTGTGATCCCTTGATGCCTCTGAATATGTCCTACCAACCGGTCCCTTCTTCTTGTCAAGTTGTGCCACAAACTCCTCTTCTCCCCAATTCTGTTCAATACCTCCTCATTAGTTATGTGGTCTACCCATCTAATCTTCAGCATTCTTCTGTAGCACCACATTTCTAAAGCTTCTATTCTCTTCTTGTCCAAACTATTTATCGTCCATGTTTCACTTCCATACATGGCTACATTCCATACAAATACAGAAATGACTTCCTGACACGTAAATCTATACTCGATGTTAACAAATTTCTCTTCTTCAGAAACGCTTTCCTTGCCATTGCCAGTCTACATTTTATATCCTCTCTACTTCTACCATCATCAGTTATTTTGCTCCCCAAATAGCAAAACTCCTTTACTACTTTTAAGTGTCTCATTTCCTAATCTAATTCCCTCAGCATCACCCAACTTAATTCGACTACATTGCATTATCCTTGTTTTGCTTTTGTTGATGTTCATCTTATATCCTCCTTTCAAGACACTGTCCATTCCGTTCAACTGCTCTTCCAAGTCCTTTGCTGTCTCTGACAGAATTACAGTGTCGTCGGTGAATCTCAACGTTTTTATTTCTTCTCCATGGATTTTAATACCTACTCCGAATTTTTCTTTTGTTTCCTTTCCTGCTTGCTCAATATACAGATTGAATAACATCGGGGACAGGCTACAACCCTGTCTCACTCCCTTCCCAACCGCTGCTTCCCTTTCATGCCCCTCGACCCTTATAACTGCCATCTGGTTTCTGTACAAATTGTAAATAGCCTTTTGCTCCCTGTATTTTACCCCTGCCACCTTTAGAATTTGAAAGAGAGTATTCCAGTCAACATTGTCAAAAGCTTTCTCTAAGTCACAAATGCTAGAAATGTAGGTTTGCCTTTCCTTAATCTATTTTCTAAGATAAGTCGTAAGGTCAGCATTGCCTCACGTGTTCCAACATGTATGCGGAATCCAAACTGATCTACGCCAAGGTCAGCTTCTACCAGTTTTTCAATTCGTCTGTAAAGAATTCACATTAGTATTTTTCAGCTGTGCATTACTAAACTGATAGTTCGGTAATTTTCACATCTGTCAACACCTGCTTTCTTTGGGATTGGAATTATTATATTCTTCTTGAAGTCTGAGGGTATTTCGCCTGTCTCATACATCTTGTTCACCAGATGGTAGAGTTTTGTCAGGACTGGCTCTCCCAAGGCCGTCAGTAGTTCCAATGGAATGTTGTCTACTCCCGGGGCCTTGTTTTGACTCAGGTCTTTCAGTGCTCTATCAAATTCTTCACGCAGTATCGTATCTCCCATTTCATCTTCCGTTTCCATAATATTGTCCTCAAGTACATCGCCCTTGTATAAACCCTCTACATACTCTTTCCACCTTTCTGCTTTCCCTTCTTTGAAGGTATCAGATAGATTATATAATGGTAAGACAGAGATTTAGGAACCAGGTTTTAAATTGTAAGACATTTCCAGGCTCAGATGTGGTCTCTGACCACAATCAATTGGTTATGAACTGTAGATTAAAACTGAAGAAACTGCAAAAAGGTGGGAATTTAAGGAGATGGGACCTGGATAAACTGACTAAACCAGAGGTTGTACAGAGTTTCAGGGAGAGCATAAGGGAACAATTGACAGGAATGGGGGAAAGAAATACAGTAGAAGAAGAATGGGTAGCTCTGAGAGATGTAGTGAAGGCAGCAGAGGATCAAGTAGGTAAAAATATGAGGGCTAGTAGAAATCCTTGGGTAACAGAAGAAATATTGAATTTAATTGATGAAAGGAGAAAATATAAAAACGCAGTAAATGAAGCAGGCAAAAAGGAATACAAACGTCTCAAAAATGAGATTCACAGGAAGTGCAAAATGGCTAAGCAGGGATGGCTAGAGGACAAATGTAAGAATGTTGAGGCTTATCTCACTAGGGGTAAGATAGATACTGCCTACAGGAAAATTAAAGAGACCTTTGGAGAAAAGAGAGCCACTTGTGTGAATATCAAGAGCTCAGATGGAAACCCAGTTCTAAGCAAAGAAGTGAAAGCAGAAAGGTGGAAAGAGTATATAGAGGGTCTATACAAGGGCGATGTACTTGAGGACTTCTTGTTATGATATTAATATTCGGAATTACTGTCTTCCCACAAACATGATGCTACATGAAAAATCTCCAATCTGCAGCGACACTTTCTCCATTGGCCACATTGTGTTAAGTGTTGTTCAACAATAAGAAATACAAAAATAATAAAGACCAATATATACATCCACACTAAAAAATGTTGCGCAACATTGTCATTAGAATTGTCTCACGTCACTAATTTCAAATAAGAGTCAAAAGTTCCGCAATTTTGTTGCAGAAGCATAAGCGTATCTATAGGCAAGAAATTTCTCTCGACTGCCTATGTACAAAATCGCTTGGTTGCCTCTAGACACTGTCTAGAAACAAAATTTGCTCGACTTTGTACTGCTGTGTACAGGACCTAGAATGCTGGCCAAAACTAACATGCATTACTATGGAAAACAAACTGTAACTATTGCCCATAATTTTATACTGTCACAACTCCTGCCTGCAACCTGCCAGTCTGTCTGCGTTAAAAATAACATTTGGGCTGTAGACATATTCCACTTTAGGCCAAGTATATCTCTGCAGCCACAATGTGTACCGCCTTGAGAAAGGTCTTTATTTTTGTGGGCAGGTCCGATGAATAAAATGCACAGTATACACTTGCGAAATTTCAATGTGTTTTGCTATTGCCCTACTGTAGCTTGTCCATGTCTCTTCAGTTTTTCCTTTCTGCTCGTTTCCAGTACGTTCACTGTTGAAGTGCTCGTCATTCAAACTTATCATGACCTGTTCGCTTTTTAGTGAAATGACATGAGATGCATTTGGTGGACTATCTGTTGCCATTTGGTGGACTATCTTTTGCCGAGTAATTCATTCAAACATCATGTTCCACCAGTCCCATTATGATGGAGAACTGTCGGGGTTGCCCTAGAAGATTTTCGAACTGATCCTAGTGTGAAAATACTTACAATACTAAAGTATTGGATGTATCAGTGGAGAACAGAAAAGAACTAATAGTTTATATTGGGGCATATGGTTACTTGATAATGTATTAACTGACAGAAATTTCCCATATTTATTAACTTCTCATATATTTTCTGTTTAATGTTCGAGAGGGTAATCCCTGCTTTTGAAAATCAACATAAATTCAGTTATGAGTGAGGTCAGGCCTTCTTACTATAAGCAGTCTCAATAATACATCTGATCTATTCCCAAAGCAAAGAAGCCACTATTCAGATGATGAACAAATCATCATTTTTGACAAGGAAAAGAAAAGGTTCGGAAAACAACAAATTAGCTACGAAACATGAATTGCTTAAATTCAGACTTTATACTACAAAAAAAAGGCCTCCCTGGGAATACTAAGAACATCCATTACAAAACAAATTTGCTTAGTAACCGTGAGTAATTGTACAGAATGCAGGATTGTTTGGACAGTGTCTGTACTCATACCTTGTATCAGTATGCTTTCCCTTGTTCAGCTTAATTTTTGTCTCTCTTCCTCATGACTTGCTTTTTCCCTTCAGTTGGTTCCCACTTGCACACAAAGCAAGTTTTCGTAAGAGCTTTCTTTTTTATATTTCTTGGAATTTTCATTGGAGATACAGTACACTGAAAAGCAGCATGTAAATTATCTGGAATATAACGATATGGAGAGGGTAGATAGCTACTCGCCACATGAAGGAGGCATCAAGTCACAGACAGGCACAATGAAAAATACTGCCAAAACAATGAAGCTCTCAGGCAAATTCCATTTTCAGAAATAGAAACCATGGACTTCCCATTATGTGGAAAAACAGTTTTTGATGCCAGTGGTCAGCCTTCTTTTCACAGTAATAAGAAAGCATGTGTGATACTGTATTGGAGAATTGGCAATGCTTTTGACATTACTTGATGGTGTGAATTCTACTGTTATATGATGAAACTTTGTGAAGATGTAACTAATTTCTAATTTGTCCCATTTTTCGCTCATCACACCATGTTAATACTGAGAAATTGTATTTTTCCCCACAGTTCTGCAGATACAGCTTTATGGATGTTCCTCCTTATACACATTTGTGCTCCAGTGCAATGTGTTGTCAAATTTGATAGGGTTACAGCTATCACAAAGATAACATAATGATTGATCATGTAAATATGGTGGCCAACACACAGCTTCTCCTCCACCAAATGTAAAATGGCCTTTCTTGCAGGATATTTTCCATCTAATATTACTGAGTGCACTTTATTGTGAAACTGTCCAGGTTCTTCTGCGAGTATGTTTTTATGTCATATGTTTAATGTCTTTTACTCATTGCTATTCCTCTGTTTTGAGTCAGGCAACCTTTTGAGTAACCACATAAACAAACGGATGTCATAGTACTCATCAACTTAATGCTCAAGTATATCATCAGTAATTGTAAGTCCAAAAGAAATACTTCTGGACCCTGTGTTTTTTGTGTAAACACAGATAGCAGCAAAACAAGACTGGAGATATGTTTGTGGAAGTGCATACTTACAGTTTTTCTCTGACACTCATTGCAAAAAGAAAGGAAAAAATTCATCACTTACTGCATTATTTGCAACATATTTTACAGACAGTATCCACATAGACCACTGAACTTACCTACAAAATTGTATCACTGTATGATAAGTAGTTCAGGAGATACAGTGTCATAAACATTGAGATGCTTGAAAAAACTAGCATTTGCTTATAGTTTGATAATGATCACTTAGTGACCCAACAAAAACTTCAAATTTAATTAATCCAAACTTTTTCTTTCACTTGTTTAACATCAAATAGTTAAAACATTAAATCTTTTGTAAAGTAATCAGAAGTTTGAAGCACGTATAAAACATACATGGGAGTTGATTCTTTAAAAAATTGGGGCTTTAATGGTAACTAATAGTGCTATATGTTCATTCTGTGCTTCTCAGTTGAACACTAATGTGACAATTAACCACTTGTGTTGGTTCTTTTCTTTGTAGGTTGGACACCACTTCATGTTGGAGTCCTCCACAAAAATCTTGGTGCAATAAAGAGTCTCATCACTGCTGGTGCGGATGTAAATGAAGAAGATACAAATGGTCGAACAGTGCTGCACTTTGCTGCAGATGGAGACGATGAAAAAATTGCAGAATATTTAGTTAAACATGTATGTTGTGGAACTTGAAGTTGTGTTTTTTGTTTTTGCTAGCTGAATTCTTGAACTATTTTCAGATTAGCAACATACCTAATCAATAGATTGCCACTGTATTTTGGCAGTCTTGTCATCATCAAGTGACAGAGTTACAAGGATCCACTCAATACTCAGATGGTAGTAGATGAGCAAGAGTTCAAATACAGCACTACGAAAGCTATGGAATAAATACCCCATTTCTTTTACTTTTTGAGAAAACAGCATTTGGAGCATTTATCCATCCTAAGAAACAAGTCATCAACTTTTCACTAAATATTTTACAGCATTTGGGACTCTTGAATCAGCCAAGTTACTCATTGTAATTTTTTCTCCTATGTGTTGTGGCTTTATCCCTCCTTGATAAATGTGTCAAGGAGGGATGAAACTTAAGTGCTGTTTCACAACTCCTTTTACAATGAAGAAGACTACTGCCATCATTCTCTTCTTTTGACACATCATAATTATATATTTTCCAGGCAGCAACAAGTGCACACCAACTCTCGCTTTCCGAGCACGGGGTCCCGGGTTTCTATTCCCGGCGTGGTCAGGGATTTTTCCTGCCTCGAGATGACTGGGTGTTGTGTCGTCTTCATCATCATCATTCATCCCCATTACAGTCGGAGGAAGGCAACGGCGAACCACCTCCATTAGGACCTTGCCTAGTAAGGCGGTGCGGGTCTCCCGCATCATTCCCCTACGCTCTGTAAAGAAGCATGGGACTTCATTTCCATTCCATGACATTTCATCACATATATCAATCCTCAGCTATTCCTCTTCCAAAGAGTGTAGTGCCCATAAGATACAAATCTTTGCTTTCATGTCATCTTGTTTAGTTGCAAGAATTGCGAGTGCAGAGAAACATAAGCTTACCTGTCTGACGGAACAAAACTAAGCTTTCTCCCTATGTTGGGTCCATATTGCAGCAACATTTTCTTTCACAATCAACAAAGGATGTCAATATTACTTGGGAACAATTTCAGGTCACCATTTGCAAATGATACAGCAATGTGGGTAATTTTCTACTTGTGTAGGAGATACTGCCTTGAAGCACTTTCCCATTGATTGTTCTTGATATAAACTGTGACCACAACCTCTTTTGTCCCACTACAAATTGGTAAGGTTTTTACAATTTTCTTGCAAAGTAAATTCCACAGTTTGGTCACTCCAACACCCATATGAGGATAAGTGAGCACAAAAAGTGTTGTAATATGTATTTCTAATTGTAACATCATTGAAATTAGTGTAGAATTGGTAAAAAAATTAAACGCGTCGTATTGTTCTGATGATCATAGGAGAGAACAGGTTGATGTTTTAGTAAAGTCTCATTTACCAAAGCAGCATAAAGGATAGCTTCCATAGTGGTCAGCCATCATCAGTTTTGTACACCTCTTGTGAGCTAATACACTTTAGTTTTCAAGGGTCAGTATTGTGGTAAACAGCCAGTTTTATTTACCTAAGAAGCTTACAACTTGAGCATAAATTAAACATCTTGAACAGTTTTGACACAGCCTTCATTCATATTTAAATTGTCAATTTTAGTGACATACAACTTATTTTCTTTAATAATAAATGTGTTGAACAAACAGCATTATTTATTAATAAATGCATTACATTAGGCAGAATAAATGTCTTCTACATAGCACGTCAGGGATGGTGTTACATGAAGATCAGTCAGTTTTTTAGTGTATCATTTTCTGCATGGGAGGTTAAATAGTTCCCATTCTGACAAATACTAAGGATCTGGTGTGATTGTCCAGTCACCTAATCAATTCATTTAGTCCAGTCATTGTCCAATATTTTACTAAGCTCCATATTGGGAGACTGGGCACCTGTGAAAAATAAATTGTTCAAGCTTCAACTTGTCCACCTAGATAATACTTTATATTTGAGGACAAACTTAATCACTAGAGCTAATTGCAGAGGTGAAAGCTTTTTTAAGTGATTCTCTAGCTTTTTGAAGTGAATCTCTTTCAATTTTGCACCTACAGTATGAGTAGTACAGGAAGGCAAACATTACCCCGATAGAAAAAAACTTTTATCTATGTAGGTTTTTATATAATATAGTCTCTTTTAATTGCTGCAGGAGTAATGCATCTTAAAGAACATCTACATGCATACTACACAAGGCCACTGGTTGATGCATATGGTGCCTTGTACACCTACCAGTAATTTCCTTTCCTGCTCCACTCACAAATGAAGCAAGGGAAAAACAACAGTGTATATCCCTCTGTGCAAGCCAAGTTTCTCTGATCTTCATGCTCGTTACACAAAACATACTTTGGCAGCAGTAGAATTGTTCTGCGATCAGAGCTTCAAGTGCCAGTTCTCTCTCAATTTTCTCAATAGTTTGAAAAGAATGTCATGTTCTCTCCAAGGATTCAAATTTGAGTTCAGAAAACATCTCTAATGCTCATATACCGATTGAACCTACTGTTAACAAATTGAGCAGCACACCTCTGAATTGCTTAATGTCTTCCTTCAATCTGACCTGGTGAGGATCCCAAAAACTCAATACTCGAGAATAGATTGCAATAGTCTCCATAAGCAGCATCTTTTTATAGATGAGCTACCCTTTCCTAAAATTCTCCTAATAAACCGAAGTGGGCTAGTTGCCTTCTCTACTACCGTCCCTCTCTGCTTGTTCCAGTTCATGTCTCTTTGGAACTTTATGCCTATATATTATAGCATACTATACTAATGCCATATTTGAATATTACAGGATTGCTTTTCCTACTGTGCATTAATGTACATTTTTCTGTTTTTAGGGCAAGCTACCATATTTCACACCAACTAGATATTCTTTGTCATCTTACAGTCATTTAAAGGGCTCTTCCTGTATGCCATAGCATCATCAGGAGAAAGCTGCAGATTGCTCCTCAGCCTGTCCATCAAATCATTTACGTGTATAGAGAACAAAGGTGGTCCTGTCACACATCCCTGGGGCAGTCCTCGTAATACTTCGATCTCCGATACATACTTGCTGTCGAAGACTGTGTACTGGGTTCTGTTACCTGCTGATGGATCTGTTCTGGCAGGCGTACCTTTGAGCAGCACCCAACATGAATTCCAGAAACTGTAGCCATCATCAGTTATGAAATTTTAGGAAAACTTGCTGGAAGGTCTCCCAAGCAATGTTAGTTTGAGCGGGTTTTTGGTTAGTCTGCATTTTATATCCCCAATACTTCAGCCTTTAAGCAATGGAAAATCCAGGATTGAATGACAATATTATGAAAAAGATAGACCTATAACAACAAAAACAATCAATTATTGATAAAAATATTTAATTGACTAGATAAAAAAAATCTACTCATCAAAGGGTGGTAGAACACACACATAAAACACTGTTGTGATTGGCAAGCTTTTGGAACCAGTGGCTCCTTCTTCAGACAGAAGGGTTGAGGGGGAAGGAAGAAGGGTGAAGGAAAAGGACTGCAGAGGTTTAGGAAAAGGGATAGATTTTGGGAAAGTCACCCAGAACCACGGGTCAGGGGAGACCGTACAGGATGAGAAGGAAGAGTCCTTTCTCTTCGGTCAGTCTCCCCTGACCCGTGGTTCTGGGTGACTTTCCCAAAATCTATCCCTTTTCCTAAACCTCTGCAGTCCTTTTCCTTCACCCTTCTTCCTTCCCCTTCAACCCTTCTGCTTGAAGAAGAAACCACTGGCTCCAAAAGCTTGCCAATCACAAGTGTTTTTATGTGTGTGTTCTGCTACCCGTTGATGGGTAGATTTTTATCTATCCAATTAAATAAGAAAAAGGTGTCAAGACTGCGAGCATCAGCGCATGATGGAAGAAGCAATCTTGAGTGTTGGGGATAAGGAGGAGGCTGGGGCAGGGAAGAGGCCGGGGGGGGGGGGGGGGGGGAGCAGGGTAGGGATAGAGGATGGCAAAGTGCTTTTCGTGGGAGCATACGGGGACAATGTAGAGAGGGTAGATCAGCTAGATGCAGTCGGGGAAGTTAGACAGAACGTGGTAGAAAGGGGGCAGCGAAAAGCAGAGAAGTAAAAAGATTGTGTAGCACTGAATGGGAACAGGGAAGGGGGATGGGCGGGTGTAAAACAGTGACTAACGAAGGTTGAGGTGAGGAGGGTTACGGGAACGTAGAATATACTTCAGGGAGAGTTCCCACCTGCACAATTCAGAAAAGCTCGTGTTGGTTGTAAGGATCCAGATGGCACAGACTGTGAAGCAGTCATTAAATTGAAAAACGTTGTGTCGGCAGTGCGCTCAGCAACTGGGTGCTCCAGCTGTTCCTCGGCAGCAGTTTGTCGGTGGCTATTCAAGCGGACACACTGCTTGTTGGTTGTCATGCCCATGTAGAATGCAGCACAGTGGTTAGCTTAGCTTGCACATCACAACTGGTTTGACAGGTAGTCCTGCCTTTGATGGGATAGGTGATGCTTGTGACTGGACTGATGGGGTGGAAGGATGTATGGGACAGGTCTTGCATCTGTTGGTCTATTACAGGGATATGGGCCATGACGCAAGGGATTGGAGCAGGGGTTGCCTCATGGCTCATACCCCTGTAACAGACTTTGATGCAAGACCTGTCCATACACTCTCCCACCACCATCTACACCAGTCCGGTCACAAACATCACCTATCCCATCAAAGGCAGAGCTACCTGTCAAACCAACCATGTGATCTACATGCTAAGCTGCAACCACTGTGCTGCATTGTGCAAGGGCACAACAACTAACAAGCTGTCCGTCTGCACGAATGGTCACTGACAATCTGTGGCCAAGAAGCAGCTGGACCACCCAGTAGCAGAGCACGCTGCCCAACACAACAAGCTTCATTTTAATGACTGCTTCACAGACTGTGCCATCCGGATCCTTGCAACCAACGCCAGTTTTCTGTATTGCGCAGGTGGGAACTCTCCCTGCAGTACAACCTATGTTTCCATAACCCTACTGACCTCAGCTGTTGTTAGTCGTCGTTCTACGCCCAGCTACCCTTTCCCTGTTCTCACTTCAGCAGTACACAATCCTCTGTTCCACCAAATCATCTTTCTCCTTGTCTCCTTTTCCACTGCCCTCACCCCCACCTTCTGTCTAACCTGCTGGCTGCACATAGCTATGCTACCATTTCTCCACCTCGTCCCTGTATGCTTCCACGAGCAGTACTCCTTGCCTCAACCTACTCCTTACCCCCATAACCAAGATTGCTTCTCCCATAATGCACTGTGTGTGTGTGTGTGTGTGTCAGTCATTGAGATGAAAGCATTTTTTGCTGAAAGCTTACTTTGTGACAGTCTTTTTGTTGTTCCTATCTGCGACTCAGCATTTCCGGTATACGGTGATTAGCGGTCTATGATCTTCATAATAATATCACTACTTCAGCCATTGTCAGTTATTTTACTGGGCACACACCAGATGCTTTCAACTGTTTTTAGTCTCTCATGTTCTACTCTTGGTTCCCTCAATATCACCCAATTTAATTACACTACACTCCAATGCTCTCTTTTTCTTTTGTCAATATTCATCTTACGTCTTTTTGAGACGCTATCCATTGTGATCGTACTTTCTGTGGTCATACTAATTACATTGTCATTTGCAAACATTGAATTTTGTATTATTATAGACTTGTATGAACTTTTTCCAAATATCTCCTACCTTTCCTTCACTGCTTGGTCACTCTCCAGGGCGAATAATACACCTCTCATTCATGTCCTTCCCTCCTATACCTGTTGTCTGGTTTCTGTACAAGTTCCAAATAACTTTTCATTTCCTGTGCTTTATCCCTGCTATTTTCAAAAGCTCAAGTATTCCAGTTAACACAGTAGCTTTCTGTTATCTATATTTCTATAAATGTAGGTTTGTCTTTCTTCAATATTTCAGACAAGCCACAGAGTCAGTAGTGTGCCTAGCGTGTTCATATGCAACTCTAGAACAAAAACGGATCTTTTACGAGATATTGAATGATGGAAAAACCCGGATGGATTGTAACAATATTATAAAAATGGAAGCTGCTACTCAACATACAGCAGAGATGCTGAGTTGCAGATAGGCTTAACAAAAAAACTGTCACAAATAAGCTTTCTGCCAGTAACGCCTTCGTCAAAAATAGATGGCAGACACACACAGAAACGCAGCTCTCACACGACTGCAGTGTAGCAACACTATGAGCAGCAGCACACTTATTCTAGTGGCGACTAGTTGGGCGTAAGGAGGAGGCTGGGGCGCGGAGGGGAGGGGGAGGGATAGTATGATAGGAGTGGAGGCAGTGAAGTGCTGCTGGGGAGCAAGCAGGGACGATGCGGAAAGAGGGTAGGGCAGCTAGTGCTGTCGGGAGGTTAGACGGAGGACAGGACAGGAGAGGTGGGGGAGGGAGGGGGGGTAGAGGAAAAGGAAGAGTCAAAAGACTGGGTGTAATACTGGAATGAGGGCTGTTTAGTGCTGGATGGGTGAGAAAAATGACCAACAGAGGTTGAGGCCAGCAGTGTTACGGGAACATAGGATATATTGCAGGGTGAGTTCCCACCTGCACAGGTCCGAAAAGCTTGTTGTGGTGGGAAGGATCAGTGTGGCGCAGGCTGTGAAGCAGTCGTTAAAATGAAGAATGTTGTGTTGGGCAGTGTGCTCTGCAACAGGGTGGTCCACTTGTTTCTTGGCCACAGTTTGTCACTGGCCATTCATGCAGCTTGTTTGTTGTCATGCCCACATAGAATGCAGCACAGTGGTTGCAGCTTAAATTGTAGATAACACAACTGGTTTCACAGGTAGCCTTGCCTTCGATGGGATGGCTGATGTTTTGTGACCGGACTGGAATAGGTGGTGGTGGGAGGATGTATGGGACAGGTTTTGACATCTTATGTTTATTACAAGGATATGAGCCATGAGGTAAGGGGTTGGAAGCAGGTGTTATGTAAGGATATATATTATTTAGGTTTGGTGGACAGCGAAATACCACTGTGGGAGGGGTGGAAGGATAGTGAGCAGAACATTTCTCATTTCAGCGCATGATGAGAGGTAGTCGAAACTCGGGCGGAGAATGCAATTCGGATGCTCCGCTCCTTGGTGGTACTGAGTTATAAGGGAAATGTTCCTCTGTGGCTGGACAGTGGGACTTACTGAGATGGTGGAAGACTGGAAAGCTAAGGTATGGGAGATTTGTTTTTGTACAAGGTAGGGAGGTTAATTACGGTCTGTGAAGGCTTTAGTGAGACCCTCAGTGCATTTCGAGAGGGACAGCTCGTCACTGCAGATGTGACGACAGTGGGTGGCTAGGCTGTGTGGACGGGACTTCTTGGTATGGAATGGACAGCAGCTGTCGAAGTGGAGGTATTACTGGTGGTAAGTAGGTTTGATATGGACAGAGGTACTGTTGTAGCCATCTTAGAGGTGGAGGTCAACATCTAGGAAGGATGCTTGTTGGGTTGAGTAGGACCAGGTGAAGCAAATGAGGAAGAAGCTGTTGAGTTTCTGGAGGAATGTGGATATCTCACCGTCAAAACATATTACAGATATGTCATCAATGAATCTGAAACAGGTGAGGGGTTTAGGATTCTGGGTGTTTTTGAAGGATTCCACAAGATGGCCCATAAGTAGGTTGGTGCCATGCCCATACCCCGGATTGGTTTGTTGCCTTCAGAGGAGAAGTAAGTGGGTGAGGGTATGATTGATCGTAGCGACTAGAAAGGACGTTGTTGGTTTGCAATCTGTTGGTCATTGGGAAAGGTAATGTTCACCAGTGGCAAGGCCATGGGCATTAGGGGTGTTTAATGTAAAGGGTAGTAGCATCAACAATGATGAGCAGGACACTGTGTAGTAAAGGAACAGGAACTGTGGAGAGTCGGTGGAGGAAGTGATTTGTATCTTTTATGTAGGAGGGTAGGTTCCAGGTAATAGGCTGAAGGTGTTTGTCTACAACAGCAGTCTCTCAGTGGGAGCACAGTAACTGGCCACAATGGGGCGTCCTGGGTGGTTGGGTTTGTGGACTTAGGAAGCATGTAGGAGGTAAGAGTGTAGGGAGTGATGTGGGTGAGGAGAGAGATGGACTCTGAGAGAGGTTCTGGGATGGGCCTAAGGATGTGAGGAGTGACTGGAGATCCTACTGGATTTCTGGAGTGGGGTCATTGTGGCAAGGTTTGTAGGTGGATGTATCCGACAGCTGCAGAGTCCTTCTGCCAGGTAATCCTTGTGGTTCAAAACAACAGTAGTAGAGCCTTTGTCCAAAGATAAGATTATACCTACCTATAATCCTACTTGCAGACAACGGATCCACTACTGTTGTTTTGAACCGCAAGGATTACCTGGCACAAGGACTTCGCCATCTGTGTGACACATCCACCTACAAACCTTGCCACAGTGACCCCATTCCAGAAATCTAGCAGGACCTCCTCTCCTCATACCCTTAGGCCCATCCCAGAACCTCTCCAAGAGTCTACCTCTCTCCTCGCCCATACCACTCCCTACACTCCTACCTTCTACATGCTTCCTAAGTCCATAAACCCACCACCCAGGACGCCCCATTGTGGCTCATTATTGCGCCCTCACTGAGAGAATCTCTGCTCTTGCTCCACACGGTGTCCAGCTCATCACTGTTACTGCTACTTCCCTTTACACTCAACATCTCTAATGCCCATGGCCTTACCGCTGGCGAATGTTACCTTCACCAATGATCAACGGATTGCAAACCAACAACCTCCTTCCTAGTCTCCATGATCAACTATACCTTCACTCACTTAACTTCTCCTCCGAAGGCATCACCTACAAACAAATCTCGGGTACGGCTATGGGTACCCGCACGGCACCATCCTATGCCTAGCTATTCATGGGCCATCTAGAGGAATCCTTCATAAATACCCAGAATCCTAAACCCTCACCTGTTAGAGATTCATTGACGAGATCTTTGATCGAGGGTGAGGACACCCTGTCCACATTCCTCCAGAACCTCAACAGCTTCTTCCTCATTTCCTTCACCTGGTCCTACTCAACCCAACAAGCCCCCTTCCTAGATGTTGACCTCTACCTCTAAGATGGCTACATCAGTACCTCTGTTCATATCAAACCTACTAACCACCAAAAATACCTACTACGCTTCAACAGCTGCTATCCGTTCCATACCAAGAAGTCCCTTCCATACATCCTAGCCACCCATAGTCGCATCTGCAGTGACATGCTGTCCCTCTCAAAATACACTGAGGGTTTCACTGATGCCTTCACACACCGTAATTAACCTCCCAATCTTGAACAAAAACAAATCTCCTGTACCTTAGCTTTCCAGTCTCCCACCATCACTGATGCCTTCACACACCGTAATTAACTTCCCAATCTTGAACAAAAACAAATCTCCTGTACCTTAGCTTTCCAGTCTCCCACCATCTCAGTAAGTGCCACTGTCCAGCCACAGAGGAACATTCCCCTCATAACTCAGTACCACCTAGGAAGGGAGCATCTGAATTGCATTCTCCGCCAGAGTTTAGACTACCTCTCGTCGTGTGCTGAAATGAGCTCACTAACCTTCCCACCCCTCCCACAGTGGTAATTCGCTGTCCACCAAATCTAAATAATATATATGCTTACACAGCACTTGCTTCCAACCCTTTACCTCATGACTCAAATCCTAGTAATAAACATAATTTATTAAAACCTGTCCCATACATCCTCCCACCACCACCACCTATTCCAGTCCAGTTACAAACATCAGCCATCCCATCGAAGGCAAGGCTGCCTGTGAAACCTGTCATGTGATTTACAATATACAATATTAACCTGCAACCACTGTGCTGCATTCTATGTGGGTATGACAACCAACAAACTGCCTGTCCGTATGAATGGCCACTGACAAACTGTGGGCAAGGAACAAGTGGACCACCCTGTTGCTGAGCACACTGCCGAACTTGACATCCTTCTTTTCAATGACTACCTACTATAACCTGTGCTATATGGAGCCTTGCCACTGACACCAGCTTTCCTGAATTGCACAGGTAGGAACTTTCCCTGCATTATATCCAATCTTCCTGTAAACGTCTTGGCCTCAGCCATCATTAGTCGTTGTCCTCACCCATCCAGCTCCTTCTCTGTTCCAATTGCAGCACTACACAGCTCTCATTCCACCATCACACCCAGTCTTCTCTTTTTCCACAAACCATCCCCCCACCCTCCTACTCTCCTCCGTCTTAACTTCTCGATTGCACATAGCTGCCCTACCCTTTTTCCATCTCTTCCCTGTGTGCTCCCCAGCAGCATTTCACTCTCTGCCACCCCTACCCTACTATCCCTCCCCCTCCCTGCCCCAGCCTCTTCCTTATCCCCATCCAGTTACCACTCCCATCATCCACTGGTGCTGCTGTGTGCAGTGGGGCTTCAGTTGCCAGACACTGCAGTCGTGTGTGGTGGGGTGGGGGTGTCTATTTTTGAAGAAGTTCGCCCTGGCTGAAAACTTATTTGTGACTGTCGTTTTGTTTTGCCTATCTCAGTTGCCAGACACTGCAGTGGTGGTGGTGGTGGTGGTGGTGAGGGGGGGGGGGGGTCTATTTTTGAAGAAGGCCGCCCTGGACGAAAGCTTATTTGTGACTGTCGTTTTGTTTTGCTTATCTGCAACTCAGCACATCCGCTATATGGTGAGCAGCAGCTTTCCTTTTATCTTTTTGTGAAACAGAATGATCACTTAGCCTCTGTTGTGGTGGTACACTTCGGTTTATTGGTAGAATACTAGGGAAGTGCAATCAGTCTACAAAGGAGATTGCTTACGAGTCACTCATTCAACCAGTTCTAGAATATTGCTCAAGCCTGTGGGACCTGTACCAAATAGGACTAACGGGGGATATTGGAACGTATACAGAGAAGGGCAACACAAATGGTCCCAGGTTTTGTTTGACCTGTGAAAACATGTCACTGAGATGCTGAAAGAACTGAACTTGCAGACCCTTGAAGGTAGTAAACTATCCTGAGAAAGTCTGTTAACAAAGTTTCAAGACCCAGCTTTAAATGGTTACTCAAGGAATATACTAAAACGCCCATATGTATTGTTCACATAGGGATCATGAGGATAGATAAGAATAATTATAGCACACACACACACACACACAGAGGCATTCAAACAATCATTCTTCCCGCACTCGATGTGAATGAAATGTCGAGAAACACTTATAACTGGGACTATGGAATGTACCCTCTGGCATGCATTTCACGGTGACTTGCAGAATGGAGACGTAAATGTGTTATCCAAGGATTCTTACTTGTACATTTGTCTTTTTCATATTTTATCCTCTGTTGACTTCAGTATTACATATTGTAAAGGTATCTATTTGACTGTTTAACTAATGGTCCCTTTTGACACCGTAATCAGGTTACCTCGCATAGTTCCCTACGTTTCTGCAATTTCTCAGTTTTAACTGGTAAACTATAATGAATAAGCCATGGTTAACAATCCAAATCTCCGCCTGTGAAAGTGTTTCACAGTTCTAAATCTGGTTTCCGTATCTCTGCTTTACCGTTACACAATGTAAAAAAAGCTTGTGCTGTCTCTAGGATTCTTTATCCATGCATACAACCTTCCTTCATCATCATTAAACAAGTAGTTTTGCTATGATTAAATGGTGATGTGTGCATAAATCCATCAAGTCATTCAAGAACATTAGCACTTACATCCTGCACTCGTAAAAGTTCATACTTTCATTTCTTAATTATTACTAAGGTTAAGGCATATACTCAACTTTCAACCATTATCATCCTGTTCTTTTTTACTGGGAGAACATTGCATTAAAAGAGTTTTGTTGTTGTTGTTCCAATATAAACAAATTATTCCCTACTGCTCTTGCTGTATTGTGGCTTTAAGTGTACACATCTTCCCTTAGGTCTTTGTCTTCATTCAGCTTACAAAGTTTGTGCGTGTGTGTGGGGGGGGGGGGGGGGGGGGAGATATCTGAGGCATCCACAGTGCTAAAGACTGGTGATTGTGCCCATATGCCATTGCGTAGGAAAAGACAATGGTGATTTCAGTTTGGTAGACATTTGTTGTTTTTGCTGCATTGTTAATCTTTGATCTTACGACAATCATTTACTAGATGAGGATTGTGCCAAATGTTTTGCATGTCAACCAAGGTCATGGTTCAAATGATAGGTAAACCATTGTGGTCTTCATTTATCATAATTGGTTTAGACTTCTAAAGTAACACAGACATTTTTTCCTCATACTTTGCAAGCTTGAAATACTTTCGGACAGCAAATTGCACAGTAGAAATGTTATTACATTTTGCTATGAAAAAATCTTTCTTGCCTCACTTACACTAAGGAAACAAATTTGTGTAAAAATTTGAATTCTAACAGTTTGGTAATGACAGATTTCAGTGATAGCCGTTTTATTTTTAGGACTGCATCCTTATTTGCAGGTCTGTGGTCAGCTGTAGAGATGGGCAAAACTGTTCTTTTCAGAGATTGGATCAGAACTGTTCACTCCCTGAAATGAATTAGCTCTTTTTCATGACTCACCACTCATTTACAATAGAAAATAAATGGAAGGCACATTACCCTTTAAACTTGGTTTATTCCAGTACTATACCTGTATTTTGATCTTATTTGATCCTATTTTGAAGTAACACAGATAATGAGTAAGAATTTTGTATTGTTTATTGAAATTTCCACGATATAACAAAGTTTTCGATTATTGATTTATTTTCCACTATCGTGGTTTTTTAGGTGATCGGAAAATGTTGTAACTTGAGATTTACATTAACAATATATTTGGCTATAATGTATTAAAATTTCATTAACCTCATACAAATACATCGCAAGCCATATATTTTTAAAGTGAACGTTTCCTTCCGAAGACGCCTAAAATCGCAAAATCCGTACCAGAATAAAAAAAAATATATAAATTTGACTGTAAAACGAAAGTGCTGCATATAGCCTTACGCAGAATAAAACAAAGAAAATATTGGTGTATCACATTTTGCGATACGTTTATCGGTTCGCTCGTAATTAAAGCGTAAATTCGAGTGTTCATAATAAAAATCCTACAGTAACAGGAGTTATCAGGAACCTAATCTAATCAGTTTAAACAAATAAAAATAAAATAAAAACAATTGATGTATACATAACATAATAATGTAATATACATAGCGGTATTACTACGAAGAACAATATCCAGTAGAGACGGACTCCGATGCAGAGGCGCTGAGTCGAGTAGGTCGAGCCGCGAGCTGTATTACTGCGTGAGCTGAGACCGCAGCGACCAGCCGTGACACCTGAGTCGCTTTGCTCGGGGCTCTGGCTAGAGTCGAGACGGTGGGGCGAGCGTTGAGCGGGCGAGTTCCGAGGGTGGGGGTAGCGGTGAACTCACCCGCTCCGAGACAAATCGTTCGTTCCCTTGCGAGCAGGTTTTTGCAAGTAGTTCCTATGTTATCCGCTAGGTGGCTCTCTGTCCTGTTGCTCGCATCAACTGCCCAGAGGGCAGGACGTGCGACTGAAACGATCGCCGACAGAGAGCGATGCGAAGTTACGCTTCGCCAGACACTGCAGGCGGCAGACGACGCACAGAGACGGCACGGCATATGTGAAACACAAAATCCAATGGGGGCACTGCACAATGCAGGCAGCCAAGGTAGAAGCAGGGCAGAGGCCGGCGCTGGCTGTGTTGTGTGGCGTGCACTGTGCTCTGACCAGTAGAGGCGCTGCTGATATGCTCCGTCTCTCTCTCTCTCTCTCTCTCTCTCTCTCTCTCTCTCTGCCGTGGGAAACGTTGGAGCTACCGTTCTTTTTTTTCTGAATCACTGATTGTTCACTCCTTTGAAAGATTGAACTCTATGAATTAGTTCAAGAGCGGATCCCCCATCTCTAGTCAGCTGACAGAATAATTCAAAATGGTGCTGAAGATTTTCAGTTCATTATCCCTAGTTGTAGGTAACACACTGTGCTTGGCTTATACACATAAAGAACAGATTACATGAACTTAATGGGAATAAAAACAACCTTTCCAAACTTTTTACGGCACCTGAACATGATTATACATCAGGATGCATTAAGATACATAGAACACTGCTAGCCAAATAGTGATGTGCTTATAGGTCTACAAATTCTCACACCATTCTTCATTGTGAAGGTGTTACACTTTTTGATATAGGGTTATTCAAGGAAATAAAATTGGGAAGGTGAGTGGGAGTAGATGGAAGTTAAGGAACTTCATGGTTGCTTGTAGTCAAGTTTTCAGGGCTTGTTACGTGATACATTTCTTTGTGCTCAATGCAAAAGTCTCCCTGGATACACTCAAGTGACAGACACCTTTCTGTATAAAATTGTCTATTCTTAGTGAACTTGAAACTCTAAGAATCACAGCTTGATGTCCATTCTACTTCCTTGATCAGTCTCTCTCATTAGTAGTATGTATTACTTCTAATGACAGAGTTTATTGAAGATAGTATCATAAAATATTTTATTAGCCAAACCAGGAGGAGCCAAGCACATGCACCTAATTTGACTCAGCCTTAGGCCAAAAATTTAATGGTCTATTTAGGTTATTGATAGAAGGTGATCTGGCTAAAAATACTTTATTCAGAGTTATTGACTGCAAGAACCATTTATTATTAAATATGCCAGTAACATAAACAGTATTTCTTAGTTTTATAGTTCCGCAGAGGCAGATCCAATACATATGTTTCCCTTACCTTATGTACATAAGTTCTGTTAGTGCCATATGCTCCTGCATTCTCTCTAGGACAGCTCTTGTAGAAAATTTGTGTCTAAGGAAAACCATTACTTACCTATTTATATAGTTAACTGCTGTCACACATGAATCCATATTACATTTGTTTTAACCAGTCACAATTATCTGTCATTGGGGTGGTCTCATGCTATAAGTAAATCAGAATTCATGTGTTTCATTTCCTTTGTCTGACTCATGAGTGCTCAGATGAATGTATTGATTACCAGCTGCCTGTATACTGTCTAAGCCTTAATTCTAATTCGAGTTGCTATTATCTTTGCTTTTTCATTTACATTTGCTACTACTGTAGTTTCTGTTTAATATGCTCAAGGTTTCTTACAAAATGTTCTTTTAATTCATTTCAGACAAACATTGATGTAAATAAAAAGGATATGGTGGGATATACAGCGTTTGACCGAGCACGTGCAAGAGGAGGACGCACTGCTAAAGTACTGTGTCAGATTTTGGATCATACCAAGGTACAGTTAAGTCATTGTTCTCCACCTTAAAAATAGTTTTGACAGATATTAAGGTATGAAATAGTTTTCCGTGTGTGATTCTTCCTTACATTTATCTTTTTTTAAAGTAATGTGGAAGATTTATGATCATTTATGTTACAGTGGGCAGATTTGGAAAGTGTGGAAAGTCAGATGGAAGGTGTCTGTAGCATTGGGTTAGATTTATCAAGAGTAAAGGAAGAGCCAGAGGATAGTGATGACGAGCTTCACATTGATGAGGATGATGATGAAGATGACGATGAGGAGGAAGAGGACGACGATGACGACAACACAGACAAGGAAAGCAACAGTACTGAAATGAAAAGCCCTGTGCCAGATGAAGTTGAAAATAAACATGTTAGTATGATGTCATAAATGTTTGCATTAAGTGTGTGATGTAGGGATGAATATGCTATCAAATAAAATGCCAGTTTTCCAGCTACACTCCTTCACCTTTTTTTATTGACAAGGGAGCACTTTGTGAAGTAAATTTCTGATGTGATACAGAAATAAAACATGTTAATTTTTTTCAGATTATGTCTCTCCTGCAAGGAGTGGCTAAGTCACCAGAAAGACGTACAAAGTCTCCTGAAATTACTGAAGTTAAGGAGGAGATGTTTCCGAGCCCAGTATCTGAATGTACAATTCCAGATGGTATGTATGGTGTTAAGACTCCTGCCTACAGTTTCCTGTTAAAGAAATTCATTATTCATTTCTGGCTTGGTTCAAATTAATCACTTCAAGATAAAAATCTTTTCTTGCTACAGAAAATGGGCTCTTCAATGCCGAAACCTTATCTCAGCTATGTGATATCCTGGATTCATCAGGAAGTTGGCAAGATCTGGCCGAGCTCTTGGGTTATACATTCCTGATTGCTAGTATTAAGGACAACACAAGCCCATCAAGACTACTATTCAACTACGCTGATGTAAGGAAATCAACTTACATTTATTATATATAGTTTCAGTAGCTATATTGTCATCTTCTTTATCATCTTAGTCTTTGGAAAGCTGGGGGGGGGGGGGGGGGGGATTGGCAATCAAAAGAGGACACAAAGAGGGAAATGAATACAGCATAATATGTTGTTTGGAGATGAAGCTCTTGGTAAAGTTTGTCTTTGGCAGTATCTTACATTTCATGGCTGTTGACAGTGCAAGAAAGATTTGAGATCAGGAGACATACACTGAAATATTTCTCAAATTGGATACATGTTCAAGTACACAAGGTATATTAGACAAGGTATATTAGGATATAAGTTCTAGTGCATTTTAGGCTTGCTTATTCCATGTGAATAAAAACAAGAATTTCCATTAGTTAACATCAGTCCTCCTAAATGCTTCACTTCTTCTTAATCTCGGATCACATGCAAACTACCAAGATAGAGAACTTATTCTTCAATGTACAATAGTAATTTATTATAAATAATTCTTACCAGTTTAACTATTTTTCTAGGTTGATGGGAATGCGACAGTGAGGGAGATTCGAAACTTTTTGGATGTCTTGGATGAACACAAGGCAGTGGAGCTGGTTGATCTCATGCTTGCCGGCCAGGAATCTTGAGATCACTGTTTTTTTGTATAAGCTGTTATTCCACCATAAGTGTGCCATTGTTTTTAGTCTTAGTTTTACAAAAAAATGTTATTGTATGTTTTAATACAATACCTACCATATGTAAATATATTTTGTTTGTGGTTGATTTTATGACAGTTTTATATGTAAAATAGAACTGATGAATTTATGTAAGTTATGTCTTTATTTCACAAGATGCAGTTTGACCATTCCTTTTTCCTGCACATCGTTCAGTGAATTCAAAAAATGTACTAAACGTTTTCTCTTAATGGGTGAAATTTATCTAATGAGCTTGGAGGCAAGTTCTTCAGTATTAATGTGCAGTTGTAACTTTAAAAGATCAAATTATTCCAGCTTTAATTTGTTGCCATATGTGTATCATTATGGTTTCATGTAGAGCTTTCTGGCAAAGGAAA
This sequence comes from Schistocerca cancellata, assembly GCF_023864275.1. Classification (NCBI taxonomy): domain Eukaryota; kingdom Metazoa; phylum Arthropoda; class Insecta; order Orthoptera; family Acrididae; genus Schistocerca; species Schistocerca cancellata. The sequence continues at coordinate 1,153,005,616 of NC_064626.1, forward strand.
CTTATGGTTAAGCATATAAACAAGAACTTCACCACACAACTAGCATCAGAAAAGTTTAGGCAAGGGGGGCCAGCAGTTATTTTTGATGAAATGGAGTAAACGTGAAAAAGAGGTGAAGGGAAAAGAGTGATAAGCATTGCTCGTCCCCCTCCCCTCCCCCCATTTCTCTGTGTGGGTGGGTGTGGGGCAGGAACCACCAACAGATACTGATGCCAGGGGAATTGTGGGTTCAAGGGATATGTTGGAGCAAGATTCCTACTTGCATAATTCATAGTGCTGGTGTTAGTGAAGACGACTGTAAGAAATGTACTCCCCAATTTCAAATGTCTATATGCACCAAACTCCCCAGATACCAAGTTATGTTACATCAGACTATGCATCTGATGTATTAACGAGTGTATGCATGATGGTTCTAGTAAGAGTACAGCTAAGATCACTATTCCCAAACACACTGTGATATGGCTCAAATTAGTTTTTAAGACTTCCTTGTCAATTATTCCATAGTCCTGAGGAAGTGAGACAAGCTAGCGACATAATGATGTCAGGGTTGAACAGAACTCATTTTTCATGCTTACGCTGCTGCCCAGAATATACTGATAACGGGAACCAGTCTGTAGGCAACCTTGGTTAGGAAACAATACATTGTGCCACAGCAACAGGCCATTGTAATAAGCATTGTGAAAGCAATGTTGATTCCAGTGTGCTAGGGAGTGATCACATGTTTACTCTGCAAATCACACTTTTAAGTGCCTGGCAGAGGGTTTATTGAACCACCTTCACACCAATGCTCTATTATTCCAGTCTCGAACAGCATGCAGAGAAAAAGAACACCTATGTCTTTCTGTGTGAGCTTTGATTTCCATTTATTTTATTACAATGATTGTTTCTCCCTATGCAGGTTGGCGTCATCAAAAATTGGTGATTCAAAATTTTGTGAGTAGATCCCGCCGCAATGAAAAATGCCTTTGTTTGAATTATGCCCTCCCAAATCCTGTATTGTGTCCATGACACACTCCCTTATTTCTTGATAATACAAAACGTGCTGCTGTTCTTTTAACTTTTTCAATGTACTCTGTTAATCCTATCTGGCAAGGATCCCACATCCAGCAGTACTCCAAAAGAGAGCAGAAGATGCAAAAGATCTACTAAAGAGGCTGGATGCAAAAGATCTACTAAAGAGGCTGGATGCAAAAGATCTACTAAAGAGGCTGCCTGCACTACACTACCTTGGAGAATGTCTGAAACCACTTAAGTTTTTCTCGATGACCTTCCATCAGTTACTACAAACTGTGACATCTCTGATGTAATAGGATGACCGGAGAGGGTGGCGTGGCTGGGGTTGTAGGGCGTGGCTGGGTAGAAGAAGGTGGCTGTTTTTAGCAATCTTCCTCTTTATTGTTGGTCCTTCCAATACATTTTCCAGTAGCTCAGCCCCGCTGCTCGTGTCATGGTAGAGACGTGCTTGATGTACGCAGCCCAGGGAACGCGATGCCGCGCTCGGTCAGCGGCTGTGCAGGCGATAGTGGGTTAGCAGCATGAGGCCCGGCCCAGCGCACCTCCTGCGGATGCGGTGGCTCTAGACGACACCAGGAGTCGCTGGTGCAGCAGCGGGCAACGCCCTCCGCCAGCCGGTCCTCAGGGACAGTGTCACTTACGACAACGTGACAGCTACCGAACGCCCAATCGGTCAAACTACAAGAGTAGCAATTTTCCTTTTCATAATAGTGTTAGATTCCATTCTGGATTTTCCATTGTTTGGTTTAATATTTTCATCTAATAGTTTTTGAAAAATCGGATGATAAGTATTTCATTTTGGCCAGAACTCCATCTCTCAGCACAGACTTTATTTTTTTTTTATTCTTTTTTTTATTTTTATTTATTTATTTTTTTTTTTAAGCTGCCCTCAGCACGCAATGCAAAGAGCATGTCTGTAGCAGCGAAAGGGGTGAAGTCAGTCATTAATTATGTAAAAGATGGAGTGATCGAAGCCCAATGGCTTCTGTGGCAGAAAAGGTAAGATGTGGATCTCAGATTAGATTCGAAGAAGGCTGAATTGCTCAGAATTGTGGCACAAAAGAAACTACAATTTCCAACATATATTACGCATACAAATACCACTTGCATGTTCTCGCGGTTTCTGTTTGTGCCACATGAGAATGCAGATGAGGCACTGCAGAGAGGTTTGGAATTTAACCCAAGACATTAGCGCAAAGACTGGTGGTCAGATACTTCGTATCACCACCTCTGTTCCTCTTCCCAGCCAAATACTGGCAGTGAAAATTTCACCCACTAACACAATTCAAACCAGCTTACCTCAGAGTCGACCAGCACTGCACGGACCCGTGTTTTTGACCTGAGCTATGGAGGCAAGTATAGTGTGTGTTGATACATCTACATCTACATCCATACTCCGCAAGCCACCTGATGGTGTGTGGCGGAGGGTACCTTCAGTATCTCTATCGGTTCTCCCTTCTATTCCAGTCTCGTATTGTTCGTGGAAAGAAGGATTGTCGGTATGCCTCTGTGTGGGCTCTAATCTCTCTGATTTTATCCTCATGGTCTCTTCGCGAGATATACGTAGGAGGGAGCAATATACTGCTTGACTCTTCGGTGAAGGTATGTTCTCGAAACTTCAATAAAAGCCCGTACCGAGCTACTGAGCGTCTCTCCTGCAGAGTCTTCCACTGGAGTTTATCTATCATCTCCGTAACGCTTTCGCGATTACTAAATGATCCTGTAATGAAGCGCGCTGCTCTCCGTTGGATCTTCTCTATCTCTTCTATCAACCCTATCTGGTACGGATCCCACACTGCTGAGCAGTATTCAAGCAGTGGGCGAACAAGCGTACTGTAACCTACTTCCTTTGTTTTCGGATTGCATTTCCTTAGGATTCTTCCAATGAATCTCAGTCTGGCATCTGCTTTACCGACGATCAACATTATATGATCATTCCATTTTAAATCACTCCTAATGCGTACTCCCAGATAATTTATGGTATTAACTGCTTCCAGTTGCTGACCTGCTATTTTGTAGCTAAATGATAAAGGATCTATCTTTCTGTATATTCGCAGCACATTACACTTGTTTACATTGAGATTCAATTGCCATTCCCTGCACCATGCGTCAATTCGCTGCAGATCCTCCTGCATTTCAGTACAATTTTCCATTGTTACAACCTCTCGGTACACCACAGCATCATCTGCAAAAAGCCTCAGTGAACTTCCGATGTCATCCACAAGGTCATTTATGTATATTGTGAATAGCAATGGTCCTGTGACACTCCCCTGCGGCACACCTGAAATCACTCTTACTTCGGAAGACTTCTCTCCATTGAGAATAACATGCTGCGTCCTGTTATCTAGGAACTCCTCAATCCAATCACACAATTGGTCTGATAGTCCATATGCTCTTACTTTGTTCATTAAACGACTGTGGGGAACTGTATCGAACGCCTTGCGGAAGTCAAGAAACACGGCATCTACCTGTGAACCCGTGTCTATGGCCCTCTGAGTCTCGTGGACGAATAGCGCGAGCTGGGTTTCACATGACCGTCTTTTTCGAAACCCATGCTGATTCCTACAGAGTAGATTTCTAGTCTCCAGAAAAGTCATTACACTCGAACACAATACGTGTTCCAAAATTCTGCAACTGATCGACGTTAGAGATATAGGTCTATAGTTCTGCACATCTGTTCGACGTCCCTTCTTGAAAACGGGTATGACCTGTGCCCTTTTCCAATCCTTTGGAACGCTACGCTCTTCTAGAGACCTACGGAAAACCGCTGCAAGAAGGGGGGCAAGTTCCTTCGCGTACTCTGTGTAAAATTGAACTGGTATCCCATCAGGTCCAGAGGCCTTTCCTCTTTTGAGCGATTTTAATTGTTTCTCTATCCCTCTGTCGTCTATTTCGATATCTACCATTTTGTCATCTGTGCGACAATCTAGAGAAGGAACTACAGTGCAGTCTTCCTCTGTGAAACAGCTTTGGAAAAAGACATTTAGTATTTCGGCCTTTATTCTGTTATCCTCTGTTTCAGTACCATTTTGGTCACAGTGTGTCTGGACATTTTGTTTTGATCCACCTACTGCTTTGACATAAGACCAAAATTTCTTAGGATTTTCTGCCAAGTCAGTACATAGAACTTTACTTTCGAATTCATTGAACGCCTCTCGCATAGCCCTCCTCATACTACATTTCGCTTCGCGTAGTTTTTGTTTGTCTGCAAGGCTTTGGCTATGTTTATGTTTTCTGTGAAGTTCCCTTTGCTTCCGCAGCAGTTTTCTAACTCGGTTGTTGTACCACTGTGGCTCTTTTCCATCTCTTACGATCTTGCTTGGCACATACTCATCTAACGCATAATGTACGACGGTTTTGAACTTTGTCCACTGATCCTCAACACTATCTGTACTTGAGACAAAACTTTTGTGTTGAGTCATCGGGTACTCTGAAATCTGCTTTTTGTCACTTTTTCTAAACAGAAAAATCTTCCTACCCTTTTTAATATTCCTATTTACGGCTGAAATCATCGATGCCGTAACCGCTTTATGATCGCTGATTCCCTGTTCTGCGTTAACTTTTTCAAATAGTTCGGGTCTGTTTGTCACCAGAAGGTCTAATATGTTATCCCCACGAGTCGGTTCTCTGTTTAACTGCTCAAGGTAGTTTTCAGATAAAGCACTTAAAAAAATTTCACAGGATTCTTTGTCCCTGCCACCCGTTATGAACGTTTGAGTCTCCCAGTCTATATCTGGCAAATTAAAATCTCCACCCAGAACTATAACATGGTGGGGAAATCTACTCGAAATATTTTCCAAATTATCCTTCAGGTGCTCAGCCACAACAGCTGTTGAGCCAGGGGGCCTATAGAGACATCCAATTACCATGTCTGAGCCTGCTTTAACCGTGACCTTCACCCAAATCATTTCACATTTCGGATCTCCGTCAATTTCCTTCGATACTATTGCACTTCTTATCGCTATAAACACGCCTCCCCCTTCACTGTTCAGCCTGTCTCTACGGTATACATTCCAATCTGAGTTTAGGATTTCATTACTGTTTACGTCTGGTTTCAGCCAACTTTCTGTCCCTAGTACTATATGGGCATTGTGACCGTTTATTAATGAGAGCAGTTCTGGGACCTTTCTATAGATGCTCCTGCAGTTTACTATTAGCACAATAATATTGTTATTCCCTGTTGCATTTTGCCTACTCCTACCTTGCCGCGTCTCAGGAGGCGTCTTGTCGGGCCTAGGGAGGGGATTCTCTAACCTAAAAAACCCCCATGTGCACTCCACACGTACTGTATATTAGTGACTGGAATTTGCTGGTGACATAATGAATTTGTTTATATCAGATGAAAGTGCCTCAGAAATGCAGGTCCAAAAACATTGCATGAAATGTCACTACTAAGGTGACTGTCTTAAAACTTGTGTATGAGTTGTGATATATTGTAATGATTAATGGAAAATCTCATATAAAGATGTGAAACAAATACTAACAAAGAGATAGAGTGGCTGGCCAGTACTTACCTCAGCTCAGTACAGCCGATAGATACACATAAAACAGAACCGAAAATTACATTCCTAGCTTTCGGAACAAATGTTCCTTCATCAGGGAGGAGAGAGGGGAAAGAAAGGGAAGAAGGGAAAGGAGATTCAGTTACTCACAACCCAGGCTATGAAGCAACAGGGAAAGGAAAATACCAAATAGGAATTTTCCTTTCCCTGTTGCTTCATAGCCTGGGTTGTGAGTAACTGAATCTCCTTTCCCTTCTTCCCTTTCTTTCCCCTCTCTCCTCCCTGATGAAGGAACATTTGCTCCGAAAGCTAGGAATGTAATTTTCGGTTCTGTTTTATGTGTATCTATCGGCTGTACTGAGCTGAGGTAAGTACTGGCCAGCCACTCTATCTCTTTGTTAGTATTTGTGATATATTGTGAATTTTTTTACACTGTTCCATGGAAAAACTTATTTTGTAATCAACATTAGTGCTTTATACAATTCCTGTAGTAGTACCCTCATTCAAAAAATTGTTCACACAAAATTTCACCGTATACCAATGTGAAAAAAAGTACATTTTTGGGAATTTTCAGAAGTTACGAGTGTCGTTTTTGGACACTTGCAGATGTATATTTTGGAGAATATTCGTAAGTTACAGCTGTTGTACAAACCTATTCCATAGTGAACCGGCATTTGTAATTTACAGTTACTGTAAATAATTAACATATAGTGTCACATTAGTCTGACCTTTTAACAGCAGTGTACATTTTGTGCATTCACTGTAAATTAACGCTATTTTCAAATTAGTGAAGTGTCCATAACGTGAAAAATGTTTAAGAGAAACTAATTTTTTTTTACCAAGTTTTCCGTTCTAAATGACTACTGGTAGTATCTATGAAATATCAAACCCATAAATTAAAAGAGAAACAGCAAACTTAATTTAAAATTATCTCTTTATTGTTCTGTAAAATACTGCATCGGCTGCAGAGTAGCCCTACTGTGTGTGCTGTTATCAGGCATGGGATACACTGCTCTTAGTTGCTGTTCATAAACAGGTGGAAATCGCCGGATTGCTGTCAAGAACTGCTGTGAAATGGCTAGGGAGGACTGCTGAGTATCATGTACCAGAGATACCAATGTACCTCAAGTGATATCACATCTACATTTACACTCTGCAAACAACTGTGATGCGCACAGCAGAGGGTACGTGCCATTGTACCAGTTAGGGTTTCTTTCCATTTGATTCATGTATGGAGCATGGGAAGAATGATCCTTACAGTCCCTAGGTGAGCAATACATAGGGGTTTTTGATATATTCCTAGAGTCGTCATAAATGATGAGCTGGTTCCAGAAACTTTGTAAGCAAGCTTTCTCAGGATACTTTACATCTATATTCAAGAGCCTGCCCGATCAGTTTCTTCAGCATCTCTGTGACACTCTTCCAAGGGTCAAACAAATCTCTGACTATTTGTGCTGCCCTTCTCTGTACGCACTCAATGTCCCCTGTTTGTCCTATTTGGTATTTGTCCCACCCACTTGCCTCTCCTTTGTAGACTGACAGCATATGATTATTCCATTTCGTATCTGTACAAAGTGTTGCACACAGGTGTTTGTAGGAGTTGGCTGGTTCCAACTGTGACTCACTGATATTATAGTCATAAGACACTACTTTTTATCCTTTTGTGATGTGCACAGTTTTACATTTCTGAATATTTAAAGCAAAGTGCCAGTCTTTCCACCACTTTGAAACCTTAACAATACCTGTCTGAATATCTGTGTAGCTTCTTTCAGACTGAGAACTTTATCATCTGCAAAACGTCTGTTGTTACTATTAATATACAATGTTAATATATAATGTGAACAGCAAGGGTTCCAACACATTTCCCTGGAGCACACCTGAAGTTCCATATGATCGTACTTTTGACAGTAATCGTAGAGGTTGTACCGAGTTGAATGCTTTTCGGAAATCTGGAAATACTGCATCTACCCGACTGCGTTGATCCAAAGCTTTCAGTACTTCATGTTAGAAACATGTGAGTTGGGTTTCAATTGATGTTTTTGGAATCTTTGCTGGTAAGTATGGAGAAGGTCACTGTGTTTGAGATGCCTGATTGTGTTTGAGCTCAGAATATGCGAACAGATCCTACAACAAACTGACTTCAAGAACATTGGGCGGTAGTTTAATGGATTAGTTCTACTAACCTTCTTATAAAAGGATGTGACAAGGGATTTGTGATAGACTATAGTTAGAAGAAAGCTAACTCAACTGCAAATTCAGTACAGTCTCTGAGGGGATTCCATCATGTCCTGGAGGTTTGTTCAGTTTTAATAATTTCAGTGGTTTCCCAACATCACCTACAGTATCACTTACTTCACTCATCTTTTCGTTGGTATAAGGAGTAATCTGGACATTTCTCCTGGGTTTTCCTTTGTAGAGGAACTTTTCAGAATGGAATTGAGCATTTCAGCTTTTGTTTTGCTACTCTTCTTGTCTCATTGGTGACTGACTGTTGACTAACTTTGGTACAACTAACAGCCTTTACGTACTGCCATGGGTTTGGTGAATGATCATTTAACAATATTCTGCTACAATGGTCATTGAAGGCATCACACATTGTCCTGACAGAGAGCCAAATGGATTTCATTTAACATCTCTCCATCTGCAGTCTTATATTTGGTTTCATATCTGTTACAGAAGGTAATAATTTATGTGTATGTTATGCTGCCACTTGGTGAGTAGGTTTTTCTCTGTCCAATTAAATTACTTTGTCAAAAATTGATTGTTTTTGTTGTTATATCTGTTAAAGAGTACTGTCTGTTGCATTAGAAGTTTCTTGGTAGTGACAGTGTATCATAGAAGGTACCTCCAATTATGGATTGTTCTACTGAGTAGATACCTATCCAGTGCATGGTCAACTGTTCTTTTACACTTGAGCTATAATTTCTCCTGTGGATGTTCACCAGGTGCAGTATGCCTGGAGGCCTCTCATACAGCGTGTTGAAGAGGCTGCCCCCAGGGGCTCAGCATTCATTTGCTGAGTACAGGCTTGGCGACCCCCGGGGTCCTGAGCTGGGGACTGGTCAGCGCCGCCAGTCTCCTGTCACCGTAACCCCCGGACATGCTTCAGCAACCACTGTATGGTGCAGCGGTGGAATGTTGTGTGCTGTGGGGAATGGTAATCTTGGCTTGACCTCCTGGATTGCGAGGAAGGCCAACCTCTATAAAAAAACCTCAATCTTACAGTGTGCACCGCGCCTATAAGATGCATGGCTGTTGGGGTGGAACAGTCGCAAGCGGGCAACCTCTGGGGCCCCTGCCGTACCCCAGTTGTATAAGGCTTACTCAGGCAGGCGGGGCTCTGTCTGAGCAGACCTTTAGTTCCCTAGCTGCTCGTGGGACCGCTATGGACCCTTCGACGCCTACATTTCCCCCTACCAGTGGATTGGGTGGGCCACTGGTAGGAAAACACACCCCATCAAAAAAGCGACTTCGTGCTGCGAGTCCTCCAGCGCCTGGTGTTGCTAGAGATTTATCAGACTGTCGTAACGGAGCACATGCTGACAATCGGAATGTGTTTTTGATTATTTAATGGAAGGAGGGTAGTTTTGAGAAGATTTCTCCCTTTTACATCCACAAGGGTCTTGAGGGAATAGCAGGAATGCTGAAATCTGTGAAGCGACTGCGCAACAGGACTCTGTTAGTTGAGACTTCTAGTTCCCGTCAAGTTGCTTCTCTTTGGAAAGCAACCTGTCTCGGAGAGTACGCTATCGAGACCGAGCTCCACTCCACTTTGAACTATAGTAAGGGTGTTGTGACATGTAGGGACTTGGTGGATATCCCCACAGACGAGTTGAAATCTGAGTGGGCTGACGAAGGCATTGTTGACGTGCAGCATATTATGAAACGAGTCGATGGGGACCTAGTCAAATCCGACTCGTTTATTCTCATGTTCAGTTGCCCGAGACTCCCAGAGCCTGTTAAAGCGGGGTTCTTACGTTTGTCAGTACGGCCATATTTCTCCAACCCAATGCGCTGTTTTAAATGTCAGCGCTTTGGGCATACTACGTTGGGGTGCAATGGGATAGCCACTTGTGGTAAATGTGGTCAGCCTGCCCATGAAGGAGCCGATTGTTCATCGCCTGTGAAGTGCGTGAATTGCTCTGGGAGTCACCCTGTCTGGAGCCGGGTCTGCCCCATCTATCTCGAAGAACGGAAGATACAGGAGATTAAAACAGATAAGCACATCCCCAATGGTGAGGCCAAGAAACTCTGTAAGGCCATGCAACCTCCTGTGTTTACATCTTTCGCTTCCGCTCTGAAAAAACCGGTACAAATGGCCACTGTTGCTACGCAAACGGAGGTTGCTAGTGTTAGCACTAATACCTGCGTTTGCCAGTGCACTTGTGCTGCTGCGGTTGTTTTGAAACCTGCGGCTCTCCCCGCAATGTTGGACAAGACCGTGGTTGCTGACATTGGGGTACTTCCTGCCTCTCCCCATATGGCGCCTTCTGCCCAGGCGAGTAAAGCTCCAACTGTTGACAAGGCTCTGCATTGTAAGCCCCCCAAGACAAAGACGCCGAAGGTGGAAGGTTTTGCCACCTGAGGAGACTAGTCAGGGTCGGTCCGATGACGAGGCCATTGTACTGTCTTGACATCTCCCGTGGGTCGTCATCGGAGCTGATGGACATAGATGTCGACCGGGGGCGATCTTCTCGCCCCAGGAATAAATCTCCGGCCAGTACGGGCTCTCCTCCAAAGCACAGAGGCAGGGTGAAAGTTCAGCCACCCTGATCATTGGCTCCCATATTACAGTGGAACTTGACTGGGTTCAGGACGCATGTGGCCGAATTACAACTCATTGTACGAGAGTGCCCTTTGTGCTTATGTCTCCAAGACACACATTTTCGGGCCACTGATGCTCCTTCTTTACAGGGCTATACCGTATATCGAAAAGATGATCTGACGGGGGAAAGGGCAAAGGGTGGTGTTGCGGTTTTTGTCCGTGACATGCACCACTCATCTGAGCTCCCTCTCGTTACAGACTTGCAAGCAGTTGCAGTTGACCTTGTGGGTCGGAGGCTCACAATCTGTTCAGTTTATTTACCCGCCTCAGGATGCATTAGACTCTGAGGCTCTCACAGACCTTATTAGCCAACTCCCCTGCCCATTTCTTCTTCTGAGGGACTTCAATGCCCATAATGTCTTATGGGGCTCTTCGACTACTTGCCCCAGGGGTCGCATTCTGGAAAGCCTCATGATGTCTGAAGAACTGTGCATCCTCAACTCTGGTGCTCGCACTCATTTCTGTACTGCTTCCGGGTCGTCATCGGCTATTGACCTTTCCTTTTGCTCTCCAGCACTCGCGGATTCTGCTCTGTGGGAGGTTGCTGCTGACCTCCATTCTAGTGACCACTTCCCCCTTTGGATTCGCCTCCTGGACGAGGCTGTGGCATTACCAGTGCCACCCCGGTAGCACCTCTGCAGAGCTGACTGGACACTTTTCAGCCAACTGGCTGTTTTGGAACATCGTGCCAACGTCCACGAATGGGTAGACCATGTTACAGCCGTGATCTCCCATGCTGCTGAATTGTCAATCCCACGGTCATCCCAAGAGGCGTCCTGTCCCTTGGTGGACCACTGAATGCCGCTCAGCCATCCGAGCCTGCCGTGCAGCTCTGCACCGCTTCAAGTGCCGTCCCTCAACTGACAATCTTGCGGCCTTTTAGGTGGCAAGGGCCAAAATGCGGCGAGTGATTAAAGAGAGCAAACGACGGTCATGGCAATCGTTCTTGAACTCCATCTCCCGTTCCACTAGTTCTACGAAAGTATGGGAAGCCATCAGGAGGATTTCTGGGAAACTCAGCCAGCTACCTGTCACGGCATTGCTGCATCGGGGATGTCTCCTCACGGCGCCGAGAGACATTGCCCATACACTGGCTATGCATTTTGCGGAATCTACCGCCACTATTAACTGTGATCCAGAATTCTGCCGCTACCGCACTGCCTTCGAGAGGGGTCACTTGGACTTCCGGTCTCCAAATTCTGAACCCTACAACTGCCCCTTCACAATGTGGGAACTGGATTCGGCGTAGTCTGTGGCTCATGATACTGCGCCTGGTTATGATCAAATCCGGTACAGCATGCTGCAGCACTTGTTGCTGCCATCCACGGAAGTTCTCCTGAATTGTTTTAATATGATATGGTTATCCGGCACGTACCCTGACTTGTGGAGGGAAGCGATTTTGATTCCCCTCCTCAAACCGGGGAAGGACTGAACGCATCCCAGTAGTTATCAAAGTATTGCTTTGACGAGCTGTGTGGGGAAGACGTTGGAACGCATGGTCAGGCGTCGCCTGGTTTGGCTGCTCAAGACCAGGCAGCTCCTTAGCCCCTCTCAGTGTGGCTTTCGGAGATGTCGTTCAACTATAGACAACTTGACCCTGTTTGAGGCGGCCATCCAGCAGGTCTTCCTACGTAACCAGCATTGTCTAGGTGTATTCTTTGATATTCATAAGGCTTATGACACTACTTGGCGCCGCCTTATCCTCAATCAACTCCCATCAGTGGGGCTTTCGTGGCCGTCTCCCCATCTTCATTCGGTCCTTTCTTTCCCACTGCCTCTTTCGATATTGGGTTGGTGATGCGCTATCTGATTTGTATGTGCAGGAGAATGGTGTTCCTCAGGGAAGTGTTTTAAGTGTCACCCTCTTTGCCGTCGCCGTTGACAGTATCACGTCCACTATCCGGAGTCCTGCCCAATGCTCCTTGTTTGTGGACGATTTTGCTCTTTTCTGTTCTTCCTCCAGTCTTGTCACTGCTAGTCGGCAGTTGCAGCTTACGATAAAGCGATTAGAGGCATGGACTGCGAAGACGGGTTTTACCTTTTCTGCAGACAAATGTGTGTGTGTGTTCAATTTAATCGTTCTCGACGTCTTTTTACCTCTCCTGAATTGCGTTTGAGGGACACCATTCTTCCTTTTAGAGACACTGTGAGGTTCCTGGGCCTCACTTTTGATTCCAAGTTGTCGTGGTTGCCTCACCTTAAAGACCTCAAGGTGCGGGCCCTGAAGGCATCTACTATTTTGAAGTGTCTGAGCTCATCGGTCCTGGGGAGCAGATCGGGCGTGTCTGCTGCAGTTTTATAGGGCTTTTGTCCGGTCGCGTCTTGACTGTGGATGCACCTTGTATGGGTCAGCGAGGCCTTCGTATCTGAAGATTCTTGACGCAGTACACCATGAGGGTATCAGGCTGGCCACTGGTGCCTTCCATACCAGTCCCATCCCCAGCCTGTGTGCTGAGGCAGGGGAACCGCCACTCGCCATCCGGCGGAAACTCCTCATGGTGCGGCGGGTGTGTCAATTCCTTGCCTGTCCTACCTCCCCTGCATACCCTAGCGTTGCCCGACCACCTATGGAATGTCTCTTTTCAAGTCGTCCCAGGGCAACGAGACCCTTTGGGATTCGTGCCAAACATTTGCTTGAGTCCCTTGGTGTGGAGCGCGTGGGCCCCCAAGTCCAAGATTTTACCCGCCTGCCTCCCTGGTTGCTTCAGAGGCCCAGCGTCCTTTTAGACTTGTCGGAGTACCGGTGGAGCTGCACTCCTGCGTTTGTTTTTACCTCCTTCTTTTCCGATATTTTACACCAGCATCCCGACCATGTACCAGTATTTACGGATGGCTCTAAACAGGGGGACTCTGTTGGTTGTGCTGTTGTTTTCCCTGATCGAGTCGTCAAGTTACGACTTCCTGCAGCGTTTACAATCTTTGATGCCGAATTGTTTGCGATCTTGCGGGCATTGGAGCAGATGAGATGTGTTCCCAGTCTTTAAGTTTCTCATCTGTTCTGACTCCCTGAGTGCCCTTCAGATCATGCAACACTTGCACCCAGCGGATACGGTCATCCAGAACATCCACGATGCCCTACTCCACCTGCAACGGCAGGGGAAGGAGGTTTCTTTTTGCTGGGTGTCAGGGCACGTGGGTATTGGGGAAACGAACTGGCGGATGTGGCTGCCAAAGATGCATGTTCCCTCCCTCACGTTGTTGAACGTGCCGTCCCCCTCCATGCTGTTACCTTCCTCCTGCGTTTTCGTGTTATGCGTCAATGGGAAGAGGAGTGACTGGCAGTCGGTGAAAATAAGCTGCGTCTGGTCAGGGCACTACGCGGCCATGGCGTACATCTTACCAGTCATGCAGGCGGGATGAGGTTCTCCTCACTCGCCTCCGCATCGGGCACAGTCCCTTAACGCATGGTTTTTTACTCCGGCGGGGGGACCCCCCAATCTGCAGTGCTTGTGGCATCCAGATTACTGTCCGCCACGTTTTACTTGACTGTCTTTTATTCTCTGACCAGAGGGCGGTGGTTTCTTTGCCACCGGATCTGCCCTCTATTTTGCAAGACGACGCAAGGACTGTGGTTAAGGTCTTACGGTTTTGTGTCCTGTCCAATTTGTTGCCTCGGATTTTAGGGAGAGGTTCTTAATGTGCTGCTGGGTGACTGGCTCACCCAGGTTTTAGGTAAGAGGTCCGCCAGTCACAATTACCTCCTTGTTTCCCTTCAGTTTCTGTTCTCTTTTCCTTGTGTTTCCTTTCCTTTTTTAGTGCGTTTCTTCTCCTCTTGTTTTGCTTCTGTCTGTGAGGATGTGGAACTGCATCAGGTCTGTGTCTTTTAGCCATTCTCCTTGTTTGCTGTCCGTCTTAGTCCCTTCGCTGCATCTGTTCCTGTTTTTATGCGTTTGGGCGCTGCTGACCACGCTGTTTAGTGCCCGTAAACCTCAAACACACACACACACACCTTGAAGAGGCTGTTCTAGCAGCCACTGATGGAACACAATGCAAACAACTGCAGATTGTGGTGCATGTTGGAACAAGTGATGCCTGTCATATGGACTCTGAGGTCAAGCTTGGATCATTCCAGCAACTGTTAGAGAAGGTTGAGAATCCCAGCCTTCCTCACAAAGTTTCAACAAAGCTCACAATCTGCAGCATTGTCCCCAGAACAGATCATGACCACCTGGTTCGACTCAAGTGGAAGGCTTGGGCCAGAGACTTGATTCTTTGATGACCTAGGCTATAACTACAGGTCTGCGCGGATAAGAAAAGTGCAATCCGCATCCGCATATATTTAAATTTTGAATGAGTAATTAATAGTAATAGACAGTAGTACTTAGAATTATGATATGTAATGACATAGTTGTTGTCTCTCTTGGTATTTAAATAAGTAATTATGCTACTTTGTCCAGCCTCACATGAACGTTTTAGCAAATTTGAAGTTCCACTTTTGTGTCCAGTGTAGGAATATACTTTCTTACATGCAAAACAAGCCACTATATCTTTTATCTTTTCGTTGCCATCAAATACGTATCCGAATTTTTTCCAAGTTGGCGATTTCAATTTGTTTTCCTTTGCTAATGTAAAATCACCTTTTTTCACCTTACACGAAATTGTATCCATCGATATGGTGTTCATTTGAAGAAAGAACTCTTACTGATATTTTCTACGATGCACGTTGTCACTCGGTCACTACAAAGCGCTAACTGAAGGCAGCGGAAAATTGCAACGGGCACCTGTCTGGCAGACAGTGGGCAGGTTTGCCACCCAGAGAGCACTTCACAGGCCACACAAAAGACACGGTCGCGGAAATGGATTAGGCGCTGTTCTCTTGGGTACAGCTACGTCGGTCGTAGCCAGGGGCTGAGGACAACAGACATGCGCTCTACCCGGGCCCTGCAAGATTCCAAGAATGTCAACAGACTTGAAGTTTTCAACTAACATTGCAACATACGTACTGGGCAGATGCTTGGCTCATTATCCGCAGATGACCCGCGGATATCCGCGCCAGTCGCGATTTTATCCGCCAAGTAACAAATACCGCGGATATCCGCATCCGTGCAGACCTCTAGCTACAACTTCCTAGACATGCGCTGTAGGGTTGAGAACTGTAGGGCCACATAAACAGATCATGTGTGTGCTACATGTCAGTAGCTGTCATCCAGGTAAAAAGACTGTCTGTAGGGTCCACACAAGGGTTTATTATGTAAGGTGGCTCTCCATCCAGAACAGATGGCGACAGCTGTAGGAGACTTGGAGGTATAAGTGTAGGATACAAAAGAATGCCCCTCACAGGTGAGGTTTTGGTCCTCTACCATCATCCAGGAAGAAAGAAAAACTCGTAAAGGCTTCACATCTCGTACAGCATGCAACATGAGAATACTGTCCTTCCTGCAGTCACATCATTCTGTGATAAGTGACAGCTTCAGTACAGTGCTGGCTATATACAAATGAGATAAACATTTGTTGAAGTTGCCTCTTATGTCAGAATGGTATATCTTTCATGTTTATTGTGTCACTATTTTTGTAACAGCATAAAATTGAATCTGTTTTACGTTCATCTGACGCTGCTTTTTCTTTCTTACATACTAGCAAGATACACTGATGAATCTGCCTAACCTCACAGTATACATTGTCAAAATGTTTTTACCATGACTGATATGTCGTTACTTTTGTACATTACTTTACCTAGAAATATGTATATTGCTGAAAATCATTTCTGTTTTTGTTTGTTATATCAGATCTGAGGATGGTTGTGTGAACAACTGAAATTAGTTGTCAAAATTTACTGTTGTACATTGTTTGCAATCTAGCCAATTAATGCTTTTGTATAATTTTTTAATGTTCTGAAAGTACTTAAGATCACCTCATTCTTGATAATGTCAGGTATTTCTCACAAAATGAATTTGTTCTACTACCAACAAAAATTATCAGATTTTGGTGTTTGCTAAAGCTTACAGGAAAGAAATGAGAGAATATCAGCAAGGCAGACTCATTAATAGTTTTCACAGTGAAATCTGTTTTCACATAGGTTGCAAAAGTGACAGGGTTAGCATGGTGGAAATGTAATCAATTTGTCCTGAATCTGTTTATATAGCTATTTCTGAGAGGATAAAATTAAAAAGATTGAACAATTGTTTGGATTCATACCACTGTTTGTTGTGCAGCACAAACGTGTGGTTCCGGTATATGCTTATGCCTTTGTGTTTCTTGTTTTCTCCGAAAATAATCACCTTAACCTGAAACTTAAAAGTTACTTAACAATTACGATTCTTAACCAAATGTTTATCTTACAATATAAATATATATAATGCAAATTCCATTTATACAACAGACAAAACACAAATGAAAGGATTATTGAACATGCTACTAAGGAACAGTTAATCAAGCAGTTAATAAACACTAAATAACTTATTAGATTTTTGTAGTTTCATTACATTTGAAATACCTTGCACATTAAGACAAAGTTCTTACTTATCTTCTAGGAACACGAGTATTGGGAAAAGTTTTGTTACAGTGCTCTTTGGATGTATTTGTCTAGCATAACTCCTTAAAAAAATGAATTTGAACTCAAAAAAGAATGAAATAATCAGAAGGAAACACTGACAAACTGATAATGCTTTGATATTTTTACACTGAATCCCACCAGAAGACCACACACCTGCACTGGCCAGCATCTTAAATAAAAGCTAACAGAAAAATATGAGAATGAAAATTGTAGTTACTGCGATACAAGTGAGTAATTTCCTTCAAAAGAGTAAGTCAGATCATCACAGGAGCCAATGCATTTGAACAATAACTTTGTGGGCGTTGCAAGTATCAACACGTGCTGCCCAAAAGTGCATAGCATCCCTCAAGTTCTAGAGAGGAAGACGAGGCAACCTGACTAAAGCTTTCGTTTGTAGTTACTGTTGGTGAACTTGTTACTGACATTGGTGACATAAGTTACCTTGAAAATGCTACACTCATGCAAGAATAACTTAAATGTGCTTACGGCCATTACAGAACCATTTTGTAACAACATTATGGTTAAAATCTATGATCAAGTGCACTGTCTGTAATGTTGAAGAAAGGAACGTGTGCATTTAACAGTTATCTTTGTGGTAAATTCTCCTATTCATATCAGCATGACATAATGTCACAGTAAAAATATCATTTCTCCTACCTGGGAAGCTATACCGTATCTGACAGACCAACTACCTGGAATACTGTTGCAGCTCCATGTAGAAGACTTATCTTAAGGACTGGATATAATGCAAGCTTTTACTGGCATTTTTCACAAAATGGAGATGTGTGAATTGCTGACAGACAGTATTTACAATGTGCCAATCACTTTTATGTGCTGCAAACAACAGAACAGTTGTGGTGCTGTGTTTTGACAGTGTTCTATAATTTGTCTGCTGCGACCATATGAATACGACATTGTGCATCCAGAAATTTTGAAGACATTGCAGGCTTCAAAACTGACTGAGTAAACGACATTTAATGATCTTTCGTTTGTTAAAAGTGGTAAACCTCACTTGTAAACTATATGAAAATCGATAACACAGGCTATAACGTATACATTATACGTAGCTAAGTGTCAGGGTGGCGATTATACTGGAAAACTTTGAATTCTCAGAGGATTATATTTTACCTGGAAAAAAAAGGGAATTTTAGGAATTTCAGCAAATCTGAGGGAATTCTGTGTTTTTAATCAGGCTTTGAAGTTGAATTTTATTGAGTTTTATAAATCACAAATTTTAAAATATTTAATATTAAGAGTGTGTTAATTACATTAATATTATTCCATATAAAGTACCAATGTTTAAAAACTGTGGTTAAACTACTGCTTTGGCTGTAATATAGCTCACCTTAGAGGAAACAAAAGTCATTATTGTGGTATGCCCCTCCCCTCTTCTCACCATTATCAGGAGCTTTTTGCCTCTGGAGTTCTCAGGGAATTTTTTTTCCAAGTCTAAGTAGCCACCCTCATTGTGACAATGCACTAAAGCTGAACTAGTGCAGTTCTTCCCACTAGACTATTCTGCACAAGTTTCTCTTCATCTCTGCATAAATGCCACAACCTACAACCTATTAAACCTGCTTTGTGTAGTCAAGCCTCGGTCTTTGGCGTCTTGTGGCAGGTTACAGAGTGATTATGCAATATTCAATTTGGCAACCCCAATCACGTACATTTCTGCAAGAACCAGTGACGTGTATAATGCAAAACACTCGGTGATGCAACAACCATTAGATGCAAACATTCTGTGATGTTGTTGTTGTTGTTGTTGTTGTCGTCGTTAGGTGTCATTTGCAGAGTTTAAAACCAGTCCCCTTTTCAATCAGAGCACTTCCCTCTCTTGGACTTATGCATCTGTGGTTCCCGGAGGTTCTTCCATATGTCTTTACTATCCATCTTTCCCTACAGTCTAGGGTTTATTTTTCCTGGACTTTCAAACACCTATTTGATACCGCTTCTAAAATTCTGAAAAATCTTTTATACGAATAGACTTTGATGCAAAAGTCAATGGTTTTGACACAAAATTTGCTGATGTCAACCCAAAATTGACAGATTTTTGACATAAAATTGGTTGCTTTTGGTAAAAATCAATTATTTCTGCACAAAATTGACTGATTTTGGCAGGTCTGAAAAAGAATTACATGATCTGGGTGTAGTTTTAAATTATAGAGGCTAAGTTATTGAAACTACACCAAACAAACTAAAGAAAGAGTTTTTTCTGTGCATAAATGTATATGCATACC
Organism: Schistocerca cancellata; assembly: GCF_023864275.1. Classification (NCBI taxonomy): domain Eukaryota; kingdom Metazoa; phylum Arthropoda; class Insecta; order Orthoptera; family Acrididae; genus Schistocerca; species Schistocerca cancellata. The sequence goes on from NC_064626.1 coordinate 1,153,024,687, forward strand.
CTAATAAAGATTCTGTACCAGAATATTTGTTTTTGATTCATTAACTCTTATCAGAAATCCTAAAAGAATTTTCTTATGCATGTCTTTCGAATGGTGACCTTGCAAAAGTAGCCAAAAGCGGGTAGCTGCATGACTTCGTAACGTAGTTGAAACTAGGTTGCCGATAGCTCAGCAATCCTCATTTCTTAAATGTATGAAACATCTGCCCCCCCCCCCCCCCCCCCCCCCCCCCCATGAGCCATGGTCCTACCCATTGGTGGACTGGACTGCATGCCTCAGCGATACAGATAGCCGTACCGTAGGTGCAACCACAACAGAGGGGTATCTTTTGAGAGGCCAGATGATTTGTGGTTCTTGAAGAGTGGCAGCAGCCTTTCCAGTTGTAGCAACGGCAACAGTCTGGATGACTGACTGGTCTGGCCTTGTACCATCAACCAAAACGGCCTTGCTGCACTGGTACTGTGAACTGATGAAAGCAAGGGCGAAACTACAGCTGTAATTTTTCCTGAAGATATGCAGCTCTACTGTGTGGTTAAATGATGATGGTGCCCTTTTGTGTAAAATATTCCGAAGATAAAATAGTCCCCCATTTGGATCTTCAGGCGGGGACTACTCAGGAGGGTGCCTCATCAGGAGAAACAAAACTGGCATATTACATATCGGAACTCGGAATGTTAGATTCCTTAATCTGGCTGGTAGATTAGAAAATTTGAAAAGGGAAATGGATATGTTGAAGTTATATATATTAGGAATTAGTGAAGTTTAGTCGCAGGAGGAACAGGACTTTTTGTCACGTGGACAGAGGGCTAAAAATACAAAGTCAAACAGGGGTAATGCAAGAGTGGGTTTAATAATGGATAAGAAAATAGGAATGCGGGTAAACTAATATGAACAGCGTAACAAGCATTTTATTGTAGCCATGATAGACATGAACCCCATACCTACCACAATAGTACAAGTTTACATGCCAATGAGCTCTGCAAATGATGATGCGATTGAAGAAATGTATGATGAGTTAAAGGAAATTATGCAGAAAGTTATGGGAAATGAAAATTCAATTGTGACTAGGGAAAGAAATGAAAGAGGAAGCTGCCTGGTAGAATTTTGCACAGAACATGATTTAATCATTGCTAACATTTGGGTTAGGAATTGTGAAAGAAGGTTGTGTACCTGGAAGAGACATGGAAATACCAGACAGTTATAGATTGATTATATGATGGGAAGACAGAGATGTCGGAACCAGATTTTACAATGTAAGACATTTCCAGGTGCAGATGTTGACTCAGACTGCTATTTGTGGGTTAAGAACTGTAGAGTAAAACTGAAGAAATTGCAAAAAGGTAGAAATTGAAGGAGATGGGTCCTGGATAATTTGAAATAACCAGAGGTTGTCAAGAGATTCAGAGGGAGCATTAGACAACAGTTGACTAGAACAGGGGAAAAGAATATAGTAGAAGAGGAATGGATAGCTTTAAGACAAGAAATAGTGAAGGAAGTAGAGGATCAAATAGATAAAAAGAGAAGGCCTAATAGAAATCCTCGGATAATGTAATTTAATTGACGCAAGGAGAAAATTTAAAAATGAAGCCGATGAAAGGGAATATAAATGTCAGAAAAATGAGATTGACAGCAAGTGCAGAATAGCTAAGCTGGAATGGCTAAAGGAGAAACTTAAGTATTAGGAGCATATTTCACTAGGGGAAAGAGAGATACTGCCTACAGGAAAATTAAAGGGACCATTGGAGAAAGAGAAGCACCTGTATGAAAATAAAGAGCTCAGACCAGAAAACCAGTCCTAAGCAGAGAAGGGAAAGTTGAAATATGGAAGGAGATGATGACATGAGAGAGACAATACTACAGGAATAATTTGACAGAGCACTAAATCTCTTCATCTGGTGTGCAAGACGTATGAGGCAGGTGAAACATACTCAGACTACAAGAAGAATGTAATAATTCCAAAGAAAGCATTTGCTGACAGGTGTGAAAATTACTGATGTATCAGTTTAGTAAGTGGTGGTGTTATGCTATTACTAATTGATTACTTCGTGTGGCCTTCAGTTGAGAAAGACACTCACATGTGGGCTTGCATGCATATTCAATGCCTGAAATGTAAAGTGCACACCGACACTGGACATTTTCAAGATTCTCCGGCGAGATTCCCTCACTTACACAATGGCCTCGTCGGTGCCCAACAATGACTGCAGACAGGTGTCACGCCATGTCAACAACAATCTATTTCAACAGTGCCATGCCATGTCAACAACAATCTATTTCAACAAGGACAGGAATTGCTGCTGTCAGTGAATTCATATGCATCTCAACATTTCCAAGGTGTTGCATTACAAATAACAGAGTGATGAGTAAAATTAAGACATCTGCCACAGTTTATGCAACAGCCTGCACAAGTGCATCAGAGCAGAGTTGATTGAGTATTATTACATCAGGGGTTGCTTGCTCGCGTGGATCCACGAACTCAGCAATATGGTGGGATTAGTGGCCCGGGTACTGTAGATCCGAGCCATGGATTTGTGGTGTACATGATCGGAATGGATGCTGTAGCAATACAAGAACGGGCTAGGACTGTAAATACTCGTCATTTTTAGTGAAAGGTATTGTGATCGGTCAGCAGGTAGACCCGAGAAGGGACCTAGGTCGGTCTACGCAAGTGCATAGCTCGACTGGTCAGCCTCTACAGGCTGTGACCTCCCTGCTGTTAATGCCAAGTCGGATGCTGTGGATTTACGGCCCTCCAAAAGCGGGCCACCTGGGGGCCTACTTCAGCTGCTGCCGATCTTCTACCCCAGGGGACTACAGTTTGAGCCTCATTTGCCTGCCATTGCCTGTGCAGACAAACTTGCTGATGCCTGCCTCTTCTCATGTGGACAGCCATCACTGCCGCTGGGAGCCATCTCGTCTGCCTCGGGGCCACAGTGTGATTCTGCGTGCCTCTGACCACTGTGTCCCATAGGCTGCCGGGCAGTCTCCAGTCTGTATTACGAGCCACACTGCTGCGGTAAGTGGCTTCCCAGAACTGTTACTATCTTCAACAGTAGCCAGCTGTGCTGCCAGACACCTCCTCGGAGGCTGACTCCTTGCAGGCTGTACACAGCTTAAATCCTAGGAGGGGGTTTGACTTCTCTGAGTATCATCGCATGGAAAGTTGTAGTTGCTATGGCAACACATCAGATGACTACCAGGTATCCACCCAACTGCTACCCCACTGAGGATGGTGGACTGTCAACATTCTGACCTCCAACTAACCCTTGCACCACCCACCGTAGAGGCGCACCGCCACAGCCTCTGTAAGTAGTGACAGTAGTAATAACTGAAGTCTGTAACAGCATCCAGGATGCCTACAGCCACAGAGTGCAGTTCAACAGTGGCCTTTTCATTTTCTTTTGTTAAAGGCCATGGTAAATAGACAGGATGTACTCAGAAATATGAAGGTGCAACTAATGAAACCAGAGAAAGCTTCGGACTTGTCACAATTTAATACTTTCGCAGGCACGTTTCAACGAAGCTAATTTCTTTGACGTCTTATTAGAACTGTGTTTTTTTTTATTATTGTGTTTTTTATTTTTGTGATTTAGGACTAAAAACTATAGTGGTACATATACCACCACGCCACGTTTGTGAACTGTTAAACTATGGTGGTAAATGGATCTTGTACTTCCTTCTTGTGAGCCATTATATGCTGCCCTTCCATGTAAAAAAAAATAAAAATCATTGTTTTGCATTTTCATTTTATTGTATTTCAAAAATATTTACATTTCACTTTTACAAGTGGTTTACATTCAACATCACCAATGTAGTGCCTATAAACAAATAATACTTCTTTCCCAAACACATGCTCCAATGATTGTCACGGTTTTTTCAATTTTCCATGAAAGTGGTGGAAGTATGGTTTGATACACAAGGGCAGTCTGCAGGAGTGGCATATGTATTTTGTTCTCCTACAATACTTTCAGCATTGACGGTAAGTTCTTTTCCAAAATAGGCATACGATCTCCAACTTTTGCCAACTAACAATGATCTTGTACAGCGTTCTTCTTGGTTAGAATGGTTCTGGACAGCCTTTTGATGTTGTTTTATGAGTTGTAATTTAAACTCCAACTGATCTTGGTATCCCTGTTGTCCTTTATTCATTTTGTACAGTAAAAATGCATTTTCAATTGCCATGCCTAATAGGAAGTAAGAGAATCCAGTGCAACCACTTGTGAGACCCAGCCTTCTGCATAACATTATCTAAGTTTATCAAAGCAATCTATGCCTCCTACCATTGTATTACTGCTTGTTGCTAAAGCTGTTGGACAGGTAAGTACCATCCTTATTCTTCATTAAGAAATTTATTGTGTGTCTATGTTTGCCTGAAATTGTCAAATCTGCAGTACCTTGTCTGCATTGGAACTGAAATTCTCCTCTTGTCATGGTATATTTCTCTCTTTCACCACTGAAGACAGTTCTTTCCAGTTTGCTCTCACAGTGGCTCCAGAATAGATACCATTGTTCAACAGCACTTGCTTTAGATTCAATGTGATGAAGTAGTTGTCAAATGCAACTACACTTTCACTATGTTTCAGGTCTCAGGTCAGACTAATGACTACACCCTCCCTCGGAGAATTTTCTGAAGGTCTATCATTTGATTTTCCAAGTTTTGTGAAATAGTCTGTCTTTGAGTCTGCAACACCATACCCTGTATCCTTGTTTGATTGGTTTCAAAGGCTTGATTTCTGTCACTTGAAAGGCTGTGGAACCAAACACGGATCAACGTCCTGCACAATGTCTGAAATTAATTAATCGTCTGTAACTTCATCACTTCATATTTCAGAATTGTCAGGATCTTTAGGTAGTGAAAATGGCAACTCCAATGCTTCTTTTGACATGTATTTCTTTGTGTAGACTTGTTTCTTCAATTTTTTCTACAAAAAGTAAAGAGCATTTGTGAAGCGAACAAAGATCATACATTAATTTTCAAATTATACTCTTACTGATATTGAAGTTCACTTACCACAGTGTAAACATTATTGTAGAATCTTCGTTTATCACACAAGAAAAACCTGAGATGATAAGGTCACAATAAACAATACTGCAGAAACCAAAGCCATGTGTTCTGACAACAGTAGTAATCCCACAACAAACAGAAACTGATTGTTGCAGCAATTTTCATACATGTGTTGCAGTGTACTACAACATGAGATTGTGTACATGCAGAGGTGGTACAATATTTTCCCAAGGTGCACACATTTCAATAAAGTAAGAAGGGATCACTGTTACCATCACAGATTACTGAGTTGACACAGAATAAAGAGGCGAATAAAATTATCTGCAAGAGGTAGAACACAGAGAGCTAGATGTATTTTTGAGGGGACTCAATACGTAGAGGAGAGTATGGATGGAAAAATCCAAAGGATTTGGCAAATGTCATGGTTGCTGCACAGTTTGAGGAGGAGGTTGTTGCAGTTTGGATGCAGGACAAGCAGAGTATTTTTATTTCAGAGCTAAAATGCTACAGGTACGGGCTTACGGGCCACATTCAGAAACAGTGCTGCCAACTGTAGTGTTATGAATCTGAGGTGGTGGGGCTTCGGAAGTGAGACCATCAAGATAGAAAGCAAAGCGAGCAGCACCAAGACAAGAGTTCATTCCTCAACTGCTGGATGGCCTTCCCAGTAAAACAGCATGCTGCGAATGTGCAGGCAAAAGCAGAGTGCTGCTTGGTGGACATGGTAAACGGAACAGAACTTAGCTTCTTAGGGGACACATGCACTTATGTGCCAGTACCTAGTCTGGATCTTCTGGATACAAGGAGATTTAAGTCCCACGATATGGGTTAGATAGAGCAAGGGCAATATTATGGCGTTACTGGTGTCAGCATTGCTAGTTACTGTACTGGAGTATGGGATTTCCAGGAGTATATGGAGGTGATGCTCCATGTCAGCGGAGGGTGCTGCACTATTCTAGAGCTGGATTTTCTGAATGAACATCATGCAAAAATTGATGTTTTGCAGCACACTATTCGACTCAGTGGGACATTGTTTCTGGCAGACATGACAGCTGTAAGTGATACATTGTTGTAAAGTTTCCCAATTGTGAAGGTGGAACTGCGTAAACTGCTTACATATTCATTAAAGCTCAATTTGCATGATAAAAAAAGACACAGGAAAATTACTCTGGCTAAGTGTGGGTACTGACCTACCGACTGATGTTTAGTGTGTTATGGTGCCGTTGGAACACACTGACAAACTGGATACTTTGCATTGTTTCGTGCATAGAAGAGTCGCACATGTGCAGAAAATAGAAGGAATACTTGAAAAAAGAAACAGCATTGGTCGTATATTTTTTACTATCGCAAAATCGATTTTCTGTCACTGAGTGACCATTTTCAGTGCTATATTGTATAACTTAAAGTAGGATGCACTGTTGTCACTAAGCTTGCGGCAATCACATAGACTCTATATCAACGGATGCCATTTGGGCTTAAGTTACTCCAGTCACATTCCAGAGGTTATTGGATGGAGTGTCAATGGGATTAAAATCATGGCTGTGTATGGTCTATTTAGATGATATGACTGTGTTTCTAAAGATCTGAGGATGCAGAATTACTGGAGGAATTGTCTAAGAGATTGCGCTCTGCACATTTAATATTAAGTATTGAAAAGTGTCACCTGGCATCGACAGAGGTGAACTATTTAGGTCATAGGATTAGCCATGATGGTATGAAGACTGACCCAGGGTTGATATGTGCAGTCTTGATTTCTTACGCCCACAAACAACAAAAGAACTTCAATCATTTTTAGGAGTGTGTAGCTATTATAGAAAATTTATCAAAGGGTTTGCAGAAACTCCTAGGCTGTTAACTCATTTGTTGAAAGAAGGTGTTCAGTTTTCAGGTCATTGGAGTGTCAGACTGCATTTGAGAAGTTGAAAGAGGCATTAACAACTAGCATAGTATTAATATTTCCACATTGCAAGAAGGAATTTATCTTATCCCATGACGCACGACATTGGGCGATTGTGCATATTCTGAGTTTGGGCGTAGATGGCAATGAACAGGTGAATAAAGATGACCAGAATTACTCACCCACGAAGAACGAGATGTTGAGAGTTACAATGAAATGAACACCCTTAGCTGCTTACAGGCGTTGACATACGTCAATGGGGACAGATGAAAATGTGTGCCCCAACTGGGACTCGAACCCGGGATCTCCTGCTTACATGGCAGATGCTCTATCCATCTGAGCCACCGAGGACACAGAGGATAGCGTGACTGCAGGGATTTATCTCTGGCACGCCTCCTGCGAAACCCACATTCTCAACGTATTGTCCCGCATTACATTTGTAGGGCCCCCGCCCATTATACTCATTACTCGCGGCACATTGCTGATTCCTGTAAGAGTTCGGCCACTGTTTGTCCATTCACACAGAATAAGAAGATGGTCAAGTGGCCAGTGAACAGCCTTAACTACATACAGGGTGTTACAAAAAGGTATGGCCAAACTTTCAGGAAATATTCCTCACTCACAAATAAAGAAAAGATGTTATGTGGACATGTGTCCAGAAATGCTTAATTTCCATGTTAGAGCTCATTTTAGTTTCGTCCACCTATGCTCAATGGAGCACGTTATCATGATTTCATACGGGATACTCTACCTGTGCTGCTCGAACATGTGCCTTTACAAGTACGACACAACATGTGGTTCATGCACGATGGAGCTCCTGCACATTTCAGTCGAAGTGTTCGTACGCTTCAACAACAGATTCGGTGACTGATGGATTGGTAGAGGTGGACCAATTCCATGGCCTACATGCTCTCCTGACCTCAATCCTCTTGACTTTCATTTATGGGGGCATTTGAAAGCTCTTGTCTACGCAACCCCGGTACCAAATGTAGAGACTCTTCTTCGTATTGTGGACGGCTGTGATACGATACGCCATTCTCCAGGGCTGCATCAGCGCATCAGGGATTCCATGCGACGGAGGGTGAATGCATTTATCCTCACAAACGGAGGACATTTTGAACATTTCCTGTAACAAAGTGTTTGAAGTCATGTTGATACGTTCTGTTGCTGTGTGTTTCCATTCCATTATTAATGTGATTTGAAGAGAAGTAATAAAATGAGCTCTAACATGGAAAGTAAGCGTTTCCGGACACATGTCCACATAACATATTTTCTTTCTTTGTGTGTGAGGAATGTTTCCTGAAAGTTTGTCTGTACTTTTCGTAACACCCTGTATTTGCTAACATGGTATCTGTTCTTTCGGACATGTCCGAAAGAACAGATATCATCGGTGACCAAGCAGCTCGTTAGAATGAAATTACAATGAAATGAACACCCTTAGCTGCTTACAGGCATTGACATAAGTCAACGTGGACAGATGAAAATGTGTGCCCTGACCGGGACTCGAACCCGGGATCTCCTGCTTACATGGTAGATGCTCTATCCATCTGAGCCACCGAGGACACAGAGGATAGCGCGACTGCAGGGATTTATCTCTGGCACGCCTCCCGCGAAACCCACATTCTCAACATATTGTCCCGCACTACACGTAAGCAGGAGATGCCGGGTTCGAGTCCCGGTCAGGGCACACATTTTCATCTGTCCCCGTTGACGTATGTCAACACCTGTAAGCAGCTAAGGGTGTTCATTTCATTGTAATTTCATTCTAACGAGCTGCTTGGACATGTCCGAAAGAACAGATACTATATTAGTAAATATGTAGTTAAGGCTCACCAGCCACTTGACCATCTTCTTCTTCTATGCAAATGCACAAACAGTCCCCGAACTCTTACGGGAATCGGCAACGCGCCACGAGTAACGAGTATAATGGGCGGTGGCACTATGAATGTAGTGCGGGACAATACATTGAGAATGTGAGATTCACGGGAGGCGTGCCAGAGATAAATCCCTGCAGTCGCACTATCCTCTGTGTCCTCGGTGGCTCGGATAGAGCGTCTGCCGAGTCCCGGTCGGGGCACACATTTTCATCTGTCCCCGTTGACATGTCAACGCCTGCAAGCAGCTAAGGGTGTTCATTTCGTTGTAATTTCATTCTAACGAGCTGCTTGGTCACTGATGGTATCTGTTCTTTCAGACATGTCTGAAAGAACAGATACCATCTTAGTAAATATATGTTGAGAGTTATATATGGTATTTAATTACCTGTTTCCACTGTTACCTGTATGGTAGAAAATTCAAAGTTATAACAGACCATGCTGAACTAAAGTGATCACTAGGACTGAAAGATCCTTTGAGTGGATTAACTTGCTGGGCATTAACAGTTCAGTGAATTTGATCCAGTCAATCAGGCAGCAGTAGCCGGCTGAGGCACAAGCAGCAACAGCGAAGTAACCAATTTTGTGACTTTTACCAGTTCCTAACCAGAAGCGAATTTTATATCATCATCTGTGTGCTTTAATAGTTTAGTTTCTTGAGTTTCTGCGTGTTTATTTAATATCTAATAGCCACAGTTCTCGCGTTTTCGTTTGCGCAGGAAAGTAAACCGATTTTGTGACATATTACAAGTTCCTAATGAGGGCGAATTATTTAGTTTCACCCGAGTGCTTCGGTAGTTAGGTTTTTGAATCTCTGCCTATTAATATAACTTATTAGACACAGTTCCTGCCGGCCACAGTGGCCGTGCGGTTCTAGGCACTTCAGTCCGGAACCGCGTGACTGCTACGGTCGCAGGTTCGAATCCTGCCTCGGGCATGGATGTGTGTGATGTCCTTAGGTTAGTTAGGTTTAAGTAGTTCTAAGTTCTAGGGGACTGATGACCTCAGATGTTGAGTCCCATAGTGCTCAGAGCCATTTGAACCATTTTTTGAACACAGTTCCTGCGCTTTCGTCAGGGTCTTCAGTAGAGTTGCGCAGTACATGCCAATAGTCCGTTTATCTGCCTAGTTTAGTTTTCTACGGTCTTTAGTATGGACAGGGACTGCGATTGTTGTGTGCGGGCGTGAGACGAGGTGGTGACACTTCGCTCTCAGCTTCAGGCTGTGATGGCTTCGCTTACACTGCTTGAGGCTGCACTGGACGGGCACCACTGTTGTGGGCCGGCCGTGGGGATCCAATGGACGTCCAGCACATCCGACTCCTCCGATCGCTCCTCACCAGTGGCCAGCCCAGTTACTGCTCGCACTGAGGCTGATCCCTCACCTGTGGAAGAGTGGGAGGTCGCCCCCGAGCGAAGCAGGTGGCGAAAGACTTCCCAGGCAGCCCCACGTAAGGCCTCCCCTGTTTGTCTGACAAACAGGTTCTAGGAGCTGTCTGTTGCTGACACTGTCGCTGAGCCAGATGCTGTCGCCTGTCCTGTTTCAGAGGAAACCACTCAGCCTGCAAGATGTGGGCAAACACACAGGGTGGGATTATTGGTAGTTGGGAGCTCCACGTTAGGCGCGTTATGGGGCCCCTTAGGGACTTGGCTGACAAGATGGGTGAGAAAACCAATGGGTATTCCGTGTGCATACCAGGTGGAGTCATTCCAGATGTGGAAAGGGTCCTCCCGGATGCCATGAAGAGCACAGGGTGCAGCCAACTACAGGTAGTTGCTCACGTCGGTACCAATGATGTGTGTCACTTTGAATCAGAAGAGATTCTCTCTGGTTTCGAGCGGCTAACGGAAGTGATAAAGGCTGCCAGTCTTGCTTGCAAGATGAAAGCAGACCTGACCATTTGCAGCATAGTCGACAGGACCGATTGCTCAACTTCTATGCGAGATGCTTAGAACAGTTTCCACAACTTTGTTTTGAAACCTGGCAGAAATTCCAAAGAGATTCTGGTCTTATGTGAAAAATGTTAACGGCAAGAAACAATCAATGCCTTCTCTGCGCGATAGCAATGGAGATACTATCGAAGAAAGTATTGCCAAAGCAGAGATACTAAAAACAGCCTTCCGAAATGCCTTCAAAAAAGAAGAAGAAGCAGATATTCCAGAATTCGAATCAAGAACAGCTGCCAACATGAGTAACATAGAAGTACGTATCCTCCGAGTAGTGAAGCAACTTAAATCACTTAATAAAAGCAAGTCTTCTGATCCAGACTGTATACCAAATAGGTTCCTTTCAGAGTATGCTGATGCATTAGCTCCATACTTAACAATCGTATACAACCGTTCGTTCGACGAAATATCCGTACCCAAAGACTGGAAAGTTGCACAGGTCACACCAATATTCAAGAAAGGTGGTAGGAGTAATCCACTTAATTACAGGCCCACATCATTAACGTAGATATGCAGCAGCAGGATTCTGAACATATATTGTGATCGAACATTATGAGTCACCTCGAAGAAAACGGTCTGTTGACACACGGTCAACATGGGCTTTAGAAAACAACACAACTAGCTCTTTATTTGCAAGAAGTGTTCAGTGCTATTGACAATAGATTCCAAACTGATACCGTATTTCTAGATTTCTTTGAGACTGCAGCACACAAGCAGCTTGTAGTGAAATTGCGTGCTTATGGAATATCGTCTCAGTTATGTGTCTGGATTCGTGACTTCCATCAGAGAGGTCACAGTTCGTAGTAATTGACAGAAAGTCATCGAGTAAAACGGAAGTGATTTCTGGCGTTCCCCAAGGTAGTGTCACAGGCCCTCTGCTGTTCCTTATCTACACTACTGGCCATTAAAATTGCTACACCACGAAGATGACGTGCTACAGACGCGAAATTTAACCGACAGGAAGAAGATGCTGTGATTTGCAAATGATTAGCTTTTCAGAGCATTCACGCAAGGTTGGCGCCGGTGCCGACACCTACAGCGCCCTGACATAAGGAAAGTTTCCAACCGATTTCTCATACACAAACAGCAGTTGACCGGCGTTGCCTGGTGTAACGTTGTTGTGATGCCTCGTGTAAGGAGGAGAAATGCGTACCATCACGTTTCCGACTTTGATAAAGGTCGGATTGTAGCCTATCGCGATTGCGGTTTATCGTATCGCGACATTGCTACTCGCCTTGGTCGAGATCCAATGACTGTTAGCAGAATATGGAATCGGTGGGTTAAGGAGGGTAATACAGAACGCCGTGCTGGATCCCAACGGCCTCGTATCACTAGCAGTCGAGATGACAGGCATCTTATCCGCATGGCTGTAACGGATCGTGCAATCACGTCTCGATCCCTGAGTCAACAGATGGGGACGTTTGCAAGACAACTACCACCTGCACGAACAGTTCGACGACGTTTGCAGCAGCATGGACTATCAGCTCGCAGACCATGGCTGCGGTTACCCTTGACGCTGCGTCACAGACAGGAGCGCCTGCGATGGTGTACTCAACGACGAACCTGGGTACACGAATGGGAAAACGTCATTTTTTCGGATGAATCCAAGTTCTGTTTACAGCATCGTGATGGTCGCATCCGTGTTTGGCGACATCGCGGTGAACGCACATTGGAAGCGTGTTATCGTCAATGCCATACTGCCGTATTACCCGGCGAGATGGTATGGGGTGCCATTGGTTACACGTCTCGGTCACCTCTTATTTGCATTGACGGCACTCTGAACAGTGGACGTTACATTTCAGATGTGTTACGACCCGTGGCTCTACCCTTGATTCGATCCCTGCGAAACCCTACATTTCAACAGAATAATGCACGAACGCATGTTGCAGGTCCTATGCGGGCCTTTCTGGATACAGAAAATGTTCGACTGCTGCCCTGGCCAGCAGATTCTCCAGGTCTCTCACCAACTGAAAACGTCTGGTCAATGGTGGCCGAGCAACTTGCTCTTCACAATACGCCAGTCACTACTCTTGATAAACTGTGGTATCGTGTTGAAGCTGCATTGGCAGCTGTACCTGTACACGCCATCCAAGCTCCGTTTGACGCAATGCCTAGGCGTATCAAGGCCGTTATTACGGACAGAGGTGGTTGTTCTGGGTACTGATTTCTCAGTATTTATACACCCAAATTGCGTGAAAATGTAATCACATGTCAGTTCTAGTATAATATATATGTCCAACGAATACCCGTTTATCATCTGCATTTCTTCTTGGTGTATCAATTTTAATGGCCACTAGTGTAATTTTATATGCAATGAGCTTTCACTAAAATTGCAGAGCCTATACGCTTCCTCTCTTGAGCATGCAGTGATGGTGTTAACTCGGTTTATCGAAATTATTTCGCACGAAAAATCATAGAACAATTGAGAGGAGAAACGTCTTGAAACGCGCTGCGTCATGATCACATCGTGGTTCGGCGGCTGGCGTCAAAGCACCCGGTAGCGGGTGTGCACTGGCCGCTGTACGGTGTGGAACTCTTCGGCAGAACTGTTCCGATGAGGCATCCATGAGCTCTTTTCACTGATAGTTTTGCTATTACTGGTGGCTTAGAATGTGAATCAATTTATCTTTGAGGTTCCATCCTTTAGCGGGCAGCTGAAATGTTAAAAATAAGTACAGGGTTATTACAAATGATTGAAGCGATTTCACAGCTCTACAATAACTTTATTATTTGAGATATTTTCACAATGCTTTGCACACACATACAAAAACTCAAAAAGTTTTTTTAGGCATTCACAAATGTTCGATATGTGCCCCTTTACTGATTCGGCAGACATGAAGCCGATAATCAAGTTCCTCCCAAACTCGGCGCAGCATGCCCCCATCAATGAGTTGGAAAGCATCGTTGATGCGAGCTCGCAGTTCTGGCACGTTTCTTGGTAGAGGAGGTTTAAACACTGAATCTTTCACATAACCCCACAGAAAGAAATCGCATGGGGTTAAGTCGGGAGAGCGTGGAGGCCATAACATGAATTGCTGATCATGATCTCCACCACGACCGATCCATCGGTTTGTAGCAATTGTAAACGGTAAGGCTTCTGCTTTAGCCTTTTCCGTAAGATTTTCCAAACTGTCGGCTGTGGTACGTTTAGCTCCCTGCTTGCTTTATTCGTCGACTTCCGCGGGCTACGCGTGAAACTTGCCCGCACGCGTTCAACCGTTTCTTCGCTCACTGCAGGCCGACCCGTTGATTTCCCCTTACAAAGGCATCCGGAAGCTTTAAACTGCGCATACCATCGCCGAATGGAGTTAGTAGTTGGTGGATCTTTGTTGAACTTCGTCCTGAAGTGTCGTTGCACTGTTATGACTGACTGATGTGAGTGCATTTCAAACACGACATACGCTTTCTCGGCTCCTGTCACAATTTTGTCTCACTGCGCTCTCGAGCGCTCTGGCGGCAGAAACCTCAAGTGCGGCTTCAGCCGAACAAAACTTTATGAGTTTTTCTATGTATCTGTAGTGTGTCGTGACCATATGTCAATGAATGGAGCTACAGTGAATTTATGAAATCGCTTCAATCATTTGTAATAGCCCTGTAAATAGATGAGTGAACACGAACTAACTACTTCACATAGACCATTAGCAAACACAGTACTGGAACACCTCTAGTGGAACAACATTTCCTCCAGACATACAGTACTGGAACATCTCTAGTGGAACAACATTTCCTCCAGACATTTCCGCGTGCTACAGCATTGCCATACTGTGCAGATGGTGGGACGTATAGAGTTGGGGCAGCCAGTTTTACTGGCTTCATAACTAAACGACACAGACTTGCCCTCTGCGACGGCGGCCAGATTTAACGGCTATAAGACTGTATCTTTAATTTCGTGTAGCAACCAGAATGTAGACCGCGTCTGTTGTGCTTAATGATGAACATGTTCCGCTTGAGAACGACGTTAGCGCCATCACCATACATCTGAGTCTAACTAAAATCCATCCTCCCCGAGTGCAGATGTAGGTGGTCTGCGAGGATGCAGATATCCGTTTAGCGTCTGCGCTGATGCGGATGCCGGCAACGGTATCAGCAACCACTCTCTGCTGTAAATTCCAGGTTCGCATCAGAAAAACGGCATTTGGTCGTGTTCAGTGCGCATTCGCTTGTGTTCGCTCTTGTACGCTTGTTGTCGTTCTTGTAGCAAACCATCGAAGAAAATTCGTGTCCACTTCACTCCGGCGGTATCACTATACAAAGATTTCGTTTGCTATCTTCTCTACTTTTGTTGTTGTTATCATGAATTGCATCAGCGACGGAGTGGCCAAAGAGAGTGTACTGTTGCTGATAGAATTTAGATATCATATGCGCTTCTGGGATCCAAGAGATCAGCAGCACAAATACTGAAAAAAATAAGTATGGTAGGCAGAAAGTTTATGAAGCACTCAAAGATCCTAGTGAGGACGTGAGAAAGACATCAAGTCATTTGATGGATGCATCAGGTGAGAGCGGAGTGAATGCGCACAAGCTATGTAATTCTTGAAATTAAATAGGAAAAGTATAATAAATTTCGTAATGTGTATGTGTCTTAGGATAGGTTTCAAGTGGAGGTTCTCAATCGTGTTCTGTTCTGAGCATCTTCTTTCATCTATTTGTACGCTAGTCCTCCTCTAATGTCATCCATCATTCCAATTCTCTTTCTGCCTCTTCCTCTCATTCCTCCCACTTTCCCCTCTATAATTCTTCGTTGCAGACAATTCCGACACAGTATATGCCCTAGTCGACGTTTTATCTGTTACTGCTGAAAATTAAAAATATGCAAAAGATCCGATGATTCTCGTTGCTTATGTTCATGGCATCTATAATTACCCCCCCCCCCCCCCCCCCCATGGACACAGTATATGCCCTAGTCGACGTTTTATCTGTTACTGCTAAAAATTAAAAATATGCAAAATATCCGATGATTCTCGTTGCTTATGTTCATGGCATCTATAATTACCCCCCCCCCCCCCCATGAACCATGCATGGACCTTGCCGTTGGTGGGGAGGCTTGCGTGCTTCAGCGATACAGACAACCGTACCGTAGGTGCAACCACAACGGAGGGGTATCTGCTGGGAGACCAGACAAACGTGTGGTTCCTGAAGAGGGGCAGCAGCCTTTTGAGCATTTGCAGTGGAACAGTCTGGATGAGGGCATGCAGCTTTACTGTATGGTTAAATGATGATGGCGTCCTCTTGGGTAAAATATTCCGGAGGTAAAATAGTCCCCCATTCGGACCTCCGGGCGGGGACTACTCAGGAGGACGTCGTTATCAGGAGAAAGAAAACTGTCGTTCTACGGATCGGCGCGTGTAATGTCAGATCCCTTAATCGGGCAAGTAGGTTAGAAAATTTAAAAAGGGAAATGGATAGGTTAAAGTTGGATATAGTGGGAATCAGTGAAGTTCGGTGGCAGGAGGAAGAAGACTTTTGGTCAGGTGAATACAGGGTTATAAATACAAAATCAGATAGGGGTAATGCAGGAGTAGGCTTAATAACGAATAAAAAAATAGGAATGTGGGTAAGCTACTACAAACAGCATAGTGAACGCATTATTGTAGCCAAGATAGATACAAAGCCCATGCCTACCACAGTAGTACAAGTTTATATGCCAACTAGCTCCGTAGATGACGAAGAGATTGATGGAAATATATGATGAGATAATTGTTGGTATAGTGAAGGGAGACGAAAATTTAATAGTCATGGGTGACTGGAATTCGAGGAAGAGAAGGAAACGTAGTGGTGAATATGGAATGGGGGAAAGGAATGAAAGAGGAAGCCGCCTGGTAGAATTTTGCACAGAGCATAACTTACTCATAGTTAACACTTGGTTAAAGAATCATGAAAGAAGGTTGTATACATGGAGGAAGTCTGGAGATACTGGAAGGTCTCAATATGTTATGGTAAGACAGAGATTTAGGAACTAGATTTTAAATTGTAAGACATTTTCAGGGGCACATGTGGACTCTGACCACAATCTATAGGTTATAACTGTAGATTAAAACTGAAGAAACTGCAAAAAGGTGGGAATTTAAGGAGATGGGACCTGGATAAATTGAAAGAACCAGAGGCTGTAGAGAGTTTCAGGGAGAGCATTAGGGAACGATTGACAAGAATGGGGGAAAGAAATACAGGAGAAGAAAAATAGGTTGCTTTGAGAGATGAAATAGTGAAAGCAGCATAGGATCAAGTAGGTAAAAAGCCGAGGGCCAATAGAAATCCTTGGGTAACAGAAGAGATATTGAATTTAATTGATGAAACGATAAAATACAAAAATGCAGTAAATGAAGCAGGCAAACAGGAATACAAACGTCTCAAAAACGAGATCGACAGGAAGTGCAAAATTACTAGCACGGATGGCTAGAGGACAAATGTAAGGATATAGAGGCGTATATCACTAGGGGTAAGATAGATACTGCCTACACGAAAATTAAAGAGACCTTATGGAGAAAAGAGAACCACTTGCATGAATATCAAGAGAGGATGTAAAATGTAGACTAGCAATGACAAGGAAAGCGTTTCTGAAGAAGAGAAATTTGTTAACGTTGAGTATAGATTAAAGTGTGAGGAAGTCGTTTCTGAAAGTATTTGTATGGAATGTAGCCATGTGTGGAAGTGAAACGTGGACGAGAAATAGTTTAGACAAGAAGAGAATAGAAGCTTTCGAAATGTGGTGCTACAGAAGAACGTTGATAATTAGATGGGTAGATCATATAATTAAAGAGGAGGTATTGAACAGAATTAGGGAGAAGAGAAATTTGTGGCACAGCTTGACTAGAAGAAAGGATTGTTTGGTAGGACATGTTCTGAGGCATCAAAGGATCACCAATTTAGTACTGGAGGGCAGCGTGGAGGGTAAAAATCGTAGAGGGAGACCAAGAGATGAATACACTAAACAGATTCAGAAGGATGTAGGTTGCAGTACGTACTGGGAGATGAAGAAGCTTGCACAGGATACAGTAGGATGGAGAGCTGCATCAAACCAGTCTCTGGACTGAAGACCACAACAACAACAACATCTATAATTACATGGCCGATGCATCATTTTTACGTTAGAGATTTTTTTTTTATAAATTAATATGGTTTACCTAAGATCACGCTATTATATAGAACATAAGAACAAGTGCCCTATGTGACAGGTCGTTCGTGTATTTCACATTTCATTGACCACATTTTTTGACATTATCTTCCTCAAACCAGTCTCTGGACTGAAGACCACAACAACAACAACAACAACATCTGCAATTACATGGCTGATGCATCATTGTTACGTTAGAGACTTTTTTTATAAATTAATATGGTTTACCTGAGATCACGCTATTATATAGAACATAAGAACAAGTGCCCTATGTGACAGGTCGTTCGTGTATTTCACATTTCATTGACCACATTTTTTGACATTATCTTCCTCAAACCAGTCTCTGGACTGAAGACCACAACAACAACAACAACAACATCTGTAATTACATGGCTGATGCATCATTGTTACGTTAGAGACTTTTTTTTATAATTTAATATGGTTTACCTGAGATCACGCTATTATATAGAACATAAGAACAAGTGCCCTATGTGACAGGTCGTTCGTGTATTTCACATTTCATTGACCACATTTTTTGACATTATCTTCCTCAAACCAGTCTCTGGACTGAAGACCACAACAACAACAACAACAACATCTGTAATTACATGGCTGATGCATCATTGTTACGTTAGAGACTTTTTTTTATAATTTAATATGGTTTACCTGAGATCACGCTATTATATAGAACATAAGAACAAGTGCCCTATGTGACTTGTCGTTCGTATATTTCACATTTCATTGACCACATTTTTGGACATTATCTTCCTTATACGCACATTAGTAAAATCATTGAAGGGCTTCGTACGTGTCACTGGTGACATTAGGAACTAACTGAAACATAACAGCACTTGTAATGAGAAGCTAGCGAATTGTGTAAACCGACATCTGTGCAGAATTATGCACTGATGCTAATAAAAGCTGGAGCCGGCATTTAGCAAACTGAGACACGTTAATTCTTCCCTTCCTGCGACATTTTGCTTACTTCGTCAAAAACAGTGCGCTTGCCAAGTAAAATAATTCTATCTGATTATCGAAGTTTTGCATTGTAGCACTAACAATACAGTGCTGAACGTCTGATTACAAATGAGCTAATGTGTTAAACATATGGCGTTAAGCGCGTAAACGAGAAAAAGTTAGAGCAGCTTTGAAATTATGCTTAAAGTTACATGGAAGTCGCTAAGGGCTCTCATTATAAACCGTGGAGGGATATAGTCTTTGGTGATTTCCGTTCCATTTCAAGCAAATGCAAGTCCTTAGCGCATCTCAATGTTTGTGACGTCATATCTCCGTAACTGTATGTCGTACAATGATATAATTTTGTACCTACTTTCAGAGAAATATGTGGATACTGTTTGAAAGCTGTGCTACGAATATAGTCAGTAGTAAAGAAGTAATTAATTAAAACGTTTTGCCTGATGCTAAAGTTTGACTGCACGAAGAGGCGAAGCTATAGTCAGCAATAAACTGTTTTCCTTTCATCACTTTTGGGGGGCGGGGGTTCAGCGGGAAGGAATATCGTAAAGGTTTGAAATTATGTGTGAAGCCGCTACGTGCTCTCATACTTAAATACTGGATGAATAAAGTAAGGGTATCTGCACACCATCAGTTAGGCTGCCTTAAGGCAAAGTATCTACATCTACATAAATATCCCATACCATTAATAGTCATTTCCTTTCCTGTTCCACTCGCAAGCGGAGCACGGGGAAAACAAACAGTCTACCGTATGAGGCCTAGTTTCAATTTTTTTATCTTCGCGGTCCTCATACGCAATGTACGAGGGTCACTCCAAAAGAAATGCACACTCTTTTTTTTAAATCCATCTTTTATTCTACATCTCTGAAAGTTTTACAGTGTGTAGATACATCCTTTGGGTGGTGGTGGTGGTGGTGGTTAGTGTTTAACGTCCCGTCGACAACGAGGTCATTAGAGACGGAGCGCAAGCTCGGGTGAGGGAAGGATGGGGAAGGAAATCGGCCGTGCCCTTTCAAAGGAACCATCCCGGCATTTGCCTGAAGCGATTTAGGGAAATCACGGAAAACCTAAATCAGGATGGCCGGAGACGGGATTGAACCGTCGTCCTCTCGAATGTGAGGCCAGTGTGCTAACCACTGTGTCACCTCGCTCGGTCCATCCTTTAGGAACAGTATTTTAATTTCTACACAATTTCCATCTCTCTCAACTGCCTTACGCCATCTTGGAAACAGCGCCTGTATACCCGCACGGCAAAGTTCTGGACCAACCTGTTGGAGCCGCTGTTTGGCAGCGTGCACAAGGGAGTCATCATCTTGTTCCACGAAGAGAATCTTTCAGTTTCCCAAAGAGATGATAGTCACATGGAGCCAGGTCAGGACTGTAAGGCGGGTGTTTCAGTGTTGTCCATTCGAGTTTTGTGATCGCTTCCATGGTTTTTTGACTGACATGTGGCCGTGCATTGTCGTGCAACAGCGAAACATCCTGCTTTTGCCAATGTGGTCGAACACGACTCAGGCGAGCTTGAAGTTTCTTCAGTGTCGTCACATATGCATCAGAATTTATGGTGGTTCTACTTGGCATGAAGTCCACAAGCAAGAGTCCTTCGGAATCGAAAAACACCGTAGACATAACTTTTCCAGCAGAAGGTGTGGTTTTTAATATTTTTTCTTGGGTGAATATGCATGATGCCACTTCATTGATTGCCTCTTCGTCTCTGGTGAAAAATGATGGAGCCATGTTTCATCACCTGTCACAATTCTTACAAGAAATTAATCTCCACCATTCTCGTACTGTTCCAACAGTTCGCTGCATGCCGTTTTTCTTGTTTCTTTGTGAGCCACTGTCAACATCCTGAGAACCCACCTGGCACAAACCTTTTTTAACGCCAACACTTTCAGTACTCTGCAAACACTTCCTTCCCCTATCCCAACGTAGCGTGACAATTCGTTCACTGTGATGCGTCTGTCAGCAGTTACCAATTCTTTAATTAGATTATTAGATTAGATTAGATTAGATTTACTTTCATTCCAATTGATCCGTAGTGAGAAGGTCCTCCAGGATGAGGAACATGTCAGAAAAACAACAATACATGACAAATATTTACAACTAAAACAAATAAGCTAATGTACCATTCCACAGATCCCAAGTGGAATGATCGTCATTTTTTAATGAACACTAAGTGTCATTTTACAAATGCTAATGCACTGAATTTAAAATAAAAAAGTTTTTTATTTATTTATAAGGCAATAAACATGTAATACAACTACTGAAACCGGGCGAGGTGGCGCAGTGGTTAGACACTGGACTCGCATTCTGGAGGACGACGGTTCAATCCCGCGTCCGGCCATCCTGATTTAGGTTTTCCGTGATTTCCCTAAATCGCTCCAGGCAAATGCCGGGATGGTTCCTTTCAAAGGGTACGGCCGACTTCCTTCCCCGTCCTTCCCCAATCCGATGAGACCGATGACCTCGCTGTCTGGTCTCCTTTCCCGAAACAACCAACCAACCAACCAACTACTGAAATACTTATTTACAATGAACACATTACTGCACTGAAATGGTGCAGAAGTTAGATTATACTTACACACAACCACACACACACACACACACACACACACACACACACACACACACACACACACACACAAATTTTCAGTGAACACATTACTGCACTGAAATTGTGCAGAAGTTATGTTGTACTTATATACAAATCAGTTGGTTTTACTAAGAAATTCATCAATGGAGTAGAAGGAGTTGGCCACCAATAAATCCTTTAGGCTTCTCTTAAACTGAATTTCATTGGTTGTTAAGCTTTTTATGGCTGCTGGCAAGTTATTGAAAATGTGTGTTCCTGAATAATGCACACCTTTTTGTACAAGACTAAGTGACTTTAAATCCTTGTGAAGATTATTCTTATTTCTAGTATTGATTCCATGAATTGAGCTGTTGGTTTGAAAAAGTGATTTATTTTTAATGACAAATTTCATTAAGGAATAAATATATTGGGAAGCTGTAGTTAGTATCCCCAGTTCCCTAAACAGGCTTCTGCAGGATGTTCTTGAGTTCACACCATATATAATTCTTACTGCACGTTTTTGTGCCCAGAAAACTTTAGCTTGGCTTGATGAATTACCCCAAAAAATAATCCCATATGACATTATGGAATAAAAGTAAGCATAGTATGCCAGCTTTTTCATTTTTATATCCCCTATGTCTGACAAAATTCGCATTGCAAACAGAGATTTGTTAAGACGCTTCAGCAGTTCTGTGGTGTGCTCCTCCCAGTTGAATTTATTATCAAGCTGTAATCCCAAGAATTTAACACTGACCACTTCTTCTATCTTCTTGTCATCGTATGTTAGACATATACTCTTGGGACACCCCTTACAAGTTCTGAACTGCATGTAGTGTGTTTTTTCAAAGTTTAGTGACAAAGAATTGGCTAGGAACCAGTGATTAATGTCCACAAATATTTTATTGGCTGATCTTTCTAAGACTACACTTGATTTGCTATTTATTGCAATGTTTGTATCATCGGCAAACAAAACAAACTTGGCATCTGGTAATGTTACTGATGAAAGGTCATTGATATACACAAGGAAAAGTAAGGGCCCCAAAATGGAACCTTGTGGGACCCCACATGTAATTAGTTCCCAGTTGGATGATGCCTGATAGTTTGATACATGTCTCTTTCCTAATAACACCCTTTGTTTCCTGCCAGAGATATAAGATTTGAACCATTTTGCAGCATTTCCTGTTACACTATAATATTCTAGTTTACTTAAAAGGATATTGTGATTTACACAGTCAAATGCCTTTGACAGATCACAAAATATACCAGTTGCCTGCAATTTTTTGTCTAATGAATTAAGCACATTTTCACTGTAAGTGAAGATACCCTTCTCAATATCAGAATCTTTTAGAAATCCAAACTGTGACTTTGACAGTATGTTATTTGAGATAAGATGGTTATAAAGACGACTGTACATTACTTTTTCGAAAATTTTTGAGAATGCTGGCAACAGTGAAATTGGACGGAAATTTGATGCTATTTCTTTATCTCCCTTCTTAAACAGTGGCTTAACTTCAGCATATTTCAGCCATTGAGGAAATATTCCACTGATAAACGACTGGTTACACAGATAGCTTAATATGTTACTTAGCTCAGAATCACATTCTTTAATTAAATTTGTTGATATTTCATCATACCCACTAGATGTTTTTGATTTTAAAGATTTTATGATGGACATTATTTCTGTTGGGGTAGTGAGGGTCAAATTCATATTATGGAAGTTACTTGAAATGTCTGGTCTAAGGTAATCCATAGCAGCATCTACCAAACCTGACAACCCCATATTTTCAGTAACAGTTATAAAATGTTTGTTAAAAAGTTCTGCAACACTATACACATCTGTCACCAATGTATCATTTACTCTTAATGCTATTTGTTCCTCTTCATGTCTGGTTCTACCGGTCTCCTCCTTTACTATATCCCATATTGTCTTTATTTTGTTATCTGATATGACTATCTTTTCCTTGTAACATATTTGCTTTGACATCCGTATTACAGTCTTTAATATTTCGCAGTATTTCTTATATTGTGCTATAGCATCAACATTGGAAATGTTTCGGATTGACAGGTACAGTTTTCTTTTTGTTTTACAAGATACCCCTATTCCTCGAGTAATCCATGGCTTCTTTGTAGACTTTGCTCTAACCTTGGTAAGTTTTGGGGGAAAGCAGTGTTCAAATAAGGTAAGCACTTTATTAGCAAAAATGTTATATTTTTCATTCATGCCATGAGCACTGTAAACATCAGTCCAGTGAATGTCTCTGAGGAGTGTCCTAAAATAATCAATTTTTGGCTTACTGATTACCCTCTTGAGCTCAGATTTAACAGATTTTATATCCTGTTCAGTATTAACATTTAACAGAAGGAACTGCATGTCATGGTCTGAGAGGCCATTGACTATTGGTTTTGTAATATAATTTTGTTCATTTGACTTTTCTATAAAGATATTATCAATGGCTGTTTGTGAGCAAGTGGCTATCCTAGTGGGGAACTTTACTGTGGGAATTAAGTTCAATGATAGTGTTACTAACTCAAATAAGTTCTTATTGGGAGAGTCTTTAAGGAAATCTACATTGAAATCACCAGCAACCACTATTTCTTTGTTTTTGGTTGTTAAATGGGCCAGTACAGCTTCAAGGTGGTTTACAAACAGATTAAAGTTACCTGCAGGTGCTCGATATACACTTAATATTATGAAAGATTTTTTGTGAAAATCTAATTCTGTTGCACATGCTTCCATATGCTGTTCTAGGCAAAATTTATGAATGTCTATGTTCTTAAATTTATGACAGTTCCTGATGAATGTGGCAACTCCTCCTTTCTCCATTTCTGATCTACAAAAGTGAGATGCTAACCTAAACCCTGTAACACTTAAAAGTTCTATACCAGTGGTCACATGATGTTCCGAGAGGCAGATTATGTCAGCTGGGTTTGAAGACTCTAATTCATCTATGCAGATAGTTAATTCATTAATTTTATTTCTCAGTCCTCTCTGCACATTGTCTGGAGTGTGTGCAGTACGATGCCTGCCGCTGTGAGGACAATCCTCAATATTACCATGCCTGCTTTCATCACGTAACCTGCTTGTCTGACGACTAACTGTACTGCGATCCACAGCAGCATCTCCATACACCTTTTTCAAACTCTTGTGGATGTTTCCCACTGTCTCGTTTTCACAGCACTAGAATTCTATGACAGCACGTTGCTTCTGACGAACGTCAAGTGTAGCAGCCATCTTGAAGACATGCTGTAATGGCGCCACTCACGGGAACAGGTTGAACTAAGTTTGAAAACAAGCGGGAACGATTTATCTACACACTGTAAAACTTTGACACATGGAGAATGAAAACTGTATTTTTACAAAAATAGTGTGCATTTCTTTTGGAGTGACCCTCGTATGTTGGAGGCAGTAGAATTGTTCTGCAGTCAGCTTCAAATGCTGTTTCTCTAAATTTTCTCAACAGTAGTCCTTGGGCCGGCCGGGGTGGACGAGCGGTTCTAGACGCTACAGACTGGAAGCGCGCGACCGCTACGGTCGCAGGTTCGAATCCTGCCTCGGATATGGATGTGTGTGATGTCCTTAGGTTAGTTAGGTTTAAGTAGTTCTAAGTTCTAGGGGACTGATGACCTCAGAAGTTAAGTCCCATAGTGCTCAGAACCATTTTTTTAAAGTAATCCTTGAAAAGATTGTCACCTTCTCTCCAGGGATTCCCATCTGAATTCCTGAAACATGTCCGTAACACTTGCGCTTTGTACTAACCTACTAGTAACAAATCTGGCAGACCGCCACACTTGCGTGTTGTCTGAACGTACCAGTAACACATATAGCAGCCCTCCTCTGAATTGGTTCGATGTTCTCTAATCCGACCTGGTACGGATCCCAAACACTTGAGCAGAACTCAAGAACAGGTCGCACTAGCGTCCTACATGCGATCTCCTTTACAGGTGAACCATTATTTCCTAAGATTCTCTCTATAACCCGAAGTCGACCAATCGGATTACCTACCACAATACCCACATGCTCGTTCCATTTCATGTAGCTTTGCAACGTTACGCCCAGATATTTAAACGACGTGACTGTGTCAAACAGGACGCTAGTAATGCTGTATCCGAACATTACGAGTTTCTTTTTCCTACTCATATGCGTTAACTTACATTTTTCTACTTTTAGAGACAGCTGCCATTCATCACACCAACTAGATATTTGGTCTAGGTCACCTTGTATCGTCTTCGACACCTTATCGTACACCACAGCGTCATCAGCAAACAACCGCAGACTGCTGCCCCGCCAAATCATTTACGTATACAGCGAATAATAGCGGTCTTGCCACACTTCCCTGGGCCACTGCTGACGATGCCCTTGTATCTGATGAACACTCGCCCTCGAGGACAGCATATTGGGTTCTGGCACTTAAGAAGTCTTCGAGGCAGTCATATATCTGTGAACCTATTCCTTATGCTCGTACTTTCTGTAGCAGCCTGTAATTGGGCACCGTGTCAAATGCTTGCCGGAAATCTAGAAGTATGGAATATGTCTGTTGCTCTTCATCTATAGCTCGCAGTATATCACATAAAAAAGAGTAATCTGAGTTTCGCACGAGCGATGCTTACTACATTGAAGAGCCAAAGAAACTGGCACACCAGTGTAGGGACCCCGCGAGCACGCAGAAGTGGCGCAATAAGACGTGGCATGGACTCGTGTTTCACGTATTGCTGGAGCGAACTGACACCGTGAATCCTGCACGGCTGTCCCTAAATCCGTAAGAGTACGAGATAGTGGAGATCTCTTCTGAATAGCGCGTTGCAAGACATTCCAGATATGTTCAACAATGTTCATGTTGGGGAGTTTGGTGGGCAGCGGAAGTGTTTAAACCCAGAAGAGTGTCCCTGGAGACATTCTGTAGCAATTCTGGACGTGTGGGGTGTCGCACTGTTCTGCTGGAACTGTCCCAGTCTGTCAGAATGCACAATGGACATGAATAGATGCAGGTGATCAGACAGGATGCTTACGTATGTGTCACCACTCAGAGTCGTATCTAGACGTATCAGGGGTCCCATATCACTCCAACTGCTCACCCCGCACACCATTACAGGGCCTCCACCAGCTTGAACAGTCCCCTGCTCACATGCAGGCTCCATGGATTCGTCCATCCGCTCGATACAATTTGAAACGAGACTCGTCCGACCAGGTAACGTGTTTCCAGTCATCAACAGTCCAATGTCGGTGTTGACGGGCCCAGGCGAGGCGTAAAATGGTCCAAATGGCTCTGAGCACTATGGGATTTAACATCTGTGGTCATCAGTCCTCTAGAACTTAGAACTACCTAAACCTAACTAACCTAAGGACATCACACACATCCATGCCCGAGGCAGGATTCGAACCTGCGACCGTAGCAGTCGCGCGGTTCCGGACTGAGCGCCTAGAACCGCGAGACCACCGCGGCCGGCGAGGCGTAATGTTTTGCGTCGTGCAGTCATCACAGGTGCAGGAGTGGGCCTTCGGCTCCGAAAGTCCATATCGATGACGTTCCGTTGAATGGTTCACACGCTGACACTTGTTGATGGTCCAGCATTGAAATCTGCAGCAAGTTTGCACTTGTGACACGTTGAACGATTCTCTTCAGTCGTCGTTTGTCGCGTTCTTGCAGGATCTTTTTCCGGCCGCAGCGATGTAGGAGACTTTATGTTTTACCGGATTCCTGATATTCACGGTACACTCGTGAAATGGTCATACGGGAAAATCCCCACTTCGTCGGTACCTCGGAAATGCTGTGTCCCATCACTCGTGCGCCGACTATAACACCACGTTCAAACTCAGTTAAATCTTGATAACCTACCATTGTAGCAGCAGTAACCGATCTTATGACTGCGCCAGACACTTGTCTTATACAGGCGTTGCCGACCGCAGCGCCGTATTCTGTCTCCTTACATATCTCTGTATTTGAATACGCATGCCTTAAGTGCTTTATCTGAAAACTATCTTGAGCAGTTAAACAGAAAACCGACTCGTGGCGATAACATATTAGACCTTCTGGTGACAAACATTCCCGAAATATTTGAAACAGTTAACGCAGAACAGGGAATCAGCGATCATAAAGCGGTTACTGCATCGATGATTTCAGCCGTAAATACAAATATTAAAAAAGGTAGGAAGATTTTTCTGTTTAGCAAAAGTGACAAAAAGCAGATTTCAGAGTACCCGATGGCTCAACACAAAAGTTTTGTCTCAAGTACAGATAGTGTTGAGGATCAATGGACAAAGTTCAGAGCCATCGTACAATACGTGTTAGATGAGTATGTGCCAAGCAAGATCGTAAGAGATGGAAAAGAGCCACCGTGGTACAACAACCGAGTTAGAAAACTGCTGCGGAAGCAAAGGGAACTTCACAGCAAACATAAACATAGCCGAAGCCTTGCAGACAAACAAAAATTACGCGAAACGAAATGTAGTGTGAGGAGGGCTATGCGAGAGGTGTTCAATGAATTCGAAAGTAAAGTTCTATGTACTGACTTGGCTGAAAATCCTAAGAAATTTTGGTCTTATGTCAAAGCGGTAGGTGGATCAAAATAAAATGTCCAGACACTCTGTGACCAAAATGGTACCGAAACAGAGGATGACATACTAAAGGCCGAAATACTAAATGTCTTCTTCCAAAGCTGTTTCACAGAGGAAGACTGCACTGTAGTTCCTTCTCTAGATTGTCGCACAGATGACAAAATGGTAGATATCGAAATAGACGACAGAGGGATAGAGAAACAATTAAAATCGCTCAAAAGAGGAAAGGCCGCTGGACCTGATGGGATACCAGTTCGATTGTACACAGAGTATGCGAAGGAACTTGCCCCCCTTCTTGCAGCGGTGTACCGTAGGTCTCTAGAAGAGCATAACATTCCAAAGGATTGGAAAAGGGCACAGGTCATCCCCGTTTTCAAGAAGGGACGCCGAACAGATGTGCAGAACTATAGACCTATATCTCTAACGTCGATCAGTTGTAGAATTTTGGAACACGTATTATGTTCGAGTATAATGACTTTTCTGGAGACTAGAAATCTACTCTGTAGGAATCAGCATGGGTTTCGAAAAAGACGGTCGTGTGAAACCCAGCTCGCGCTATTCGTCCACGAGACTCAGAGGGCCAAAGACACGGGTTCCCAGGTAGATGCCGTGTTTCTTGACTTCCGCAAGGCGTTCGATACAGTTCCCCACAGTCGTTTAATGAACAAAGTAAGAGCATATGGAATATCAGATCGATTATGTGATTAGATTGAACAGTTCTTAGATAACAGAACGCAGCATGTCATTCTCAATGGAGAGAAGTCTTCCGAAGTAAGAGTGATTTCAGGTGTCCCGCAGGGGAGTGTCATAGGACCGTTGCTATTCACAATACACATAAATGACCTTGTGGATGACATCAGAAGTTCACTGAGGCTTTTTGCGGATGATGCTGTGGTATATCGAGAGGTTCTAAAAATGGAAAATTGTACTGAAATGCAGGAGGATCTGCAGCGAATTGACGCATGGTGCAGGGAACGGCAATTGAATCTTAATGTAGAAAAGTGTAATGTGCTGCGAATACACAGAAAGATAGATCCCTTATCATTTAGCTACAATATAGCAGGTCAGCAACTGGAAGCAGTTAATTCCATAAATTATCTGGGAGTATGCATCAGGAGTGGTTAAAAATGGAATGATCATATAAAGTTGATCCTCGGTAAAGCAGATGCCAGGGTGAGATTCATTGGAAGAATCCTAAGGAAATGCAATCCGAAAACAAAGGAAGTAGGTTACAGTACGCTTGTTCGCCCACTGCTTGAATACTGCTCAGCAGTGTGGGATCCGTACCAGATAGCGTTGATAGAAGAGATAGAGAAGATCCAACGGAGAGCAGCGCGCTTCGTTACAGGATCATTTAGTAATCGCGAAAGCGTTACGGAGATGATAAACTCCAGTGGAAGACCCTGCAGGAGAGACGCTCAGTAGCTCGGTACGGGCTTTTGTTGAAGTTTCGACTACATACCTTCACCGAGGAGTCAAGCAGTATATTGCTCCTTCCTACGTATATCTCGCGAAGAGACCATGAGGATAAAATCAGAGAGATTAGAGCCCACATAGAGACATACCGACAACCTTTCCACGAACAATACGAGACTAGAATAGAAGGGACAACCGATAGAGGTACTCAAGGTACCCTCCGCCACACACCGTCAGGTGGCTTGCGGAGTATGGATGTAGATGTAGATGTAGATACCACTTTCTTTGGCGCTTTAGTGTAAAACATTCGTGGACATAAGATTCGCAGTCTCAAGAAAATTTATTATTTTCGAACTGAGAATGTGTTCAAGGATTCTGCAGCAAACCCATGTTATGAATATTGGTCTGTAATTTTGCGGATCCGCTCTTGGGTCTTTCTTGTATACAGGAATCACCTGCGCTTTTTTCCAGTAGCTTTGGTCTTTGCGACGGGAGAGAGATTCGCGGCAAATGCAAGCTAAGTAAGCAGAGTACTCGCTAACTGTAATACTTGTTTCGTAATGTTACACTTTTACGATAAGATTTTACCTCTCAATGAGTAGATTGCGACGGCATTTTATATTTTTACAATCGGTCAATAACTGCGCGAAATACTGAAAAAAGAATTTTTTTGTTGTTCTTGGGTGGCGTGAGGTAGGCAACCTGCAGTTGGTGTTGGGTTGCGGGATAGTTGCTTCGATCCCGTGGGCCCATTATTAGAGCCACAGAACGCCAAGAGCCGGTTCACACTAGCCACCGAGAAGCGCTTCTCCGCACCGCACTGGAGCCCTCCCATGCAGCGTCGCTCCTGGAAATACAAGCGGCTCCTTTGATGTCCCTTTGATATGCCGCGCCGCTGTGTTTCGGTTCGTCATGGAGCGTGGTGAGCAAATGCCTCTCTTTTACTACTCTTACCGAAGAAGAAAATCAAACAGAAGTAATTTAAAAGCAAATCTTGGGTGCCACGAACTGTCGAAGGATGCTCAGTTACAAGTTTTCTAAACAGGCAGCCAATTTATCGAATTGTGTGCTGGCTACAAACGGTAAACGTATACGTGTCATCACAGTAGCTGACAGTGTGGGTCGCTTTATTACGAGGGGCGTTTGAAAAGTCCGTGCAAAAATAAAAACTACTTACGTGTTTGGGGTACACCTTTTTTATGTTTCGACATAGTCTCCTTTTAGGCTTATAAACTCCGTCCAACGCTGTTCTAATTTGCGGACCCATTCAGAATAATAGGAATTGTCCAAGTCTGCAAAATAGCTATTAGTTGCTGCAATCACCTCCTCGTTTGAATAAAATCTTTGTCCCGCCAGCCATTTCTTCAAACTGGGGAACAAATAGTAGTCCGAGGGAGCTAAGTCTGGAGAATAGGGGCGATGAGAAACGAGTTGAAATCCTATTTCCATTAATTTTACGACCAAAACTGCTGAGGTGTGTGCTGGTGCATTGTCGTGATGGAAAAGGACTTTTTTGCGGTCCAATTGCCTGCGTTTTTCTTGCATCTCGATTTTCAAACGGTCCAATAACGATGAATAATATGCGCCTCTAATAGTTGCTCACGTTTGACCAAAAACGGAATCATGTGAAGTGTTGCAAGGATCGTTTGCAGCTGTTCAGGAAGAATCCGCAGTACTTTAAGCGTCGTTTCGTCACAGTGGATGAAACATGGATACATTACTATACTCCTGAGACCAAACAGCAATCTAAACAATAGTTTAGATAGTCTATGAGGATTATCCCTTGCGAATCTCAAAAGACAGCCGTCATAACCTTTCCGGCCGAAACACTGGTCTTCGCCTTTTTTAGTGCAGATTCTCCCTTGGTAACCCATTGTTTAGATTGCTGTTTGGTCTCAGGAGTATAGTAACGTATCTATGTTTCATCCACAGTGACGAAATGACGCTTAAAGTACTGCGGATTCTTCCTGAACAGCTGCAAACAATCCTTGCAATACTTCACACGATTCCGTTTTTGGTCAAACGTGAGCAATCGCGGAACCCATCTTGCGTATAGCTTTCGTCATGTCCAAATGTTTATGCAAAATATTATGTACCCGTTCATTCGAGATGTCCACAGCACTAGCAATCTCATGCACCTGAACTCTTTTGTCATCTGTCACCATATCATGGATTTTATCAATGATTTCTGGAGTCGTAACCTCCACAGGGCGTCCAGAACAATCAGCATCCCTTGTGCCCATATGGCCACTCCGAAAATTTTGAAACAACTTATAAACTGTTCCAATCGAAGGTGCAGTCACCGTAATGTTTATCAAGCTTCTCTTTAGTCTTTCCTAAAGTAATGTTTAATCACCATGTAACGCCGGAAATGCATATCCTCCTATTTTCATCTATTGTAGTACAATGTTTTTCCTTGTTTTGTTACCTCAAGATATGACATTTCTGTCTCTTTATATATTGTAATTGTTTTACTGTTTGTATATATATATTTATGCATTGATGTCGATGTATAATTGGTTGTTTTGTAAATATTATTTATATTTTTACGCTGGGTCTTGCCTAGGGAAAACTATGCTATCGAACGAATACGTCGATAGGTCCTGTGGAGAACCAGAGTGTTTAGGATCTTTGGTAGTGTTAACTCTGTCGCGTGGAGCGCAGGCAGAGAGAGAGTCTGGCTGGAGTAGCGAGTGGAGCAGGTGTGTTGTGTGACGCTCCCGCGAGTTGCCGCGCTTTCGGGGTTTGGCAGCATGTAATTGCGCTCGACTTGCGATGATAGTTTCTGACATGGTGTCGCGGACGGGAAACATTAACTAGCGCACATCAAGAGCCCGTTTCGTCTGGTGACCGTGTCGAGAAGAAGGCGCGCCAACATCCAGCTTCTGCAACAGCGACGGCCGACAATGAGTGACTGTCGCCACCTCCTCGACCGACGGCTTCAAACCTTCAATCAACCGACAAGGAAGACTGGACGCACGTAAAGTTTTAGAACTGTATGGCAGACTTCAGCTTTTCAAACTGTTCCATTTTCGTCACTATAATTACAGCAACTTAGCATGAACGTTTGTTGCTCATTGTCCCAATTGCATTACCAAGCAGAGTCCTTTCCTTTTCCGAAATGAACCCGAGTGTCGTTGAAATTCAAACGCCAGCATTAAAGTAATATAGCTAATTCGTTTTCACTGCTTTAATTTCAAAGTTCAGTTAAGGCATTCATAGCTGGCTACAATATTTAGATTACACAAGCACGAATTAAGAGTGCGAGTTTTGTTACCGTATTTTAGCTTACCTGTGACTGCAGCTCAGCTTGGTACGTACTAAATTTTACTATTGTTAATTGTTCAGAATCATTTAATTCAAGTTCAAAGTTAAATCTCTTATTTCTAAATTGCGTAGATTCAAGTAGCTTTTGAAATGATTGTTGAGGTAGTCCAAGACTAACCGTATTTTACTGAATTTCGATGTGCTTCAGAAAGAAAGCTCACTATTAACTTCAGTCACTAAATTAACTTTCGATTTTCCTGTTTTATTAATTCTTTTGCTAAATTAAGTCAGAGTGTAGCGAAATTCATTACTTTTGACAAACTTTCAGTTTTCACACTACACGTGTCAACCTTCAGTTGCCACGCTTCTAGTGCTAATTATATGTGTAATAACCTTTCTTTTTCAGTTACTATTGTAATTGTCCTTAGGACTGGCGACCATAATTTCCCCCAAATCTCAAATATCTAATTACCGCTAGTTAATTGTTAACGTAAGGGCTGCACATTTACTTTCTTTATTAACTTTACCCCTTTTCAAAATTAATTTCCACCAGTTTCATTAGCATTTTTCCTTTCATTTAGATGTAACCCTTTCCTCCCTCTTTACCGACAGATTAACTTCGGTGACGATTGCTTTTCCGAAATTTCCATTAGGTACACGCAGTTTAACTTTTCACTGTCATTAAGGTCGATAAGTGACGGGGGAGGTTACACGTGGCGACCTGGTGACAGGACAATCTTCAAATTTGAGGTTGTTCTGGACACGAATTTTGCATTGTGCAAATCTCGTAACAAAGTGCTGGTTACGAACAGGCCGTCACGTCAGCGAGAATAAGTAGTGGTTGTAATCCTAATTATATTTGAGATTTTTTATTTATATTGAAAATTATTAAAATGAGTGAAGGCAACAATTACCAAAATTTGGTAGACTTGGATAAGGAACAATCGATCGAACAGTGGGAAACGCGCACCGCGCTACCCATTGTTCAGGGGCAGGCGGCTAGCATGAAAGACGCGACCGCCGAAGCGCAACAAAGAGCAGAAATGGAATTCCAAACTTTAGAAAATGTTTCGGAATCGGAAGCGAAAATCAAATCTGAACCCCTTGATGACGAATACGGAGGGACAATTAAAGAGGAAGCCGCTACGGAAGTAAAACCGGTAGTTTCCGCGAATTTAACTGATTTATTGAATGTTTTGATTAATGAAATCAAGAGTCAATCGGCAGAAATTAAAGCTCAGGCTGCCAAGCAAGAAGCTCAGGCTGAAAAAATTGAACGGAAGCTAGACAATCAGAACAAAGCTATTAATGTTGTTAACAACAATGTTGGAGTTGTTAACACAAAAGTTGATAAAATCAAAGAAGATATTGTTGTGATTAATACCGAAATCGGTTATCTTAAACAGGAAATGATAGGCGTTCAGGCGGAAATTGCGAGCATAAATACTCGTTTTTATTCCGAAATTAGCAGAATCGAGAAAAGTGTAGGAGAAGCAGTTGCTCTGATCATCGAGAATAAGGTGACGGAACAAACTCAATTAGTGAAAAAAGATGATCAAAAGAAGGTGGAAACTTGAAAGGCTTTAGTGTCCGAAGTAGATACCAAAGTGACGAAGCAGGCTAATACCTGCGAAGAGAAAAAAAGGGAAGTAGAAACGCTTGCGACAACCACTTGCCAAGTAATTACGAGGGTGTCGGAATTAGAAAAGAAACTTGACGAAAAACAGAGCTATGTGCCAATCTGTGCACATAGTTCGGAATTGTTGACGAAAGAGGAGCGGTTCGACCCCTTGAAAAAAGGCGGTATACACCCGACGGATTTCATTAAAAATTGTGAAAGAGTTTTATCCAGATCATGGACTAATGAGAGAAAAATTAATGCGGTTATTGATGTGTTGGCTGGTGATGCCAAGCGTTGGGGCTTAAACCTCAACATTACGAACCTGACTTTTGACGAGTTTAAAAATTTGTTTCTGGCTGAATACTGGTCAGAGCAAAAACAGCAATGTGTCTGGCGCGAATTTGTCGTATCGAGGCCTTTCGATGCAAATTCGCGCGGCTCGATGAAGGAGTTTCGTGAGGGCTGGATCCGCAAGTTGGAATATTTGCGTGATCGCCGCACGGGATCCGAAATAGTCTGGGAACTCTACAAGAAGCTTCCAGATGATACAAAACGCTACGTAGGAAGCAATTACAGGACAATCAATGATTTCCTGGAAAGAGTGGAGGACGAGGACAATTGGCGCAATAATCGCGACAGTGGTAGAGGCCGTGGTAACAACAACGGGTACCACAGCAACCACAACAATGATAACCATGGGAACAATGCATACCGCAACCATGGCAGCAATAACAATAATGGTTCGGACCGTAATAACAATCGGTACAATGCAAATAATAACAGGAATTACGGAAACCAGTATCATACTAGCGTGATACGGGCTTCGCAGAATAGTAATAACGCCAGAGGGTGTGATCAGCCGCCTCAGCAGCATCCAGGGAGCGTATCTGCTGGGACGAGACAGGGAAACCATTAGCCGCGCCGGTGAGGGGCCGACCGGGCGTGGAGAAATTTTGGAGGCCCAATAACAAGAGAAAACCCAGTTGTCGTCGTTATGAAAATTCCGTATGGAATAATCAACGGCGGGAGAGTGTGCCAGTGTTAAGAGAAAGGAGTGCGCCCACAAGTAGTAGATCAGCTGTATACACGACAGTAGAAAATACATTCACTGTCAGTGAGAACAATTTAAGTAGTGTTCCGGAAATCGATTATAAAATGGCAGGTGTAACACCCACAGCGGAACTGGAGAGTGAGTTTAAGAATGATTCGCAAGTGTTGAGAGAAGATCAGATGTCGGATAAAACGTCCGTCATCGAGCGAGGGGATGCAGAGAGGGATGAGGTCTGGTTAAGGCAGTTCGGTCGATTATACGACGAACTAAGAGATTATAGGGGTCTGTATGGGAGAAGTGTTTATGGGGAGCGCGTGCAGGATTTGCCGCGTCTCGTCCCGCAGGAAGATAGTGTTTGTGAAGTGATAGAAAGTTCTGGCCCTAACCGGCAGACTTTACCAGAAATAGTTGATGTTAATGGGGAGCACGACCAAGATTCGTCGTGTTTCGTCCCGCAGGAGTTGGATGTTGAAGCAGTAATGGATAGTTCTGGCCCTGACGGGCAGACTTTACCGAAAGTTATAGTGTTAGAAGTGGCCGACCCATCCGACGCAAAACTCCAGTTTAAGCATTGCGAAAGTATTAAGGGGAAAGATTACGAGAATTTTAGTGATAGCCGGACACGATTGGTAGAAAAGCACGTAGATTACAGCGAGTATGAGGTTAGAGCTGACGTTATACGGTCAGACGGTAGCAGTGTGGGTTGCGCAGATCTAGAGGAAGTACTTGCAGATACTACTGGGCACATTCCTCCATGTAGATTGGCAGATAAGATCAATCTGACCAAAGAGGAATCAACGAAGGTGACAATTAGTGAATTGATTGCAAAGCAACACTCACAAGTTGACGAGTTACAGGAAAAGATTTCGGTATTGGAGGCGAAGCTACGGACTAAGCCTCAGGACAAACGTGTTGAAATTAAAACTGTATGTGAACAGAGGCTGAAAAAGCCGCCAGATAAGCCGGATTTAGGATCAAAGCCGGATGGTTTTTTCTGGAATGACCTGAATATAGACGAGGATTTACTGTGGGAAAATAAAGAAACAGTCGAGGACAAGAGTAGACAGATAGTAGTGTCTGTTAATATGCACGACCTACAACTAAACGTGTTGATTGACACCGGTGCAGAATTGAGTGCTGTATCTGGGAAAATATTTGAGTTACTGAAAGACAGACGTGGCATCGTAGTTATGCCAGTAACAGGAGTGAAAATTATCGGTGCTACTGGGAAGGCCAGTAAACCGGTCACAAAACAGATTTTTGTCAACTTCGAGATATGTGGGGCACGATTTGAACAAGAGTTTGTCGTCGTGCCAGACTTAACTACGGAAGTAATTATCGGGTTAGATTGGCTATTAAAGTACCGTGCAGTGATTAATTGCGAAAGCAAAACTTTGACATGTACGTCACAAGATAAAACAATAGTAGTTAGTTTTGACGAGGCAGGAGACTGTGTGCATAGGCAATACCAGCCTATACACATTGTTAACTGGCCGGATGCTATTGACGTGGGTATGACTTTGAAGTACTGTAACGTGAGGAATCTCGGCATTGACAATAGTGTAGAAAGTGAATTGGAAGCTATTGTAGACGGTGTGTCAAACGTAACACACGAACAAAGACAAGGCCTGTATGAAGTAATAATGAGGAATAAGAGTGTGTTTCCAGACAAACAAGTATTGGTGTGAAAAATGATCGGTTGCCAGAAATAATGAAGCTAAAAACCGATGCTCGCATACGTCGTCATGACGCTAAAGCGCGTTTTGCTAAGTTTGCAATCGGAGTTTTGCTCATGAGGAATCGAGCGAGATAGACCATGGAATATCTAAATTTAAGTTTGTTTATAATGGATCATATAAAGTCATTGGTATACCTCACACAAACGCTTATTGCTTAGAGTATCCAAGCTCTGGAAAACTATTAGGTATATGGAACATTGTAGACCTGAAATTGTACCAACCTAGGATTGATTAATACCACAGAATGGGTAATTTGTACAGTATGTAAATATAGAGTGTAATATTTCACGAATTGCTAGATTTCCATGCTTTTGCCTGACCAAGAGGACATTAAAGAAGTTGTAATTAATAAGAAATTAATTTTGACTAAATGATTTAAGAGTAACTGATTAGTAATGATCTGAAAAATCCAAGCTGCTAGTTTAAGTTTTCAGCTGAGTCACAGTAGATTAAGGAATGTAAATATGCTTTTGTAACTAGCTGTCAGATTTCATAAATATGTGGTTTACTAGTCATTGCCGATGTACTTAGACGCTGTTTTAAAGTTTCAGGCTAGCACATGCGTGTGATGATGGACAGTGTTGAGTTATCCACTGTGATAGTGTAAATGGACTCCTTGAGATTACTCGGGAGTGAGTTTTTCCGAAAAAATTCAGTGAAATGGACGTTCTGTAAATGCCGTTACATAGGAGAGTCAGATCAAGCGTGCCGCACAGGCGGGCGCAACAATATTGGCGAGGCGGAGCCGCTGTCGGCTCTTGTGCCGCTGTCGGCATTCGTTGTACTTGCGGGTACGGAAGGCGGAGTTGTTTCTCTTCCCGGACAGCTGATGTGAAAGATTTCTGTTGTCAATATTTATGGTTTTTTCGATCTACTGAATATTATTTTCTTGTTTAGCGTTAATTGGACTATCATGACGTGAATATTAATTATGAAAAGGTTACATAAAAATGTGTATAATATGTAATTAATAATTAATTTGCGTATTTTGATCTACCTGTTTTTATGACCATGTACTCTGTTTAATTTTGTAAATAGTATTCCATTTCTTGATAGTTTTACGAATTTTGACGATTTTGGAATAGCTAAACCATTTTCTATATTTTCTATGAATTATAATATGTTGTCAACCTGTTTTATTTTGTGCAAGATGACAGAGTGGAATAAGATTAGGAGTGTCTCAACTGAATTATTATGGTCTAAAAATTGATTTATGGTTAATTAGACGAATGCTAAATTTTGTTGATGTTTTGAGCATCTGCATTTCCGCTGTTTCTTTTTTGGGACATTTTCTGAGTCTGTTTACATTACAAGAACATCCTCAGACAATGTGGGGCACGTGTAATGCCGGAAATGCATATCCTCCTATTTTCATCTATTGTAGTATAATGTTTCTCCTTGTTTTGTTACCTCAAGATATGACATTTCTGTCTCTTTATATATTATAATTGTTTTACTGTTTGTATATATATATTTATGCATTGATGTCGATGTATAATTGGTTGTTTTGTAAATATTATTTGTATTTTTACGCTGGGTCTTGCCTAGGGAAAACTATGCTATCAAACGAATACGTCGATAGGTCCTGTGGAGAACCAGAGTGTTTAGGATCTTTGGTAGTGTTAACTCTGTCGCGTGGAGTGCAGGCAGAGAGAGAGTCTGGCTGGAGTAGCGAGTGGAGCAGGTGTGTTGTGTGACGCTCCCGCGAGTTGCCGCGCTTTCGGGGTTTGGCAGCATGTAATTGCGCTCGACTTGCGATGATAGTTTCTGACATGGTGTCGCGGACGGGAAACATTAACTAGCGCACATCAAGAGCCCGTTTCATCTGGTGACCGTGTCGAGAAGAAGGCGCGCCAACATCCAGCTTCTGCAACAGCGACGGCCGACAATGAGTGACTGTCGCCACCTCCTCGACCGACGGCTTCAAACCTTCAATCAACCGACAAGGAAGACTGGACGCACGTAAAGTTTTAGAACTGTATGGCAGACCTCAGCTTTTCAAACTGTTCCATTTTCGTCACTATAATTACGGCAACTTAGCATGAACGTTTGTTGCTCATTGTCCCAATTGCATTACCAAGCAGAGTCCCTTCCTTTTCGGAAATGAACCCGAGTGTCGTTGAAATTCAAACGCCAGCATTAAAGTAATATAGCTAATTCGTTTTCACTGCTTTAATTTCAAAGTTCAGTTAAGGCATTCATAGCTGGCTACAATATTTAGATTACACAAGCACGAATTAAGAGTGCGAGTTTTGTTACCGTATTTTAGCTTACCTGTGACTGCAGCTCAGCTTGGTACGTACTAAATTTTACTATTGTTAATTGTTCAGAATCATTTAATTCAAGTTCAAAGTTAAATCTCTTATTTCTAAATTGCGTAGATTCAAGTAGCTTTTGAAATGATTGTTGAGGTAGTCCAAGACTAACCGTATTTTACTGAATTTCGATGTGCTTCAGAAAGAAAGCTCACTATTAACTTCAGTCACTAAATTAACTTTCGATTTTCCTGTTTTATTAATTCTTTTGCTAAATTAAGTCAGAGTGTAGCGAAATTCATTACTTTTGACAAACTTTCAGTTTTCACACTACACGTGTCAACCTTCAGTTGCCACGCTTCTAGTGCTAATTATATGTGTAATAACCTTTCTTTTTCAGTTACTATAGTAATTGTCCTTAGGACTGGCGACCATAATTTCCCCCAAATCTCAAATATCTAATTACTGCTAGTTAATTGTTAACGTAAGGGCCGCACATTTACTTTCTTTATTAACTTTACCCCTTTTCAAAATTAATTTCCACCAGTTTCATTAGCATTTTTCCTTTCATTTAGATGTAACCCTTTCCTCCCTCTTTACCGACAGATTAACTTCGGTGACGATTGCTTTTCCCAAATTTCCATTAGGTACACGCGGTTTAATTTTTCACTTTCATTAAGGTCGATAAGTGAGGGGGATGTTACAACCACACGAAATTCTTCTTCGTCCATTTTTTGACAATCACTCGACTTCCTTGATTCACACGAATGCCAAACACAAAGAAATAGACCAATATGGCGGAAACTTGGTGTGCGTTCTTTCCAAAGATGCTATTAACTAAACATGACAATACGCGCCGGTCGTGCCATCTCTCGGACTTAGCAGGGACTTTTCAAACGCCCCTCGTACAACAAAAACATTATCTTGATACTGTTGCTGGCGATGTGTGATTCCTACCACAGACTCTTCATTGACGCTGGAGCAAACAGGTAATCGCCAGATTGATCTGTGCTCAAGAATTGATTGCTCCGTAAGAAGTTAATTGACAATGAAACTAAATTTCCTAAAGGCAGGCAGTTGTACGAAAGCTGTGATTACCTTCCTCTTGGAATCGTTGGTGATTAAGGTTTCTGTAGGTCATCTTTCTCACTGCATTAACACGCAGACAATATGTTTTCAGAGAGTTTAAAGATACAGTCTCTGTACGGCCAGAAGACACCGCACCCTGGCAAGAACGGCGACGCAACTAAAAAATGCAGTCTTTGAGCAAAATCAACTTAAAGAATACTACTAAGAATTCTATTAACGTGAGTAGGCAAAATAATTTGAGTGCGATCATGTTTATAGGCTATAGTGGAGTTATTTCGAGTAACATGCTGCCAATATGTGTTCGACAACGTAGATTTCATTATCTCCACTATCTCAATGTTTATGACGTTATATCTGCTGAACTACTGAACTACGTGTGGTGCAACAGTACAGTTTTGCATCTACATTCTGTGTTCTGCGTGGATACTGGCTACAAACTGTGTAGCGAATTGAGTCGGTAGTGAGGGTGTAAAAAACTAAAACGTTAAGCCCGATGCTCAAGATCCACTGCACAATCAGCGGATATGTAGTGAGCGAAAAACGTTTTTCCTCTCATGATTTTTTGGGGTCGTGCCAGCGCGAGAAAGTTTCGTAGGAGACTGAAAATCCGCGTAAAGTTTGTTGGAAGCCGGTAACTGCTCTCATTCTGAAATACTGGATGAGTACAGAAAGGGGATTTGCGCGCTACCAAATATGCTACCTCAAGACAGCTCTTACTGCTTGTCTCATTTGTTGTGTTACGCTTTTAACAGAAGATTATACTCCTCAACGTGCACTCTGACTCGTGATGCCAATTGAGGAGCTATTCGACCGAATAGTAGCGGCTCCGGTCAAACAAAACCATCATAACGACTGGGAGAGCGGTGTGCTGGCCACACGCCCCTCCTATCCGCATCCTCATCTGAGGATGACACGGCGGTCGGATGGTCCCGATGGGCCATTTGTGGCCTGAAGACGGAGTGCTATACTCCTCAACGAGTAGATTATGATGATTAGTAGACAACACAGTCTGTGGAGAGCAGCGACCTAATGGTATGGCTTTTTAAATTCGGTCAATAGTTGCGCAAAATACTGACATTCAGATTATTGTTGGTCCCGGATACCGTTAGATAGTCAACCTGCAATTGGTACTCGGTTCCGGATGAATCGCTTACAGTCCAATTAAAACTACTTGATAGTTGACACTTCATGCATTAGAGCTGGTTTCCTCTAATCAGAGCATTCAACATCACCTTCCAATCCGAGCGTTCAACGTCACGCCCGAACCGTTCGCAGTTGGCATTTCTTGATGTGTTTGGATATCAAATCCAGTGTGTGCCCCGTTTATTTCGTATTTCATCACACATGATGACCACACCAAAAACAACACACACAATACGATGCTGAAGTTCCTTCCGCGCAAGACGTGATTTAGCGTCTTTTGTACATTTATTACAATCAGTGACATCGGCTTATATTCGGTAAGCTTCGCACGGCATTACGTGAAGCCTGATTTTTGAAAGCTGCAGTTTACTACTGCGACTGTGTCACCGAGTCGTAAATATTACAGCCTAATGTAGCACACTGGGGTGACAAAAGTAATGGGGTAGCGATATGCACATATACAGATGGCGGTAGTATCGCATACACAACGAATAATAGAGCGGTACGTTGACTGAGCTGTCATCTGTACTCAGGTGATGTATGAGAAAATGTGTCTGGCGTGATTGTGACCTCTTGACGGAAATTAACAAATTTTGAAATTTCTGGCAGATTAAAACTGTGTGCCAGACCGAGACACGAACTCGGGTACTTTGCCTTTGGCGGGCAAGTGCTCTACCATCTGAGCTACCCAAGCACGACTCACGCCCCGTCCTCACAGCTTTACTTCCGCCAGTACCTCGTCTCCTACTATCCAAACTTCACAGAAGCTCACCTGCAAACCTTCTTTCCAAGCTTCTATGAAGTTTGGAAAGTAGGAGACGAGGTACTGGCGGAAGTAAAGCCGTGAGGACGGGGCGTTAGTGGTGCTTGGGTAGCTCAGATGGTAGAGCACTTGCCCGCCAAAGGCAAAAGTCCCGAGATCGAGTCTCGGTCCGGCACACAGTTTTAATCTGACAGGAAGTTTCATATCAGCGCATCCTCCGCTGCAGAGTGAAAATCTCATCCTGCAAATTTTGAATACGGAATGGTAGCTGGAGCTACACGCATGGGACATTCCATTTCGGTAATGGTTAGATAATTCAATGTTCTGAGATAAGCAATGTCAAGAGCGTGTCGAAAACACCAAATTTCAGGCGTTAACTCTCACCACAGACAAAGCAGTGGCCGACGACTTTAACTTAACGACAGGGAGTAGCGGCATTTCCATAGAGTTGTCACTGCTAATAGACTAGCAACAGCGTAAAATAACCGCATAATTCAATGTGAGACGTACGATGAACTTATCCGTTAGGACAGAGCGGCCAAATCTGGTGTTAATGAGGAATGGCAGCAGACGACCGACGCGAGTACCTTTGCTGAAGCACAACATCGCCGGCAACGCCTCTCCTTGCTCTCGTGACCATTTCTGTTGGACCCTAGACCACTGGAAAACCGTGGCCTGATCAGATGAATTCCGACTTCAGTTGGTAAGAGCTGATGGTACGCTTCAAGTGTGGCACAGATCCGATGAAGCCACGGACCGAAACTGTCAAAAAGCACTGTGCAAGCTGGTAGCGGCTCCATAATGGTGTGGGCTGTGTTTACATGGAATAGACTGGGTCTTCTGATCCAACTGAACCGATCATTGACTGGAAATGGTTATGCTCGGCTACTTGGAGACTATTTGCTGTAATTCATGATCCCAAACAATGAACCGCGCGACCGCTACGGTCGCAGGTTCGAATCCTGCCTCGGGCATGGTTGTGTGTGATGCCCTTAGGTTAGTTAGGTTTAAATAGTTCTAAGTTCTAGGGAACTGATGACCTCAGAAGTTAGGTCATATAATGCTCAGAGCCATTTGAACCATTTTGAACCCAAACAATGCTGCAATCCTTATGGGTGACAATGCGCTGTGACACCGGGGCACAGTTGTTCGCAACTAGTTTGAAGAACCGGACAATTCGAGTGAATGATCTGATCACCCTGATCGCCAGACATTAATCCCATCGAAC
Organism: Schistocerca cancellata; assembly: GCF_023864275.1. NCBI lineage: Eukaryota > Metazoa > Arthropoda > Insecta > Orthoptera > Acrididae > Schistocerca > Schistocerca cancellata. The sequence goes on from NC_064626.1 coordinate 1,153,068,192, forward strand.
ATTTATGGGACATAATTGAGAGATCAGTTCGTGCACTAAATCCTTCACCGGCAACACTTTCGCAAGTATGGACGGCTATACAGGCAGCATGCCTCAATACTTCCGCAGCCGCGCGGGATTAGCCGAGCGGTCTAGGGCGCTGCAGTCATGGACTGTGCGGCTGGTCCCGGCGCTTGGGTGTGTGTGTTTGTCCTTAAGTAGTGTGTAAGCTTAGGGACTGATGACCTTAGCAGTTAAGCCCCATAAGATTTCACACACATTTGAACATTTGAATACTTCCGCAGGGGACTTCCAAAGACTTGTTGGCTCCATGCCACCTGGAGTTTCTATACTACGCTGAGCAAGAGGAATGTCCGATATGATATTAGGAGGTATCCCATGACCTCAGTGTATAGAGCTGCAGCACAGTGGTTCGAATGCAATGCAGGCCTGATGGGTGATGTAATTTTTTTATTTGTAATACTTTTCCGCGTCAATTTCATCACCGTAGACTTCTTTGCTTGCTCTTATTTTTTCCTATCACTCGTTTTTCATTTTGGAATCTACTTGTGTCGCCTACAATCTGTATCGAAGTAAGAAGAAATGCATATGATAAACGAGTATTCATTGGACAAATATACTAGAACTGACATGTGATTAAATTTTCACGCAATTTGGATGCATAGATCCTGAGAAATCAGTACCCAGAACAACCACCTCTGGCCGTAATAACGGCCTTGATACGCCTGGGCATTGAGGCAAACAGAGCTTGGATGGCGTGTACAGGTACAGCTAACCATGCAGCTTCATCACGATACCACAGTTCATCAAGAGTAGTGACTGGGGTATTGTGAAGAGCCAGTTGCTCGACCACCATTGACCAGACGTTTTCATTTGGTGAGAGATCTGGAGAATGTGCTGGCTGTGGCAGCAGTCGAACATTTTCTGTATCCAGAAAGGCCCGTACAGTACCTGCAACATGCGGTCGTACATTATCCTGCTGAAATGTAGGGTTTCGCAGGGATCGAATGAAGGGTAGAGCCACAGGTCGTAACACATCTGAAATGTAACGTCCACTGTTCAAAGTGCCGTCAAAGCGAACAGGAGGTGACCGAGACGTGTAACCAATGGCACCCCATACCATCACGCCGGGTGATACGCCAGCATGGCGATGACGAACACACGCTTCCAATGTGCGTTCACCGCGATGTCGCCAATCACGGATGCGACCATCATGATGCTAATAGTCCATGCTGCTGCAAACGTCGTCGAACTGTTCGTGCAGATGGTTGTTGTCTTGCAAACGTCCCCATCTGTTGACTCAGGGATCGAGACGTGGCTGCACGATCCGTTACAGCCATGCGGATAAGATGCCTGTCATCTCGACTGTTAGTGATACCAGGCCGTTGGGATCCAGCACGGCGTTCTGTGTTACCCTCCTGAACCCACCGATTCCATATTCTGCTAACAGTCATTGGATCTCGACCAACGCGAGCAGCAATGTCGCGATACGATAAACCGCAATCGCGATAGGCTACAATCCGACCTTTATCAAAGCCGGAAACGCAATGGTACGCATTTCTCCTCCTTGCACGAGGCAGCACAACAACGTTTCACCAGGCAACGCCGTTCAACTGCTGTTTGTGTATGAGAAATCGGTTGGAAACTTTCCTCATGTCAGGACGTTGTAGGTGTCGCCACCGGCGCCAACCTTGTGTGAATGCTCTGAAAATCTAATCATTTGCATATCACAGCATCTTCTTCCTGTCGGTTAAATTTCGCGTCTGTAGCACATCATCTTCGTGGTGTGGCAATTTTGATGGCCAGTACTGCACATCGGTTGATAACGTGGTAGCTTGTGAAGTCAGCTGAACAGTATCAGGTAACACCGAGGAATTACAGTTTGCTTTTAGTGCCGAAACAGAAATTTTTGTCCTGAGTTTGCTCGTATTGATTAGCTTGAATCGCCGTGAACAAAGCGATCGAGAATTTTTTTCTTTTTTATTTACTGCCGTTCAAACGTGCCCACACAGAAATATCAACAGTGGAATGCCAGTTACGCCGACAAGAACGTAATGACAACACAACACCCAGTCCCTGAGCGGAGGGAATCTCCGACCCGGACGGGAATCTAAACCGTGCCTCTTCGTTTGCAACCCGCCGCGTTGACCGCCCAATTACCGAGGCAGCCGTGGTTACGTTAGGGCACGAGTTTAAATCCAGGGGTATAACACGCGCCGTCTCGCGCAGTTCAGTCATTGGGCATTTAGTATCGCTGTCGACAGCACCTGCATTTCCGTCATACTTCGCGAGCCGGCCGCTTTTATCATAGCTCCGCGTTATACACTATAGCGCGTTTAAAATAGGAGAGTTGGAACTTTAATAGTGGCAACTATTTATTTACAACTCGTACAAAATAGAGACGTGTTTCGAAGTTTTACTGACCTTCAGAGAAGTCACCAGCATTGTGTATAACCCGTTGCCAGCGTTGTGGAAGTCGTAGGATACTCTTAGCAGTACCAGTTGTGTTCACAGTTCGAGCGGCGCGGTCTATTGCCCGACAAATTTATGACAGTTATGAAGCGAATGCAGTGAACTAACCTACATCCTTCTGAATCTGTTCACTGTATTCATCTCTTGGCCTCCTTCTACGATTTTTACCCTCCATGCTTCCTTCCAATACTAAATTGGTGTTCCCTTGATGCCTCAGAACGTGTCCGACCAACCGATCCTTTCTTCTAGTCAAGTTGTGCCACACATTCCTCTTCTCTCCAATTCCGTTCAGTATCTCCTCATTAGTTATGTTATCTACCCATCTAATCTTCAGGATTCTTCTGTAGCACAACATTTCGAAAGCTTCTATTCTCTTCTTGTCAAAACTATTTATCATCCATGTTTCACTCCCATACATGGCTACACTCCACACGAACACTTTCAGAAAAGGGTTCTACGCTTGATTTTTACAAATATTTCTTCTTCAGAAGCCCCGGCCGGAGTGGCCGAGCGGTTCTAGGCGCTGCAGTCTGGAACCGCGCGACCGCTACGATCGTAGGTTCTAATCCTGCCTCGTGCATGGATGTGTGTGATGTCCTTAGGTTAGTTATGTTTAAGTAGTTCTAAGTTCTAGGGGACTGATGACCTCAGATGTTAAGTCCCACCGAGCGAGGTGGCGCAGTGGTTAGCACACTGGACTCGCATTCGGGAGGACGACGGTTCAATCCCGTCTCCGGCCATCCTGATTTAGGTTTTCCGTGATTTCCCTAAATCACTTCAGGCAAATGCCGGGTTGGTTCCTTTGAAAGGGCACGGCCGATTTCCTTCCCCATCCTTCCCTCACCCGAGCTTGCGCTCCGTCTATAATGACCTCGTTGTCGACGGGATGTTAAACACTAATCTCCTCCTCCTCCTCCTGTTAAGTCCCATAGTGCTCAGAGCCATTTGAACCATTTAAGCGTCTTATCTCCTAATCTAATCCCCTCAGCATCACCTGATTTAATTCCACTACATTCCATTATCCTCGTTTTGATTTTGTTGATGTTCATCTTATATGCTGGTTTCAAGACACTGTACATCCCCTTCAACTGTTCTTCCAAGTCCGTTGCTGTCTCTGACAGAATTACAGTGCCATCGGCGAACCTCAAGGTTTTTATTTCTTCTCCCTAGATTTTAATTCCTACTCTAAATTTTTGTTCTGTTTGCTTTACTGCTTGCTAAACATACATATTGAATAACATCGGGGATAGGTTACAGCCCTGTCTCACTCCCTTTTCAACCACTGCAACCCTTTTGTGCCCCCCGCCCTCCCCCCTGACTTACAACTGTCGTCTGGTTTCTGTACAAATTGTAAACAGCCTTTCGATCCCTGTATTTTATCCCTGCCACCTTTAGAATTTGAATGAGAGTGTTCCAATCAACATTGTCAAAAGCTTTCTTTAAGTCTACAAATGCTATAAACGTAGGTTTGCCTTTGCTTAACCTATCATCTATGAGAAGTCCTAGGGACAGTATTGCTTTATGTGTCCCTAAATTTCTACGGAATTCAAATTGATCTTCCCCGATGTCGGTTTCGCCAGTTTTTCCATTTGTCTGTAAAGAATTTTATTAGTATTTTGCAACCGTGACTTATTAAACTGTTAGTTCGATAAGTTTCACACCTCTCAGCACTTGCCTGTTTTGGAATTGGTATTATTATATTCTTCTTTAAGTGTGAGGGTATTTCGCCTGTCTCATACATCTTGCTCATCAGATGGAAGAGTTTTGTCATGGCTGGCTCCCCAAAGGTAGTTCTAACGGAATGTTGTCTACTCGCGCGACCTTGTTTCGAGTTATGTCTTTCAGTGCTCTGTCGAATTCTTCACGTAGTATCATATGCTACATACTATATTCCTTCATTTGTTGCGGTGGAGCTTTGTCCTGCAAAATGATGGTCAGGTCCTGCAGAAAGTGTCGTCACTTCTGTCACTTCTGCCTCTAAGCTGGTCTTAGGTTGTGCTCCAAAAATGGACAGCATAGAGAACTTTCTGCAGGACCTGACCATCATTTTGTAGGACAATGCTCAAGCACTTACAGTGCAAGCTGTTACTGATTTGTTTGACTGATGGAGCTGCTAAGTGCTATACTACCTACTGCAGTCTCGTGACTTAAGCCCTCGTAAGTTCAACTACATTCCTAAACTGAAGGAAACACTTCACGAGAGTCGCTTCAAAACGGCTACAAATTCGTCGGGCAATAGACCGCGCCGCTCGAACTGTCAACGCGACTGGCACTGCCACATCGCTAGCAACGGGTTATACACAATGCTGGTGACTACTTTGAAGGTCAGTAAAACTTTGAAAAACGTATCTATTTTGTACGAGCTGTAGATAAATAGTTGCCACTATTAAAGTTCCAACCCTCGTAAGTAGCAACTTTTGACAGTTCAGCGTGGAGCGGATGGAGGGAAGCGTAGTTGCCAGCTTGTGTAGCGCGCGTCAGCAGATGACCACACGCGAAACGTGGCAGGGTCGCTTGACTGCGAGAACAGCAAGCTGGCCGATCTGCGGTCTTTCTGAAACGATTTTAAAGAAAATATTCGGTAATAAACTCTCATTCTCTCATATCATACAGTTTAATGCGTCAGCTTCATGACGAACCACCTAGCATTTCGTTGCCGGCCAGAGTGGCCGAGCGGTTCTAAGCGCTACAGTCTGGAACCGCGCGACCGCTACGGTCGCAGGTTCGAATCTTGCCTCGGGCATGGATGTGTGTGATGTCCTTAGGTTAATTAGGTTTAAGTAGTTCTAAGTTCTAGGGGGCTGATGACCTCAGCAGTTAAGTTCCATAGTGCTCAGAGCCATTTGAACCAATTTAGCATTTCGTTAATGGTCATAGTTATTGTGATATTTAGCTAGTAGGTAAATCACTACAAAAAATTCTTAGTTTGAAGTGAAGAATAGTCGTCGCTATGAATTTGTGTTTGATGCGTGTTAGGTTACATCTTGCTGTGCTGTGTATTAAATGTAGATAATATATTGAATTACTCTTTAAACTTGCCAGAATATCGCTGTCTGTTTCCGATCTTGAGAAAATGGAATGTAAATAACCGCTCTGGCAGGAACTCGTGCGTCAGTGAAAAAACTAGAATGAAATATTCATAAATTCCTCGTATCTCACAAATGTTTTGAGATATCGAAACAAGATTCTGGCGAATGACAACGACTGCGAGACTATTTTGCCATATGATTTATATGCGGAATTTCCTTATCTACAGCGATATTCAAGCGACTACAGATTTTTTCATAGAAATAATGTAATTATTGTGGGTCAAGGTGAAACGTGAACTGCTGTGGGTTTTGTAATAACATAAATGACTAAGGTACACATTTACTTTTATACTGAGAAATTGCTGTTTCATAAACTACTGAAATGACTAGCACTCAGTTGTTATTTTAATAATACCCTATTCCAGGATTATGTCGAATTTCAACTGCATTACAATGTTAGTGAGATGAATATTTCTAAACTCTGCTGTGTTTTAACAAAAGAAGATTTTAATGTGGCAGCAGGAAAAGTTACGTATCCCTCAAAACTCACCACAGTCCTTCATGAATCAATGTCTCCTCAACTACCTTCTTGGTATTATCGCTGGCAACTCAAGACAAGCCCTGCCAGTAACATTTGCAGTAGCTTCTTTTATCAGCATTTCAGTCTCACTGAGCGTAAACTTATTGCTGTTTCTTGCCACATTACTTTTCACCTAGGCCCATATACTCTGTCGGATTTAGATGAGCATGATACGGATGAAGACTGATTAAACTGTGTCCTTTACCGTTTGCCAGTTCGCGTGAAGTTTCGGCTTGGACAACACTACAAGTTCCACTAACTTCGTCTTATACATTCTCGGTTAAACTTTAATCTCATGGAACATTTCTTTGTACCCAGAGTAAAATATCCGCTTTCGTCCATTGCATTGTTGGAGCTTTATGCATGACAACAGTGTGGTATGGCGTTTTGTCCCATTACTATTGTCGAATCCCGAGGAATGTTTTACAGCAGAGCGTTATCTTCCCAGCCGATGAACGTGTTCTTGGACGACACTTTTATTGCAAATCTCGTATTCAGATGTAGGCCTACTGGACTGTTGTCATTAATGCAATGCCAACACAAACCACTTGTTCACAATACCTAACGGCTACAGAACACTTCAACGCCAGAAAACACGACTTTCCTACGAGAGCTGACAAACGTTGATGCGTCTACAGCATGACACCACGTGGTACTTGTGGCGTTGCAACTAGTGCGCGATCGCCCATTTGTCTATTAAAAGCTTTACTTCAGAATGCATGTGGGCTGCAATGTAAGCCGGTAGAGTATTATACGGTCAGTAACGGACGAGTTGTGTCCTGCAGACTGAACGTCACGACCATCTGTTGCAGCTGCGCGTGTGAAAGCAGTGGAGTAGCGCTGGCAGGCCACTTACATTATACGAAACTAAAAATATTAATAACTAATAAAGCAATAACCTGAGGAACGTCATATTTGATGTACAACCTTCTGTTGTGAAAACGAACAATATGTCAAAGTCTGAGATCAAAAATAGTTGTATTTTAGAAGTTAGTAAAATTCAAAAAAAAAAAAAAACGTAATTTTCCGACGATCAGGAATTTAAATAAATACAGTGATGTAATACTTCGCCTTCAGTGACTATGTACGATGATTTGGTAACACTTTCAGTGTTCATATATAAATTTGGAAAGTTTTTAGTTTCAGAAAACCTCTGTGACTTTTCTATAATAATAATTTCAAGAATTCTAAGTAAATATGTGTAGTGTGTGTTAGGGTGCGTGTGAATGAGAATGCGTGCGTGAGAGTATGTGGGACGTTCGGCATTATTAAAAATCATTCATGTAATTCTCCACAGGAACTGGCAAGTGTTCCAATTCTGTAACGTGGGAACGAATCCACTAGTGGTTCCCCTGCTAGTGAATGTCGGATGTCCAAGTATGTATGCTTATGTATAAGACAGCCAGAGCATTCGCGACTACATAATAAATTTCCAGATGTAGAGTAAAGCTTATAGTTCATTTTGTTTTGTTTATTAAATTAGAGAGTTTTGTTCAAATGGTTCAAATGGCTCTGAGCACTATGGGACTTAACTATTGAAGTCATCAGTCCCCTAGAACTTAGAACTACTTAAACCTAACTAACCTAAGGACATCACACACATCCATGCCCGAGGCAAGATTCGAACCTGCGACCGTAGCGGTCACGCGGTTCCAAACTGACGCGCTTAGAACCGCACGGCCACACCGGCCGGCAGAGAGTTTTGTATTACTTAATTTGATGACGTTAATGAGCCTAGTGAAGTGGTTGGTGCTTTGCTAGATTTTGGCGCGAGGCGCGCTCTAGAAGTGAGTTCTCATTGGTCGTAAGTGCTGACAGCCAATGAGAAGCGAGACGGTTAGCCGCCTAGCGATGAGATATAGTTTTGAGTGTGGCAGAGTCGCGAGCTAGCTTTGATTGGAGGCGGTTATGATGGATGTGACTTCTCGCATTATGTGTAAGATGAAGTCTGGGGATGACTTCCGCGTTATGGTCCAGTGTTAATAGTATCTGGTAGTGACCAGAAACTGTTTATGAAAACTTTAGAGACTGGCCGATTTGTCCGTGCGGTTCTAGGCGCTTCAGTCTGGAACCGCGTGACCGCTTCGGTCGCAGGTTCGAATCCTGCCTCGGGCATGGATGTGTGTGATGTCCTTAGGTTAGTTAGGTTTAAGCAGTTCTGAGTTCTAGGGGACTGATGACCACAGATGTTAAGTCCCATAGTGCTCAGAGCCATTTGAACCATTTTTGAAAACTTTAGAGTGTTGTGATAATTCGTTCCAACGAAAATCGCGAGTGAACTTTGAATTATATAGCGTGGCGGTACTGAGTATATTCTTACTGAGTATTTTATGGCGAGCATAAACTTTTACTAAAGACAACCACTGAATATCGTGTGCAGAAGTAATTGGCCCATCATTGACTGTGTTACAAGTAATTGGTTTCGGAATTTGGGAAGGTAGAAGTTCTGGCTGTTTTAGGTATGGTGATAACTGTGAGCAGAAACTTCAGTAATTTTCGTAAATGTGGGCTGATGATCTTGCTTAACGGCAATAAAGATCAATCGAAGGTTTAAATTTGAACTTCATGTTTAAGTAAGAGTGACATCCCCTTTCCGAATCATTTCTTTAAAGTACATAGACAATTTTCAGCAAATTTTACTTATAGCGGCCTCCGGCGTGTAGCTATGAGGTTACTGTTTCCTCAACACTGCTTTTCTGTGATCTCGTAAGCAGCTGCAGTCAGGAGTTTACGTGCGAAGATCTACCGCTGTAAAGAGGTACGTGAACAAAAATTATAAAAGAAATTGCATTGCAGCAGCAACGTAATAATCCGTCGCAATTGGTGCATCGCACGCACGCACGTAAAAATCCGCCGCATACTGTTTACTCGTGGTTTGGCAATAGCGGCGCTTTACCAGCCGAACCGCTGGCGGCGTGGCAGGGAAAGCCGGTCGCCATTGGTGTCAAGTCCCCCTCCAAACGTCAAAAGTTGCAACTAATTTTAAACGCACTATAACAGCATTTGGGAAGTGACCTGCCGTTTTCTGCCTCGCATAACCAAGCAATGACCGACAGTCTATACGGCAACACTGTAGTAGTAAGTGACAGACGTCAACTCTCAGGTAATTTCAGACTTCATGTAGTGAGGAGCGGGCGTGGTAAATACCGCGATAAATAAGCAGTCGCACTACCGCCACTTACCAAGAATACTTTTTACTCTCGCAACGTATACACTATGAGTGTAACATAGAGCGCTTACTACAGAGAACTGATCAGGCAAAGTTACAGTTGTTCTTGCTGAGGAGGGCAGCGATATTATTGGGTGTAGACCCAGTGGTTCTATGTCCCCACTAGTAAAACAGATCCGGTATGCCGACTGTGCCAAAAAACAATAACGGAGGATTCTTCGGCTATGCTCGCTCTCTCTTCCGTTCCCTCCAGTGTAAAAGCTCGTTCACTTATATGAGCGAATGGCGAATGGTCTGCGAATGACCGTACGCTTCCGACCGCATACATGCACTCCGGTGTGCAGGAGGTAACGATTTTCGTCTAACTGCAGTGCATGCGATCGATAATTATTATTATTGTTATTGTCTTGCATCACTATTATGGAACATGCAGAAAGGGTTGACACTATGTATACTGACTTCAGGGCGCAGTGTCCTAGAGAGGGTAAATGCGTTATGACTCCTGGAAAGCCCTTTTTCTAGGTTTTCCGCACAATCCCTTTTTACCGGTTTTCCGCACAATCACACATGCATCCCGTTTGCTTGGTACCAGCAGTATTTCGGCGTCATTCCTGTTACGTTCACAGTAACCGAGTCCACGTACGTAAAACCGAGAACTACAACAAAGCTACCTGGAAGCTCTCCTAGCATACTTCTCGCGGTAGAATCGTCGCTTCGCGGATCTGAATGACGTACGTCACGAATAATGTTCGGTATAAAATCGGCTAATGTGTCAACGTTGGAGCACATTTTATTATGTTTAGGGTCTGTTGCCATTCTTTGTAGCAGGCACTGATCATTTGCTATAGTTCAATTCTTTTATCTTGGCGGTTCGCGCTTGCCCGCCCAGACGCGGGAGATTGCTGCGTTGCCAGTTGTATGCGCCAAGAGAAGCAGCGCCATAGTATAGTCACAGTCTTATATTAGACTGTGGTATAGTTCGCAAACTTACTTTTAGGGGGGAGCGCGCAGTTTAAGAAGTGAAGCCACCATGGCCACATTAAGCCTTTCGCTGCTACAGACACGTGCTCCCCGCATTCCGCGCTGTGCGCGATTTTTATCACTTCACTGCTCACCTGTGCAGACACACGGTGTTTCGACTGCTTTGACACACTTTATCATTCGATTTCACAACAACTATTTGTCCTAAAAATTTGATTTTTACACATCTTCTTGACTGATACCTTCCCGCCATAAATGACTTAATTTTGTTTTGATGTTCAAAGCTGTTATTGTGCAGCATTAGATGTAGTAAACCATTGCACGAAATTTTGAAGAGTTTGCAGAAGTAAAAGTCCATAGCGTACACTTACCGTATGGTCGATTTTAGTTGCCACTAGAAATTTCAAAAAATTACATTCAAATGAATAAACTTCATGAAGTAAGACACTCCGATACTGTTTTTAAATAAAGAAAATATTAAGCACCGAAGAAGGATTTAACTGAGAACCTTTCGCTTAGCAGCCATATACTTTAACCATTTTTTTTTTAATCTCATTTTGTTCGCTTTTGTTCGTTGAATCTGCTCGGAGCGGACGTCGTAAGACATCCGTTTAAGTTCGTTGTTGATCGATTAACTCAGTTTTTTTGTTACAGAGGGCTGCTAACCCTCTGACCGAACACGCTGGGCTACCGTGCCGGCAACGCAACTCGTCACTCAATAGATTTCCCGGCGGAGGACTTTAAAATATCACGCAAAATACCGTCAAACAGTGTTGGTATGACTATGAATTACTCACGTTTCGTCGAAGTACAATAGGAAATAAACAATTGCCGCTGTTCTTTATTGCGAAAAAGCGGTTAGTGAGAATGATACAAACACCTCTCCTTGCTATCGGCTGAATTAGGAGGCTTATTGCTTATTTGGTTTAATTGGTTCAAATGCCTCTGAGCACTATGGGACTTAACTTCTAAGGTCATCAGTCCCCTAGAACTTAGAACTAATTAAACCTAACTAATCTAAAAAACATCACACACATCCATGCCCGAGGCAGGATTCGAACCTGCGACCGTAGTGGTCGCGCGGTTCCAGACTGTAGCGTCTAGAATCGCTCGGCCACCCCGGCCGGCCCGGTTTAATTAATTAAAAGAATATGAAGCAATTGGTATAAAGAATGCTTTTTCCAAACTTTCTATAAAAGAAAGTCTGCTATCAAGACATTGCTTTTGTTCAATTACTTTTTTTATGGCTGAACGTTTCTAAAACTGAAGACATTCGTCCGTGCTCTGCACTGCAGTCGAGCTCTGGCAACGTCGTTCTCTGTTCATTGGCTGACTGTGTTTTGTGAGGTCAGATGCGCAGAACGAACCTAAACTCGGCCGCCGAAGTAAATGACGCGCACTTTAGCGTCTCTACATTTCGTAAAGAATTTCTTTTAGCTCCCACCTCACAGTAAACATACCGCACATAGTGGCCGCTTGGTTTGAGGCGCCATGTCACGGACTGCGCTGCCGCTCCCGCCCGACATTCGAGTCCTCCCTCGGGCATGAGTGTGTGTTTTGTACTTACCATAAGTTAGTTTAAGTAGTAAGTCTAGGGACCGACGACCTCAGCAGTTTGGTCCCTTAGGAGTTCTCTCTCTCTCTCTCTCTCTCTCTCTCTCTCTCTCTCTCTCTCACACACACACACACACACTCACTCACTCACTCACACATACACACAGTAAACAAATACATCGTCCGAGAATAGCCTCGTAGCACATTTTTAGACGAGGGGGTAGACATAAAGTTTCGATTATTACGCCGAAAGGATAAAGTTGCGTACCTAATTTTACGTTTGTTTTAGGTACGTGTCTGCAGACCTTGTCCACTCTTGCAGACCCCGCGCTGCAATACCGTAGCGTTCCCACGACCAAAACAAAATGGCGCCGACCGTTGGTGAAAGAGAAGTGCCGCTGCGGTAATTCGTTTTCTGCATTTGAAGAGGCACACCCCAGTAATAATACATGCTTAATTAATGGAACAGTACGGCAAAAATGTGTAATATGACAGAGGGGTAGACGATTTCAGAATGGTCTGACCGACGGTGGCAGACAGTCGTGGAATGAGATTTTCACTCTGCAGCGGAGTGTGCGCTGATATGAAACTTCGTGACAGATTAAAACTGTGTGCCGACCGAGACTCGAACTCGGGACCTTTGCCTTTCGCGGGCAAGTGCTCTACCATCCGGGCTACCCAAGCACGAATCACGCCCCGTCCCCACAGCCTTACTTCTTAGTTCTGCAAGGTTTGCAGGAGAGCTTCCGTAAAGTTTGGAAAGTAGGAGACAGGGTACTGGCAGAAGTAAAGCTGTGAGGACGGGGCGTGAGTCGTGCTTGGGTAGCTCAGATGGTAGAGCACTTGCCCGCGAAAGGCAAAGGTCCCGAGTTCGAGTCTCGGTCCGACACAGAGTTTTAATCTGCCAGGAAGTTTCATATCAGCGCACACTCCGCTGCAGAGTGAAAATCTCATTCTGGAAACATCCCCCAGGCTGTGGCTAGGCCATGTCTCTGCAATATCCTTTCTTTCGGGAGTGCTAGTTCTGTAAGGTTCGCAGGAGAGCTTCTGTAAAGTTTGGAAAGTAGGAGAAGAGGTACTGGCAGAAGTAAGGCTGTGAGGACGGGGCGTGAGTCATGCTTGGGTAGCTCAGATGGTAGAGCACTTGCCCGCGAAAGGCGAAGGTCCCGACTTCGAGTCTCGGTCCGGCACAAAGTTTTAAGCTGCCAGGAAGTTTCAATCCCTCTGTGAAGAACAAACTATCTCAGGAGAAGTGGACGCCCTGGTGCTACGAAACTTGCGCATCACAATGGGAGCGGTGATGGAAAAAGTGAGTCATGTATTCGTAACTTTCAATATATTCGTGATATTTTAAACCATGACAGAGATCTACGCCCTCTGGCTTCCACGACTATTCACAACCATTCAAATGGCTAACCGATCTGAGAACGCAGCGGAAACGTTGCATCTGTGTCAGGCCGATCCCGGACTAATCGCCACAGACTGATGCTGTGTGTATTACTACGACCCCAGACAAAAGCATGCTATGAGGAGATGTGGATTCAGCAGTGCCGGCCGCTGTGACCGAGCGGTTCTATGCGCTTCAAAAAAATGTTGAATGTATGTGAAATTTTATGGGACTTAACTGCTAAGGTCATCAGTCCCTAAGCTTACACACTACTTAACCTAAATTATCCTAATGACAAACACACACACCCATGCCCGAGGGAGGACTCGAACCGCCACCGGGACCAGCCGCACAGTCCATGACCGCAGCGCCTTAGACCGAGCGCCTAGACAGCTCGGCTAATCCCGCGCGGCTCTAGGCGCTTCAGTCCGGAACCGCGCTGCTACTACGTTCGCAGTTTCGAATCCTGCCTCTGGCATGGATGTGTATGATGTCCTTAGGTTAGTTAGGTTTAAGTAGTTCTAAGTCTAGGGGACGACCTCAGATGTTAAGTCCCATAGTACTCAGAACCATTTTGATTCAGCAGTGCCGAAAAACACGAAAACCCAACCACCACTGTGCAGGGTGATAAGTGCTTCTCGTAACTGCCGTAGTGTGGTACTACCAGATTGTGCTCGTAAGGGGCAAAGCGTCGCAGGAGCACACTACCGACATCTCCAGCCGAAATTATGGCAAGCTGTCACGACGAAACGCGGTGTTTTTACATGCTGCTTCCTTGGTCTATCAAATTTTCATCCCCTTCCCCCTGTTGTGGTAGGCAGTTGTGAACTTGACTAATGCGTAGAACTCAGTTGACACCTACATTACTTGGATGTTGAATTTCAGCTGTCTGATGGCTCTAAGCACTATGGGACTTAACATCTGAGGTCATCAGTCCCCTAGACTTAGAACTACTTAAACCTAACTAGTCTAAGGACATCACACACATCCATGCCCGAGGCAGGATTCGAACCTGCGACCGCAGAAGCAGCGCGGCTCCGGACTGGAGCGCCTACAACCGCTCGGTGTATGATGGTGCTAGCCGTAGGTGCTAATATTTCGTTTCTTCCCGAACTATAACATGACTGCTAGCAAATGTCAATAGAACATGAAAAGAAAATATTTTTCGATTCCACTACCACATCAGCCTATTATATCACACGTTGACGTAAAATTCAAAACAGGAAATCAGTCTGCAATTTTTTGTCACGCACAGACCGACGTAAATTTGTTTGTCAAACTACATCATGGCGGACGATGCAGAGCACTTGAATCTGCAGACATGCTGCTGTTCTATACTCAGAGACTAGACTTCTAAATCCAGGTTATATAGAGATCACTGCTTGACACTATCAGTGTAAGGTTATGTTGTTTGTTGTCATCTGAGAAACAATGAACATAAACGTGACCACGGAGGTACAGCAGGTGGAGACAGAACCACAGGCTCACGCTGTACGTAGCTCTGAAGCTGGCGCCGCCATGTTAGATGTCCCAAAACATTAGCAGACAATTGTTTACGATCGCTTCTTGTTTTTCATTTCTTTCGAGAGCGCGCCAACAATTGTTTGAAATAGAAAATGTTACGGTTCATTCGTAAAGAGCAGCGACATGAAGGCATTTTTTGACGTTTTTCTGGTATTACATGCGTATTTGATCTAGTAATACGACGCATTTCGCCTAGTTAATGTAAGTTGCCTTTTGTTGTGCGTTTCGAATAATGAAGAAGAGAAGTTAGAGATGCGAGAAGGCTGCTTTCGTAATCCAGTTTTTTTTTTTTTTTTTGTTTTTTACGCGGACTGAAGAAACTTTTGTCCGGTCTATCTCCTGTTCCCGAAAATGCTAAGAACACATTTTGCTATGTTTCGTGGGTTTCCAATCTTTTCTTCTCACAGCTTTCACCCACAGAGCTTTCCGGGATGAACTGATGGGAAATTTAAAGCCGAATGATAAGTATACGACCGGTACACTATACTTAAGCGACCACTACACTAAAATTAAAGAGCACGACCAAAATTTACAGTTTAGTCCATAATCTGAACCATTAGTACAACTCTTAAACGACACAAACTGATATTTTTGATCTACGCATTTCCACCAGAAGCTAATCTTTGACGCAACTAACATGGCGGGTGTCTGCGTCAATGTCGTGAAGTCATGGCATCTGTGTTCATTAAACCTCCACAAAGTTAACTACTGGACAGCGTCTATTTGTTTTGTAAACGTGGTAGAAATATGACCATAAATACTACAGAAGCGAATCTTAATGTTGTTTCGCAATGTTTTGTGCAATCACCGACGAAATCTCGAAAAAAGTCGAAGTAGTATGTAACTGCAAGGGCAAGCCTGCGAAGAATTTAGGAAAATCTGAAATTGAGATTATATAGGCCCACTTTACTTCAAGCCCTAAATGAGGATGGTCCGCACAGGCATATAAAATTCCACGAGTTGTATGCATTCCGACAAGAAGCCGTTTCCAAGTTTTTGTTCTTTGGCGCAACGATGTGACTTACAAGGTGAATGGCAGTATGAACAGATACAACTGTGCCGACTGGGATTCTGCGAATCCACATCTGGAGCCGGCCGGAGTGGCCGTGCGGTTCTAGGCGCTACAGTCTGGAACCGAGCGACCGCTACGGTCGCAGGTTCGAATCCTGCCTCGGGCATGGATGTGTGTGATGTCCTTAGGTTAGTTAGGTTTAAGTAGTTCTAAGTTATAGGCGACTGATGACCTCAGAAGTTGAGTCACATTGTGCTCAGAGCCATTTGAACCATTTTTGAATCCACATCTGGCGATGGAGTCTGAGTAAAAACGATACTGGCATTTCTATAAATTATCTACCTATGCCTAAAGAAGTGTTGCTAGAACTAGACAATAGTTCGCGTTTTAAACTTCTGCAGCCGATTAAGGAGAAGATGATATGGCAATAAGATGGAGCACTCCTGTATTATGGAGCTGTTGTGAATGACTTTTCTAAATGAAAACTTTGATGAACGGGTTGGCAGACGGGGTGGTGCCACTGAATGGTCTGCATAAACCCAAAATACCATTGCCCACGGATTTTTCTGTCTGGCGTACACTAAAAAAAGAGGTTCATTACGTGAAGATTCGTGATGTTGACCATTTGAAGGAACGAATCAAGTTAGAATTTGAAAACCTACAGTCCCAGAAGACATGTGACGGACTGGTAAATCAGTCATGAAAACTTTAGCGTTATCTTGAAACTGCATGGAAACCACTTTGAGCATCTTTTGTACGTTCACTGAACTCTATATGTATTTATGTACTGATAGCAAATTTGTATTTTCATTTGTTAAATATTGCACCGCACGCATTTGTGTCACTGACTTACTGCCCACCCTGTATTCTGTTAACTTGGCACCCAATGACATTTCTTCTTACCTTGGATGAAGAAACCATTGCGTAACTGCATTTCCAGAAAGGAGACGATGTGATTTTTGAGATGGAAAGCTTCCTGAACAGCCAAAATGTAGACTACTATTTAAACCTAACTAACCTACGGACATCACACACAATCATGCCCGAGGCAAGATTGGAACCCGCGACCGTAGCGGTCGCGCGGTTCCAGACTGAAGCGCCTAGAACCGCTCGGCCACACCGGCCGGCTTATTATCTCATTTTGTTTGTTATTGGTCATTGTATTTGTTCGGGCCGGACGTCCCATGACGCATGTTCAAGATCATCGTTGATCCATTAACTCAGTTTTTATTGTTATTATTATTATTATTATTATTACAGACGGCAGCTAACCCTCCGAACGAACCATTACATATATTGCCGTAGAGGTCAGACGTTGTACTTTAAAGTTGCCTGCCCGATATCGACTGATAAATACTAAGGTCTCCGCCTGAAAAAAATGTGTCGCACAGAAGGCTGGATAGAGTTCAAATCCCATCACCACGTCACGTGTTGCTGCCTGATTTTTTTCATGGTGACAATAAACATGTCACTTCAAGGTCACACGACAAACGCATGAGTTGGCAGTATGATTAATAAACAAATGAGGAACGAGAGGCGCTACATTTTCTGAACCAATTACAGCAGAGGGAACGTAAGCCGTTTCCTACTTCAACACCCAAACTGATGGCTTCCGCGTACGTGAATATTGTGTGTTAGTGTGCGACCGCCTGCTTATAGCTGTGTTGCGATACCACCCCGAACGCAGTTTTTGGTTATTAAAAAATTTCGCCAAAAAGACGTCATCTACAAGTGAAGTGCCGCAAGTCAGGCTTCATAATTGCTACGAAGGACGCTTGAGTTTACGTGCACGAAAAAGAATTTGGTCGGCATAAAAGTTTTCTGGGTATGAATAGACCCAGAAGAAGACCACTGCAACCGTGGGTGAAACGTTGGTTTTTCTCCATCAGCAGTAGTTTTATACATTATAACGCGGTAGCATACCCAGAAAACTTTTATGTCGACTGACTCTGGCCGCGGAAGCCGACGCAATTACATTAGAAAAAGAATTTGTTTCTCTTAATACGGTTTTAGAGTGAACAACGTAAACTCAATGACTCAGTATAAGAACTGTGATAACGGAAAGGGTGCTACTTCAAGGATATGGATTACGCGATACTGGAGTGAACCGTCTGGAACAAGGCCCTGTGAAGAAAACAGCGTATTTTAAGTACCCCTGAAATAAACCCTCATGTAGTTACAGGTGCGGTTCGCTGGCATAATTTTTGGGTCAATTGTGGAAAAGATTATCCAACAACAGCAAAGCTGTTAATTTCTTTACAAGAACGTGAATTTTTATCGGGAGGATGGAGATGAACATAACTTAAAATGGTATTGAAAAGTATGGACATCCGCCTTAAAAAGTTAGACGGACGAAAACTTGCTCGAAAAAGCTCATAAAATTATAGGAAAGGATGTCCATCCAATTGTATGTTTAGATGAAACCTGGGTCAACTCTTGAGAAGCAGTTGATAAACGCTGGACAGATGTCACTGCGAACAGGAGCAGTCATCAGCAATCGGGAAGAGGGGCCACATTAACTGTGGCCCATGCAGATTCTTCAAACGGTTTTGTGCATGAAAGACTTAAGTTTCTCGGTCGAGAACAAACTGTGACTACCATGAGCATATGGACAATCTAGGACTTCTACAGTGCTTTAAAGAATGTTGCTGCAGTGTAGTGTTCCGACTGTGATTGTAGTGGACAGTGCACTTTCCCATTCAGTGATAATAGAAAAAACTTCTAAACTAGTGACTGTAAATAAAGTATGCCGCAGTGATTCTTGGCGACAGACATTACTTCGGACAGGAAGATGACAAAGATGCTATTATATACACTTTTGAAACAAAATACGCCACACGGGAGTGCGAATGCGACCTCCCACTCCTTTATCCGCCATGATGAATCTCGAGCTGTGACGTCACCTGGCAGCTTCTGCAGTTTGTTTACAACGGTGTCGCTCAGTGTTTCTATCGAAGGCGTGTATGTGAGTTCGTGTTACACGTTAGTTTGTGTGTAATTCTTGTCTTGCCGAGTGTTTAGTTGGAAAGGAATTGTTCCGTGAGTCTTGTAGCTTCGTTCTTGGAATTATGTCTACAAATACGTCGTATTGTGCAGTTGCCGAATGTAGTAATAGTGGACTAAGACTGAAGGCGAAATTTATCATCGTTTTCCAAAAAATGTTTAACTACAGCGTAAGTGGATTGCTCGTTGTAAACGAGAGGAGAAAATTAATGTTAATAATGCAAGAGTTTGTACTGAACATTTTTTAAAAGCGATTACAAACGAGACTTGAAGAATGAATTGTTAGGTCTACCTACACGGAAACTGCCACAGGATAATGCTGTTCCGTCTCTAAAACTACTAAACTGGCACGGAAATGCATTCGAAGTTCCAGGTCCCAGCACCGCGAATGTTACCGGTAGTGTTCCAACAGAGAGAGAACTTCACTGTGACACTAGAACAGTCAAAAAGAGAGCTCTCTCAACGTTGAAATCTTTATCTCCCAAGAAAAGTAAGCTGGACAAATCCAGCAACACAGACGTTTTTACTGATCCTCTAATTTCACTTAAAGACCAGGAAATTCAAGCACTGAAGAAAGAATTGGTTAGTTTGAAGATTAAAAATGTTCGACTGGAACAAAGAATTAAGTCTATGAAAGAAGTTATAAAGCAAGCTACATCTATAAAACGTAATGTGTCTCACACTAAGAAGCACGAATGTGTATGCTCGGATGTGAGAAGTACACTTTCTCAGTGTTTCACACCAGGACAAATTCGTTGTCTGTTAAAGAAGAGGAAGCAAGTAAAGTGGTGCTCAGAGGACATTGCAAATGGTCTCACATTGAGAGCTTCGTCTCCTAAAGCATATGCCTACCTGAGGAGGTAGAATTATCCTTTTCCCTGCAGGTCAACCCTCAAGACATGGACGAAACAGTTCAAGTGCCAACCAGGTATTTTGAAACTAGTTTTGGAGTTAATTAAAGGTAGGTCAGAAATGTTCACATCATTAGAGGCGATTGGTGTCCTAAGCTTCGACGAGATGAGCATTGACGGTCGTGTGACCGTACTCGGACCACACAACAATGTCCAAGTCGTCATGGTTCGCAGCTTGTTTTCAAAATGGAAGCAGCCAGTGTATTATGACTTTGATGTTGCAATGTCTAGTGATTTGTTGCAGAATGTCATGAAAGAAGTTGAAACAGCAGGAATCCGTATCGTAGCTGTTACGTGTGACATGGGACCAAAAAATATGAATGTGTGGAAGTAACTTGGTGTGTCTACATCCAAGACATTCTTTTCAAACCCTGTCGATCATAAAAGAAAAGTCTGGGTTATTTTTGATGTTCCACATTTGCTTAAGTTATTACGAAATCATTTTCCTGATGACGGAATCACTTTGCCTGATGGTACTGTGATTACAAAAATGGTTATAGAAGATCTTCTTCGACATCAGAAAGGCGATCTTTCGATCAATCACCACATATCGGAGGAGGTTCATCTCATCTTAACGTTAGTGGACGTGATCGTCAGAATTCCGAAGGGCTGCACAGATATTTTCACGTCGCACTGCCCAAGCTGTGAGATATGTTCTGCATAAAGATCGCGAAGGAAGCTTCATTGAGCTCGTGAACGATGTTTTCGATGCGCTGAATCCGAGATACCCTCAAAATGAGAAAGCTCCCCTTAGAAGTGGTTACGGATTTAATATCAGAAGTCAGAAAAACTCTCTAAAAAGATTTCTTGAAATGTTTTCTAATTTGCGAGTAGGAAAAAGAAAGTCTTCTCCCGTTTCAGAAGGGATTCATTATATCAATAAATTCACTTTTTGGACTTTACAATGATATGAAAAATTCCGGAGCTACTTATATATTGACAGCCAGACTTAATCAAGATTGTCTGGAAAATTTCTTTTCCAGAATCCGTGGCCTTGGTGTCTTCTACAACAATCCCACTACTTCCGAGGTGAAAAACAGAATTCGTTTATTGATACTGACTGGAAGTGCAAGTGAAATACCTTTGTCTTCTGATGCTTCGACTTCAGAGGACAGAAATGAGAATTCTGCTTCTGAAAACTATCCGACACCAGCTGATGAAACTGAGGAAGATTTTGCACGTTTTCTCTCGAGTGAATTATGTATAAGAGTAACTGATAAATCATTTGACGTCGCTACAGATGACGAAAACTTCCTCTTAGATTTCGAGCTCAGTGATTCAGTGTGCACCAGTGAAGACGTGAATAATGATGCTTTAAAATATCTAGCAGGATATATAGCATTCAAGTGCAAAAACGTTGACAGTTCTTTGGGAAATACAGCAGGGCAGTGTGTCGTTGATACAGAATTAAGTCTGAAGCAAGACTGGATTACTATTATTTCAAAAGGGGCCTCATTTCTCCCTCTACCGACTGGTTTGCTAAAATACGTGAGTTAGAAATTATATTTGCTGCTTTTCATGGATCAAATATTTCTCATTGTAATAGAGTGATGGGAACCTTAGCAGATCATATAAGTGTAGCAGATCATATAAGTGCGAAATTTCCCGAACTTAATAGCAAAATAGTTCAGTTATGTGTCAGAACAAGAACTTTTCTACGAATTAGACATTTAAACAAAAGAGCCAAAATTGATGCAATGAAACGGAATTCGGCAAGGAAGAATCGGCTCTGATCAGCGTCGTCTTCAGCATCTTCGACGTAGCTTCTGCATCAGCTTTGTAAGGTAAGCTCGAAGATTACTATGTTTTTATTTACAAAAACATGTGTGAAATAGGGAGTACCCAATTGTAAAACATTTACCGTAGTCAGATGCCTAAAAGACGAGCATGAATGCGGATGCGAACATCAGCCACTAGTTTTGCGTGGCGATATACCATCATTGCTACTAATATTTAACGCATTTCTTTCGGAAACCTTGTATATAATATTAACATGAAGTGTGTTCAACACTGTGAGCGCGATACTTTAAGTTATATGAGAAGAGACGTGAAAACAGTTATTTTGCAATCTCTCATATTCTACAAACGGAGACTGCTGCTGTCTGGCTGCCGGGTGACGTAACAAGTCGCTGACCAATGAGAGCACACTAAGCCAATCTGGCATACCTTTTTTATTCTATGTTCCTTGATACGCCAGTGACACCTACACATGCTGTAAGATGAAGTTGCAAGGGAGTAGTGTCATGTGGTAATTTAGTCTGCCACCTTAAAACCGCCACTTCTACCCAACTGAATTTGTTTAGAGTGATGTTTCACTCTGTAATATATGATCTGTTCCATTATTTCGTTCTACGACTGTCGGTAGCGTTTCCTTTGTTACGCTTAGGTATGTAGTATTGTATGACGTTTTGTATGCAGCTATTACGGTAACAATTCCGAACGGTTCTCATAGACACTCTCATTAACTACACTTATTATTTACCTATCTCACGGTTCCATATATTATCAAAGTCTTATCAGGGTGGCTATTCAAAAGTGAAAAAAAAAAAATCCTGCGAATTCCATGTGTAAGAAGGAAGATGGTGTCAAGAAGCTCCTGCTAAATTAATGGTGAGCGATGGGAGGGGGGGGGGGAGATATCACGATAATGACTTTTCTTTCTTTGCTCTCATGTGAGATATGCTAGCCATAAGCAATAGTTTAACTGCAATTTTCAGACATAGATTATTTATATGGAATTATATTCATATAATTAACACACTTGGAAATATTAAGTATTTTAAAGTTT
The DNA here is from genome assembly GCF_023864275.1 of Schistocerca cancellata. Classification (NCBI taxonomy): domain Eukaryota; kingdom Metazoa; phylum Arthropoda; class Insecta; order Orthoptera; family Acrididae; genus Schistocerca; species Schistocerca cancellata. The sequence continues at coordinate 1,153,090,602 of NC_064626.1, forward strand.
GTGATTTATAAAACTCAGTAAAATTAAATTTCAATGCTAGGTTAAAAAAGCAGAATTCCCTGCGATTTTATGAAATGCCCTGCGATCTCCCTGGTTTTTCCAGGTAAAATGTAATTCCCTGGGAAGTGCAGATTTTCCAGGATAATTGCCACTCTATTATTATTATAGTTGTCATATCCGAGGTCAGAAACATGTTCTTTGTTATGCTTACGTATAAATTTTAATGCGACAGCCTAATAGGGTGTCCCAAGGGGAACAGTGAATACTCAGGGATATGATACGAACTATCATTCGAAGCAAAAAAGTCGAGTAAACAGAGGGTCCAAAGTGCATACCTTAAGATCTATGAGCAGTTCTTCATCGTCGGTATTGTGAAACAAATCTCTGCTCCTGCAAGCCCTTTGCTTTCCATGTTTTGGGAGGCAGTACGGACCAATACAAGAAAAAATTTTCTACTCAACACTGGTTCTAAAATGCATACCTCAATACCTATGGGTTATTGTTTATTTTCGATGCAGTGAACACGTTCCCTCTAATAATGAAAAAGTACACATAGCTATTGAGGTGTACACATTTTAGAATCCGTGTTTACTAAACACTTTTTTTTGTTTTGGTCCGTACTACCTCCTCCCAAAATATGGAAAGCAAAGAGTTTCGTTCCTTTCATATCCCTGATACTGACCATTCCTCCTGTGCCGTACTTTTTAAACTACATTTAAAAAGCAAACTCGGGCTTTATCAGCTGTGGGCTTGTGCGGTGACAGTTACTGGATCCTGGCAATTGCAGCGTAGTCAACTACACGAGAGGATGTTTCAGCGGCCCTGGAAAACTTTATGATCAATGTGATTCTTCACGTTTTCCCAGAGAAATGAAAATTCAATGAGGTTACGAGATTACCGCAGGGTGACTGCCACATCTTGCCTCGACATTTCAGCTGACAACCATTCACCCATGCTCAGGTGAGTGTTTAACACTGAAGATCGTTGGTGCATGTCGCTAAATACTATTGTTGTTGTTGTTGTGGTCTTCAGTCCAAAGACTGATTTGATGCAGCTCTCCATGCGGCTATATCCTTTGCAAGCCTCTTCATCTCCGAATAACTAATGCAGCCTACATCCTTCTGAATCTGTTCACTGTACTCATTCATCTCTTGGCCTTCCTCTATGCTTCACTCCAATACTAAATTGCTGATCCCTTGATGCCTCAGAACTTGTCCGACCAACCGATCCCTTCTTCTAGTCAAGTTGTGGCACAAATTCCTCTTCTCACCAATTCTATTCAGTACCTCCTCATTAGTTACGTTACCTACCCATCTAATCTTCAGGATTCTTCTGTAGCACAACATTTCGAAAGCTTCTATTAGCACAACATTTCGAAAGCTTCAATTCTCTTCTTGTCTAAACTATTTACCGTCCATGTTTCACTTCCATACATGGCTACACTCCATACAAATACTTTCCGAAATGAGTTCCTGACACTTAAATCTATACTCGATGTTAACAAATTTCTCTTCTTCAGAAACGCTTTCCTTGCCATTGCCAGTCTACATTTTATATCCTCTCTACTTCGACCATCATCAGTTATTTTGCTGCCCAAATAGCAAATCTCGTCTACTACTTTAAACGTCTAGCAAATCTCATCTACTACTTTAAACGTCCCATTTCCGAATCTAATCCTCTCCGCATCACCTGATTTAATTCCACGACTTTCCATTATCCTTGTTTTGATTTTGTTGATGTTCATCTTATATGCTGCTTTCAAAACACTGTCCATTCCGTTCAACTGTACTTCCAAGTCCTTTGCTGTCTCTGACAGAATTGCACTGTCATCGGCGAACCTCAAGGTTTTTATTTCTTCTCCATGGATTTTAATTCCTACTCCAAATTTTTCTTTTGTTTGCTTTACTGCTTGCTAAATATACATACTGAATAACATCGAGGATAGGTTACAGCCCTGTCTCACTCCTTTCTCAACCACTGCAACCCTTTTGTGCCCCCCCCCCCCCCCCCAACTTATAACTGCCATCTGGTTTCTGTACAAATTGTAAACAGACTTTCGCTCCCTGTATTTTATCCCTGCCACCTTCAGAATTTGAATGAGAGTGTTCCAATCAACATTGTCAAAAGCTTTCTCTAAGTCTACAAATGCTATAAACGTGGGTTTGCCTTTACTTAACCTATCTTCTATGAGAAGTCGTAGGGTCAGTATTGCCTTATGTGTTCCTAAATTTCTACGGAATTCAAATTGATCTTCCCTGATGTCGGTTTTACCAGCTTTTCCATTCGTTTGTACAGAATTCGTGTTAGTATTTTGCAACCGTGACTTATTAAACTGATAGTTCGATAATTTTCACACCTATCAGCACTTGCTTGTTTTGGAATTGGTGTTATTATATTCTTCTGAGGGTATTTCGCCTGTCTCATACATCTTGATCACCAGATGGCAGAGTTGCTGTCTCCACAAAGGCTATCAGAAGTCTAACGGAATGTAGTCTACTCGCGGGACCTTGTTTCGACTTATGTCTTTCAGTGCTCTATCGAATTCTTCACGTAGTATCATATGCTACATACTATATACCAACATTTGTTGCGGGGGTGCATGCACATTGTTTACCGCGTTCTCCTCAGTCACGACAATCCGCCTCATATTTTTTATCACTGCGACAGCAGCGCGCCAAGCGCCCAGCAAGTGACATTTCTGAACACGATGTCAGATGACTGCGAATTATATCGTTTATATTGATTTGTAATATATTTTTTACAATAGTGAGCGTATTTTGTGCCACAAAAATCGACATAACAAAAACTGACAGCACATTTGTCATACTCTAGTTACCTAAATACCATGGGAAGTATGAAATGGTAGAGTACAAGACAGTTCATTTACGATACTCTTACAACGTACAGATACAGAAGAATATCATTTTCCTTTAATAACAAAAAATTGCTAGTAAACAATAGAAGACCAGAGTTTTGGCAGAAAGACGTCTGCCCAACAACGAAAAGTTTTGTTCGCTACACTTCCAGCCAAACCAGCGAATGTGAATCCTAGGAAAATTGTATGGAATGTAATACCTGCATTATTCAACGTACCAAATAAACAAGTACAACTGTAGCTAAAGGAAAACCGCACAGGTGTCTTAATAAAATGTCAGAGAGCAATAAAAGCTGTTTGCCAACAAAGAACAAACCAGTTCCACAAATTTTCGCAAGCTTATTTCTAACAGGTGTTGCAAGGCACGAGCCATCATGGGAAAGTCACTACCTTTTCTAAGCTAGCCTGCTATAAGCCCCGACCATAAACCACTTTAGACGGGTTCAAACTATACGTTTGCCCGCGCAGCATGATGGGTATTAAGATGCACTGTATGGTTTCGTTTGGCGACAAAGCCCATTTTCATTTGGATACGTCCATCAATAAGCAAATATGGCGCATTTTGGGGACTGAGAATCGGCATTTCGTGACGGAGAAGTCTCTTCACCCTCAACGGGTGACTCTGTGGTGTGCAATGTCCAGTCATGGAATGATAGGTGCGATGTTCCTTGATGGTGAGTACCGAACGGTATGTGAAGGTTTTGGAAGATGGTTTCGTCCCCATTATCCGAAGTGACCGTGATTTCGACAAGATGTGATTCGCGCTAGACGGAGCTCGACCCCATCGAAGCAAGTGTGTGTTTGATGTCCTGAAGGAGAACTTTGGGGACCTAGAGGCTACTGGCACATGCCTCGATTGGCCGCCATATTCCCCGGATCTGAACAAATGCGACTCATTTTTGTGGGACTGTATTAAAGACAAGGTGCTCAGCAATAACCCCAAAACCATTGCTGGGCTGAAAGTAGCCATTCAGGAGGTCATCGATCTTCCGACACTTCAGCGGATCATGCAGAATTTCGCTATTCGTCTGCGCCACATCATCACCAATGATGGCAGGCATATCGAACTTGTCACAACATAAATCCGAATATCTGTAGTGACGTTTACGTGTTGAATAAAGTGTGTGCACGCCGTAGTTTCTAACTAATTTAATTTTTCCATGTAGTTCAATAACTGTCACCCAGTATTTGCAAACAAGGTACTCATTTAAGAAATCCCCACATTTCATTCATCGTAATCGATGTTTCTCGAAAGTCTGCAACTGTGTCTTTCGTGATTTAATTAATGAAATACTACGCTATAATCACGTGTTTTTTTTCATGCTTAACATGATGCGATTCGCGAATTTATGTTCTCATTATCAAAAGCAAATATTTACATAGGTATTTTATGTGATGTTTGTAAGTGTATTGTTCTGCCCCCTCAAGCCCCGCAGTTGTATTTTAACAATTTACTGCAATCGGCAAATCGGACAGATTTATTTTGTCCGATTTTTCGAAAACATCACATAAAATACCTATGTTTAAATTTGCACTTTTATTTTAATCATGAAACGCATTTCTGCTATGGTGGTTGTCCCATGATTAGGTTAAGATTTTTAGCAGCAAGCGAAAGCTATTCCAGCTTGCAATATAGCACCAGAATAACTCTGTATGTATTTCGCACATTATCCAGAAACTGGAACTAAAATATAAATTACTTGAGGAGAAATTTATGAAGGTAGGTCAGGCTATTCGGAGCACATACAATCGCACCAAAAAGTATTGGCACACGTGATTATTGGACTGATGACCATAGGTGTTAAGTCCCATAGTGCTCAGAGCCACGTGATTATTTGTCGTTCCTGGTTACAAACGCCGCACCTTCCGGTACACTGCACATGTACGTGCTACCTCACATACCAGACATTACAATTCTGCCCACAGTGCCTACTATTAACAAACAAATGCAGTGTTAAGGGCAAACACGTATCTCCTCTGCACACAAAAAGTATTGGCACAGAGCGTGGCTTCTCGGTATATTGCTGGGTTTTCATGTACCGGAACGCCATCTGCTGACGCAATAGACACTGCGTGTTGTTGACGGCCCAGTCGCTAGATGTTGCTGTATTGCGCGATAGTGGTCAGCATGGGGCCGAAGAAGAAGGGACATTCAGTGGCGTTGCGTGAGAGAGTAATGTTGCTCCATTCACAAGGGAGACGTTATCGACAAATCGGAACAGAGGTGTCTGTTAGCTACACCACGGTACGAGCCATCATTCATAAATATGGAACAACAGTGAATAAGTGTCGTCCTGGACGTCCAAAAGTGCTTACAACCCGAGGCGTCGCCGCATCACCGCACTCGCTGGGAAGGAACCTGCTACAGGTGCAGCAGCTACTGCTGAGGTTGTTCAGACAACGTCCGACAAGACGGTTAGTGTTCGAACTATATGAAATGTGTTGAATGAGGCTGACATGCAGGAAAAAGCCACACATATTGGAAATTAACCGGCATAAACGCCTGCGGTTTACCAAGGACTACATCAGCAATCCGATGGAGTTTTGGATCACTGTGATATTTAGCGACGAATCGAAGTTCAACGGGTTCGGATTTGATGCAAGAAAGAAAGTTTGGCGCAAGCCGAACACGCAACTCGACATCAAACACATGCATCCCACAGTCAAACACGGTCGGGGCTGTATCATGTTCTGGGGCTGCATGGCGGCGTCCGACGTTGGAAATCTAGCTGTAATCCACGGTACAATGGATCATATGAGATACATCGACGTGTTGCGAGGTGATTTACACGCTAGTGCAGACATTGGGCCTTACTGGGGTGTTTCATTTCCAGCAAGACAACGACCCAAAACAAACCGCCATGAAAACCCGGAATTGGTTACTGTACAATTCCCCCAGAAGGGTTCTAACACCACCTCAGAGCCCTGATTTGAACCCCATTGAGAACCTGTGGGCTCATCTTGACACACAAGTCAGAAATAGGCGTCCGTCCAGTAAAACCGACTTGGAGAAAGTGCTCCTGGAGGAATGGTCGAAAATTACCCCTGATATCACCCGGAATTTAATAAAAGCATTCATAGGCGTTTACGTGCTGTTATAGATGCTAAAGGGATGCACACTAGCTATTAGAAGGTGAACATCAGTGAAGAAAACGAACACACTCTCCGATTCATACGCGTGTGCCAATACTTTTTTGGATGCAGAAGAGCGATGTTTATTTTCATAACACTATATGCTACTTTACGGACAGGTGATTTGGACATATTTGTAACCTATGTAATTTAAGCTGGTAAGTGTCTGGGTTCTGTTCTGAAATATACCGGGTGATCAAAAAGTCAGTATAAATTTGAAAACTTAATAAATCACGGAATAATGCAGATAAAGAGGTAAAAATTGACACACATGCTTGGAATGACATGGGGTTTTATTAGAACCACCCCATATTGCTAGACGCGTGAAAGATGTCTTGCGCGCATCATTTGGTGAGGATCGTGTGCTCAGCCGCCACTTTCGTCATGCTTGGCCTCCCAGGTCCCCAGACCTCTCAGTCCGTGCGATTACTGGCTTTGGGGTTACCTGAAGTCGTAAGTGTATCGTGATCGACCGACATCTCTAGGGATGCTGAACGACAACATCCGACGCCAATGCCCCACCATTAACTCCGGACATGCTTTACAGTGCTGTTCACATTATTCCTCGACTAAAGCTATTGTTGAGGAATGATGGTAGACATATTGAGCATTTCCTGTAAAGAACATTATCTTTGCTTTGTCTTACTTTGTTATGCTAATTATTGCTATTCTGATCAGATGAAGCGCCATCTGTCGGACATTTTTTGAACTTTTGTATTTTTTTTTTTTTTTTTTTTTGTTATAATAAAACCTCACGTCATTCCAAGCATGTGTGTCAATTTGTAACTCTCTATCTACATTATTCCGTGATTTATTCAGTTTTCAAATTTATACTGACTTTTCGATCACCCGGTATGTTTCGTTTAATCTGTTGTTGTTGTTGTGGTCTTCAGTCCTGAGACTGGTTTGATGCAGCTCTCCATGCTACTCTATCCTGTGCAAGCTTCTTCATCTCCCAGTACCTACTGCAACCTACATCTTTCTGAATCTGCTTAGTGTATTCATCCCTTGGTCTCCCCCTACGATTTTTACCCTCCACGCTGCCCTCCAATACTAAATTGGTGGTCCCTTGATGCCTCAGAACATGTCCTACCAACCGATCCCTTCTTCTGGTCAAGTTGTGCCACAAACTTCTCTTCTCCCCAATCCTATTCAATACTTCCTCATTAGTTATGTGATCTACCCATCTAATCTTCAGCATTCTTCTGTAGCACCACATTTCGAAAGCTTCTATTCTCTTCTTGTCCAAACTATTTACCGTCCGTGTTTCACTTCCATACATGGCTAGACTCCATACAAATACTTTCAGAAATGACTTCCTGACACTTAAATCTATACTCGATGCTAACAAATTTCTCTTCTTCAGAAACGCTTTCCTTGCCATTGCCAGTCTACATTTTTTTAAAATCTACAACCGCTGAAATGTAGCTGTGCCAATACTTTTTGGTGCGATTGTATAAATACATTTATTGTACTTACGCTGATAACCCAAAACATAATGACCACTGCCCATCGCGACGTTGGATGCCACGTAGTGGCGTTGCGGGCACGCGACGCGGAAACAAAAAGTACGTAGGCGGAGAGGATACGAACGGGGGATCATGCTAGCTAAGAGATGGGCTGCAAATGGGGAAATCCATAGAGATGACTATGACAATGGGCAGATTATTATTACAGAGCCTGTGATCGAGTTTCTCGAAAATAGGGAAGCTGGTCGAATATTCACTTGCTTCTGTCGTGAGTATCTAACGGAAACAGGGAAAAGAAAATGAAACTACCACTAGGCGCTAAATGGTGGGACTTCCGCGATTCTTGACAGAAGGTGGAGTTCGGGGCTTGTCTGCTCTGTAAAGCAGGACAGATGGTGATCTATGGCATCTCTGCCGAAAGAGCACAATGCTGCACGCACAAGTGTTTCGGAGCGCACCGTCCATCGCACATTGTTGAACACTGAGCTCTCCGCAGCAGACCACCCGTACGTGTTCACATGTTGACCCAACGACACCGTAAATTACGATTGTATTGGGAACGGGACCATCGCGATTCGACCGGCGATCAATGGAAACTTGTCGGCTCCTCGTGTGAAGAACATTTTTGCTACTAGGTCGATGGTCGTCTCCACAAAGGCGATCATCGAGGTGAACGGCGGCCCGAAACGTGCAGCGCGCCACGAGCGCAGACTGGTGGGATATTATGCTATGCGAGACATTCTCCTGCGTTTGTATGGGACTTGTGGCAAAGACACGCTGACAGCTGGGAACCACCTCCATTACTTCATGCTTGACGTCTTCCCCTGCGGCGATGTTATCTTTCAGCAGTATATTGTCTGTGTCTCGGAGCCAGAACCGAGCTCAAGTGGTTTTGATGAGCATTATAGCCGGCAGGTGTGGCCAAGCGGTTCTAGGCGCTTCAGTCTGGAACCGAGCGACCGCTACGGTCGCAGGTTCGAATCCTGCCTCGGGCATGGATGTGTGTGATGTCCTTAGGTTAGTTAGGTTTAAGTAGTTCTCAGTTCTAGGGGACTGATGACCTCAGATGTTAAGTCCCAAAGTGCTCAGAGCCATCTGAGCCATTTGAGCAATGTATTGAACTCACTTTGATGCCTCGGCGACCAAATGCGCCTGATGTAAATCATATGGAAACCATCTGTGTCGCAGATCAGCAACCCGTTATTTACGCGAATAACATGACCTGTGCGTAACATCTAATGCCACACACCTCCACAAACCTACCAACAAAATGTCGGATCTCTGATATGCAGAATCAGTGACGCATTTCATTCCGAAGACGGACAAACAAGCTACTAAGCCGGTGGTCATAATATTTTGGCTCACTAGTGTCACTCTTACAACATCCACAGTGCGATCATTTCGAATGTAACTTGATGGCTGCAGCTATTTCTTTACAAAATCCTGCTTACTGCGGTTCGTGTTGCCAGCGTGCTGCGTAATCACTGTAGTGGTAGCTATGCACCAAATATAGTTCGACGTCTTGCAGGTTCAACGCACTAAAGCAAACGAAACGACACACAATGGTAAACTTTGACCATAACTATACCTAAATTCCGTAGAGCTTGCCCCATGCTCTAAATTTTATGAAAGAACATTAGTTGGTTGGTTTTTGGGTGAAGAGACCAAACAGCGAGGTCATCGGTCTCAGAAAGAACATTGATAGAAGCTTTCCTAGTACACCATCAAAGATAGGATCAAAGGGCTTTGATCAAAGATCTTTTACAGTGTAAAACTAACCTTACATTCAAAGAAATTCTACCTCTGTACATCAAAATATGCACAATGACAATGCGAATTAGACTTGGCCACTGTTTCTATGTTTCGATACAGTGTATCGATACGTGGAACTGTTTCAGTGTTTCGGAACGGCTGTGGTTCACTGTTTCGAAACAGTGGTGTTTCATTCTGCCCCTGTCTCGGACAACCGGACCAGATTCGATCTCGAGCCAGACACAGAAACTGTATCGTTGTTTCAAAATAAGGCTGTTTCAGTCCACCTGTGCTTGTATCGAAACAGTGATGTTTCATTCCGCCCTGTGTCGGGCGAGATTCGGGCTTGGCACAGGTACTGAAACACAAACAGACTGGTGACAAACAGACCCGAACTATTTGAAAAAGTTAACGCAGAACAGGGAATCAGCGATCATAAAGCGGTTACGGCATCGATGATTTCAGCCGTAAATAGGAATATTAAAAAGGGTAGGAAGATTTTTCTGTTTAGAAAAAGTGACAAAAAGCAGATTTCAGAGTACCTGTTGGCTCAACACAAAAGTTTTGTCTCAAGTACAGATAGTGTTGAGGATCAGTGGACAAAGTTCAAAACCATCGTACAATATGCGTTAGATGAGTATGTGCCAAGCAAGATCGTAAGAGATGGAAAAGAGCCACCGTGGTACAACAACCGAGTTAGAAAACTGCTGCGGAAGCAATGGGAACTTCACAGCAAAAATAAACATAGCGAAAGCCTTGCAGACAAACAAAAATTACGCGAAGCGAAATGTAGTGTGAAGAGAGCTATGCGAGAGGCGTTCAATGAATTCGAAAGTAAAGTTCTATGTACTGACTTGGCAGATAATCCTAAGAAATTTTGGTCTTATGTCAAAGCGATAGGTGGATCAAAACAGATGACAAAATGGTAGATATCGAAATAGACGACAGAGGGATAGAGAAACTATTAAAATCGCTCAAAAGAGGAAAGGCCTCTGGACCTGATGGGATACCAATTCAATTTTACACGGAGTACGCGAAGGAACTTGCCCCCCTTCTTGCAGCGGTGTACCGTAGGTCTCTAGAAGAGCGTAGCGTTCCAAAGGATTGGAAAAGGGCACAGGTCATCCCCGTTTTCAAGAAGGGACGTCGAACAGATGTGCAGAACTATAGACCTATATCTCTAACGTCGATCAGTTGTAGAATTTTGGAACACGTATTGTGTTCGAGTGAGTGTAATGACTTTTCTGGAGACTAGAAATCTACTCTGTAGGAATCAGCATGGGTTTCGAAAAAGACGGTCATGTGAAACCCAGCTCGCGCTATTCGTCCACGAGACTCAGAGGGCCATAGACACGGGTTCACAGGTAGATGCCGTGTTTCTTGACTTCCGCAAGGCGTTCGATACAGTTCCCCACAGTCGTTTAATGAACAAAGTGAGAGCATATGGACTATCAGACCAATTGTGTGATTGGATTGAGGAGTTCCTAGATAACAGGACGCAGCATGTTATTCTCAATGGAGAGAAGTCTTCCGAAGTAAGAGTAATTTCAGGTGTGCCGCAGGGGAGTGTCATAGGACCGTTGCTATTCACAATATACATAAATGACCTGGTGGATGACATCGGAAGTTCACTGAGGCTTTTTGCAGATGATGCTGTGGTGTATCGAGAGGTTGTAACAATGGAAAATTGTACTGAAATGCAGGAGGATCTGCAGCGAATTGACGCATGGTGCAGGGAATGGCAACTGAATCTCAATGTAGACAAGTGTAATGTGCTGCGAATACACAGAAAGATAGATCCTTTATCATTTAGCTACAAAATAGCAGGTCAGCAACTGGAAGCAGTTAATTCCATAAATTATCTGGGAGTACGCATTAGGAGTGATTTAAAATGGAATGATCATATAATGTTGATTGTCGGTAAAGCAGATGCCAGACTGAGATTCATTGGAAGAATCCTAAGGAAATGCAATCCGAAAACAAAGGAAGTAGGTTACAGTACGCTTGTTCGCCCACTGCTTGAATACTGCTCAGCAGTGTGGGATCCGTACCAGATAGGGTTGATACAAGACATAGAGAAGATCCAACGGAGAGCAGCGCGCTTCGTTACAGGATCATTTAGTAATCGCGAAAGCGTTACGGAGATGATAGATGAACTCCAGTGGAAGACTGCAGGAGAGACGCTCAGTAGCTCGGTACGGGCTTTTGTCAAAGTTTCGAGAACATACCTTCACCGAAGAGTCAAGCAGTATATTGCTCTCTCCTACGTATATCTCGCGAAGAGACCATGAGGATAAAATCAGAGAGATTAGAGCCCACACAGAGGCATACCGACAATCCTTCTTTCCACGAACAATACGAGACTGGAATAGAAGGGAGAACCGATAGAGGTACTGAAGGTACCCTCCGCCACACACCGTCAGGTGGCTTGCGGAGTATGGAAAAAAAAAACAAAAAAAAACATAACACTTCATGAAACAGTTTCAAGAGTGTCGAAATCTTTTTGACAAGCAATAGTGTGAAGCTGAAGATATTCGAAAATAAAGCTTCGTTTCTAGCTGACTGTCCTATTACGAAATGGCGTAACATCTGCTTTATAAACACTAACCAAACAATAAAACAACGCATACTATTCACATTCAAAATAATAAATATGTGAAAATCATTCAGTTAAATTACACTTTTTTATAACATACGCTTCTCTGTTCATGTACAGTAATCACATTAAGAAACGCAAATAAGCCTACATTTTGAATAAAAAAAAAGGTTCAAATGGTTCAAATGGCTCTGAGCACTATGGGACTCAACATCTGAGGTCATCAGTCCCCTAGACTTAGAACTACTTAAACCTAAGGACATCAAACACATCCATGCCCGAGGCAGGATTCGAACCTGCGACCGCAGCAGCAGCGCGGTTCCGAACTAGAGCGCCTAGAACCGCACGGCCACCGCGGCCGGCAATAAAAAAAAAAAAAAAAAAAAAGGCGTAGAGTGACAGTTATTAGACATATACATAAATTTGATGTAGGTATAATTGCAAGCAATCTGTTTGACGTATCACTGATAGTGTAATGGTGAATAGGAAAGGCTGGGAAGCATGGTGAATTTATAGTAACGGTTCGAAAATCCTTGAAAGACAAAAATTTTTTCTGTTATACTTTGTTATTTATTCGAATTATTTGGCGTTATTTGTGAGTCTATAGTCACTGTGCCTATTATCCACAATGATTCCCTTTGTGTGAATGGAAATTATCAGGATGGGTATATTACCCTAATATGGGAATCTCAGTAGCATATCCGTTGTTTCTGCAGTTTGCTCCCACTTCCAGTTCCGTTTGTGGTAGTTCTTATCTTCAGCTACGGCTGTCCTCAGCCAATTGAAAAGTATGGAAGTCACACGACACGGGACTGATGACCTTAGCAGTTAAGTCCCATAAGATTTCACACACATTTGAACATTTGAACCAAACGCTGAGCAAGTGAAGAATCACTTAAACCAATCGTATATGTAATTGTACACGACTCGTGTACCGTATATTCGTTAAAGAGTTCTGCACCTGATAATAGATAACGGTTTCTAAAATACGGCCACGTTCTATCTGCAGATACAAATAATATTCAAGAACGTGTGTATAAGCAGTTCCGGCTATGACAATGCTCCTTTGCGATCCGAATTACCGTTTTATTTTGTACCGTCACTGAGAACCGTCATATTTGAGACTGAAGAAAAAATTTGTATACGTCTGCCCAAAAATACGGTAAGCTTAATTTTTTACGGCAAAGGTGGATCGTCTTATAAATTTATAGGTTATCCTTAAAATGATTTCGTTAAGACAGCTTGGCCCTTAAAAGATTGTGACTACTGCGCGTTACACGATCAAAGACGCGACGCCGAAAACGTGAATCAACAATTGCATCTTGCTCTCTGCGTTTCACCGACGTGCGGCACAATCGTTGTTTACGCATGCAGAAGTAGAAGTATCTTCAACGCTGAACAGTGTTTACGGGATTAATTATTTACAAGCCATTACTTTTCGACTTTCCTTTGTGAATGTGTTGCACCCATAGACTTTTTAAAAAGAGCTTTAACAATCTTACTATTGAAAATCGCACTCGTTTACATGAACTTTCCTACCCGAAATCGTCGGCACTAGACCTTCGCCAAATGTTTACAGTCCATCGTGATGAGCAATACTCTTTATAGACCGTCGCCGGATGTGTCTTATCTTCGAAGGTGCTATCTGCAGTGCGTGCAGCCACGAGCGCGATATCGTATAGTAAGTTCAGATTGAAATACACACTCTCTCTCTCTCTCTCTCTCTCTCTCTCTCTCTCTCGCACGCAAACACACACACACACACACACACACGCACACATACACCTTATACATTCAAAAACCGTGCACTAGGTAAATATACTAAATCACCAAACTACTGTACAACAGAACATTCCACAGAACTAGCAGAACGCAGAACAAATAATTATCACAGTAAGCCTAAGATTGTTAGCCCTCTTTCAGAATAACTTCATATTTTGTTCCACAAACAGATGGAAAAACGGGAAAGAATAATTATTAGAATTTTACTTCCAAGTGGCGATGAGATAATCAAAGATTGAACAGAAGCTCGAATTCGGGACGGAAATTGGTCGTGTCCTTTTAAAAGGAACCTCGCTTAGTCCACACAGATAGAAATCGTGTGATAAACGCAAGTAACCCATACTTGTAGACGCGCAGCACATTGGACTTATTTCCATTTTGAACGAATTAAACAACTTGCATGATTAGATATATGAGTAATAAATGGCGGCGACGTGTTTTCTGTCATCATAGTACTGATTTTCACCAAGGCCATTCACGAAAACGTTTTCCCCTGCGTCTCATTGCGAGGTGTTACCAGCACTGCAAAAAACAAATCGAAAAATTTGTGTACTCGTTACCTAAACAATGTTGTTATAGTATGGTTTTAGTAACGAAGATATGGAAAGATATCATTACCGTTGAAGCATCTGCCAGCGTCCCCAGTGGGTGATTTTTTTTTTTTAAAGTGAATGTTAGGATGGTAATTCGAATCCGTTTCCTCCCGGATTTCAGCCAATTGTTTTCATCTGTATGTCGCTCGCTAGCGTCGAAAATTTGTTGCAGTCAGTTTTAATTGTCAATAATTTGCAGTTACAATACACAGTTTCAATCCGAAAATAAATTCTGTGGACCACTTTTGCAGAAAAAATGTATTGCCAAAGTTAACCTTTTGTCACTACGAAACTACGTTTCAGACGAAACGGAAGATATCGCCTCGGATTGGCTCCGAGGAAGAAATTGGTACAAATAATGGAGAAATGTTAACTAATTTCATATACTAGAAACGGCCGCGAAAGGAAATACATTCCGCCTCAAACACAGTTTGGGACTGTATGTTTTAAACAGGCGTGAATAGCCGGAGTAATTTAAGTAACTGGAAACGGATAACTGTGTATGGTTTATCAATGAAGACCCAGCACTACAGCCCTCACATAAGCGTGAGCTTCAGGAAAAACAAAACAAAATAAAAAATTTTATTTGTGAGGATCCGCAGCCTCCAGATGCTTAATAATCGTAATCATGGTTAGTAGCAGGCAGTCATGCGATGTTTATTTAATCGTGCGATTGGCTAATTTCGGCAATTAGGCTTAGTCGAATTTAGCCAATCGCACGATAAAAAAAAAAACATCGCATGACAGCGTACTACGGACTATGTTTACGTTTATTAAAACAGTCTTCTCATCATACAAATGGCAACAAATATCAAAGACCATGACGTCACCCAGTCCATCCCAAGAAACAAGGAAGACGCTAAACAAATGGCTATCAAATACATGACCTTGGCCTTGATATCTGGATGAATCATATAATTCAGTCTTCGTAACATTGTTTTGGTTTGCACAAACAAACGGTTTCGGCTTTACAGCCATCATCAGATCTACAAGAGAAAAACGAAATAAAACAGAAACTGATTATAAAATGAAAATGTGACCAAGACTGAATTCTACGATTTACTTTACGTTAGTAAATAAATTAATTGGTATTAACGCAGAAGCAGCGCACACACCGGTGTTAGCAGAACAAGCGCTGAAGCCGTCAACTGTTTTCCTCTGCTGCCGAAACGTCTAATATCGTTTGCACGCTGTTACTTACAGTGGCTGTCGGTTTATCGCTGGACGCCGAGACGCAAGCGCTTCCTCCTTGACACGCCTCCGGTTGGTGCGTCACATGACACAGCGCCAACCGCTTGCATTGGTAGACAGCTGCGTACTGCCGCTGCTCTACGCTGTTACTGCACTCGGCGCGACGCGTTGACTAAGCTGCGCTCTAGCAGCCGGCTGCTGGCTCGGCCGGCAGACATTTTTTTTTCCTTTGTCCACGCTGAAGTCGATCCCAGGTTATATCTGCTTCTAGATCCCACTTCATATTATTAAATCCGTAGCGCGGCACTGGGCGACGGAAGAAATTAAATGGTGCTTTTGATAATCATTTTGTGGTCGAAGCTCTTTCCTTGTCAGCGTTTACTATCTGTTGAACAGCATACAAAGATTTTATGCATTATGATATTTCCTAGTTTTTTTGAGATTTACATTACTGTAGGTATTGACATAAATATTTACATGAAGAAACAATATACACATTATTATTACATATTGGTGTTCACAAGTCTGCTCTCTGTTGTACAGCTACAATTACTGTTCCCGGTATGTCGTCTGCTCTTAATAAGCGTTTAACAATGTTTGGGTACGTAATGCCTCACTTTTTAAAAAATTTTCAGGCCCAGTTGATATTATAGCTTTTTTATTCTATGCACCATTGTCGTTAAATTATGTTGTTTTGTAAACAAAGATTGGTTATTTTACTCTTTGACTAGCAGTTTTGTAGATTACAGTACTGTTTGTCGAAAAATGTGTTGAAATGTATGCCGATTGTGTTTAGGATCTATGAAAAGGTGACTGGTTTTCGTGTTACTTAGTAGAAGGGCACTGGATAAAGGAAGAAATTAAATAACAGCCCTCTTATTTTGACCACAAAAAAGCATTATCACTTAGAGCAGGCCGACATATCCATTCACCAACTCCAGTAGCACTATAAACACCATACACACAGACCACACATTTTTCCCCCGCCCTATACACAGCCACTCCCACGCACGAAAAAAAAAAAACGCCCACGTCCACTCACGCTCTAGTGCGGATATACCAACACCACATCCTACCGCTTCCCTCCTTCCGCCCCCCCTCCCCCACATAGAAACAGCCGGATACAAAAAAAAAACAGCTGAAATAGCACACCCGACAATAGGTATGCTGTTACCGTCACAAAAACAAAAGACCATCACACTCCGCACGAAGGAACCACATGACGCGTAAAGCTACGCAAAAGAGAATATTTTCTGGCTAGTGCAATGCGATGTGTTGAAAACTGACACCCGTTAAGCACCGAGCGAGGTGGCGCAGTGTTTGGCACACTGGACTCGCATTCGGGAGGACGACGGTTCAATCCCGCGTCCGGCCATCCTGCTTTAGGTTTTCCGTGATTTCCCTAAATCACTCCAGGCAAATGACGGGATGGTTCCTTTGAAAGGGCACGGCCGACTTCCTTCCCCGTCCTTCGGTAATCCGATGAGACCGATGACCTCGCAGTTTGGTCTCTTCCCTCCAACCAACCAGTTAAGCGGGAACGCGCGCAAGTTCCTCAAGCATCGCGATGTTTACTGGGTCAACTCTCCTGAACTATGTGTCGTAGAGTGATATAATTTTGTAGGTTTGTTTAGTCGTGTCTTTAGATACTGTCTGAAACCTATGTATCGAATAGAGTCGACAGTAAGGAAGTAATAAATTACGTTGTCGTGTCTGATACTGACGTTTTAGTACATAAACAGCGAAAATCATCTTTTTCTGCGGATGTCACCAACAAAAAAAACTTCGTAAATATTTCAGATTATGTGTAATGTTCGCTACTTGCCCCCCTTCTTGCAGCGGTGTACCGTAGGTCTCTAGAAGAGCGTACCGTTCCAAAGGATTGGAAAAGAGCACAGGTCATCCCCGTTTTCAAGAAGGGACGTCGAACAGATGTGCAGAACTATAGACCTATATCTCTAACGTCGATCAGTTGTAGAATTTTGGAACACGTATTATGTTCGAGTATAATGACTTTTCTGGAGACTAGAAATCTACTCTGTAGGAATCAGCATGGGTTTCGAAAAAGACGGACGTGTGAAACCCAGCTCGCGCTATTCGTCCACGAGACTCAGAGGGCCATAGACACGGGTTCCCAGGTAGATGCCGTGTTTCTTGACTTCCGCAAGGCGTTCGATACAGTTCCCCACAGTCGTTTAATGAACAAAGTGAGAGCATATGGAATATCAGACCGATTATGTGATTGGATTGAAGAGTTCTTAGATAGCAGAACGCAGCATGTCATTCTCAATGGAGAGAAGTCTTCCGAAGTAAGAGTGATTTCAGGTGTGCCGCAGGGGAGTGTCATAGGACCGTTGCTATTCACAATATACATAAATGACCTTGTGGATAACATCGGAAGTTCACTGAGGCTTTTTGCGGATGATACTGTGGTATATCGAGAGGTTGTAACAATGGAAAATTGTACTGAAATGCAGGAGGATCTGCAGCGAATTGACGCATGGTGCAAGGAATGGCAATTGAATCTTAATGTAGAAAAGTGTAATGTGCTGAGAATACACAGAAAGATAGATCCCTTATCATTTAGCTACAAAATAGCAGGTCAGCAACTGGAAGCAGTTAATTCCATAAATTATCTGGGTGTACGCATTAGGAGTGATTTAAAATGGAATGATCATATAAAGTTAATCGTTGGTAAAGCAGATGCCAGTCTGAGATTCATTGGAAGAATCCTAAGGAAATGCAATCCGAAAACAAAGGAAGTAGGTTACAGTACGCTTGTTCGCCCACTGCTTGAATACTGCTCAGCAGTGTGGGATCCGTACCAGATAGGGTTGATAGAAGAGATAGAGAAGATCCAACGGAGAGCAGCGCGCTTCGTTACAGGATCATTTAGTAATCGCGAAAGCGTTACGAAGATGATAGATAAACTCCAGTGGAAGACTCTGCAGGAGAGACGCTCAGTAGCTCGTTACCGGCTTTTGTGAAAGTTTCGAGAACATACCTTCACCGAAGAGTCAACCAGTATATTGCTCCCTCCTACGTATATCTCGCGAAGAGACCATGAGGATAAAATCAGAGAGATTAGAGCCCACACAGAAGCATACCGACAGTCCTTCCTTCCACGAACAATACGAGACTGGAATAGAAGGGAGAACCGGTAGAGGTACTCAAGGTACCCTCCGCCACACACCGTCAGGTGGCTTGCGGAGTATGGATATAGATGTAGATGAAAGCCGCTAACAACGCTCATTCTCCAATACTGGATGAACTAGTCCGGGTATTTGCGCGCCGACAGTTCCGCTGCCTCATGACAGACAGACAGTTTCTGGCTGTAATACCTGTCTTATCGTGTTAAACTTTTAACTTAACACTCAAACGGAGTTTTCGATAACAGTGAAACTGTATACCCCTGCCATTTCCTTTGTTGATCATTCTGTTGTTTCTTTTCGGCAGCTGGTAACAAACCTACAGAGAAACTAGAAGCAATGTCGAGCCGTCCGCTTTCTCGGTGTACAGTTGTAAGGTTTGGGTAGTGACATTATTGACCACTCGACACCGTGTTTCTGTTCTCAATGTGGTCAAAATTTACGTGGCAGTTAAATATCATTTTATTTTTGAGCTTAACTAGTGTTTTCATTTATTTTCAGATTTACTACGGCTTCGAGTTCTCATTCACTTACGTGAGAGCTTGATCCAAACTTTCTGGACTAGGAGGAAAATGTGAGGAGAACATGCAGATGGTGATGCAAATGAACTTGAAGATGAAAATGACCTTTCTTACAATAATTCAACACGTGCTCCCCATGCCAGCGAGGAAAAGGCCAACCAGTATGGTATCTCTGCAGTCGTCCTGTTTGCCAAACCTGTCGTACAGTGATGTGTAGGGTGACAAATATTGACCTATATGAAATAAAATCATCATAACTTGTGTTCGGTTTGCATTGGGACGTTCAAACTGCACGGTTGGCAGCGGGGCTTGATGGGAATTGGTGTGGTTTGGTTTAGCGATGAAGCCCAGTTTCATTTGGACGGGTCCATCAATAAGCAAAATTGGCGCATATGAGGGACTGAGAATCCGCATTTCGTCATCGTCACCCTCAACGGGTGACTGTGTGCTGTGTAGTGACCAGTCACAGAATAATCGGTGCGATATTCCTTAATGGCACGGTGGCTACCGAACAGTGCGTGAAGGTTTTGGAAGATGATCCAAAGTGACACTGATTTCGACAAGATGCGGTTCACGCAAGACGGTGCTCGAACCTATCGAAGCAGGAGAGTGTTTGATGTCCTGGAGGAGCAGTTTGGGGGGATCGCATTTTCGCTCTGCAGCACCCAGAGACCATAGGCATGGGCCTCGATTGGCCGACATATTCTCTGGGCCTGAACACCTGCGACTCTTTTTTTGTAAGGCTATATTAAAGACAAGGTGCTCAACAATAACCCCAAAATCGTTGCTGAGCTGAAAACAGACATTCAGGAGGTCATCGGCAGCATCGATGTTCCTACACTTCAGCGGGTCATGCAGAATTTCGCTATTCGCCTGCACCACATCATCGCCAAGGATGGTAGGCATATCGAACGTAACCTAAATCCGAATAAAATGGTTCAAATGGCTCTGAGCACTATGGGACTTAACATCTATGGTCATCAGTCCCCTAGAACTTAGAACTACTTAAACCTAACTAACCTAAGGACATCACACAACACCCAGTCATCACGTAAATCCGAATATCTGTAGTGACGATTACATATTGAATAAAGTGAGGGCACGCCGTAATTTGTAACTAATTTACGTTTCTTTCATATAGTTCAATAATTGTCACTCTGTATAAAAACAGCGAAAGAACTTGGGTGAACATTGAACATCTGTAAAAAAAATGTGTATCAATTCATATGTGAAGTGCATTATCTGCTGCTTACACTCCTGGAAATGGAAAAAAGAACACATTGACACCGGTGTGTCAGACCCACCATACTTGCTCCGGACACTGCGAGAGGGCTGTACAAGCAATGATCACACGCACGGCACAGCGGACACACCAGGAACCGCGGTGTTGGCCGTCGAATGGCGCTAGCTGCGCAGCATTTGTGCACCGCCGCCGTCAGTGTCAGCCAGTTTGCCGTGGCATACGGAGCTCCATCGCAGTCTTTAACACTGGTAGCATGCCGCGACAGCGTGGACGTGAACCGTATGTGCAGTTGACGGACTTTGAGCGAGGGCGTATAGTGGGCATGCAGGAGGCCGGGTGGACGTACCGCCGAATTGCTCAACACGTGGGGCGCGAGGTCTCCACAGTACATCGATGTTGTCGCCAGTGGTCAGCGGAAGGTGCACGTGCCCGTCGACCTGGGACCGGACCGCAGCGACGGACGGATGCACGCCAAGAACGAAGGATCCTACGCAGTGCCGTAGGGGACCGCACCGCCACTTCCCAGCAAATTAGGGACACTGTTGCTCCTGGGGTATCGGCGAGGACCATTCGCAACCGTCTCCATGAAGCTGGGCTACGGTCCCGCACACCGTTAGGCCGTCTTCCGCTCACGCCCCAACATCATGCAGCCCGCCTCCAGTGGTGTCGCGACAGGCGTGAATGGAGGGACGAATGGAGACGTGTCGTCTTCAGCGATGAGAGTCGCTTCTGCCTTGGTGCCAATGATGGTCGTACGCGTGTTTGGCGCCGTGCAGGTGAGCGCCACAATCAGGACTGCATACGACCGAGGCACACAGGGCCAACACCCGGCATCATGGTGTGGGGAGCGATCTCCTACACTGGCCGTACACCACTGGTGATCGTCGAGGGGACACTGAATAGTGCACGGTACATCCAAACCGTCATCGAACCCATCGTTCTACCATTCCTAGACCGGCAAGGGAACTTGCTGTTCCAACAGGACAATGCACGTCCGCATGTATCCCGTGCCACCCAACGTGCTCTAGAAGGTGTAAGTCAACTACCCTGGCCAGCAAGATCTCCGGTTCTGTCCCCCATTGAGCATGTTTGGGACTGGATGAAGCGTCGTCTCCTGCGGTCTGCACGTCCAGCACGAACGCTGGTCCAACTGAGGCGCCAGGTGGAAATGGCATGGCAAGCCGTTCCACAGGACTACATCCAGCATCTCTACGATCGTCTCCATGGGAGAATAGCAGCCTGCATTGCTGCGAAAGGTGGATATACACTGTACTAGTGCCGACATTGTGCATGCTCTGTTGCCTGTGTCTATGTGCCTGTGGTTCTGTCAGTGTGATCATGTGATGTATCTGGCCCCAGGAATGTGTCAATAAAGTTTCCCCTTCCTGGGACAATGAATTCACGGTGTTCTTATTTCAATTTCCAGGAGTGTATTTTTCGCACCCAGTAAGTTGTTCTTACAGCAACCCATTACTGTTTCATATTATTTCTAATAAAATAAATTAGTCTGAGTTTTTATGTTTCGTTTCACTTCAATGTTATTCAGAGTTGCGTAAACATAATTTCCTTTTGTGATTTATTTTGAATTTTTTGTGTTAAACTGCTATTTTGCTTTCTAATACGTTATATACAAATATAGAAATTACGATAAATAGTTGTAATGAAAGCAAAATAAATTACTTCTCGTTGCTAAAGCACAGTGGTATCATTTTGGACCCCACAACACCATTTGTGATAAATAGAGTCACAATCCTGTTTGAGGGTTAAGATAATGCCTCTCAATGAGCACTCTGTGGCAACATTGTAAATTTTTAAATTCGGTCCATAATTACACAAAATATTGAAAGTTAAACTTTTGCTGCCCCTGGAATCCGTTAGATATGCAACCGGCACATCGTCCTGGATTCCGGGGTAACCGCCCAGTAATAAAGGAGAGGCGTTCAACAAGTAATGCAAAACTTTTTTTCTCGATCATTTTCGCTTAAAAAATTCCGACTTTGTAGGAACATCGTTCAATATTTCCGCTTCAGCCCCTATAGTTTCGTGAAGTTCCGATTGGTGGCGCCATTATACGCAATCTTAAGTGGCGTGTGTAACAGTGGTGCGTTCCAAGAAGAGAGACGTCATTGAGTTTCTTTTGGCGGAAAACACAGCATCGCAGATATTCATACGCGCCTGCAGAAGGTGTACGGAGACCTGGCAGTGAACAAACGTACGATACATTGTTGAGCGTGGCGTCTGTCATGATCTCAACAAAGTCGTACAAAGCTGTCCGACTTCCCACGTGCCGGCCGATCGCACACAGCTGTGATCCTGCGATGTTGGAACGTGCGGACACTCACATTCGAGGTGATCCAACTCCACGAAAACGCAAGGCCTCACACAGGTCTGCGCATCCGAGAGGAGCTCATAAAACCTCACTGGACCGTTCTTCCTCATCCAGTATAAACCCAGGATCCCGCACATTCCGAGTTCCGTCTGTTACGCCCTAAGAGGACACACTCCGCGGGAAGCAGTATATCAATGATGTGGAGGTTATTGATGCAGCAAGGCTTTTTGGCTTCGACGTCAACCAGCAGAAGGGTTTAATGCAGGGGTATAGGCCCTCAAGTAATGTAACGTAAGGTCGTCGCATTGAACGGAGATTATGTTGAAAAGTACGGTTTTGCAGCCAAAAGAGCAGGGAACAATATGTGCATTGCAATCCTGAATAAAACCAACCTGCTTTCAGAAAAAAAGTATTGTAAATAATGTGAACACTCGATCTGACTCCTGAAGTGGGGATTTTCCCGTACGACGATTTCTCGAGTGTACCGTGAATATCAGGAATTCGGTTAAACATCATAACATCGGCATCGCAGCAGCTGGAAAAAGATCCTGCGAGAACGTGACCAACGACCACAGACGAGAATGGTTCAACGTAACGAAATTGCAACCCTTCCGCAAATTGCTGAAGATTTCAATGCTTGGCCATCAACAAGTGTCGCTTGCGAAACATTCACCGAAACGTCATCGATATGGGGTTTCGAAGCTGAAGGCCCACTCGTGTACCCTTGATGACTGCACAACACAAAATTTTACGCCTCGCCTGGGCACGTCAACACCGATACTGGACGATTGATGGCTCTAACCACAATGGGACTTAACTTCTGAGGTCATCAGTCCCCTAGAACTTAGAACTGCTTAAACCTAACTAACTTAAGGACATCACACACATCATGCCCGAGACAGGATTCGAACCTGCGACCGTAGCGGTCGCGCGGTTCCATGCAGTAGCGCCTAGAACCGCTCGGCCACCCCGGCCGGCGGACGATTGATGACTGGTCAGACGAGTCTCGTTTCAAATTGTATCGAGCGGATGGAAATCTACGGGTAAGGGGACAACCTCATGAGTCCGTGGACCCTATATGTCAGCAGCGGACTGTTCAAGCTGGTGGAGGCTCTGTAATGGTGTAGGGCATGTCCACTTGGAGTGAGATGGGACCCTTGTTGCGACTAGGTACGATTCTGGCAGGTGACGCGTACGTAAGCATCCATTCATGTCCATTGTGCATTCCGACTGATTTGAGCAGTTCCAGCAGGATAATGCGACACCGCACACGGCCAGAATTACTACAGAGTGGCTCCAGGAACACTCTCCTGAGTTTAAACACTTCCGCTGGCCACCAGACTCCCCAGACATGAACATTATTGAGCATATCTGGGATTCCTTGCAACGCACTGTTCAGATGAGATCTCCACCACTCTTACTCTTATGGGTATATGGACAGCTCTGTATGATTCATGGCGTCAGTTCCCTCCAGCACTACTTCAGATATTAGTCGATTCCATGCCACGTCGTGTTGCGGCACTTGTGTGTGTTCGCGGGGGTCCTACACGATATTAGGCAGATGTACCAGTTGCTTTGGCTCTTCAATGTAAAATCGCAACAACACGCGTTAATGAGTCTCTCTGATGGGGCAGGATGTGAGCTTGCTCTGCGAAGACTTTTCTTTCAGAGGGGCGGGAGTGCCGTGTACATACAAGAAAAGCAGAAAATGATCATCTGCCAAGTCACAACGCGGACGAAAGGTTGTGTTGAGTGATCGTGGCGGGCAGTCATTGAAGAGCATTGTGGGGAAAAATAAGAGAACTACATTTGAAAAAGTCTCTGCTGAAATGAATTTTGCACTCAAGAACCCTGTCAGCACCAAAACAACACGAAGGGAGCTCTGTAAGGATGGAATTGTACGGCGAGCTGGAATTCCCCACTCACCAGTGACACAAATCCCCGTAACAGGTAAACGTGGTGCCGGAGCCATAAAACCTGGGCTTTGTAGCAATGAGCCTTGTTTCACACTGTTTTCAACTTCTGGCCAAGTTTAGGTACCAAGAGTGAAACTGGAGAGGGGAGTGTTCGGTGATGTTTTGGGCATCCATATTGTGATATTTCACGGGACTCATGGTCACTTAGCAAGGTCGCATTTCTGTCAAGGATCATGTGTCCATTTTGGCTGATCAGGTCCATCCCATGGTAGAATGTTTGTTCACCAGTGGTGAGGCTGTCTTCCAACACGATAGGGCCCCTGTTCATACAGCTCCCATCGTCCAAGACTGATTTTGAGCACGAGGATGAACTGTCGCATCCCCGCTGGCCATCAGTCACCAGATCTCGATATTGTTGAGCCTTCGTGGTCTACTTCTGAGAGACAGATTCGTGATCGCCATCTACATCCATCATCCTTACTTGAACTTGTCATTGTTTTGCAGAAAGAATGGCATAAGATGCCCTTGTGTTTCCACGTTTTTGTCCAACCCCTGTAGGTTTCATTGTGCTAATAGACAAACTTTATTTGCCAGCTGGAGTGGCCGTGCGGTTCTAGGCGCTACAGTCTGGAGCCAAGCGACCACTCCGGTCGCAGGTTCGAATCCTGCCTCGGGCATGGATGTGTGTGATCTCCTTAGGTTAGTTAGGTTTAATTAGTTCTCAGTTCTAGGCGACTGATGACCTCAGAAGTTAAGTCGCATAGTGCTCAGAGCCATTTGAACCATCTGAACAAACTTTGTTTTTCCTGATTCTTAAAAGTTCTAAATCTTCATCTACACTGCGGAAGCCACCCTACGTGTGTGGTGGAGGGTACCTCTGGTACCCTCCCCCTTCTCTGCTCCATTCACGAAGGATGTGAGGGAAGAACAATTGTCGATGGACTTCCATAATGAGGTCTAATTTCTCCAGTTTCTTTCGCTGTTAACATTTCGTGAGACATTTGTCGCGGGAGGCAAGACGTTGCCCAACTCCCCTGCATACGTACGCAATCTGAATTTCAACAGCAACCTCCGTGGAACACAACGCCTGTCTTGTAGCGACTTCTACTGGAGGTGGTTGAGCATCTCGCCCTTACGGAACGATCCCGCGACGAAATGCGCAGTTCACCTTTGGATTTTCTCTACCTCTTCTATTAATCATCCTTGGTGATGATCCGATATCCCGGACACTGTAACTGCTGCTGAGCAGTTGCGGTCGAGAAACCTGCAACAAAGAAATTTCGACAATCAGTTGTGAAAGATGTAATTTTTTTTGTCTGCATGATGAATGTACACTGAAGACCCAAAGAAACTGGAACATCTGCCTAATATTGTGTAGGACCCCACGAGCACGCACAAGTGCCGCAACATGTTGTGGCATGAACTCGACTAATGTCTGAAGTAGTGCTGGAGGGAAATGACACCATGCATCCTGCAGGGCTATCCATATATCCGTAAGAGTGTGAGGGGATGGAGATCTCTTCTGAACAGCACGTTGCAAGGCATCCCAGATATGCTCAATAATGTTCATGTCGGGGGAGGCTGGTGGCCAGCGGAAGAGTTTAAAGTCATAAGAATGTTCCCGGAGCCACTCTGTCACATTGTCCTGCTGGAATTGCTCAGATCAGTCGGAATGCACAAAGGACGTGAATGGATGCAGGAGATCAGACAGGACACTTGCGTATGTGTCACCTGTCAGAGTCGTATCTAGACGTATCAAGGGTCCCATATCACTCTAACTGCACATGCCCCACACCATTACAGAGCCTCCATCATCTTGAAAAGTCTCCTGCTGACACGCAGGGTCAATGGATTCATGAGGTTGTCTCCATACCTGTATACGTCCATCCGCTCGATACAATTTGAAACGAGACCAGGCAACATGTTCCCAGTCATAAACAGTCCAATGTCGGTGCTGATGGGCCCAGGCCGGACGTAAAGCTTTGTGTCGTGCAGTCATCAAGGGTACACAAGTGAGCCTTCGGTTCCGAAAGCCCATATCGATGATTTTTCATTGAGTGGTTCGCATGCTGGCACTTGTTGATGGCCAAGCATTGATATATGCAGCAATATGCCGAAGGGTTGCACTTCTGTCACGTTGAAAGACTCTCTTCAGTCGGCATTGTTCCCATTCTTGCAGGATCTTTTTTGATGTTTTACCGGATTCCTGATATTCGCTGTACACTCGTGAAATAGTCGCCCGCTAAAATCCCCAATACATCTCTACATCGGAGATGCTTTGTCCGATCGCTCATGCGCCAACTATAATCCCACGTTCAAACTCACTTAAATCTTGATAACCTGCCATTGTAGCAGCAGCAACCGATTCAACAACTACGCCAGCACTTCTCTTTTACAGGCGTTGCCGACCGCAATGCCGTATTCTGTCTGTTTACAAATCTCTGTATTTGAATACGCATGCCTATACGAGTTTCTTTGGCGCTTCAGTGTAGTTGAGATAGCAACGACGTAAGAATGGCTGCATGCACTAACATTATGTTTACACCAGTTACACGCCTATGTTTCAAGAAAAATGGCTCTGAGCACTATGGGACTTAACTGCTGTGGTCATCAGATCCCTAGAACTTAGAACTACTTAAACCTAACTAACCTAAGGACATCACACACATCCATGCCCGAGGCAGGATTCGAACATGCGACCGTAGCGGTCGCGCGGTTCCTAGAACCGCTCGGCCACTCCGGCCGGCCATGTTTCAAGAACAGCTGGTGTAAAAATATATCCTGCAACCACGGAAGAGCTTTTGCAGAAACGATGTATCAAACGAGACGCTGGTAGCAGCACAAAGTTGCTGCGTCTTGCAAGATCCCCTCGCTTCTAAACTGATACTGTTGTTACTCAGCTTAGCCGCGAGTCCGTAGAGGGTGGTATATGTGACGTATAGTATAACTGGTCAGCATTTCCACCCGGAATTTGCGAGTGTAAGTCGGTCCTTTCTTGATCCGCCTTGGTGGGTCGTGTCGTCGGTTTTCTCCTACCTGTGCGCGGTGCAGCTCTCGTAGATGTCGTCCCGTGCAGATTCTTCATTGGCGGATTGGATGTCTCTGTCGGTGGAAGTTAATTATCTGAAATTGCTGTCGATCAACTTTGGGGTATGTATTTACTCGAAATTAACATTCGTAATGCCGTAATATCACTTTTATTCCTATTAGATCAATAATGAAACACTTATGTCACAAATTACTCGTAACCGGGAGCATGGCTACCATCGAACAAGACAGGAAGATCATTAACGACTTTGGCGGGCAGTCCGTATCTCTTACTAGTTTCGTCACAGTTCGTAGATTTCCGATCAAGTTCGTACTTACAAAGATATGCATTTGTTAATGAACGAGTGTGAATTTTAACGAGGCAAAATTATGATAAATAGTTTTAAACACCCAGAGGCTTCTCCTAGTATTCATGTTGTCATAAATGACTTTAATTATTAAATATAAATAAACAAAAATCAGTGACTCTGGCGCCAAGATGGCGGTACTTCCCGTCATGTATAATTCCCAGTCTGACGCTTGTTCCTACGCCGAGCCCCACCCCAGTACGCGCGACATATGGTCGCTTCTTCACCTAGCCAGCCAGCGTGGGAAATGCTCTCCGACTCATGATCGCCACAGGACTACAGCACTTACTAACTATCGTGAATACATCAATAAGAGACAATAATTTATTAAAACTGCTAAAAATGCCTTCCTCACGTAAGAGGCACCTTACAGTCTGATGGAGGATTTGCAGACGGTCAGTGCAAGCTGCGAAAAATGATATGACGCTCTTCAGCAGATGAGAATTTCATTATCAGTTGCAGGTGATAAATTGTTTAACAGTATACCGTTTCGATAATCTGCTAACCATAAATCAAATCTGTATCTATTTTTACCCACTCAAGAGGGTGTAACATCATCGAAACATGTTTGGGAAAAAAAGAGAACGATGAGTAATATGTATTGTTTGAGTAAACATAGGTGTATACCACGAATAGACGACTCACGTTTAACCAAGAAAATCGTTGATATTATAAAAGCGATTTGAGAAAAAGTTCTGCAGGTAGCCGACATCTAGAAGGATCTCAGAAAAGGATTTCTCTGTTCGCTACGTGGACGGCACACAGACAGGAGATCACCTCTCCCAAAGTTACGTCACCTCTCCCAAAGTTACGTCGACACAGCTAATCTTTTTCGTGACAAGGAACCAGTGGTCGGAAATATTTAGGTGGTCCGAGGTCTTAAGTCAGCAATACGTGTTAGGCAGATATTATTTTATAAGCCGTTGATGTTTCGAAACAAAACAAATACCGTGCCACACTGACGTTTATAGTACCACCTTGAAAAACATTGTTCTGTGACGTGACCACGTATAGAGCAGTTTCACACACTGTACAGTTTATGACTGTTTGTCAAAGATGGCATATTATACACTAATCGCCATTAAAATTGCTACACCACGAAGATGATGTGCAGCAGACGCGAAGTTTAACCGACGGGAAGAAGATGTTGTGATATGCAAATGATTAGCTTTTCAGAGTATTGGCGCCGGTGGCGATGACTACAACGTGCTGACATGAGGAAAGTTTCCAACTGATTTCTCATACACAAACAGCAGTTGAACGGCGTTGCCTGGTGAAACGTTGTTGTGATGCCTCGTGTAAGGAGGAGAAATGCGTACCATCACGTTTCCGACTTTGATAAAGGTCAGATTGTAGCCTATCGCGAATGCGGTTTATCGTATCGCGACATTGCTGCTCCCGTTGGTCGAGATCCAATGACTGTTAGCAGAATATGGAATCGGTGGCTTCAGGAGGGTAATACGGAACGCCGTGCTGGATGCCAGCGGCCTCGTATCACTAGCAGTCGAGATGACAGGCATCTTATCCGCATGGCTGCAACGGATCGTGCAGCCATGTCTCGATCCCTGAGTCAACAGATGGGGACGATTGCAAGACAATAACCATCTGTACGAACAGTTCGACGACGTATGCAGCAGCATGGACTATCAGCTCGGAGACCACGGCTGCGGTTACCCTTGACGCTGCATCACAGACAGCAGGACCTTCGATGGTGTAATCAACGACGAACCTGGGTGCACGAATGGCAAAACGTCATTTTTTCGCATAAATCCAGGTTCTGTTTACAGCATCATGATGATCGCATCCGTGTTTGGCGACATCGCGGTGAACGCACATTGGAAGCATGTATTCGTCTTCGCCATATTGGCGTATCACCCGGCGTGATGGTATGAGGTGCCATTGGTTACACATCTCGGTCACCTCTTGTTCGCAATGACGGCACTTTGAACAGTAGACGTTACATTTCAGATGTGTTACGACCCTTGGCTCTATCCTTCATTCGATCCCTGCGAAACCCTACATTTCAGGAGGATAATGCACGAATGCATGTTGCAGTTCCTGTACGGGCCTTTCTGGATACAGAAAATGTTCGACTGCTGCCCTGGCCAGCACATTCTCCAGATCTTTCACCAATTGAAAACATCTGGTCAATGGTGGCCGAGCAACTGGCTCGTCACAATACGCCAGTCACTACTCTTGATGAACTGTGGTATCGTGTTGAAGCAGCATGGGCAGCTGTACCTGTACACGCCATCCAAGCTCTGTTTCACTCAATGCCCAGGCGTATCACGGCCGTTATTACGGCCAGAGGTGGTTGTTCTGGGTACTGATATCTCAGGATCTATGCACCCGAATTGCGTGAAAATGTAATCACATGTCACTTCTAGTATAATATATTTTTCCAATGAATACCCGTTTATCATCTGCATTTCTTCTTGGTGTAGCAATTTTAATGGCCATTAGTGTAGATTACCAGAAAACCCTCGATTCTTTAAAAATGCGAACACCCACGTATAAAACAGCTTCAAACGTCTGATTACTTTGCAAACGAGTTAAGGTGTTAACTATTTGAGGTTAGCATGACTGCAAAGAAAGATCACCAAAAGGTTTGAACTTATGTGTATAGTTTGGGAAGTTGCAAAGTGCCCTCATTATCAAACACTGGATGAATATAGTGTGGATAATTCGCGTTCCATTTTAAGCGAAAGCACGTTTATCACACGACTGAATGTTAATGACGCAATATCTCCTGAGTATGTATTATACATTGATATAATTTTGCGGTATATGTAGATACCGCCTGCAAAGTGTGTTGCGAATACAGTTAGTAATAAAGAAGTAACAAATTAAAACGTTATGCCTGATGTTGAAGTTTTAATGTGCACCATTTTAAGCAGAAGTTGGTTTTTTGCACATCTAAATGTCTATGACGTCATATCTCCGTCACTGTGCGTCGTACAGTGACATACAGTGGGTTTGAAAAAGAACTCCCTAGTTTTAATGTGTTCTAGAATCTGTACAAAGTGACATACACTATTCTAGTTTGTGGTGTTTGATTCATCAACTCCCCAGGTTTCGCTCCCTTGCAGTTGGCAGGTCTGCTTGACCTTGAGACGGCACCAGTGCTGTTTTCTTCTTCTGTTCCTTCGGTTCAGTCCAGGCTTGCGTGCAGTGCAGAGCAGCTCAGCAAAAATGTGTACTCCGCACCAGAAAGTGCAGTGTGTTATTTGGCTTGTGAAGACTGAGTCATTGGCTAAAGTCTTTCAAGGAAACCGGTAGTGTTTTAAAAGCAAAATCACCAGGTAGACCAAGAACTTCTGAAGATGTTGTTGAACAGGTCCGTATTTCGTGTGTTTAGAGCCCGAAGAAGTCATTCGCCAGACATAGTCTACTGTAAGGAGTGCCTAAAGGTACTGTGTATGATGTTGTGCGTAAAAGACTTAAGTTGCACGCCTACAAATTGTAACTATTATATGAAACAAAATCTACTGATAAAATCGAAAGGTATGAGTTTGTTGATGATGATGTCAATTTTTCAAAAAAGATTCTATTTTCTGATGAGACTACATTTTATGTCAGTGGAACAGTTAATCGTCATAACTGCAGAATTAGGGGGTCAGAGCAATCCAAATGAAGTTATTCGGCATCAACGTGACTCTCCCAAAGTTAATGTCTGGTGCAGTTTGGTGGAAGATCGGGTGATTGGTCCTTTCATTTTTGTAGAAAAAACAATAAACGGACTCGTTTATTGACATATGTTGACAAAGTACGTCTTTCCCCTAATGGACGATATTGCGGCGGAAAAGGAGCTTGTGTTTTTCCAACAAGATGGCGCCCCACCTCGTTACAGTAACCATGTGCGTGATGTTCTTGACACTCGCTTTCCACGGAGGTGGACAGGCAGACCTGACCCAATACCTTGGCCACCACGAAGCCCAGGCTTAACCCCACTGGACTTTTTCTTTGTGGGCCACATAAAAAATGTTGCATGCAGTGAAAAGATCAGGGACATCAATCATTTACTGGAAAGAATCGTCGCAACGACTGGGACAGTTACACCTGAAATGTTGGTGAATACGTGGCGAGAAGTGGAATATCGTCTCGACGTGTGCAGGGCAACAAATGGATTCCATGTTGATGTTTACTAACACTAAACAAAACTTGAAGGAATTCTC
The DNA here is from genome assembly GCF_023864275.1 of Schistocerca cancellata. Classification (NCBI taxonomy): domain Eukaryota; kingdom Metazoa; phylum Arthropoda; class Insecta; order Orthoptera; family Acrididae; genus Schistocerca; species Schistocerca cancellata. Next base: position 1,153,122,720 of record NC_064626.1, read on the forward strand.
TTTCATGATATGTACTCATTGACGTAATTTTTCATTGATTTCCCCATTAAATTTATACTTGAAACTAGGGAGTTCTTTCTCAACACCCTGTAATTATGCAGGTACATTAAGTACATAATGTATGCAAACTAAGTTGCGAATAGAGTCAGTACTCAAGAAGTAATAAATTGAAGCGTCATGTCTGGTTCAAATGGCTCTGAGCACTATGGGACTTGACTTCTGAGGTCATCAGTCCCCTAGAACTTAGAACTACTTAAACCTAACTAACCTAAGAACATCACACACATCCATGCCCGGGGCAGGATTCGAACCTGCGACCGTAGCGGTCGCCCGGTTCCAGACTCTAGCGCCTAGAACCGCTCGGCTTCTAGGACCGGCTCATGTCTGGTGCCGAAGTTTTATTGCATGAACAGCGAATATATTAAGCAATAAACTTTTTTTCCTTTCACAGTTTTGTGGGGGGGCGGGGGGGGGGAGCGAGAAAATTCCGTGAAGGTGTGAAATTTTATGTTAAGTTTGTTGGCAATCGCGAACTGCTCTCGTTCTCAAATACTGGATGAATACAGTCCGCGTATTTGCGCGGAGTATTCTGGCTCAATATAAACACACAGCTGCTAACTGTGAAACTCGTCTTATTGCGTTAAACTGTATCGTTAGTGAATAAATAGTTGTCACAATTTAAGTTCCAGCCCTCGTATTTATGCAGATATCAGCATTTGAGAGAGGACGCGTAGTTCGGCCCCAAGAAGCCGGTTGGAGAAATCGGCGGATCGGTCGACATTTCAATAGGAGTGACGCCACTGTTTGACGATGTTGATAGGTGGACCATGGCCGAGCATAGCGTCAAGAAGGAAGCGGTCGACCTGGAGAGACGAAAGAACGAGAGGACCAAGCAATCGTCAGACAGACACTCAGAGCCTCGGATTGATCATTATCATCGCTCTAAGCTGCAACTGGTACTTCAGCAGGCACAAAGACCATTAATTGGCTCACAAAAAGGGGTTTCAGATCACCACCGACCTCTGTACACCAAGAAGCCCGTTTTCTGCGGTGTCGGGCACATTCGGCCAGGAATTTCATTGACTGGAACGAGTTGTCTTCAGTGATGAGCCTCGCTGCGAACTGAGCCCCGATGACCAACAAAGTCATGTCCTGGAAGCGGCCTGGAGAACGATAGGATACCGCGCCGACTCCAGTGCTGTGTCCAGCTACGCCTGGTTTCTCGGTTGAGCATCTAGGGCGCGTACAGATTCTCGATCGGATTTAGACCTGGGGAGTTTGTTGTCTGTGTGACACGTCGCATTGTCCTGCTGGTAGATACTAATGTGCCGGGAAAAAACAAACGGTATGTAGGGGTGGACGTGGTCCCCAAGCATGGGCGTACCCAGCGAGGGGCAGGGGGGGGCAGCTGCCCCCCCCCCCCCCCAGAAGATATTCGAACTCGTTCGCGCAGATCCGGGAGTAATTTTTTCGTCTTCGGCACGTTACTGTCGGCACGGCAGGGAAGTTTATAGAAATAATAATAAGCAATCCGCTCTCCTATTCGCAGGCATGTTACGTCGCCAAGGAACAGCGTATTCACTTGTAGGCAGTAAGGGATCATTACTATGTGAAGTTGCTAACGAACAACATCGTTTCGCCTATCATATTTAAATGTAAAATGCTTTTCTGCTCCTAAACTATTAATTTTTTAGTTGCAGCTGACGCTTACTGTAGATTAATAGCAGTTGGCGTGCAGGTTATGACAAGCAGTAGATGGCGAGATCTTTAGTGCAAGTGATTTATAATAGAATGTTCCACAAAACTGGCCATCACCAAAAAAACTATCGGGCACTTCAGTAAAACCCCCATTAGGGCTGCCTGAAGCCCTTGCTCACTTGCATAATTTAATGAGTTCATTTTCTGGATTGTTACTAAGTGACGAAGAAAGATTATTTACCAATAAATTATCGGCGGCTAGAGTGCTAGTGGAACGCACGTTCAGGATAGAGTAGCATGGAGAGGTGCATCAAACCAGTCTCTGGACTGAAGACCACAACAACAACAACAACAACCACAAGCGTAGGGACCGATGACCTCAGCAGTTTGATCCCTTAGGAATTCACGCACATTTGAACATTTGCAAATAGAATGACTGGTACAGAGCATGGGGAGGGGAATTTAAACATTTGTTTTTGTTTGGTAGGGTTGGAAGCAAGGTAGGTGACGTATACAGTTCTTCTATTGTGACATGCAGTGTTTTATTGCAGAACACATTCTTTCCTTGGACTACTGATTTTTGGATGCGCTAATTCTCTGCTGTTGTTAATTTTAGATACAAGCTGTTGCTAGTTTTAGGAACTTTTTGATCAGTTTCTACGTTCGTTGAGTGGCAGTTCTGTGCTATTAGGTGATCAACAAATGTTCAGTGGAAGCTGTTACCTTTTAGTGTTCTGTATATGAGTTCTAAAATTCCTACAGCCCACATACACTGATTGACAGCAATTACAAATTATTTAGTGGGTAAGCAGACTGGCTATATTTATTTACCAGTGTTGGTGGTTTGTCTTCCAAGTCAGTTCTGTATTGTGTTGTTAGCTCGGTGTGCTATGCGAAGTCCTTGTCTCCGCATAAGGCTGAATTCCTCTCCAGTTTTTCTTGGCAAGCACGGAAAATGAGAAGAGCTACAATATCTAAAACGTTATTAGTGCCATGTGATTAGAATTTTTAAAAAGTGACTGGTTGACTTCTTAAGTAATAGAACCCAGTACGTTGTCCTCGATGGTGAGTGTTCATCGGAGGTGAGGGTATCCATCTGAAGTGCCCCAGGGAAGTGTGGTAGGTCCGCTGTTGTTTTCTATCTACATAAATGATCTTTTGGATGGGGTGGATAGCAATGTGCGGCTGTTTGCTGATGATGCTGTGGTGTACGGGAAGGTGTTGTCGTTGAGTGACTGTAGGAGGATACAAGATGACTTGCACAGGATTTGTGATTGGTGTAAAGAATGGCAGCTAACTCTAAATATAGATAAATGTAAATTAATGCAGATGAATAGGAAAAAGAATCCCGTAATGTTTGAATACTCCATTAGTAGTGTAGCGCTTGACACAGTCACATCGACTGAATATTTGGGCGTAACATTGCAGAGCGCTATGAAGTGGGACAAGCATGTAATGGCAGTTGTGGGGAAGGCGGATAGTCGTCTTCGGTTCATTGGTAGAATTTTGGGAAGATGTGGTTCATCTGTAAAGGAGACCGCTTATAAAACACTAATACGACCTATTCTTGAGTACTGCTCGAGCGTTTGGGATCCCTATCAGGTCGGATTGAGGGAGAACATAGAAGCAATTCAGAGGCGGGCTGCTAGATTTGTTACTGGTAGGTTTGATCATCACACGAGTGTTACGGAAATGCTTCAGGAACTCGGGTGGGAGTCTCTAGACAAGTCTAGAGGAAAGGAGGCGTTCGTTTCGTGAATCGCTACTGAGGAAATTTAGAGAACCAGCATTTGAGGCTGACTGCAGTACAATTTTACTGCCGCCAACTTACATTTCGCGGAAAGACCACAAAGATAAGATAAGAGAGATTAGAGCTCGTACAGAGGCATATAGGCAGTCATTTTTCCCTCGTTCTGTTTGGGAGTGGAACAGAGAGAGAAGATGCTAGTTGTGGTACGAGGTACCCTCCGCCACGCACCGTATGGTGGATTGCGGAGTATGTATGTAGATGGAGATGTAGTTTCGTGTATTTATAACCATTACAAGTAATTGACTTACCGGTGGCACTACGATGGCGAACGAAGGTCTGCGTGCTATGCATATGCGAGCGTTTCATTTCCGCCAACAACGTTACGGAAGTGGGTCTTCGTGCATTTTTTTCTTATCTGGACAGGGGGGTGCTTTTCCTTTCTGTCATGGCAAACTCAATTTCTTGCTGAACGCCAGTTCTATATGCATGTGGGCGGATGTGTATATTGTCGGCAGCAGCTATGGTCAGTCTTTGTCTGGAACGGTTATCCGCAAGCGGTAAGAGCGCAGGCCCATCTACGTCGTCTCAGAACTGTAAAAAGGACCGCCGCACGTTCAGTAGTATTGTCAAAGCGTCAATATGCTGTCTGACTCAGGGCGCGTATTAGTGTATTGGATAGCACTAGAAATACTGACGAGCAGCGTAGATAGCCCCATAAATATTCTCTGTATTGTCAATATATACTGAATGTGTAGGTCAGGTTTCGACGGTTTGACAGTATTCTCCATGACCCAGCCACTCAGCATTAGTGTGCACTGTTTATGTTTCCAATTTGTCTCTGTGTATATCACTCCATAGATTCATTTTTCAAGTAGTCTTTTGACAAAAAACCATTTTAACAGCCCCATAGATGGACAGTCATTGTTTTAAACTACTTTAGGATCGTCAACGGAGGATTCAGTATAACACTGCTTTCTTCATTAGTTTGAAAATACATTGGAACTTCATAAATTACGCAGCAGTTTGGGAAAAACGCTTCCACTTCGTAAATTACCTCGTATATCTGCAATTACTATAAAAAAAAGTTTCACGTTAATTACCTCAATATATCCTTGCCAGGCTGCTATTGCTTCACATGCTTGCATAAAATTTTACAATTGTGTTTGGTGATATTACAAAACTAATCTTGAAGCGTTCGAATGACATGCCTGTCGTCAGAAATCTACACTCCTGGAAATTGAAATAAGAACACCGTGAATTAATTGTCCCAGGAAGGGGAAACTTTATTGACACATTCCTGGGGTCAGATACATCACATGATCACACTGACAGAACCACAGGCACATAGACACAGGCAACAGAGCATGCACAATGTCGGCACTAGTACAGTGTATATCCACCTTTCGCAGCAATACAGGCTGCTATTCTCCCATGGAGACGATCGTAGAGATGCTGGATATAGTCCTGTGGAACGGCTTGCCATGCCATTTCCACCTGGGGCCTCAGTTGGACCAGCGTTCGTGCTGGACGTGCAGACCGCGTGAGACGACGCTTTATCCAGTCCCAAACATGCTCAATGGGGGACAGATCCGGAGATCTTGCTGGCCAGGGTAGTTGACTTACACCTTCCAGAGCACGTTGGGTGGCACGGGATACATGCGGACGTGCATTGTCCTGTTGGAACAGCAAGTTCCCTTGCCGGTCTAGGAATGGTAGAACGATGGGTTCGATGACGGTTTGGATGTACCGTGCACTATTCAGTGTCCCCTCGACGATCACCAGTGGTGTACGGCCAGTGTAGGAGATCGCTCCCCACACCATGATGCCGGGTGTTGGCCCTGTGTGCCTCGGTCGTATGCAGTCCTGATTGTGGCGCTCACCTGCACGGCACCAAACACGCATACGACCATCATTGGCACCAAGGCAGAAGCGACTCTCATCGCTGAAGACGACACGTCTCCATTCGTCCCTCCATTCACGCCAGTCGCGACACCACTGGAGGCGGGCTGCACAATGTTGGGGCGTCAGCGGAAGACGGCCTAACGGTGTGCGGGACCGTAGCCCAGCTTCATGGAGACGGTTGCGAATGGTCCTCGCCGATACCCAGGAGCAACAGTGTCCCTAATTTGCTGGGAAGTGGCGGTGCGGTCCCCTACGGCACTGCGTAGGATCCTACGGTCTTGGCGTGCATCCGTGCGTCGCTGCGGTCCGGTCCCAGGTCGACGGGCACGTGCACCTTCCGCCGACCACTGGCGACAACATCGATGTACTGTGGAGACCTCACGCCCCACGTGTTGAGCAATTCGGCGGTACGTCCACCCGGCCTCCCGCATGCCTACTATACGCCCTCGCTCAAAGTCCGTCAACTGCACATACGGTTCACGTCCACGCTGTCGCGGCATGCTACCAGTGTTAAAGACTGCGATGGAGCTCCGTATGCCACGGCAAACTGGCTGACACTGACGGCGGCGGTGCACAAATGCTGCGCAGCTAGCGCCATTCGACGGCCAACACCGCGGTTCCTGGTGTGTCCGCTGTGCCGTGCGTGTGATCATTGCTTGTACAGCCCTCTCGCAGTGTTCGGAGCAAGTACGGTGGGTCTGACACACCGGTGTCAATGTGTTCTTTTTTCCATTTCCAGGAGTGTAGAAATTTCTTCCAGTTTCTCGTCGACAGCGACAGATCCCTCATTAACGTACTTTCTTCTCTATTTTATTACCTATCGACCTAAAATAGCTTAAGAAACCAATTGGGAACGTGATCCTGATTTCAGTCAATAAATCAACAAGCGAACAGTCGCTCACATAGGGATCGTGAGGATAAGATTAGAATAATTATTGCACACACAGAGGCATTCAAACAATCATTCTTTTTGCGCTCCATACCTAAATCGAGCAGGAAGAAACTCTAATAACTGGTGCAATGGAGCGTACCCTCTGCCATGAACCTCACTGTGGTTTGCAGAGCATATATATTGAAAAGTCTCTGTTGGATTCCTTTCATGTTAATTTTTTAAAACTGTTGTCATTTACGGCATACATTCCACTTCTAAATTTACTGTGGTGTTTCTGACTATCTGGGAGGAGACTGAGCAGTGGAACATGTTACTTTTACACATAATCAAGAACGATCTGTCACACTACTACACTTTAAAACACAGTTTATATGTAATTCATGTCACACAGTCTCATACGGAACCTACATGCGCTTTCTTTTATATATTGTATATGATAAGATACTGTCATCCCCCTTCCCTTCTGTGTGAAAGGATGAATGAGCAAATGTATTTCTAGTTGCATGTTTGATGATAGCAGACAAGCCTGTCTGCTAGAGAACAGTAGGACCAACGTCGCAACAGGTAGCTACGCTTTCTAAAAGCAAAGAGGTTTCTATTCTTAGTATGGTCCTGTCTGTCCCTTGTCATGTTGGTATAGGAAGCTGCCTCTCTGGTCACTTCGGTTTTGTATCTGGAAGCACCCTCGGTAGGGGCCCACGGTAGTCGGTCCGCGGCGAGCGTCTGAAGTGGTAAGATCTCCGGCTAAGCGCGTCTCTGCTAAGTCCGTAGGACAATGGATTTCTTAAGTTCAGCCTAACTGAAAATTTAATCACCTTTATTTCAAGTTTAGATCTAAAATATCTAATGTTATCTTAAATTGCAACGCAGTGTATTTCGAGTGTGAAGTTCAGAATATCTTCCAGTAGTTGCTTTGTCACTACTTTGCGAGTAAAGTGGAACCACGTCTGGATGATCCGTAACTCTAACTAAGATCATCGATCTTAAATGCGAATGTGCGTGAGATTATAACGTCTCGTCTTGACAATATTTTTCAATATAGCAACTTTTCTTTATGTTCAACCCACGTGGGGTGTACTTTGTGAGAACAGTACCATGTGCTTATACAATTGTTTGACCCATCAGGTTAATAGTAAGACGATAGTAACCAGTTCGAGGTTTTTCTTTTGTAATTTGTGTTTCGATGTAATTTATTTTAATTATCAAAATTATTGTGGAGTTACACTCTTTGTGTAAACCAAGTTGACCACGTGAAGCATGTAGTGTAATCATCAAAGTAGCCCTCAGCTATCCTTTTCGGGAAGATTTCACAGAGAGTTAGTATGAATTTAGTATACCAGTGTGTGATAATTTCATGACGGACAGGATTGCGCTACGAACGTAACTTCTTTGGGTGAAAATTGAATCGGTTGGTTGTCGTTAGTTTCCTCTTGCATATGTTTCAACGTTCTTCGTGTGTTATTTTATGAATGCAGTGTTGTATGCAGTCTCCCAATCTTGGCTCCATATTTGATGTGATCCGTAAGATTACAAACTCACATTTTCACAATCCTAAATAAGGCACCAGTTTAGTTAGGAATCAAGTTTAATATGCTGAAATTTTAACGGAACAATGATCAATGTTAAAATAAATGTCCAAATATAAACTGATTTATTTCTTTTTATTTAAATTGTCTGGTGAAACAGTTGCTCAGTAATGCAAGGTTAACTTCCCCAGATAGCTCACAGCTTTTAACCCGCTTTTATTGTCTTGAATATCAGCACCGCTTTCAGAACAAATTAATGCATCAACATTACAATATATATAATCCTGTTACTATGTAAATATAAACCTTTTGTGGTGCGAAGTGACAAAAATTACAGGAAACAATACAGTATTATGCAAATTAGCGTACGGTGACGGCAATTTTCCGTCTGCCAAACGACTACAAGTCGTAATCACTATACACAAGAGGTGCCACATTTATCGATAGCGCAAGGAACTCTGAAATTAAACAGCGGCCCCTGTGTGAATCACCTCTGAGATGGCTGACTAGACACAAAGTTAATTTAATTACTTCAAACCCACAACAAAACAAACGACATCATAGGGAATGAGAATGGGTGTTGATGAAAAAATTAATAACAAGGATCTGCGGTATTACAAAGAGATTTATTGACTAATATCAAGGTCAAGAGAGAACAAACGTACAAACAGAAACTTCATCTGTGTAACATTATATTAACATGAACTCAGGTTGGTAGCAATAGACTTGGGGAACTTAACCGGAATTTGCGTGTAAATGACAGTGGCTACTGTGAGTGGACGGATGTCAATCTAGGGAAGCACACTCTGCTGTATCGTTCCACTGATTGGCCTCTCGCATCAAGATACAATTAAGCATGCAATGGACACTGGAAGTGACTACTGCGATTACAAGGCTGCTTCGAAGTAAGACGGCTGTGAAAACAATTGATAGGCTTCTGAATTTGCCGAAGCTGCACAACGTTACTGATATGGCCGGTGAAAGACGAGACGCTATCGTCTGCTGACGTACTGCGGTGCCCCCACGTCTGCCGGTGATCTCACGCCCGCGAAAATATAGTTTCGCCTGGGTGTCCGGACGTCTTCACAACTAACTGCTGCCGAGCGAGGTGGCGCAGTGGCTAGCACACTGGACTCGCATTCGGGAGCACGACGGTTCAATCACGCGTCCTGCCATCCTGATTTAGGTTTTCCGTGATTTCCCTAAATCGCTTCAGGCAAATGCCGGGATGGTTCCTTTGAAAGGACACGGCCAACTTCCTTCCCCATCCTTCCCTAATCCGATGAGACCGCCGTCTGGTCTCCTCCCCCAAACAACCCAACCCCAACTAACTGCGACAGTCGAGAAGCAATTCCTTGCCTCTCCCGTTGCTCAAAACCTTCCGAAAAACAGCCGTTTCCCCTGATGTTCTTCAGTAAACCTATCATGGCCCAGCAGTGGTTGCCGTGCCAATCATATTTTCTAGCAAGGACACTCGATCTTCCTCAACCAATCACTGCAGTGCAGTACACAATCTGTTCTCCGGAAAAACAGCACACAATGCCAGCAGGTTGTGCAGCCAAACCCCCGGCGTATTTCACAAGATGAGGGAAGCTTTCTAGTGAAAACAAGCTCCGTCTCGTCCATAAAACGATTTAGTGGATGCCGTTTTGGCGCGGCGCGGCAGCATCTAAGAAACGCGACATCCGTAGAAATTCATCGTTCCGTCTCATAAGGTACAGTGTTCTTGTAATAAACATATTAGTCAGGCGTCAGCCCGACGCCGCTTCCCTGGACCCACACACGATAAGGAGATCAGACTCCCACACCATGTCCACTCGGGCGCCACCAGTTTCTAAAGAAGTGTCATTTCGCATTCAGCCCCGGCGTTCCCACGCTCTTGCTTGACCGCTAGCGGAATACCCACTGCCCCACTGCACTGCAGGACCCACGGCTGGTTTCGGTGACTACAAAGGAAAGCTAGCAATGAGAAGGTGCCGAGAATTCGCCTGCTGCTCGGGGGAAGTTCTAAAGCTGCTCCTAATGTAATGGTCAGCTCCAGTGTCCAAAAATGTGTCTCTATAGTCGAGTTTAATTCTACTACTGCTACTCAACTCTTGCAAGAACTGTGAGATCAGTCAGTGGTTTACCTAACCCTAATAGTCCATCAGATTAATATCAATCAGGGAAAATTTAGATACACTATAGGCGGATGAAACTGTATGATAATCACCGAAACACAATGAAACGGGAGGTGCCTGATGGATATTACCATGGCAGTGGCCTGCCTGGAAGGCAACGCCATCTTTCAATTATATCAAAAACTATACGTCAGGACAAGGTAGACGTACCTGAAAATGGAAATCTTCCGAAACAGTTGTCGTAATAATCAATAAATGTTTCAAGCAATGATACTGGAACCTTACTTATAATGTCCTGTCAAGACATATATTTCACTGCAGGCCCAATTATCAAGAAAATTTGTTAATAGATTTTCGTGGGATGGTTTACGTTTGTCTTCCAATGTATTCCAGTTCAGTTTCTTCAGTATCTCTGTGACACTCTCCCACCTATTAAACAAACCTGTGACCATTCGTGCTGCCCTTCTCTGTATATGTTCAATATCCCTTTTTAGTCCTGTCTGGTACAGGTCCTGCACACATGAGCTGTGTTCTAGAACCAGTCACATGAGTGATTTGTAAGCCATCTCCTTTGTAGATTGATTGCACTTCCCCAGTATTCTATAAACTAGAGCTACCAACTGCTTCACCCACCGTTGAACCTATGTGATCATTCCATTTTGTATCCCTACAAAGTGTTACACCCAGGTATTTGTACAAATTGGCCAATTCCAACAGTCACAGGACTTCGTTTTGTGAAGTGCAAAACATTACATTTCTGAACATTTAAAGTAAGTTGTCAATCTCTGCACTACTTTGAAACCTTATCAAGATCTCATTGAGTTAGTGCAGCTTGTTTCTGATACTACTTCGTTATAGACAACTATACCATCTGCAAAAAGCCTTATCTTACTATTAATATTGTCCGCAAGGTCATTAATATACAACATGAACAGCAGGGCCCTTCCACCACGCTTCTCTGGGCCGTACCCAAAATTACTTCTACATCTGACGATGATTCTCCATCCAAGATAACATACTGTGACCTCCCTACCCCGTGTCCTCAATCCAGTCACAAATTTCACTTGATACCCCGTATGATCGTACTTTTGACAATAAGCGTAGGTATGCGACTGAGTCAAATGCTATCCACAAATCAAGAAATACAGCATTTACCTGACTGCCTTGATCCAAAGCTTTCAGTATGTCATGTCAGAAAACTGTGAGTTGGGTTCCACATCATCAATATTTTCGAAATCCTTACAAATTTGGAAATTTGTGGTAAGGTACTATGGGACCAAACTGCTGATGTCATCGGTCTCTAGATATTGTAACCTAATGTTGACGCTTGAGTACCACTCCTCCGCTGTTCGGTCGTGTGTATCGGAGAGCACCGAATTACGTAGGGATCCAAAGGGAACGATGATGGACCTTAGGTACAGAAGAGACTGGAACAGCACATTACGTCCACATGCTAACAACTTTTTATAGGTCTTTTTCACTGACGCACATGTACATTACCATGAGGGGTGAGGCAAACGTACACACGTGGTTTCCGTTTTCAATTACGAAGTGGAATAGAGTGTGTCCCACTGGAAACGCGTCGACGTATGTGGTATCAGCATGATGGTGCACCTGCACATTCCGCAATTAACACTAGGCTGATCCTTGACAGGATGTTCGACGGGCGTTTCATAGGACGTGGAGGACGCATAAATTGGCCAGCCCGTTCTCCTGATCTTACACCTCTGGACTTCTTTCTGTGGGGTACGTTAAAGAAGAACGTGTACCGTGATGTGCCTACAACCCCAGAGGATATGAAGCAACGTATTGTGGCATCCTGCGGCGACGTTACAGCAGATGTACTGCGGCGTGTACGACATTCATTACGCCAGAGATTGCAATTGTGTGCAGCAAATGATGGCCACCACATGGAACATCTATTGGCCTGACATGTCGGGACACACTCTATTCCACTCCGTAATTGAAAACGGAAACCACGTGTGTACCTTTACCTCACCCCTCATGGTAATGTACATGTGCGTCAGTGAAAAAGACCAATAAAAAGGTGTTAGCATGTGGACGTAGTGTGATATCTCCGGATGTAATTAACATTTTACAATGCAACAAACGGCACTGATTACGTATTTGTTTATATGTTCAGATGTGCTAACAAAACTAACGGGGTTCCATTAAAAAAAAAAACGTGGGTTTGTGTTAAAAAACATACTTCCGTGCATATTTTTATGGTTTGTATTAACCAATTACACTAGCCCCTCTCCTCACGTTCGGTCTGTGGAATCGATTCGTCAGTATTTGATGTGGTTTACGAAATATATCCAGCGGTAACGTTAGGTGACTCACCCTGTATACATGAGTCATTATTTGTATAAAAGTATTGTTGGAGTGGTGTATCCTACTGGTGCAAGAGGTGGCGGTGAGGGGAGGAGGAACGGTGACGATTAAAAGGGGTGGCATTTAGAAAAAACGCGAAAACGATTTGCTGGTATTTTTTTCCTGCACTTAGTTGACTTGGAATACTTTAAAAGAATGAAACGCAATCTGTCTTCTGTATACATGTTCAGTGCGACAATCATGTCGCGAGAACGAACACCGCAGCGAGCTTATAATTATGTCAGCGTGTTTCGGGTCAAAGATGACGCCGTGCGGCTTATAACTGAGACACATTTGAAGTCCACTCTGGGGCCACACGGTGCAAGGGGCGGAGAGTCGGTTGCTTGGTGCTTAGCCACTATTACACTATCATATTTATTTGTCAAAGTAGACATGTCATATATTTAAGCCAAACAAATTTGACACTGTAATAGGGAACTCTGTCAAATCTCGCCTTTCGTCAAAGAAATACAATCAAATCTAGAGCCTCGCCCTAGATTTGTCCATAAAAGTCGTTCGTCTTCTGTTCACTGCAAGGTGAAATGTAACCGCTTGGAGCGTTGGCATCGCTACAGCCATTTTACGTCTCTGTAGTGTGTTTGTAGACATGGGTTCAAAGTTGGGACCAGTGATGATTGGGACTTTTTTTAATAACCATGGTTCGAAAAATGGTTCAAATGGCTCTGAGCACTATGGGACTTAACATCTTTGGTCATCACTCCCCTAGAACTTAGAACTAGTTTAATTTAACTAACCGAGGGACATCACACAACACCCAGTCATCACGAGGCAGAGAAAATCCCTGACCCCGCCGGGAATCGAACCCGGGAACCCGGGCGTGGGAAGCGAGAACGCGACAACGAGCTGCGGACCATGGTTCGACGGGAAGGGGGGGGGGGGGAGCGAGCAAGGGGCGCAATGCATCGTGTGCTTTGCTGATGGACAGTTCGAATATGCCGCAAGCAACTTCTTATCCACAGACACAACTACAGTCTCCACCTCTACATCGGGAAACATCCAGGCAGTCAGCAAGAGACGGAATAGAGAAGATGGTCGCACGCTTAATAAAAAAAATTCTTGGCTTTCCATTCTATTTTGTCTATTTTTGAACTCTGGATGCCACATGTTAAAAAGCGCATCATCTGTTTCGTATTTGTTATTAATTGAATAGTTGCTGGAATACTAATTCTGGTAGTTAAATTATTCAAAATTAAAAATAATTCTTATTGTCCATATAGTGTATGTATGTATGGTTGTTAACCGGGGGCCTAGAAACGACGGCTCCGACCCCGCCGAAACCGCAGTGGCCCACGTCACCACTCCACCGCCCCACACCGAACCCAGGGTTATTGTGCGGTTCGCCCTCCGGTGGACCCTCCCCCCCCCCCCCCTCCCCCCCCGCCCTTCAGGGAACGCCTCACACCAGGCGAGTGTAACCCCTATGTTTGCGCCGGCTTCTGTGGCCAAGCGGTTCTAGGCGTTTCAGTCTGGAACCGCGCGACCGCTACGGTCGCAGGTTCGAATCCTGCCTCGGGCATGGATGTGTGTGATGTCCTTAGGTTAGGTAGGTTTAAGTAGTTCTAAGTTATAGGGGACTGATGACCTCAGAAGTTGAGTTCCACAGTGCTCAGAGCCATTTGAACCCTATGTTTGCGTGGGAGAGTAATGGTGGTGTACGCATACGTGGAGAACTTGTTTGCGCAGCAATCGCCGACATCATTGTAGCTGAGGCGGAATAGGGGGAACCAGCCCGCATTCGCTGAGGCAGATGGAAAACCGCCTAAAAATCATCCACAGACTGGCCGGCTCACCGGACATCGACGCAAGTCCGCCCGGCGGATTCGTGCTGGGTACCAGGCGCTCCTTCCCGGTCGGAAAGCCGTGCGTTAGACCGCGCGGCCAACCGGGACGGGCCCCATATAGTGTACTAGACATTTGTTTACCTTCAGTGCTTTATAAATAGCTCTCTCCTGTAACAAGAAATCGTAGTGTCACGATGAGCTTGTTTTCTGCACATACAGCATTTCTCAGATAAGTACTCAGTTTTGTAATGCTAGGAACCACTTTACCGGGCAAATATTGAAATTCACTCTCATCCATTCGTAAGTAATTTATATAATAAGACTTGACTTCTTCCACTCGCAGCTCTCGTAACAAATTTTTCTGAATGCTTTTACTATCTCGACGTAATACCCTTGGCTTCACCCAAGTATGTTTCCTTTTCTTCCGCCGCTTTTCTTCCAAATGCAAACACATTGCAATTGTGATAAAAGCAACTGCAGCGCAAAGTAACAAGTAGCTGCTGTCCGCCGTCTTGAAGTTTTACAAAAAATACGAGGGCAGTGTATTTTTAGCGCCACGTCAAAGATCTTTGTCAATGAATTTTGACCAAGTTTTGATCATATTTCTTTGTCAAAGATATACGATAGAGCAATTCCGGTGAGGTTATCGGCGACGCAGAGACGTAGTCAGCATGAAATATACGGTATATGGCATAGCGTACGCCAGCGTAGCCACGGGCAAGAAGCTATGCTGTGTTATCATAAGAATAAACCTGATCTAAACATTTCGCATGTATTCTTCCGCGTTTGCTTGAATCTCGTTGGATGTCGTTTCACGTGGAACGGAAACCAAGCTGTGACCGGTACAGTCAAGTACGATCATAAGGACACGTTTTCGCACACAGACTGAGCAATAAAGTGCGGGACAACAGCTGTAGCGGCGCATTAAACTTGGACAGCACTTGCCAGCCAGCTGTCCAACCAGCCTGCAATGAATTGAGCAGTTGCAGTTCAGACGTAGAAAGCGACGGACAAAGGAACAATATATCTTCAAATGTCATTTAATTTTTAAAGAGAATGGAATAATATTCGCCAAAACTTCAGCACCACAGCGTGCTTTTTAGGTGACCAGACGGAAAGAAATGCTCCCGTTCTCACCTGATATAGTACTCTAATTACAAGCAAGAGTGACGAAAATTCCTAACTCAAACACAGGGTAATCTTTCTCAGCGAGCTATGTGCGATTCAAAAGCATACTGCTGGGATTTCACCGTACTGTTGACTACTGAAGTCACTGAAGGCATTAATTACAGTCAGTCGTCCGGTAATCTCCTCCTTATCCGAATCCTGTAAAAACATTTCAATACTGGAACTGCCATCTGATACGTTGATAACGGGTCAGTCAACAACAAAATCCACGAAGGCAACCACACGTCGCATTTTCTCCTCTTCCCTTACGACGTGCTGTTCTATAGCCCGCCAGCGTTCGACAGTGACGTGTGAAAAAGCTGCATGCGTTAGTTCTAGTGCGTCTGGCAGCTTAACAGTCTTGTTACTTCTCGGTCTAAATCCCTTAATTGGCTCCCTGTTGTGTTCATATTGTAATGGTACAGTGGAAAATGTAAACATGCAGCATATGTATGGTGTGTTCGATGCTGTGGAAATGATTGTTTTTCATGTTTCTCCAACACATATCTACATCTGTGGCATAAAACAATGGACATAGGCCAAATAAAGAGTATTTACTTTCCCATTTTTACCGTAAAAATTAAACTTATGTTTTCTTAATTTAAGCAACCTTTTTGCGTTTGTTTTCATCAGGTTGGTTCTTATGATGAACGGAGTATAGTAAAACTAGAAAACGGCGTCTTACCGCGAGGCGGAATTCCTCTCTAGCCCATCTGTGGGTGCGCTGAATTTGTGTGTGTGTGACAGTATGTTATATTCGGGGGAGGGGAAGCTGTAATAAACCGTGATTTCTCCCCCCCCCCCCCCGCCTTTCTCATAACCAAACAATGGATTCTTGCACCCGACACTAGCGCAGATTGCAGTCTCAGCTGACGAAGACCCCAACAATAATAACAAGCAAACTTTGGCAGGAAGCGCTTTTGCTTGTTTTCCCAAGTCGTATCGGGTCCGTCACCGGATGGTAGTCGCAGCAAGGTCCAGTAAGACCCTTCGCACAGCTGACGCGGCTCACACAGCTAGCGGCCCCTCTGTGTTGTGTGTGTGTGTGTGTGTGTGTGTGGCAGGCTAGCTGTGACCCCTGCTGCAGACTCGGCACATCAAGGCGAGAGAGATAAGCGCTCGACGCTGGCTTATACGACTGCGCAGTGGGCAGGTCACGCACTTGCGTGCGCTTCAGAGAAGGCTGCCACGCCTTGCTACCGGTAGACTGTGCTTATCAACTCAGTAGTGGCCGTCTCGAAACTGCATGGAGCGCCAAAACATTCAGTAAAGATCAAGTAATGGTCAACTAATCCCACTGTGTTAAGTCCGCAACTAACATTCTTACAACAGTACGTGACCATAATTTATTTTTGTTTCTGTCAGACGCAGTTGCAAAATTCTTACTTATAACCGGAGCTTCAGAAACTACAATGAGAAATAAAAACAACAAAAAACAAATAAAACAGTATTTTTAAATTCGTTTCTCGCCTGCTCCACAAAGCGTTACTTGTGATTTATTCTGGAAAACACCTAAATGAAGGTATTTTGAAAATTGTCTACCGGAGAACAGTGGCTAATTTAGAATAAAAGCTAAAAAGTAAATACGATGCGAAGCTGAAGTGGGTCATTAATCTCTGATAGTGAAATATTACGACGGTGTGATTTTAGAACAAATTTGTGGCAACACTTTGACATTCTTTGCCACGTGAGTTTGGCGCGATCGTATCGCTGAAGTATTAGAGCACAATCTTTGCCGCTGTTGGCATAGTGACTTTGAGTTGTTTATGTTTATCGTTGTTTTTCGAGTGCTAAAGTAATAAAAGTTATTCTGAACAACTGCGTATTATTCTACCGTTCGGGCATACTAGAAAGTCGCCACAAATTATTTGATAATTTATGAAAGACAAGGAAATTTAAGTTGTCTGCTACTAAAAGTTACACTGTTTGATCATCCATGAAGTGACTATAGTGAGCACGGACTTGAAATGATAATCAGAATTTAATTGAGAATTCCTATGTCGGGTATCAGATATCGCTGCACGCTGCGACATAGCGGTTAACTATTATCTCTGGTAAACACTGCAAGGAAACTAACAGCGCTATTAACATACAATCATCTATTCATTCTCGCAGCGACCACACCGGTACCGAAACGGAAGATAACAGAGAGAAGGCCGAAATACTGAATTCGGTCTCCTGAAGCTGTTTCACCGCGGAAGATTGTTAACACTGCCCCTCCTTTCAGTTGCCCTACGAACATAGAAATTGGATAACCGCTCGCGGAATTTAAAAGCAGCTACAATCGCTTAGTAGCGGAAAGGCTTCAGGACAAAGATGAGATACCAATAAGGTTCTATAAACATTGTGGGAAAGGACTTGCTCCCCTTCTAGCAGTGATTTATAGTAGATCGCTTGACCAACGAAAGGTACCTAACGGCTGGAAAAAAAGTGCAGGTCATTCCCGTTTTTAAGGAAGGCTGTTAGACAGATCCACACAATTGTAGACCTATATCGTTGACGTCAATCTGTTGTAGAATTATGGAACATGGTTTATACTCAAGAGTTATGACGTTTTTGGAAAATTAACCTCTCCTCTATAAAAATGAACATGGATTCCGCAAACAGAGATCCTGCGAAACTCAGCTCGCCCTGTTCCTCCATGAGATCCACAGCGCAGTGGACAACGGCGCTCAGGTTGATGCCGTGTTCCTTGATTTCAGTAAGGCATTTGACACCGTCCCGCATTGCCGTTTAATGAAAAAAATACGAGCTTAGGGAGTATCAGACCAGACCTGCGATTGGATTCAAGACTTTCTTGCAGACAGAACTCAACAACATCTACATCTACATCTACATCCATACTCCGCAAGCCACCTGACGGTGTTTGGCGGAGGGTACCTTGAGTACCTCTATCGGTTCTCCCTTCTATTCCAGTCTCGTATTGTTCGTGGAAAGAAGGATTGTCGGTATGCCTCTGTGTGGGCTCTAATCTCTCTGATTTTATCCTCATGGTCTCTTCGCGAGATATACGTAGGAGGGAGCAATATACTGCTTGACTCTTCGGTGAAGGTATGTTCTCGAAACTTTGACAAAAGCCCGTACCGAGCTACTGAGCGTCTCTCCTGCAGAGTCTTCCACTGGAGTTCATCTATCATCTCCGTAACGCTTTCGCGATTACTAAATGATCCTGTAACGAAGCGCGCTGCTCTCCGCTGGATCTTCTCTATATCTTCTATCAACCCTATCTGGTACGGATCCCACACTGCTGAGCAGTATTCAAGCAGTGGGCGAACAAGCGTACTGTAACCTACTTCCTTTGTTTTCGGATTGCATTTCCTTAGGATTCTTCCAATGAATCTCAGTCTGGCATCTGCTTTACCGACGATCAACATTATATGATCATTCCATTTTAAATCACTCCTAATGCGTACTCCCAGATAATTTATGGTATTAACTGCTTCCAGTTGCTGACCTGCTATTTTGTAGCTAAATGATAAAGGATCTATCTTTCTGTGTATTCGCAGCACATTACACTTGTCTACATTGAGATTCAATTGCCATTCCCTGCACCATGCGTCAATTCGCTGCAGATCCTCCTGCATTTCAGTACAATTTTCCATTGTTACAACCTCTCGATACACCACAGCATCATCTGCAAAAAGCCTCAGTGAACTTCCGATGTCATCCACCAGGTCATTTATGTATATTGTGAATAGCAACGGTCCTATAACACTCCCCTGCGGCACACCCGAAATCACTCTCACTTCGGAAGACTTCTCTCCATTGAGAACGACATGCTGCGTCCTGTTATCTAGGAACTCCTCAATCCAATCACACAATTGGTCTGATAATCCATATGCTCTTACTTTGTTCATTAAACGACTGTGGGGAACTGTATCGAACGCCTTGCGGAAGTCAAGAAACACGGCATCTACCTGGGAACCCGTGTCTATGGCCCTCTGAGTCTCACAAGTCGTTCTTAACGGGACTAAATCGACAGATGTAAAGGTAATATCCGGAGTACCACAGGGAAGTGTGATAGGGCTGTTCTGTTTGCCATATATGTAAATGACCTAGGAGAAAGCGTCGGATGCTCTTTAAGGCTATTCGCAGATCATGCAGTTGTCTATACAAAAGTAGCAGCGCCAGAAGACAGTAAGAATTTGCAGAAAGACCTGCAGAGAATTTATGACTGGTGCAGGCTCTGGCAGTTGACACTGAACGTAAATAAATGTAACATACTGCGCATACAAAGGAAAAGAAATCCACTATGGTACAGCTGCACTACTTATGGCAAAAAGCTGGAGACAGCGTCTGCCGTAAAATATCTAGGCCTAACTGTCCAGAGCGACCTTAAGTGGAATGACCACATAAAACAGATAGTGGTAAAAGCAGACACCAGATTCTTAAGGAAATGTAACTCATCGACGAAAGAAGTGGCTTATACGGCGCTTGTTCGCCCGATTCTTGAGTATCGTTCATCTATCTGGGGTAACTATCAAGTAGGACTTATGGAGGATTTAGAGGAGATCCAACGAAGAGCGTCGCGTTTCGTCACGGGATCGTTTAGCTGGCGAGAGAGCGTTACGGAAATGCTGAACAAACTCCACTGGCGGGCGTTACAAGAGAGGCGTTGTGCATCACGGAGAGATTTACTACTGAAATTTCGGGACAGCACGTTTCAGGAGGAGTCCGACAACATACACTATGTGATCAAAAGTATCCGGACACCTGGCTGAATATGAATTACAAGTTCGTGGCGCCATCTGTCGGTAACGCTGGAATTCAATATGGTGTTGGCCACCCTTAACCTTGATGACAGCTTCCACTCTCGCAGGCACACGTTCAATCAGGTGCCGGTAGGTAGGTTTCTTGGGGAATGGCAGCCTGTTCTTCACGGAGTGCTGCACTGAGGAGAGGTATCGATGTCGGTCGGTGAAGCCTGACACCAAGTCGACGTTCCAAAACATCACAAAAGTGTTCTTTACGATTCAGGCCAGGACAGTGCAGGCATGTCCATTACAGGGATGTTATTGTCGTGTAACCACTCGTCCACAGGCTGTTCTTTATGAACAGGTGCTCGATCGTGTTGAAGGATGCAATCGCCATCCCCGAATTGCTCTTCAACAGTGGGAAGCAAGGAGAGGGTTAAAACATCAATGTAGACCGGTGCTGTAATAGTGCCACTGAAATCAACAAGTGGTGCAAGCCCCTTCCATGAAAAACACGTTGTTGTTGTGGTCTTCAGTCCTGAGACTGGTTTGATGCAGCTCTCCGTGCTACTCTATCCTGTGCAAGCTTCTTCATCTCCCAGTACCTACTGCAACCTACATCCTTCTGAATCTGCTTAGTGTATTCATCTCTTGGTCTCCCCCTACGATTTTTACCCTCCACGCTGCCCTCCAATACTAAATTGGTGATCCCTTGATGCCTCAGAACATGTCCTACCAACCGATGCCTTCTTCTGGTCAAGTTGTGCCACAAACTTCTCTTCTCCCCAATCCTATTCAATACTTCCTCATTAGTTATGTGATCTACCCATCTAATCTTCAGCATTCTTCTGTAGCAACACATTTCGAAAGCTTCTATTCTCTTCTTGTCCAAACAATTTACCGTCCATGTTTCACTTCCATACATGGCTACACTCCATACAAATACTTTCAGAAATGACTTCCTGACACTTAAATCTATACTCGATGTTAACAAATTTCTCTTCTTCAGAAACGCTTTCCTTGCCATTGCCAGTCTACATTTTATATGCTCTCTACTTCGACCATCATCAGTTATTTTGCTCCCCAAATAGCAAAACTCCTTTACTACTTTAAGTGTCACATTTCCTAATCTAACACCCTCAACATCACCCGACTTAATTCGACTACATTCCATTATTCTCGTTTTGTTTTTGTTGATGTTCATCTTATATCGTCCCTTCAAGACACCATCCATTCCGTTCAACTGCTCTTCCAAGTCCTTTGCTGTCTCTGACAAAATTACAATGTCATCGGCGAACCTCAAAGTTTTTATTTCTTCTCCATGGATTTTAATACCTACCCCGAGTTTTTCTTTTGTATCCTTTACTGCTTGCTCAATATACAGATTGAATAACATCGGGGAGAGACTACAACCCTGTCTTACTCCCTTCCCAACCACTGCTTCCCTTTCATGTCCCTCGACTCTTATAACTGCGATCTGGTTTCTGTACAAATTGTAAATAGCCTTTCGCTCCCTGTATTTTACCCCTGCCACCTTTAGAATTTGAAAGAGAGTATTCCACTCAACATTGTCAAAAGCTTTCTCTAAGTCTACAAATGCTAGAAACGTAGGTTTGCCTTTCCTTAATCTTTCTTCTAAGATAAGTCGTAAGGTCAATATTGCCTCACGTGTTCCAGTATTTCTACGGAATCCAAACTGATCTTCCCCGAGGTCGGCTTCTACTAGTTTTTCCATTCGTCTGTAAAGAATTCGTGTTAGTATTTTGCAGCTGTGGCTTATTAAACTGATTGTTGGGTAATTTTCACATCTGTCAACACCTGCTTTCTTTGGGATTGGAATTATTATATTCTTCTTGAAGTCTGAGGGTATTTCGCCTGTTTCATACATCTTGCTCACCAGATGGTAGAGTTTTGTCAGGACTAGCTCTCCCAAGGCCGTCAGTAGTTCCAATGGAATGTTGTCTACTCCGGGGGCCTTGTTTCGACTCAGGTCTTTCAGTGCTGTGTCAAACTCTTCACGCAGTATCGTATCTCCCATTTCATCTTCATCTACATCCTCTTCCATTTCCATAATATTGTCCTCAAGTGCATCGCCCTTGTATAGACGCTCTATATACTCCTTCCACCTTTCTGCTTTCCCTCCTTTGCTTAGAACTGGGTTTCCATCTGAGCTCTTGATGTTCATACAAGTGGTTCTCTTATCTCCAAAAGTCTCTTTAATTTTCCTGTAGGCAGCATCTATCTTACCCCTAGTGAGACACGCCTCTACATCCTTACATTTGTCCTCTAGCCATCCCTGCTTAGCCATTTTGCACTTCCTGTCGATCTTATTTTTGATACGTTTGTATTCCTTTTTGCCTGCTTCATTTACTGCATTTTTATATTTTCTCCTTTCATCAATTAAATCCAATATTTCTTCTGTTACCGAAGGATTTCTACTAGCTCTCGTCTTTTTACCTACTTGATCCTCTGCTGCCTTCACTACTTCATCCCTCAAAGCTACCCATTCTTCTTCTACTGTATTTCTTTCCCCCATTCCTGTCAATTGTTCCCTTATGTCCTCCCTGAAACTCTGTACAACCTCTGGTTCTTTCAGTTTATCCAGGTCCCATCTCCTTAAGTTCCCACCTTTTACACCATAAAACCACCGCCTCCGAATTTTACTGTTGGCCCTACACACGCTGGCAGATAACGTTCACCGGGCATTCACCATACCCACACCCTGCCATCGTATCGCCACATTGTGTACCGTGATTCGTCACTCCACACAACGTTTTTCCACTGTTCAATTGTCCAATGTTTACGCTCCTTACACAAAGCGAGGCGTCGTTTAGGATTTACCGGCGTGATGTGTGGCTTATGAGCAGGCACTCGACCAGGAAATCCAAGTTTTCCCCCCTCCAGCCTAATTGTCATAATAGTTGCAGTGGATCCTGATGCAGTTTTGAATTCCTGTGTGATGGCCTGGATGAGTGTTTGCCTATAACACGTTACGAACCTCTTCAACTGTCGGCGGTCTCTGTCAGTCAACAGACGAGGTTGGCCTGTACGCTTTTGTGCTCTACGTGTCCCTTCACGTTTCCACTTCGCTATCATGTCGGAAACAGTGGACCTCAAGATGTTTAGGAGTGTGGAAATCTCGCGTACAGACGTATGACAGAGTGACACCCAATCACCTGACCAAGTTCGTAGGCCTCGAGTTCCGCGGAGCGCCCCATTCTGCTCTCTCACGATGTCTAATGCTAGTGAGGTCGCTGATATGGAGTACCTGGCAGTTGGCGGCAGCACAGTGCATCTAATATGAAAAACGTATGTTTTTAGGGGTGTCCAGATACTTTTGATCACATAGAATATTACTGACCCTCCACATCATAAATCTCGTGTATTGACCACGAGAAGAAAATTGAGAAACTGGAGCCAATACAGAGGCTTACCGACAATTATTCTTCCCACGCACTATTCGCGAGTGGAGCAGGGTTGGAGGGATCAGAAAGTATTACCGAAAGTACCCTCCGCCACACATCATTAGGTGGCTTGCAGAGTATGATTTAGATGTAGATGTAGATACCGAATTCTAATTGCTCATTTTGAAATTTGTTAACGAAAAAGGAAGTAAATTTTGTACCTATAGCAAGAGTGACACAGAATCTGCGATCAGATAATATTTAACTCTTCGGATGACAGTGAGATAAAGAAATAGTGAAATAGTAGTCACGCTCTTGATTAAGCAATGGGAGGAGTAATTCTCCCGCTAGCCCACAGATATTACGCTGCTGTCCCACGCCAGAAGGGTCGTAGCATTACTGTATGACTCGACTTAAAAATAGTCGACAGCAACCCTTTCCAACAAGTTGCCGCCGTTCGTTGAAGCTTACTGGCTTCCTCTGATGTGCCGACGGCGCACACTGAAAGAGCTGCGCAGTCGCACATACGCCTCTGAGTTGAGCGGCGCAGCTTGAAGGCCAACATTCGGCACATCAAAGGGAGTGGTTCGTTTCTGCGCGTTGCATTTGGACAGGGTCGGAGTCATCATTCACGCGCCCCATTGGAGGCTGGTTCACAGGGTGTATGTGTGTGTGCGTGTTTGTGTGTGTGTGTGTGTGTGTGTGTGTGTGTGTGTGTGTCATTAATACTGTGCTAAATAAACAATTTTGCCTGCAACAACAGACAATTTAAACAGCTCATAGAACGTCACAGAGGAAAGTGCTATAATATTAAAAAAAAAAAAGAATCAAACAATGTTGAAGCCTGGTGTGCTGTATAGGATGCAGAATGGAACAAGTGAATAACAGGATAACCTCCATATTGCCTTACTTGGTCTGTATTGAAGAGATATACATGTGTTCAAAGAGACAGTCCTCAGACTGTGCATCTTGTTTCTGCCCTCCACCTTCCCCAAAACAGTTCTCTTGCACAACACCTCTGCCAGCCTCCATGCCGTTCCCGGTCATGATTACGCCCTCCACAAAAATTTCAAGGTCATTCTCCTACTGCTGTTCTTATTGAGGAATAAACAGACACGAGAATTTCGCGTAAACCATAACGCGACAAATAACGCGAAATCGGCGGTTTTCACCGACATAATGCGAAATCTATATCTACATCTACATGAATACTCTTCACATTTAAGTGCCTGGCAGAGCGTTCATCGAACCACATTCACAATAACACTCTGTTATTCCAATCTTGGACAGCGCGCGGAAAAAACGAACACCTATATCTTTCCGTGCGAGCTCCGATTTCCCTTATTTTATTATGGTCGTTTCTCCCTATGTACGTCGGCGTCCAAAAATTATTTTCGCATTCGGAGGAGAAAGTTGGTGATTGAAAGTCGTGGGAAGATTCCGCGGAAGCGAAATAAGCATTCGTTTTAATGATGTTTACCCCAAATCCTGTATCATGTCGGTGACACTCTCTCCCCTATTTCGCGATAATAGAAAACGTGCTGCTCTTCTTTGACCTTTCTCGGTGTACACCTTCAATGCTATCTCATAAGGATCCCAGACCGCGCAACAGTGCTCCAAAAGTGGACGGACAAGCGTAGCGTAGACAGTGTCTTTAGTAGACCTGTTGCATTTTCTAAGTGTTCTGCCAATAAAACGCAGTCTTTGGCTTGCCTTCCACACAACATTTTCTGTGTGTTCCTTCCAATTTAAGTCATTTGTAATTGTAATTCCTAGGGATTTAGTTTAATTTACGGCCTTTAGAATTTTGGAAATTTGTGATAAGATCTTAGGGACCAAACCGCTAAGGTCATTGGTCCATAAGCTTACACACTACTTAATCTAACTTAAACTAACTTACGCTAAGGACAACACACACCCACACCCATGCCCGAGGGAGGACTCGAACCTCCGACGGGGGGCGACCTTTAGATTTGACTGATTTATCGTCTAACCCACTCACGTGGGTGACCTCACACTTTTCGTTATTTTGGGTGAATTGCCAATTTTTGCACCACATAGATATTTCTTCTAAATCATTTCGCAATTTGTTTTGATCTTCTGATGACTTTACTAGTCGATAAACGATAGCGTCATCTGCAAACAACCTAAGACGGCTGCTCATACTGTCTCCCAAATCGTTTATATAGATAAGGAACAGCGAAAGGCCTATAACATACCTTGGGGAATGCCAGAAATAATTTCTCCTTTATTCGATGACCTCTCTGGCAGTAAATCACGAATCTAGTCACATAACTGAGACGATATTTCATTAGCATGCAGTTTCACTGCAAGCTGCTTGTGTGGTACAGTGTCAAAAGCCTTCTGTAAATCTAGAAATACGGAATAAATTTGAAATCCCTTGTCAATAGCACTCAACACTTGGTGTGAGTAAAGAGCTAGCTATGTTTCACAAGAACGATGTTTTCTAAATCCGTGTTGACTACATCAATAGACCGTTCTCTTCGAAGTAATGCATACTGTTCGAATACAATGTATGTTCCACAATCCTGCTGCATATCGGTCTTAATGATATGGACCTGTAATTTAGTGGATTACTCATACCTTTCTTGAATATTGGCGTGACCTGTGCAAATCGGTGGTTTTTAAAAAGGATCGTGAAAAGTGATGTTTTTCCCCGTTCCGTACAAATCTTCATATGGAGGTAACTGTTTACTGGTGTTGGTCACTATAGCTATTTAATATTGAAACTGGATCTTGACTTTTACTCTCAAGGCTGAGGTACGCGTATAATCTTAAAATATTAGTTCACTTGTTTCCTGTTGAATAAAATATTATCTTGACGTGACAACAGCCAGTAAAATCTTTATATGCTGAAGACATATTTTCTGACACTTTTGTACGAACGTCGCGTTTTCCAGAGATCGTTAATACGGTACATTAATTAAACTTGTATTTTCTTTGTGGCAGTCACAAAGCAAAACCCACAAATAGAGCACTTTTAACTCCGCAAACACCTAAATCAACACGGTTCCTCCTTGGTTTGCTTCTATCGGTCACTCAGGCTACGCTGCAGATCAGGCTGGCACCAAAGACGTCATTTTGCAAAATACAAACTTGAGCAAATGCTTCGAAAACGCTGTCAGTGCTCTGTTACGCCGCCAGAAACACGTTTACGCCATGTGCCGTGCGCTGTGATTGGTTGATAGAAGTAAACTGGATGATTTACGTGTTTGTGAATTGTGAAGCAGAAATGCCATATTTGGAGGTTTCCGGATTAAACTTTTATCTTACTACAATATGCAGTGCAGTTGATGACCAAATATCTCTACAAAATTCCTTCTATTTGGTACTATTGTTTTAATGTAATTTAACTGCGAAATACGAAAAAAATATAGAACTTTGTAGCCCGGGACAAGTACCTACTGACTAGAGGGTGTCCTCTCCTTTTACAACTCATCAAATCATTGCCCATATCTCGTTTCTCACAATATTTCCCCTCTGAACCCTAGCCCCCCCCCATCCTGGCCGCTGTCTCCCACTAATTCCAGAAGTAGTGTAGTTTGACTGGTTGTCAGCCTGGGAAATACACTTGACGGGAAGTACCGCCATCTTGGCGCCAAAGTCACCGATTTTGTCTATTTATATTTAATAATTAAAGTAATTTAGGACAACATGAATACTAGGAGGAGCCTCTGGATGTTTAAAACTATTTATCATAATTTTGCCTCGTTAAAATTCATACCCGTTCATTAACAAATGTATATCTTAGTAAGTACGAACTTGATCGGAAATCCACGAACTGTGACGAAACTAGTAAGAGATACGGACTGCGTGCCAAAGTCGGCAGTCGGCGTTAAGAGCTCTTCCTGTCTTGTTCGATGGTACTCCTGCTCTCGGTTGCGAGTAGTTTGTGGCATAAGTGTTTCATTATTGACCTAATAGGAATAAAAGTGATATTATGGCATTCTGAATGTTAATTTCGAGTAAATAGATACCCCAAAGTTGATGGACAGCAATTTCAGATAATTAGCTTCCACCGACAGAGACATCCAATGCACCAATGAAGAATCTGCACGGGACGACATTTACGAGAGCTGCACCGCGCACAGGTAGAAGGAAATCCGACGACACGACCCACCAAGGCGGATCAAGGAAGGTCCGACTTACACTCGCAAATTCCGGGTGGAAATGCTGATCAGTTATACTGTACGTCACATATACCACCCTCTACGGACTCGCGGCTAAGCTGAGTAATAACAGTATTAGTTCAGAAGGGAGGGGATCATGCAAGATCATCAGTATTGTGGAGCCGCCGAATACAAACTTTGTTGTTGTGATGGCGCCACGGAAAAAAATCAGGAGCAGAAAGATCAGATGATCTCACTGGCCATGGTGTATCAACCACTCGGAGGAGAAATCGAAGTGGGAACTGGGTCCACGGGCTGTAGCCCCGACTTGCCGGGACCATATCGTGTTGACACCCTAATGTCCGAGCTGCTTCGCAATGGAGAGCCTATTAATCATGACCGTATACAGCTTGGAATTGACCCTTATTGGTCGGCCTTTGTTATCTCGAGAAAAAAATACAGCGTTACGATTCCAATGGACGGTGTAAGATGGTTATTTTTTTTATTATGTCATTGGATGTGTTAACATTTGTAAACGAACATGATATATACGAAGAATCATGGTCTGAGAAACAGTTATTAGGTAACAGTATCTGTGTCTGCGATGGCAGCACTGTGTAGGATGCAGTGTAATGCATGAGCGTATTTTTAGAATTATGTGAGTTGCAGATTTATTATGAGGAGAAATGAAGACTCAGAACAATGGTCGGATAGCATACGGACATAAAAAAGGTTTTTGAAATAAAGAACAAGGTATTATTTGATGGGGTAAAAACTTTATTCTTATTTTTGTAGACTTTTATTATTGGTCCACTTGACCCACGTCACAGTCTAGTTTTTGATAACTATTCTATTGATTGATCTACTGAGTTAATTTACTGTATCATGGAAGTTATTAGATTAAATGAGTTTTCGTATATGAGAGTCTATAATTGTTTCCTTCGATAAGTTCCTTCTTAACTGAAATTTCAGTACTTAGATGGTGAGTCATGTGTTTCATTGGAATTCTGTGCCAAGATTGTGAACCCAGTTTCCATGGACCAATTGTAGTTAGTTTTTTGCAGTATTTTTTTAGCCGTTGCGGAGTGTTGCTATGTTCCTGTTTTTGCCAGTACTTCATTTTGCAGCCGAGATTCATATTATATGATTTTTTCGTTTCGTTTGCGCAATGTAGGTTCTGTCAGTTTCCTTATTTTACTGGTGCCATATGGCAGTGTAGAAAGTTTCGTGTGTTACAGGTAACATCCGTATACAGGTCGACATTACAGTTTTTTTTTATACGGTTACGTTTGTTTCATATAGTTCGTACGGATCAAGTCTACTGTGCGTGAAATTATTGGTTTGCTTATGAAAGAGATCGGTTTTCATACACACAGGATTTCATTTTAATTCTTTGTTGTATTTACGACAGCACACATACAAGTAGAGGCTACTCACAACTGTACGAGGTGCATTCAAGTTCTAAGGCCTCCGATGTTTTTCTAATTAACTACTCGCCAGAAATCGATGAAACTGGCGTTACTTCTCGACGTAATCGCCCTGCAGACGTACACATTTTTCACAACGCTGACGCCATGATTCCATGGCAGCGGCGAAGGCTTCTTTAGGAGTCTGTTTTGACCACTGGAAAATCGCTGAGGCAATAGCAGCACGGCTGGTGAATGTGCGGCCACGGAGAGTGTCTTTCATTGTTGGAAAAAGCCAAAAGTCACTAGGAGCCAGGTCAGGTGAGTAGGGAGCATGAGGAATCACTTCAAAGTTGTTATCACGAAGAAACTGTTGCGTAACGTTAGCTCGATGTGCGGGTGCGTTGTCTTGGTGAAACAGCACACGCGCAGCCCTTCCTGGACATTTTTGTTGCAGTGCAGGAAGGAATTTGTTCTTCAAAACATTTTCGTAGGATGCACCTGTTACCGTAGTGCCCTTTGGAACGCAATGGGTAAGGATTACGCCCTCGCTGTCCCAGAACATGGACACCATCATTTTTTCAGCACTGGCGGTTACCCGAAATCTTTTTGGTGGCGGTGAATCTGTGTGCTTCCATTGAGCTGACTGGCGCTTTGTTTCTGGATTGAAAAATGGCATCCACGTCTCATCCATTGTCACAACCGACGAAAAGAAAGTCCCATTCATGCTGTCGTTGCGCGTCAACATTGCTCGGCAACATGCCACACGGGCAGCCGTGTGGTCATCCGTCAGCATTCGTGGCACCCACCTGGATGACACTTTACGCATTTTCAGGTCGTCATGCAGGATTGTGTGCACAGAATCCACAGAAATGCCAACTCTGGAGGCGATCTGTTCAACAGTCATTCGGCGATCCCCCAAAACAATTCTCTCCACTTTCTCGATCGTGTCGTCAGACAGGCTTGTGCGAGCCTGAGGTTGTTTCGGTTTGTTGTCACACAATGTTCTGCCCTCATTAAATTGTCGCACCCACGAACGCACTTTCGACACATCCATAACTCCATCACCACATGTCTCCTTCAACTGTCGATGAATTTCAATTGGTTTCACACCACGCAAATTCAGAAAACGAATGATTGCACGCTGTTCAAGTAAGGAAAACATCGCCATTTTAAGTATTTAAAACAGTTCTCATTCTCGCCGCTGGCGGTAAAATTCCATCTGCCGTACGGTGCTGCCATCTCTGGGACGTATTGACAATAAACGCGGCCTCATTTTAAAACAATGCGCATGTTTCTATCTCTTTCCAGTCCGGAGAAAAAAATCGGAGGCCTTAGAACTTGAATGCACGTCGTACAATAGCACACCAGACGACCATCTTTGGTCTACCCTGGGCCTTTCCAAGGAAAAGCTGCGGGTTATGTATCCGAGTAATACTGAAACTTTAATTTATTGAGAAACCCACCCAGATGAAAGTTTGATTCATTAGATACCTTATGATTTGTCAGAAATGCGTCACCATAATCAATTCTGTCCACTAACGTTGTGATGAAATTGCGCATACTCTCTTTTTATCTCCATCTCCCTGCTGAACCTGTTGAGCCACTAGCAGTGAAAATGAACCTTTAAAGCCTGTTTCACAGTCCTGTGGGATTTGTAACGTTCGAGAATGTCGACGGAGATAACGCTGTGGGCTTCGTTACAGTGCTGCACGAAATCATCATATTTTTCCAGCGTTCAAACTGTCTTTTCACGTCCCTAATGCTTCACACTGGTTAAAGAAACAGCCTCAGGCCATTGTGTTATGCACTTGGATATTGTTATCCTGTCTAGCAAGCAGACTAAATGGCAACCGGATTCTTTTATTTTTTTTATTTGCGGTATGTGAAGTTTAGAAATGAAGTATCAGCCCACCAAAGCAGTTCGATGCAACTGTAAAAAAACCACGAGAAAATCGACTTTTGAAGTTCCTCGAGCGCGTTTAGAGCCAGGTCGCTTTTTTCGTATGGTTCCGTGGCTCTGTGGCAGGATGCGCGCCTGCCACATGGGGCGTGACTGTGGCTCGATTCCTGTTTGAGATAAAATTTTAAACAAAGACGCATGTGTGAATAAGCGTGAATTACATACGAGGGTCAGTGAAATACAAACTGAACATTCGGCACAACGGGACCGTCAAATAGTTTCATTCAAAAGTAATCACCACATGCGTTTAAGATATTTTTCCTGTAGAGAGACGAGGCGATCAGTTTCCGTTTCGTAGACCACTGTCGGTTAGGACGACGGATCCATAACCACACCAGTTCTTGCACTTCTCGTCCGACCAAAACCGTGCACTTCTCGTTTCGATCACAAACGAAGTTCACGCATATTTATCTGCAGCGAAGGAGGAAAGAGGAACTGATCCTCTCGTCTCCCTGTGGGATAAATTTCTGGTATTCGGTTTTCGCTTGACTGTCCCTAATGTAAAAACGACGTAGGTATTTGGACTGAACAAAAGAAACAATGACCGAAACTACAGGATAGAAACTGGTACACGTGCATAATATCGTGCAGGGCTCCCGCAAGCACGCAGAAGCGCCGCAACACGTGGCATGGATAGACTAATATCTGAAGTAATGCTGGAGAGAATTGACACCATGAATTCTGCAGGGCTGTCCATAAATCCGTAAGAGTACGACGGGGTGGAGATCACTTTCGAACAGCTTGTTGCAGGGCATGCCAGATATGCTCAATAATGTTCATGTCTGAGGAGATTGGTGGCCAGCGGATGTGTTTAATCCCAGAAGAGTGTTCCTGGAGCCGCTCTGTAGCATTTCTGTGCGTGTAGGGTGTCGAATTGTCCTGTTGGAAGAGCCCAAGTCTGTCGGAATGCGAAATGGACTTTTATGAACGTAGGTGATCAGACAGGATGCTTATGTACGTGTCATCTGTCAGAATCGTACCTAGACGTATCAGGAGTCCCATATTAATCCAACTGCACACGCCCCACACCATTACAGAGCCTCCACCAGATTGAACAGTCCCCTGCTGACATGCAGGGTCCATGGATTCGTAAGGTTGTGTGCATACCCGTACACGTCCATCCCCACGATACAATTTGAAACGAGATTCGGCCCGACGAGGCAACATGTTTCCAGTCATCAATAGTCCATTGTCGCTGTTGACGGGCGCAGGCGAGGCGTAAAGCTTTGTGTCGTGCAGTCAACGGTATACAAGTGGGCCTTCTGCTCCGAAAGCCCATATCGATGATGTTTCGTTAACAGTTGTTGATAGCCCGACATTGAAATGTGCAGCAATTTGCGGAAGAGTTGCACTTGTGTTACGTTGAACGGTTCTCTTTAGTCGTCGTTGGTCCCATTCTTGGAGGATCTTTTTCCGGCCAGAGCGATGTCGGAGATTTGATATTTCGCCGAATACCTGATATTCACGGTACACTCGTGAAATGGTCGTATGGGGATATCTCCACTTCATCGCTACCTCGGAGATGCTGCGTCCCATCGCTCGTGCATCTACTATAACACCACGTTGAAGCTCACTTACATCTTGATAACCTGCTGCCGTTATAGCAGCCGTAACCGACCTAACAAACTACGCCAGACGCTTAGTTTTCAGTTTCTATTATTTAGTTTGTGATACACGTTTATTACTGAATTAACAAAATTGTATCGTTTACATTGAAGGCTAGCTATTCGTAATATTACATTAAAAACTATTTTTAATCAGAAGAAACGCGGAATTTCGCCTTTACGAGATTTTATTGTAAACAAAAACTTTAAAACAACCAATCTGATGACGTTACATGCGTATATGGTGCAATTAGCGACTGTAATACACGCAGCGCTATGGCACACTGGCAATGTTTTGGTCAGAGTGTCATGGCAGCGAGCCACGCCCCCACGTCTTCAAAACGTAGTATGGCTGGGATACGTAGCGCCATCTCCCCTTATTCTTATCTCCATGGTGTTAAGGGCAAACACGTATCTCCTCTGCACACAAAAAGTATTGGCACAGAGCGTGACTTCTCGGTATATTGCTGGGTTTTCAGGTACCGGAACGCCATCTGCTGACGCAATAGACACCGCGTGTTGTTGACGGCCCAGTCGCTAGATGTTGCTGTATTGCGCGATAGTGGTCAGCATGGGGCCGAAGAAGAAGGAGCATTCTGTGGCGTTGCGTGAGAGAGTGGTGTTGCTCCATTCACAAGGAAGAAGCTATCGACAAATCGGAGCAGGTCAGGTGTCTGTTAGCTACACCACGGTACGAGCCATCATTCATAAATATAAAGAGACTGGAACAACAGTGAATAAGTGTCGTCCTGGGCGTCCAAAAGTGCTTACAACCTGAGAGCATCGCCGTATCATCGCACGTTCTCGGAAGGAACCTGCTACAAGTGCAGCAGCTATTGCTGAGATTCTTAAGACAACGTCCGACAAGACGGTTAGTGTTCAAACTATACGAAATGTGTTGAATGAGGCTGACCTGCAGGGACGTTCTCCCAGGAAAAAGCCATACATGTCGGAAATTAACCGACAGAAACGTCTGCAGTTTCCCAAGGACTACGTCAGCAAGCCGATAGAGTTTTGAAACACTGTGATATTTAGCGACGAATAGAAGTTCAATGTGTTCGGATTTGATGCAAGAAAGTAAGTTTAGCGCAAGCCGAATACGCACCTCGACATCAAACACATGCATCCCACAGTCAAACACGGCGGGGGCGGTATCATGGTCTGGGACTGTATGGCGGCGTCCGGCGTTGGAAATCTAGCTGTAATCCACGGTACAATGGATCATATGAGATACATCGACGTGTTGCGAGGTAATTTACACGCTAGTGCACAGACACTGGGCCTTACTGGGGTGTTTCATTTCCAGCAAGTCAACGACCCAAAACATACCACCATGAAAAACCGGGAGTGGTTACTGTACAATGCCCCCAGAAGGGTTCTAACACCACCTCAAAGCCCTGATTTGAACCCCATTGAGAACGTGTGGGCCCATCTTGACACACAAGTCAGAAAAAGGCGTCCGTCCGGTAAAAAAGACTTGGAGAAAGCGCTCCTGGAGGAATGGGCGAAAATTACCCCTGATATCACACGGAATTTAATACAAAGCATTCCTAGGCGTTTATGTGCTGTTATAGATGCTAAAGGGATGCACACTAGCTATTAGAAGGCGAACATCAGTGAAGAAAACGAACACACTGTCCGATTCATACGCGCGTGCCAATGCTTTTTTGGATGCAGAAGAGCGATGTTTAATTTCATAACACTGTATGTTGCTTTACGGACAGGTGATTTGGACATATTTGTAATCTATGTAATGTAAGGTGGCACGTGTCTGGGTTCTGTTCTGAAATATATGTTCCGTTTAACCTACAACCACTAAAATGTAACTGTGCCAATACTTTTTGGTGCGATTGTACTCACTTCGGAATGGCGCATATGGGCAGCGGAAGTATTGCCCATCCGAAAATTACTGCCTTTACAGTATACTGAATTTTATTGTCACTGAGTAGTGTTTCGTTTTTCGCCGTGTAAGCGCTCCATCTTTTTTCGTTAGTACATAATAGTTTTTAGTTGCATATATCTGTATAGTTTTTTGTTTTGTTTATTCTTTTGCCAAAACAATGCACAGTTTAATAACTGGTGAGCCATTAGTCACTGGAATTATATCTTCTGCCCCCATATTGTTTTCAGATCGTAAGAAGGGACAGACGATTTATCGTGAGAGTAGTGAATAAGGAAGTAAGGAATATTATAAAATCTGATCTAGAAAAATAAAACATTGTTATCTACTTGCTGCCTGCTATGCTGAGTCTACGATTTATTACAAAAAGTCGAAAAGAGGTAATTAGCACAGGTGCTCCTGGTTGAAAGCGTCCAAGATATGAAGTACGTAAGTTTCACTGTCATTACTTACATTGGACGCAATAAGAGACGTTATACTACGTATATGTGGACATCGCACATCCTCTGCAACCTAGAAACAGTCGAGAAGCACTCACAAACAACAATGTTTTTATTGGCTAGTCGTGACGAGAAAAAGCATTTCAATGGTTGCATACACACTATCAGGATTAAAAAAATTTTATACGACAGTCTACACCAATGAAGAATAGTCTATATTATTCTGAAAGTATGAGTATACTGAAAGACTGTAATGATCTGATATATTTAATTTGTTGAGATGTATTGCTGACAAAGGCAGACCTGCTTTCATGAAAATGTTTTTCTAAGTACGTGAACTTTTCCTCTTACTAGGCACACATGTCTAGCTTCTGCATTCCTCACGCGCGCATTATTCTCATCTGCTGACAATACATTGACCATTGCGTTGTGCAACAGAGTAATTGTTTATTTTTCTCAATAACAACTATTTATTATTCGCGAACCACACATTGTCAGTTTGACAAACAGTAGGTTAGTAACCAATATCTGGCATGTGTGAATCATTCCGCCTGAATGTTACGCTTGTCAGTATTTTGATACTGCTCAGATACAGAAGAGGAATAAAATCCTTTGACAAGTTTCCATTCCAGGCGTTCAGTGTTAAAAATACGATGGGTTACAGGAAATCAACAAAAATTCCAACAGAATTGGCGGATTATTTTTGTATGAATTGTTAACCTTTTTTCATTCGAAGAAGCATCACCGTTTATTAGTAACGGTCACATTTCTCTTGTCGGCAGGTTTAATTGTACTTCTTTTGGCAAAACTCATGTTGCAGCAGCTATTGCGACAGAATTGTGAAACAGTGTCTCACTAAACCAGTGATTGGCAACCAGAGAGCTCAACAGCTTACAAAAAACTTCATTGTGTCGGTTTGCTGTAACATAAGAGAAGAAATTTCACGATATTTTCATACTAGGAAACTCTTGTTTCACTAGTTGTCGGTATCTCTTAAAAATTAGTCACTGAAGTGAAAAAAATAGAAAGTAATAACTTCTGATGTATCGGCATAGATATGAAAGTTCTGTGTGTTTGCGAATTGGCAAAATACTCTCCTCCTTGGGTGCTATCATTCGCTAAAATATCATTTCGATATCTCAAGCGATTTATGAGATATGATGGATGTTATGATTCTCTCGGGCGTGAGATCGGGAGTGAGCACGCTACATAGGGTCCATTTTCTCGGAGATAGGTAGGGACCTCCTCCCAAGTCTAAAGAAAATTCAATATGTCAGCTAAATTTCATAAGCAGCAACATATGGTGTAAAACGCATCAAACGCAAAATCGTAGCGACCACTGTTTTTCATTACAAACTTCTCGAATTTTTCGCAGTGTCATACTAAAATGTGTGTATCACGGTAAGTATGACCATTAGCGAGAAGATGGGCACTTCACCACGAAGCTGACACATAACGCAACACGTAAGGCAAAAATCAAATAATTTTACTAAATAGTTTCCGTATAAACGTTTGAGAAAGATTACAGGGTGCGCGCACTTAACGGATTCTGTCAGCGCAGAGCGTTGCTAACCGACGCGTGCGAAGAATGTGTACGCGTCTCAATATGCGCAGGACCAGCGCGGAACCTGCTCATCGCGCTTTGTCGCGTCACGTCTAATGTGCTACACGCGTCTCAATTTACGCTTAGCCTCGTGATGTTTAAACGCACATCAAAAAAAGTTTTGCATCACCTCGGTACCGGAACCTGTACAGAAAATGGATTAGAAGTCAACATAAACATCATTTCCGCCCTTTTTATTGCTCATGATAACCACACATTGCATGTTGTACCACCATACAACGAGACCTTCAGCGGTGGTGGTCCAGATTGCTTTACACACTAGTACCTCAAAAATGTTCAAATGCGTGTGAAATCTTATGGGACTTAACTGCAGAGGTCATTAGTCCCTAAGCTTACACACTACTTAACCTAAATTATCCTAGGGACAAACACACACACCCTTGCCCGAGGGAGGACTCGAACTTCCGCCGGGACCTACCAGTACCTCTAATATCCAGTAGCACATCCTCTTGCATTGATGCATGCCTGTATTCGCCGTATCCACAAGTTCATCAAGGCACTGTTGGTCCATATTGCCCCACTCCTCAACGGCGATTCGGCGTAGATCCCTCAGAGTGGTTTGTGGGTCACGTAGTCCATAAACAGCCCTTTTCAGTCTATCTAAGGCATGTCCGCTGGAGCTCATGTATGGAGAACATGCTGGCCACTCTAGTCGAGTGATGACGTTATCCTGAAGGAAGTCATTCACAAGATGTGCACAATGGGGGCGCGAATTGTCGTCCATGAAGACGAATGCCTCGGCAATATGCTGCCGATATTGTTGCACTATCGGTAGGAGGATGGCATTCACGTATCGTACAGCCGCTACGGCGCCTTCCATGACCACCAGCGGTGTACGTCGGCCCCACATGATGCCACCCCAAAACAGCAGGGAACCTCCACCATGCTGCACTCGCTGGACAATGTGTCTAAGGCGTTTAGCCTGAGCGGGTTGCCTCCAAACACGTCTCCGATGAGTGTCTGGTTTCAGGCATATGCATACTCATCGGTGAAGACAACGTGATGTCAATCCTGAGCGGTCCATTCGGCATGTTGTCGGGCCCATCTGTACCGCGCTGCATGGTGTCGTGGTTGCAAAGATGGACCTCGCCATGGACGTCGGGAGTGAAGTTGCGCATCAAAAAATGGGTCAAATGGCTCTGAGCACTATGGGACTCAACTGCTGAGGTCATTAGTCCCCTAGAACTTAGAACTAGTTAAACCTAACTAACCTAAGGACATCACAAACATCCATGCCCGAGGCAGGATTCGAACCTGCGACCGTAGCGGTCTTGCGGTTCCAGACTGCAGCGCCTATAACCGCACGGCCACTTCGGCCGGCAGTTGCGCATCATGCAGGCTACTGCGCACAGTTCGAGTCGTAACACGACGTCCAGTGCCTGCACGAAAAGCATTATTCAACATGGTGGCGTTGCTGTCAGGATTCTTCCGAGCCATAATCCGTAGGTAGCGGGCATCCACTGCAGTAGTAACCCTTGGGCGACCTGTCTCTCTTTATCTCCACCATGTCCGAACAACATCGCTTTGGTTCACTCCGCGACGCCTGGACACTTTCCCTTGTTGAGAGCCCTTCGTGGCACAAAGTAACAATGCGGACGCTATCGAACCGCGGTATTGACCGTCTAGACATGGTTGAACTGCAGACAACACGAGCCATGTACCTCCTCCTCGGTGGAATGACTGGAACTGATCGGCTGTCGAACCCGTTCCGTCTAATAGGCGCTGCTCATGCATGGGTGTTAACTTCTTTGGGCGGGTTTAGTGACATCTCTGAATAGTCAAAGGGACTGTGTCTGTGATACAATATCCATAGTCAACGTCTGTCTTCAGGAGTTCTGGGAACCGGGATGATGCAAAACTTT